>NW_028141950.1:11977500-12612500 GCF_025532165.1 Camponotus vicinus | reverse complement strand
CGACGTTGACCCAACACTGGCCCATTTCTAAAACCGTACCTGGGAAGTTAGAGTGAAAAATATATATTTGTCTCATTCTAACTTATTGCACCAGTTCAGCTATAAAGAACAGACCCGATATCATCCGACTGTCACTATCCGATCGCGGCGTGACGTCGGTCCAAACGAGGTTAGCCGACTCTCGCCAGATACCGACTCACGGGTCAACGTTGGCAATAGCGCGACAACTGGTGTCCGACATTGATCTAACATTAAAAAAAAAAAATTATATTCGTATATTTATTTCGAAATTTTATTACTTTCTTAAAACTGAATTTGTTTCTTAATGATAAATTTGGTTCTTAAAATAATTTATGGAAAATTATACATTTGCGCTAGTTATGACATATGTAGATAATATATAACACTTAAATTAAATGAAGAAGTAGTCTACCACGTAAAGCAGTTGGCTCACGATCCAGAGGCCCCGAGTTCGAGTCCCACCAAGGTAAGTGTGTTTTTCAAATACGAGAAAACATTCAATCTATTACAAAAAACGCTAATTTTCAGATAGAATCATCATATAGGCTGCATCTTAAAAAACAAACCTAGTTAAAAAAAGTAATAAAATTTCGAAATAAATATACGAATATAATTTTTTTTATGCCGGGTGAATGTCGGAAATCAATGTCGGCCCGATACTGGCAAGTAACATTGGGCCGATGTCGCTGACCAGTGTCGGATTAACACTGGCACGTAACATTGGGCCGATCTTATTATTTGGATATTATGCCGACGTCGGCACGACATTATAGCCAGTGCTGGGCCGACAGTCGGAAGTTGGCAGCCGACGTTGGCCCAACACTGGCCCATTTCTAAAACCGTACGTGTGAGTCTACTCTTGCGGCATATTTGTCTGTGGAGAGCTCCACATACAAGTGAGACATAAAACAAACAGTAAGTATAGTAAATTATACAAACATTAAATTATAAAATATTAAATTATAAACATATTACTTTTTTCTTTTTATAATGTACCTTGCATGCTTCTCTTCCAATTTACATGTTACACGTACATTACATATTTTTTTCTTTTAACAGCAATAGACATGCGCAAACATATTCTTATGTGAAATTCTTTTGTTGCAGCGTTGTCACAAGAAAGGAAGCGGAGAAAGAGAATAGAGAGACAGAAATTTATGAGAGTCCACTCCTGCGGCATTTAGTTGTCGAATTCCAAGATGGACTTCAAATAATACTCACAAACTGGTTGACCAATGATTTAAAAAGATCTAAATGGCCCAATTGTTATATAACTTCAAATAGATATGACAAAGCAGTAAAATATATGGAAGAACCTCAACTTAGGAGGAGCATCCTATTGTAAAAATATTTACATCATGTTGTAAGTTATATTATATTCTTCACTTTTTTGTGACATTTATTTTCCAAAAATTAAATAATATTTATTTTCCATAGTATATATATTTTTATTTTGTTTACAGTTACGAAAAATGACAATGCTTATTGCGATATATTTTTTTTAGCTGACTATACAGTGGCACGAACAAAATTAAAGCTAGCTGAGCAATTATCAGATGTCAATATATGTTCTGACCAAGATGGTTTAAAAAAACACGAAAATTTAGAGCTGCTAAAACACAAGAATCAAGTTCTAATGACGACAGTGAATAATGTCATCTCTTCCAAAACCTCCATGCAAGCGAACTGACATCAATAGAGAAACATGGAGAAAAAAAACAAAAACTCAAGCGCATGAAAGTAAGAATATAATAAAGCATTAACAGAGCATCAGCAGAGTTAGACAATTTTTCAAATAAGGAATGAAGAATAAAGTTTTATTTTTGAATACAAAATAAATTCTTATTTGAATAAAAAAAGTTTTGCTTATCTTGAACAAGATTATATTCAAGTGAAACTTATATTTGTATATTATTAAATTTTAATATAAATAAAATTTAATTAAGATTAATTAAATTTTAATATTAATTAAGATAGAGACGATTTAATTTTTGTTCTAATAATAATTTTTTTTTAAATTAATACAACTTTATTCTTTATTCGTCATTACTTATTAGAAAAATTTACCCAACTCCAATCGATTTTACTCCTTTACAATGAATTCAGGCAGCAAGAAATATTTTTTGTTAAGGTATTCAGTAATTTTTGTTTCTGTTAATGGCAGAGTCCTCAGATTATTTGAAAATAATTTTTCGTCAACGAAAATGTTGAGAAATGTCATCATTTTTGGCAAACTTTCAATTTTTGTATCTTTATATCTTTATCAATTTTATATCTTTGTAACTAAGCCTGTAACGCGGTCGGCTTTCTCGACGCTCCGGATCGGCTCGTCGGGTCGTCAGGATTCGAGAGAAGGGGAGAATCAAGCTTGTGCGAACAATGCGGGTGTATGGAAAAATAAATCTTTATTTTAGTAACTATTAGGAATATAAAATCAAAGCTCTAGCATGTATGAGCGAATGTCGCATAATCGCGGGCGGATATCGTAGTATGTGGTAGATTTATTTCTATGCGTGATGATATGTACAATGACTTATCTCTATGCGTGATGATATATATACAAGCAGGTCCTACGATTAATGACTTATTTCTATGCGTGATGATATACACAAGCTGGTTCGAAGGTTAATGATTTGCTTCTACGCGTAGTGATGAGGACAGCGAGTCCTATGACTATGACGCCGAGCAATGGCGGTGCGCACGAGCGGTATTTGGTACACGATAATACGGAGCTTACTCTCTTACGACAACGGAAGTTATTTGCGCGTGTAAGTCGTGTCGCGTAGTTACTGGTAATGGGTGCTTTCCAATTACAATATCCCTAGACACTTTCGTGCACACAGTGACACAAAGTGCGTTCCAATTGCCATAATTGTTGACACAACATTACACATGCCTACTCAGCTCGAGGGCTACTAGTCGGATGTGTAAGCTTGTGTTTTCTAGTGACAAATAATAGTTACAAATTACAGGCATTGACCGATTTCCGTAAAGTGCATATGGGCGCATATAGCATACGTGACACAACTATAAATATGCATATATGTGCTTTACGGAATTCCAACAAGTAGTAGATTTATTTTTAATATTTTCTTTTATTTAACAAAAAAATGTAACATGGATTGCGAAAATATTAAAACTATCTAAATAAATTATTTATTTATTTATTTAAGCCAAATTCCTAATTATTAATATTAAAAGTATCATTAAGGTAATAAGTAATTCAAATTATCTTGTATAATGAATTTTTGTTAAAGGCCCATGTTCCGAGTTTTCTTTTATCGATAAAAGTGCTTCTAAAAGTGGCTTAAACCCTTTGATTGGCAACAAATCACTTTTAGAAATACTTTTATTCGATAAAAGAAGACTCAGAATACGGACCGAATAGAATTTAAATATATTTAATGAATAAAGCAATATTTATTTTTTGTCTTCCATTTCTACATATTGACGTAACATAACTCCGCCTAGACCATGTGCCTAGCTGGTCCCAAGCCCAGATAAAGGAGGAGGGTTCGAGGGCGAGGCTAGCAACCTACCCACGGTAAAAAAAGCCACATTGCTCCCAGAACTAACAGTGTAGCCTCGGATAGGACGGAAAACATCGTTGACGACCCGGCAAGACAAAGAGGAAAACGAAAATGGAGAAACAAAATAAAAACACTAAGAATAGGATGCTGGAATGTGACATCTCTGAGGAACAAAGACCAAGAAATAATAGCGGAAATGAAGAGACATGGAATAGAAATATGTGCCCTTTCTGAAACTAAAAAGAAAGGAAAAAGGAACCTTAGATGCGGAGAATACATCCTAATATACAGCGGGAAAGAAAAAAACGAAAGGGCCATTTCAGGAGTGGGTCTGTTGATACATAAGAGATACGAAAACAACATCCAAGACACAAAATACATCAGTGACAGAATACTACAGACGACATTAAGACTCCACGAAAAGATATCGACACATATCGTCAGTGTATACGCGCCAGATATCACCAAACCACAAAAGGAGGAGGATTTCTACCGAATGTTGCAAGCGACCATGGATAACATACTGAGGCAGGGCGAGGCTGTAGTACTCGGGGATCTAAACGCAAGGATTGGCAACGAGATCATAGCCGGAATAAAAAACCGCTTCAATGAGGACACCACCAATGACAATGGGGAGATGCTGACATGTTTCTGCGCCATGAACGAACTACGTATTAACAACACATTCTACCCTCACAAACCACAACATAAGTTTACCTATGAAAACACCAGAGGACAAAAATCGACAATAGATTACATAATAACAAACAGAAACATACATCCATCGAAGATACTAAACGTCAGAGTACTAAGCTCAGCAAATACGGGCACTAACCACAACCTGGTACTGGCAAAAATAAGGAAAAACACGTTTGACATCAAAACGAAACCGAGAAAAATAACAGAAAAGCTAAACATGGAATCCATAAGCGATGAAACAACAAAAAACCTATATCGAAGGAGACTGGAACAAAGAATCGATGGAAACAAAATCCTAGAAATGGATGACGTGGAGACGTCATGGGAGAAGATCAGAACAAACATCATGGGAGCAGCTGAGGAAGCCCTCGGCAAAAGGAAGTGCAGCTCGAACGGAAGGCGTAACAACACGCCCTGGTTCAGGGAAGAGGTTAGGACCCTGGCGGAAGAGAAGAGGTACGCTTATCTACAATACCGAAGTAAAACAATCACATATAGGGAATATAAAGAGATCAGAAACAGGGTGAACGAAGCAATACGACAAATCAAACGCGATTTCTGGGAAAAATTCTCAGCAGATATGGAATACGACCTATACGGAGCACAGAAAAGAGTATGGAACATGCTGAGAAATCGAAGGAAACACGTTAACGAACTCGTACAAACCACCAGAATTACAATAGATGAATGGGAGAAACACTTCATGGAACTGTACAAGAATGAGACTGGAAGGGAGGAGACTGACAACACATGCGAGGAAGAAGAAGAAGAAGCAAGGACACCGCATGACTGCACTATTGACACCGAAGAAACACAAAGGACAATAGGTAAATTGAAAAACCGTAAAACCCCAGGAGTAGATAGGATAACAAACGAACTGATTAAATATGGAGGAAGCTTACTGACGATGGAATTAAGCATCCTCTTCAATAAAATATTGAGCGCTAAGAAAGTGCCAGCGCAATGGAAGGAGAGCACAACAATACCCATATTTAAAAAAGGAACAAAGACAGACATAAAGAATTATCGCGGAATCAGTCTCGTAAGTACAGTGCAAAAGCTAATGACAAAAATTGTGGCGAGGGAAATAGCACGGACAGGAATAAACGAAGAACAACAGGGTTTCAGACAAAATAGATCAATAGTGGACGCAATATTTATACTACGCCAAATATCCGAAAAAGCTATAGAGTTCAATAAACCAGTGTTCATGTGCTTTGTGGACCTCAAGCAAGCGTTTGATAGAATAAGACTACAGGATGTGCTACAGCTACTGAGAGCCAGAGGAATAAACAATAAA
This sequence comes from Camponotus vicinus, assembly GCF_025532165.1. Classification (NCBI taxonomy): domain Eukaryota; kingdom Metazoa; phylum Arthropoda; class Insecta; order Hymenoptera; family Formicidae; genus Camponotus; species Camponotus vicinus. The sequence continues at coordinate 12,606,950 of NW_028141950.1, read as the reverse complement.
ATAATCGCAACGATCAAAGAACTTAACACACAAAACACAACAACGATAAGAACGGGTAACATGACGACGAAAAAGATTCCAATGGCAAGCGGAATCAGACAGGGCGATAGTCTCAGCCCGATCCTATTCAATTTGATCATGGACGAAATAATCAAGGAGGTGAAAACAGCTGGAGAAGGAGTCAAGTTAGACAGAAAAGGAATAAAAATAGTATGTTACGCCGACGATGCAGTCATCACATCGGAAGACGAAGACGACCTACAAAGAATGTTATATAAATTTGAGACAACTGCAAAGAAGTTTAACATGATAATTTCGGTGCAAAAGACCGAATCACTCACTATCTCCAAGGAGCCCAGACGATGCAAATTGGTAGTATACAACCAAAGCGTCAACCAAGTGATGGGATTCAAATATTTAGGAGTAAACATCACAAGTAACAGAAACCTAAGAGAGGAGGTGAGAGATCAAACAACTAAAGCCTCCATAGTCTCCGGGTATCTGAGGGATATCATCTGGAGAAATAAATATATCAGCATCAAAAGTAAGATAAGGATATACAAAACTTGCATTAGACCGATAATGACTTATGCGGCGGAGACCAGGGCTGAGACCACGACAACTAAACGCATCCTGAGAACAACGGAAATGAAGACGTTACGAGCCATAACAGGAAACACGCTAAGGATAGGAGAAGGAACGAGGATATAAGACGAAACTGCGAGACCTAAGACGTGGTGAGGTGGATAAGGAAGAGAAGAAGAGAATGGCGAGATCACGTAGATAGAATGGATGATGACAGACTCCCGAAAGTGGCTAAGAGAGGAAGACCGGAAACAGCACGACCCCCGGGAAGGCCACCAAAACGGTGGTACGAAAGCTGGACATCGACATCGCAGGAACAACAAACGCCCTGATGGGAGCTACAAGGTTAGGAAGAACAGGACAAAGTCCTAGAAGAAGAAGAAGAAGAAGAAGAAGAAGACGTAACATGCATGTGTTATTATTAAAAACAGTTTCTATCACTCTCCACCATAGACTAAAAAATACCAAGGCATGAACACAGTATAGATACTATGGTACACATTTTGTTCCAATTGAATTGTGCACATCGCTACACTTTGTCCTTTCCTGTGCCCATTTGTGCACATATGTGTTAAACAATTGGAAAGCACCCAATGATCGCAAGAACACGTAGTTTGTCTCTTCGTTACCGTACAGTCGACGGGGCTGTGTGTCGGATCAGCTCGGGAGCTGGAGACACCCCGTTGAATCGAGAGAGAAAGACCTCGTCTCGAACTGGTGTTAGTAACTGGAGACACCCGGTATATCGAGAAACACCTCGACCCGGACTGGCAGCCGGATACACCCGGTTGAATCGAGAGACACCTCGATCCGGACTGGAAGCTGGAGACACCCGGCTGAATTGAGAAACACCTCGATCCGGACTGGCAACTGGCAACCGGAGACACCCGGTTGAGTCGAGAAACACCTTGACCCGGACTGGCAGCCGGAGACACCCGGTTGAATCGAGAGACACCTCGATCCGGACTGGAAGCGATTTCGAGAGACACCTCGGTTGCGGAAGATCTGGTCGGAGCATTCGTTAGGATCGCAGGACGGGATCTGGTACCGGTGTGCTGGCCAGGCCGGCTTATATACCTGGCTGGGGTTCCTTCTGCAGAAGTGCTGCTCGGGTAAGAGACACGAGTGCAAAGAGGACAACGATAATCGAGCGAACGAGCGAAAAAGACAGCATGCGCCAGGTAATGTGAGCAAGCGAGAGAGTGAGTGTGCGAGCGAGAGAGAGCGAGTGTGCGAGTGAGACAGCCAGCGAGCGTATGAGCGGGATGAAGAGCGTGCATGGATGAAAGCAAATAGGCGGTTAATTTTATGTATTTTATTTACGGTTTAGGAACGGTGCATTAGTGCACCGTTACAAGCCTTAAATTTAAATTTTTTCAATTTTTTTCAATTAAGTGAAACTCGACATGAAATTAATTGAAGAATGTAGTTTTATTAATATTTATTAATATTTTAAATGTACATAATTTAATTTTGCGAGAAACCTTTTATTTTCAATTACTTATAACTTGAAAATTATTGGTGCCGCGACATTTGCACTGAGAAAAAATCGTCTCCAAATAATCAAGAATTTCCCATTAATAGGTAAAATGGGAATTATCGGACACCCTGTATAATAAAATTTATAATTCTCTACGTAATAACAAAGTTTAATAATTTTTGAATTTTTGAACTTTTCTTGCAATTAATAATAACTGCGACAAAACAATAATGTACATAAAATAAGACGTAAAATAATAAAATAAGATAAAATAATAAAATAAGACATAAAATAATAAAAATAAAAAGTAATATAAATAAAAATAATGAATAATGTGAATACCCATACAGCACAGAATATTGCAGCAATATTGCGATAATATTACTGCAATATTCTGTGCTGTATGGGTAACGAATAATGACCAAAAAGACGAATAAATAATACAAACAATATGACAAATAATATGAATAATGAATAATCTACATAAATAAAATTTTATTTACATAATAAACTAAAAAAAAGTTATTGGAATCAATTTTAAAAGAAAATTTTGTTTCTCATGAATTATATAAATATTGCACATATTTAGATAAATGTGTTTACATTATTTTGAAATTTTTGTAACATGTTTTATTATTTGTAGATTCACAACGCACTACAAATGCACTGCAAGACATTAATGTGAATACTGAATGGCAGGATATCAATGAAATATAGTCCCACAAGTTCGGATTTAAATTATAATCAAGGTTAGTATGCAAATAAATTCTGTATAAATTCAATTGTATCTGTGCAAGTTAATTTCTATTTTTTTATGAGTATCTATTATATTAATTATGTTTTACTTGGTTAGATTCACAACGCACTACAAGCGCATTACAATGCATTAATGTGAATGCTGAATGGCAGGATATGAGTGAAAATATAGTTCCGCGTACAGGTTCGGATTTAAATTATAACCGAAGTTAGTATGCTAATAAATTCTATTTTATCTGTGCAACTAATTTCTATTTCTTTATGAGTATCTATTATATTAATAATGTTTTACTTGTCTAGATTCACAAGAATTCCTATAGAATTTATTATGCGTACTAATCTCGTTTATAATTTAAATCCAAACGTTTATGTGAGACTACATTTTCATTATTCCGCCATTTACCATTCACGGTAGTGCCTTAACGCACTACCGTGAATGCTAAATGGCGGAATAATGAAAATGTAGTCTCACATAAACGTTTGGATTTAAATTATAAACGAGGTTAGTACGCATAATAAATTCTATAGGAATTCTATTTTATCTATGCAAATAATTTCTATATATATTTTTTCTTCATGAATATCTGTTATATTAATGTTAATCTGTTATATTAATAACATGTTTTACTTCTATAGATTCACAACGCACTACTGAAAATGCTGAATGGGAGGATAATGATGTTACACCAAACAGATTGGCAAGAATCATTAATTATGAAGGAGGTTAGTATGCAAGTTCCAAACAACGAACCTGAAAAACTTCATGAAGAACCCGAAGAATCCGAAGATACCTGCGTTTTCTTAGTAGCTTTAAAAAAATTTAAAAGAGGTCGATTTTCTATTAAAAAATATGTTTATTTAGTTTTATTAATTTTATTTTTATTTTGCCAAAAATGCCTCTTCTATGTCATGTGCAATTTTTTTTATATATATTACATATATAAAAGTCGGAAATTCTTTATATTTTTTTTTCTTGTTTAAATATTTTTATTTACTTTGAATTTTTTCCGTTTTTTGCTCAAGTATTACATAAAAGTATTATATAAAATGCATTAAAATCATTATCAAAAATCATTAAAAAAAAAATACTAAAAATGTTATTTATTACTTAAATATTTATTAAACAAAACAGTTATAATGGCAATACGAGTCTAGTGTCGATGTTATAACACATTTATTTATAATACAATCAAATAAATATTGATATTAAAGCATACAAAGAGAGGATAGCGAACGTTTCGACCCTATTTTTGGGTCATCTTCAGCGCGAAAGTATACAGGGTGATCCAGAACAAACGTTTGTCTTTAAAAAAAATAAATTGTCGAGTCTATTCTAAGACGATTTTCCCTTTACCAAAATTGTCTACGAGGCTTAGTTTTTAAATTATTAAATAAAATAGTTTGCGAATTACGGAACGAGTACAAGAGGTAGACAGGGACGGCGCAACTCACCGTCCGATACAGGCGATCATGTGGAGCGCTCGACGCGATCAGCTGATTGCTGCACACGATGAGTGTAACAATCAGTGTGTGTGTGTGTGTGTGTGTGTGGTGTATTTATGCACGCGTATCCACACATGCACCGTACTCTCTCTCTTTCTCTCTCTCTCTCTCTCTCTCTCCCTCTTTCTCTCTCACTCACTCACTCACTCACTTATTCTTACCTTAATAATGAGATTCTTCATACTGCTGATAAATAGCAGTGCCCAGTGTGTTGCACGATAATAATCGTCGTCGACGAGACGTTGTTTCTTCAACACGCAGTCTGACACATCGTCAAATAAGCGAAGTTTTTTCTTTCATCACTTTCGACACTTACAAATTTACTCGCGCATTTAATCACTCACGATTGATAAAAGGAGGAATTTACCAACGGTTACGGTACGAATTTAATAAACGGTTAACGCATTTAATTATTAATTACACACTCGATTAAAGAAACGCGTTAACAGAACGCGATACTCGATGCAAAGCGCGCGACGCGACGACTGACGACAAGCAGGTCAGGTTAGTACTAGCGCGTAATGCTACATGTTTATGTTTGGCAGCGCTAGAGGCGCTAGTACTAATCTGACCTGCTTGTCGTCGGTCGTCGCGTCGCGCGCTTTGCATCGAGTATCGCGTTCTGTTAACGCGTTTCTTTAATCGAGTGTGTAATTAATAATTAAATGCGTTAACCGTTTATTAAATTCGTACCGTAACCGTTGGTAAATTCCTCCTTTTATCAATCGTGAGTGATTAAGTGCGCGAGTAAATTTGTAAGTGTCGAAAGTGATGGAAGAAAAAACTTCGCTTATTTGACGATGTGTCAGACTGCGTGTTGAAGAAACGACGTCTCGTCGACGACGATTATTATCGTGCAACACACTGGGCACTGCTATTTATCAGCAGTATGAAGAATCTCATTATTAAGGTAAGAATAAGTGACTGAGTGAGTGAGTGAGAGAGAAAGAGGGAGAGAGAGAGAGTACGGTGCATGTGTGGATACGCGTGCATAAATACACCACACACACACACACACACTGATTGTTACACTCATCGTGTGCAGCAATCAGCTGATCGCGTCGAGCGCTCCACATGATCGCCCGTATCGGACGGTGAGTTGCGCCGTCCCTGTCTACCTCTTGTACTCGTTCCGTAATTCGCAAACTATTTTATTTAATAATTTAAAAACTAAACCTCGTAGACAATTTTGGTAAAGGGAAAATCGTCTTAGAATAGACTCGACAATTTATTTTTTTAAAGACAAACGTTTGTTCTGGATCACCCTGTATAATAAAAGATAATATAATGAAAAATATAATAACAAAGTGTTTTATATCGGAGTCTGTTACAAAGGGTGCTGTCTAAAGCGATAATAAATGTCTCGGTATCTCATTATCTTGACGATGCCTACGTAAAAACAAAGGACAAAAGTAAAATAAGTTAAATAAATAGTGTAATTAATATGAACAAAGAAAGAAAAAGTACTAAATTAAACATGAAATTATGAGATTGAAATGTTAATTTATTAAAAATGATCTAAATATAAACTGAACATAAAGTCAAAGAAATAAAATAAATAAGTTATAAATAAGTTAAATAGATAATATGACTAATATGAACATAGAAAGATTTTAATGTCAATTTATTAAAAATGATCTAAATAAACTGAACATATAGTCAAGAAATAAAAATTAAAAGGTTAAAAAGATAAGAAGTTAAAACTACGGAAATAAGACTTACTTCCAGGCATCGAAGATAATGACGCGCCGAGGAGATGAATAGAGACAACTTAACATCTCCGAAGACAAAGATCGACTCGTCTTTAACGAATAAATGTGACTTATATATAAACGGTAAAGAGAGTCAAATAATGTATAAATGTACACATACGCAAAGTCGCAGACCTATTTGTTATGATAGAAACTGTGTTAAATTTTTGGCAAGTTGTTGACAATATTTAAATAAATTTCTGGTAAACGTTCAGTATCCGTTTGCAAATTGAGACCATTTTTTTGCCTCTTGATATATAGCATTTCGGAGATCAATCTTTTACTCAAATATGGTTCTCGATCCAAAACCTGAACGCCATCCCAATCAAAAGTATGATCAAAACCAACCCTGTGATTCGTGATGACTGATTGAGAATTAGTGTTATGTCTAATGTGGCTGCGATGTTCGTTGATTCTGGTATGCAGTTGTCTGCAAGTTTGTCCAACGTAGGACGCATCGCAATCCATGCAGTTCAATTTGTATATGACGTTCAAAGAATTGGAGGTAGGAAGAGGATCCTTATGAGCCCTGATGAAGTTTTTCATTTTATTGATACTGTAATATGAGAGTCGAACATCCAAATCCTTAACGATATGTTTAAAACGCCCGGAGATTGAAGGAACGTATGGTATCGTGAAATAAGTAATGTGATCATTTGTGTTTATGACCTGGGTATTATTCACTAAGGAATTTGGTTTGAAAAGGTGTTTCTTAAGGCGGTCAACACATGTGTGGAAAATAAAATTTAAAGGGTATCCATTGCTTAAAAGGATGTTGATAGCCAATTTAATATTCTTATAATGGAAAACAGGGTGAGACAAGCGGAAAACCTTGTCTATTAAACCAATTACTGTGCCTCTTTTTTGGCAGAGAGGATGTTGAGATAGGAAGTGTAGGTATCTACCGGAAAAGGTATCTTTACGGTACCAGTCAAAAATTATAAAATTGTTGTCGGAAATTAAAGTCACATCTAAAAAGTTAATTTTATTGTCTACAGCAATTTCCATTGTGAATTGTAGACGAGGATGGAAAGAATTGAAAGTGTCCAGAGTATCTTTAAAAAAAGAAGGAGGAATGGCTAACAGAACATCATCAACATACCTTAAATAAAAGGGGGGAGTAAATTTTAAGGAAAGAAGTGCTTTGTTTTCCAAATCCTGCAACACTATGTGAGCTACAATAGGAGACAAGGGGGAGCCCATGGGCGTGCCAAAGGATTGCTTGTAAGTGATGTCGTTAAAGGTGAAAAAGGATGAATCCAACACAAACTTAACTGCTAAAAGGAATTCATTGCATGGTATGTCACAGTTTGGCGAGATATTACTCCATCTGGAAGAAACGCTGTCAATAATCAGATCTGTTGGCACGTTAGTAAAAAGAGAAATTACATCCAGCGAAACTAATCTGAATTTGTTGTCGAGGTATGTATTAGACAGTTTTTTAACCACATCACAACTGTTGGAGACATGGCTGTGAGAAACCGGAAAACTCTTAATCATGATCTTATGCAAATTTTTTTTAAATATTTATACTAATAAAAATATCAATTTATATAATCGAATGAAATTATTAAATTAATAACCTAATTTAAGCTGTAGATGTGAAATGAGACAATGGAACACTAAATCGTTACATATATATATATATATATATATATATATATATATATATATATTGGGACTTCCGGTTGACAGGCGATAGAGGAAAGTACTAGTAGTTTAGAAGGAAAGTAAAAGAGAGTGAAAATTGTGTAAAGAAGGAGCTGAGCCGAAAGGAGAGTGAAGTGAGTGAGCAGAAGATAAAAGGAAAACGAGGAAGTGAAGGAGAAAGAGGAGGTGACGGGAAAACAGAAAAATCAGGGAAAAAGTCAGAAGGCGGCTGTAGAGGTTAGAAATAACCTCAAAGGGAAAGCAGAGAAAGTAGGGAAGAGAAGCCGGCGAGGATAGTCGGTAGGTAACAAAAGAGGCCAGGAAGAAAGGTCAGAAAGTTCGAAAGGAATGCAACAGATGGCGAAGATGGGCAGACCGACGGGAAGCAAAAACAAACCGAAAGAAAAAACGTTGGAAAATTTCGGGATGAGCAGGGACTCAGAGGCAGATACAGAAAGGAAGATAGAAGGAATAATGAGAGCTTGCAAAGACGAAACGGTAACAGAAATGAAAGAACATTTAACGATGGTGATGGAGGAGATAAGGAAAGAAATGATGGAAGAGATAAAAAAACAAATGATGGAAGAAAGAAAAGAGAGAGCAGAGGAAAGAAAAAGAGAGAGAGAAGAATGATCGAAAGAAAAAGGAATGCTGGAGAGAAGAATCGCAGAACTAGAATGGATTAATGAGAGAAAGGAAAGGAACGAGAGGAAAAATAATATAGTGATCAGAGGAGTAAGTTGGAAGACAGAAAATCTGGAACAAGAGATAACGGAGTACATCAAAGAAAACATAGAAGTAAACGTAGAGATAAAAAGAGCGAACAAAATTGAAGTGAGAGGGAGCAAGGAGATAATAATTGCTGAAATAAACAAATGGGAACAGAAGAACAACGTGATGAAGAAAAAGAATAAATTGAAAAAAGGAATAATAATAGATAACGACCTAACTAGGAAAGAAAGAGAGATACAGCGAAGACTGAGAGAATTAGCAAGAGAAGAAAGAGAAAAAGGCGACGGAAGAGTAAAAGTAGGATACAAGAAAATATATATGAGAGGAAAATGGCACAGCTGGAATGAAAAGAAAGAAAAATTGGAAGAAAGAGGAGGAGGCAAAGAGTGAAGGCGCGACGGACAAGGAAAAGAGAGAGGAGAAGAAGAGGAAAGAGGCCTAAATATCTGCTTCTGGAACACAGCTGGAGTAATAAACAAATGCGAAGAGACATGGAAATACTTAGAAGAATTTGATATAATAGGCTTAACTGAAACATGGCTGGAAGAATACACATGGAACAAAATCAGAAATAGATTGCCAAACAAAGGGCCTAGGGGGATAAGCATGTAAAAGTTGCCCCCGCCCGTATCAAGTCGAGATTGGCATCATAGATTGGCATCTATGTGTCTAAAAAATCCTGTAAATATCAACCTTAAAATTGCATTTTTGTAGGAGTTATGGAGAGGGAAAGCAAAATCAAAAAAGTGATTTTTCTCGAAAACGACTGAACCGATTTTGATGAAAAAAATATATGTTATGAACATCAACAAGACTATTTTAAGAATAAATTAAAAAAAAAATTCTGACCAAAAATACGAGTAAAAAAAATTTTTGAATTTTTCAAAATTTTTTTTGAGGTTATGTTTTAGAGATACACCTCCAATTTTTTTTTTTTTTAAATCTTAAAATGTCTGCTTTAACATCTATTTTTTCCAAATTTTTCGTACAGGTACTTCATGGCGAAAAATGATGAAAATCATGCATGCGGCGCGGTACCACGCTTTCACAGCACACTCTCGCTCCAGGCGCGTATATCGAATGTTCTAGTCTGGTTCTGTGAAAGCGTGGTACCGCGCCGCATGCATGATTTTCATCATTTTTCGCCATGAAGTACCTCTACGAAAAATTTGGAAAAAATAGATGTTAAAGCAGACATTTTAAGATTTAAAAAAAAAAAAAATTGGAGGTGTATCTCTAAAACATAACCTCAAAAAAAATTTTGAAAAATTCAAAAATTTTTTTACTCGTATTTTTGGTCAGAATTTTTTTTTTAATTTATTCTTAAAATAGTCTTGTTGATGTTCATAACATATATTTTTTTCATCAAAATCGGTTCAGTCGTTTTCGAGAAAAATCACTTTTTTGATTTTGCTTTCCCTCTCCATAACTCCTACAAAAATGCAATTTTAAGGTTGATATTTACAGGATTTTTTAGACACATAGATGCCAATCTATGATGCCAATCTCGACTTGATACGGGCGGGGGCAACTTTTACATGCTTATCCCCCTAGGCCCTTTGAATGGTTCTGTATTTCAGCAACCAAAGAAAATAAGAGAGGCAGAGCCAAAGGAGGATAATGACGGCAATATGCAAGGAACTGAAAGGAGTAAAGGTAAAAGAAATTAATAAGGAGGCAATGGAGATAAGTCTAACGCATAATAGAAACAAATGGAGAATTGTAACACTTTATAGCAGAAATATTGAAGAAATTCTAGAAGCAATAATGGAGGAAATACAGGAGGAAGAGGAGGGCCATCTCATGTTAAGAGGAGATTTCAACGCAAGAACGGGAGAAGAAGGAGGACTGGTAGGATCAGGAGAGGAGGAAGAAGAAGAGAGAAGAAGATCAAAGGACAAAGAGATAAATAAAGAAGGAAGAATATTGATAAACAAATGCAGAAAAAGAGGCTGGATAATTCTTAATGGCAGTTATGGAAAAGAGGGAGAATGGACGTATATCGGGGAACAAGGAGCGTCAATCATAGACTACGTAATAACAAATGACAAAGCTATAGAAGAGGTTAAAATGGTAGGAGAAAGAAATAGGACTGAATCGGACCACATGCCAATAGAGGTGGAATTGACGGGGATAGAAAGGAAAAGAGGAAAGAAAAGTGACATGATAATAATAAAGAAAAGCGTTTGGACGGAAGAAGGAGTGATGCAATATCACGAAAAATGCGAAGGATGGCAATGCACACAAGAAGAGAATGCGGATATGGAAAGAACTAGAAGGGAAAGTAAATAACTCGATTACGAAAATCAAGAAGAAGATAATACCATGGAAATTCGGAAAAAGAGAATGGCACAGCAAGGAATGGAAGATGAAGAAAAGGGAGCTAAGAAAGACACTTAAGAAAGTGAAAAGAGGCAAGATAGACAGAGAAGAGTATATTAAAAGAAGGAAGGAATATAAAATATGGTGTAAAGAAGAAAAGGAGAAACACGAGAAAGAGGAAGAAGAAAGAATAAGATTAATCAAAACAGAGGCAGAAGCATGGAGATATATAAACAGATACAGAAAGAAGAGAGAAAGAGTAGATGAAGAAATAAGTACGGAAGATTGGAGACTACATTTCATGGAATTACTAGGAGGAACGGAGGAGAGGTGGACAATGGAAGAGAAGGAAGAAGAAAAAGTACAAGAAGAAAGGGAGGAATGTTACAAAGAAGAAGGAGAAGAAGAAGAAGAAATAACTAGAGAAGAAATGATAGAAAAATTAAAGAAGCTGAAAAAAGGGAAAGCACCGGAAGAAAATGGAATAGAGAACGAAGCATGGAGGTTAATGCCGAAAGAAGTAGAGGAAATATTGTTTAAATTGTTGAACAAAACCTGGAAGGAAGGAGGAATACCGGAGGAGTGGACCAAAGGAATAATAAGCCCAATATACAAGAAAGGAGACAGGAAGGAGGCGAAGAACTATAGGGGAATAACACTAATGGATACGGCATATAAAATATATGCAAGCATACTGAACGGAAAGATGAAGAAGGTGGCAGAGGAAAGGATGGAGGAGGGACAATTCGGTTTCAGGACAGGAAGAGGGACAACAGATGCAATCTTCACACTGAACTACATAGTCAACAGAGAATTCAGGAATCAAAGAATAAAGGTAAGATCTTTGCCTTCTTTGCAGACCTCAAAGCGGCATTCGACAGAGTGGACAGAGCAAAACTAGGGCCGGTATTCATAAAAATTAGTTAAAAGGCTACAAGGACCAACGCAATGGTGGAAATATGCAAAAAATAATAAAACGGTTATTACAATAAAATAACCATATGAAAATGTTTATTTAATTTGAACATGACAAACGCCGCGTTTCAATCCAATTCGGATCCTTTTCAATGTCGACTAACAAAGTGAATAATAAACATTAAGATAAGATTAAAATTAACGGTCATAGGAGAAATGTAAATAAGTTTCGGAACAACGCAAAGTCAAAAAATCGGAAGCAAATATATGTACAATAACGGAAAATTTAAACCGTCAATCACAAAAAAGGAAAGAACGCATCGCATTAACGTATCGCCACAGAAAACCCGAAAGCTCGTACCGCATACCACCAGTATACCGTTAAAAACGAGATGATCCTCTCCAAAAAAACCGGAAGGAAAACCCACATACAGGTCCATGACCATTTCCAAAAGAAAAAACAGTCAACGATGCATAAATCGATGACCAGTTGGAAACTTGATGGTCCAAATATGTGCGAGTAAAAGCTTAAAAAACTGACACTCTAAAAAAGAAAAACAAGACAGAGCAATAATTTAACAAACAATCCGGAAACTACTTAAGAGAATCCTTCATATAAAGCAAGAGTAAAGTTAATATAATAAAATTACATACCGGTCTCTAAATTTGAAAGTGATCTCAAATCAAAAAATCGAACACAAAGGGAGAGCAAGTTAAGCACAACTTAACGTTCCAATCAACAGAGCCGAACTGAGGCACATGGGGATCACATATAGCACAGAACGCGAAACATCAAAAAAGGGGGGGGGGAAGAGAGAGAGAAGGGAAAGGAAGGAGAGGAACAACACGTCACAGAAGGAAAAATTTCAAATAATCACTGCGAACATTTTTTTATAATGGGCAAATACATCTTATCCAAGAATTCGGTATCGCTCTGAATGTTAAGGCCATGGTTCTGACCAGAGATATGTAACATCTCAGCAATTAGCCTCTTTTTATATCTAGGTTCCTCCTCCAAAATGGAAACATTCTCCCAATCAAACTCATGTCCGTTCAATCTATGAAGAGACACAACTGAGAGAGAACCAGAAGATTTATTAATATCAGAACGATGTTCTTTAATTCTGGTCAGTAACTTCCTTTTAGTTTGCCCCACATATGAAGCATCACAGTCTAAACAACTAATTTTATAAATGACATTCACGTGGTGGAATTTAGATACCGGATCCTTATACAGTCTAATAAAGGATTTTAATTTGTTATTGACTGTATATGCCAATCTTCTGTTCGCATAACTCTTGATGTTGGAAACAAAACCTCTTGGAAAACTTGAGGAAAAAGGAATGGTGAAGAAAGGAATAAGAGAGGAGGAGGATTGAGTGAGAGCAGTCTCGTTATTGTTCACGTCGGAGATTAAAAACTTTAATCTTTGAGAAATAGTGTGAAAAATAAATTTAATAGGATAACCATTGCCTAATAAAGTCGAAATAATAAAAGAAAAATTCTCATTATGAAACCGTGGATGTGACAGTTTAAAAATTCTATCAGTCAATCCAATGATAACTCCTTTTTTATGTGACAGAGGATGGTGTGAGAAAAATGATAGAAATCTTCCTGAAAAAGTCGGTTTCCTATACCAATTAAATTCAATATAATTATTGTTGATTATGATAGTTGTGTCCAGGAAATTTATACTGTTGTTGTTTGAATATTCAATGGTAAACCGTAGTCTACTGTGAAGCGAATTAAAAACCTGGAAAATATGTTGGATGTATTGTTTAGGAGCAGCAAGAACAATGTCATCAACGTAGCGAACATAAAAGGGAAGGGAAACAGGAAGAGACGAAATTGCTCTGTCTTCCAAATCAGACATAATAATATTCGCTAAGATCGGGGAGAGAGGAGATCCCATGGGAGTGCCAAAAATCTGTTTATATATGACATTGTCAAATTGGAAGTAGGTGGAGTCCATAATAAGATTTAAAGAAATCAAAAATTCCTTATAAGGAATGTTGATGTTGTTTTTAATTAAATGCCATCTTTTAGCAATTCCTCCAATAACCAAATCTAATGGAACATTAGTAAAAAGACTCTCCACATCCAATGAGACCAAATCGTACCAATCATCTAAGAACACATTGTTAAGTCTTTTAATCAATTCAAAGCTATTCGCAATATGGCTATTCGGATTAGGTAAATTCTTGTCTAACATGTTGTGGAGGAAAGACGCTAGCGAATAAAGAGGGCTATTAATACAAGAGATGATGATACGAAACGGGCAATCTTTCTTATGGATCTTTGGCAGTCCGTAGGCACGTGGTAAGATCCCATCAGTACTCAATAGCGCTCTATAAGTACCGTTAGAGATGTACTCATTTTTACGCCAACGCTGTAACAACTCCCTTAACTGGGAGATGACTCTATTCGTCGGGTCACGGTTCACTACCATGTACGTGTTCCGGTCTGATAGAAGGTCATGCATCTTGTCAAAATATTCGCTCTTATCAAGAGAAACAGTTACATTCCCCTTATCCGCTTTTGTGACAATGATGTCAGGATGGTCAGAAAGGAATTTTTTTGTAATTTTAGTTAAGGATAGCAAACGAGAGTCCAAATCTGAAAAATGAGGAGGAGATAATAGACATTTATTAAGAGTCTGGACTGACAAACATCTAATATTGTTAGCCGTTTCCTGATCCAAACTGGAGATATTATGTTCAATATTTTTAATGAAATCGAATACAAACTGTTGCGAATTAGGAAGGGAACGCAAACAAAATTTCTCTCCCAATTGTAAGAGGGATTGAACTTCCTGAGGAATATCGGTCTTAGACAAATTTACAAACCAATTGTTATTGACCGAATTAATAAGGGATAAATTATCTTTCATGTGAAAATTCTTGGGATTAATATGTACATTAAAAGGAGTATGAGAGGGAGGTTGAGGAGTGGGTGAAAAGGAAAATGTGGGAAGGGGGTGCTGTTCATGAGGGCAAGAACCTGTAAAAGATCTCAACTTTCGCTTGTAAGGATTCATGGGAGGATGGGGGGGGACGGAACAAAAATATTTGATAAGAGGTACGTTAGGACGAAGGAAATCCGGCTGTTTTTTAGCGATCCATTTTAGTTTGTTATTGATTCTCTTATTTTCCACAGTATTAAAATGATTAAGAGAGGAACGTTGTCTCCTGATAAATTCATTAAGAATACGAACCGGGACCCGTCTAAACAGAATCTTAGAGCATCGCAGTACATTATGTTGTAGAAATCGTAACAATCTGAACGCGTCATAAATTTCAATCTGTAACAACCGCCTAATAGAACCACGCACAAAGTTTTTGTATAAAGAAGTTGAATTGTCATCAAAAAATGAAATCACGTTATCGGTAAATTTAAATAAATGTTGCGGAACCAAGTTGACTCTTTTGCATTCCCTCAAGAAAAAAATTTTACATTTTGTAGCTATAATTCTTTTGTTGAAACCAATCCAATTCTTAAAACATTGCTTCACATCGCCTCCGAAACATCGATCGATAAATTTAAAAAAATTAAAAAAATTAAGTTGTAGAGCACTCATAATTCGCCTGAGTAATATCAAAATTATTATAATGAAATAAAGGTCCGTTAGATAAAATCAATAAAAATTAGTTAAAAGGCTACAAGGACCAACGCAATGGTGGAAATATGCAAAAAATAATAAAACGGTTATTACAATAAAATAACCATATGAAAATGTTTATTTAATTTGAATATGACAAACGCCGCGTTTCAATCCAATTCGGATCCTTTTCAATGTCGACTAACAAAGTGAATAATAAACATTAAGATAAGATTAAAATTAACGGTCATAGGAGAAATGTAAATAAGTTTCGGAACAACGCAAAGTCAAAAAATCGGAAGCAAATATATGTACAATAACGGAAAATTTAAACCGTCAATCACAAAAAAGGAAAGAACGCATCGCATTAACGTATCGCCACAGAAAACCCGAAAGCTCGTACCGCATACCACCAGTATACCGTTAAAAACGAGATGATCCTCTCCAAAAAAACCGGAAGGAAAACCCACATACAGGTCCATGACCATTTCCAAAAGAAAAAACAGTCAACGATGCATAAATCGATGACCAGTTGGAAACTTGATGGTCCAAATATGTGCGAGTAAAAGCTTAAAAAACTGACACTCTAAAAAAGAAAAACAAGACAGAGCAATAATTTAACAAACAATCCGGAAACTACTTAAGAGAATCCTTCATATAAAGCAAGAGTAAAGTTAATATAATAAAATTACATACCGGTCTCTAAATTTGAAAGTGATCTCAAATCAAAAAATCGAACACAAAGGGAGAGCAAGTTAAGCACAACTTAACGTTCCAATCAACAGAGCCGAACTGAGGCACATGGGGATCACATATAGCACAGAACGCGAAACATCAAAAAAGGGGGGGGGAAGAGAGAGAGAAGGGAAAGGAAGGAGAGGAACAACACGTCACAGAAGGAAAAATTTCAAATAATTACTGCGAACATTTTTTTATAATGGGCAAATACATCTTATCCAAGAATTCGGTATCGCTCTGAATGTTAAGGCCATGGTTCTGACCAGAGATATGTAACATCTCAGCAATTAGCCTCTTTTTATATCTAGGTTCCTCCTCCAAAATGGAAACATTCTCCCAATCAAACTCATGTCCGTTCAATCTATGAAGAGACACAACTGAGAGAGAACCAGAAGATTTATTAATATCAGAACGATGTTCTTTAATTCTGGTCAGTAACTTCCTTTTAGTTTGCCCCACATATGAAGCATCACAGTCTAAACAACTAATTTTATAAATGACATTCACGTGGTGGAATTTAGATACCGGATCCTTATACAGTCTAATAAAGGATTTTAATTTGTTATTGACTGTATATGCCAATCTTCTGTTCGCATAACTCTTGATGTTGGAAACAAAACCTCTTGGAAAACTTGAGGAAAAAGGAATGGTGAAGAAAGGAATAAGAGAGGAGGAGGATTGAGTGAGAGCAGTCTCGTTATTGTTCACGTCGGAGATTAAAAACTTTAATCTTTGAGAAATAGTGTGAAAAATAAATTTAATAGGATAACCATTGCCTAATAAAGTCGAAATAATAAAAGAAAAATTCTCATTATGAAACCGTGGATGTGACAGTTTAAAAATTCTATCAGTCAATCCAATGATAACTCCTTTTTTATGTGACAGAGGATGGTGTGAGAAAAATGATAGAAATCTTCCTGAAAAAGTCGGTTTCCTATACCAATTAAATTCAATATAATTATTGTTGATTATGATAGTTGTGTCCAGGAAATTTATACTGTTGTTGTTTGAATATTCAATGGTAAACCGTAGTCTACTGTGAAGCGAATTAAAAACCTGGAAAATATGTTGGATGTATTGTTTAGGAGCAGCAAGAACAATGTCATCAACGTAGCGAACATAAAAGGGAAGGGAAACAGGAAGAGACGAAATTGCTCTGTCTTCCAAATCAGACATAATAATATTCGCTAAGATCGGGGAGAGAGGAGATCCCATGGGAGTGCCAAAAATCTGTTTATATATGACATTGTCAAATTGGAAGTAGGTGGAGTCCATAATAAGATTTAAAGAAATCAAAAATTCCTTATAAGGAATGTTGATGTTGTTTTTAATTAAATGCCATCTTTTAGCAATTCCTCCAATAACCAAATCTAATGGAACATTAGTAAAAAGACTCTCCACATCCAATGAGACCAAATCGTACCAATCATCTAAGAACACATTGTTAAGTCTTTTAATCAATTCAAAGCTATTCGCAATATGGCTATTCGGATTAGGTAAATTCTTGTCTAACATGTTGTGGAGGAAAGACGCTAGCGAATAAAGAGGGCTATTAATACAAGAGATGATGATACGAAACGGGCAATCTTTCTTATGGATCTTTGGCAGTCCGTAGGCACGTGGTAAGATCCCATCAGTACTCAATAGCGCTCTATAAGTACCGTTAGAGATGTACTCATTTTTACGCCAACGCTGTAACAACTCCCTTAACTGGGAGATGACTCTATTCGTCGGGTCACGGTTCACTACCATGTACGTGTTCCGGTCTGATAGAAGGTCATGCATCTTGTCAAAATATTCGCTCAAAATATTCGCCGGTATTCATAGTCCGGTCTTATATTTAAGATCGTCTTTAGAATGTATGAAAGAAATAGAGAAAAGGAGAGAAAGTGAAGAAGAAAGTAAATGGGAAAAGAAAAGGAGAAGGATACTAGAGGAGGCAGACATGGGTAAAGAAGAATTGAAAAAGAAAAGACAAGAAGGGAGACAGAGATATCCGAAAAGATAATGGAAAGAATTGAAGAACGACAAAAAGAAGAGAGGAAGAGGAAAACAGAGGATTCAAGATATAACGATATACAGGGTGATCCAGAACAAACGTTTGTCTTTAAAAAAATAAATTGTCGAGTCTATTCTAAGACGATTTTCCCTTTATCAAAATTGTCTACGAGGCTTAGTTTTTAAATTATTAAATAAAATAGTTTGCGAATTACGGAACGAGTACAAGAGGTAGACAGGGACGGCGCAACTCACCGTCCGATACAGGCAATCATGTGGGGCGCTCGACGCGATCAGCTGATTGCTGCACACGATGAGTGTAACAATCAGTGTGTGTGTGTGTGTGTGTGTGTGTGTGTGTGTGTGTGTGTGTGTGTGTGTGTGTGTGTGTGTGTGTGTGTGTGTGGTGTATTTATGCACGCGTATCCACACATGCACCGTACTCTCTCTCTTTCTCTCTCTCTCTCCCTCTTTCTCTCTCACTCACTCACTCACTCACTTATTCTTACCTTAATAATGAGATTCTTCATACTGCTGATAAATAGCAGTGCCCAGTGTGCTGCACGATAATAACCGTCGTCGACGAGACGTCGTTTCTTCAACACGCAGTCTGACACATCGTCAAATAAGCGAAGTTTTTTCTTTCATCACTTTCGACACTTACAAATTTACTCGCGCACTTAATCACTCACGATTGATAAAAGGAGGAATTTACCAACGGTTACGGTACGAATTTAATAAACGGTTAACGCATTTAATTATTAATTACACACTCGATTAAAGAAACGCGTTAACAGAACGCGATACTCGATGCAAAGCGCGCGACGCGACGACCGACGACTCTTAAATAAATATTTAATATTAATATTTTATATGATAATAGTAAAAGTAATAAATATTTTAAAAACACTTATTTAATCTAATTAATTTTTAAATAGATATCATACGATGTATGGATATCACACACATTCATGATAATAATAATATTAATATGTTAAATGTTTATTATGTTTACCGCATTCTTCAATCGAACACATGATCGCGTTCGATAGCGCCAGTAGTACCTTAACCTACCGCAACCTACCATGACAAAAAACTGCTTGCAGTCGCCGAGTAATTATCGTCGCATTGTCGCGTCGTCGTGTCGTGTAGTAACGTGTCCGCGCGTGTTTCTTTCATCGAGTGATTTTTAATCGCCAACAGTTATTATTCGACAGTGATTAATAGTGATTAGTGATAGAGTCATTAGTAAATTTCTCGTCTCATCGAGTGAGTAAATAAATGTGATTACGTTAAAGTTTATAAAAGAATACAGTTCATGAAAGAAGAAAAACTTTCAGTTAATAATTTAGTGTGGATTTCTTGTCTTTTGCAACGTGATATCTACGTTAAATTTGAGAACGTACGATCTATCGGAAAATTCATTTCTCCTTCAAGCAATTACAGCAATACATCAAAAGTCATCGAACAAGGTAATAATAACTATTTTTTGACGTTATGTGAAAACAGATCTCGGGAAGTCAGAGGGACAGTGTGTCAAAGGAAATTCGTGAAAAGAGAGGGGTTTTTAGTGGGTAGGGAGTACCGAGTTGGTAATTCGACTTGGTACTCGAGTCCCACATAACTCACTGGATCGACCGGTGGGTATGCATAAAATGCATTTTCCCCTCTCTGGTAAAAAAAAAAAAAAAAAAATTTACAGGTGAGTGAGCGAATGAGTGAGAGAGAGAGAGAGAGAGAGAGAGAGAGAGAGAGAGAGAGAGAGAGAGAGAGAGACAAAGAGAGAGACAGACAGACAGACAGAGAGAGAATGTATGTGTTCGCATGTGTGTCTGTATGTGTACAGCGATCAGCTGATCGCAGCAGGCGCCCCGCGTAAGCTCCCGCGTCTGACGGTGAATCGCGCCACCCTTGCCTGCCTCTTGTATTCGACCCGTCATACGTTAACTACTTCCTTTAATAATTCAAAAACTAATCTTCGGACGAAATTTTGCCGAAGGAAAAATCGTCTTAGAATTGATTCAAGAATATGTCATTTCAGGGACACAGGGGTTATTTTGAATCACCCTGTATTATATTAGACACTTCGCAACAAAATTCAATACAGGAGATGCAAAATAATAGGAACGTGAAAAGACCTATTTGGTTTATATTTTCTGCCTTAGGCACGCAATGGCCACGGATGGGTATATATATATATTCAATATTTTATATTTCACACGTATAAGATGGCAATTAAATGATAAAATAATAATTATTATCATTTAATCAAAATTTTATCAGGTCAAGATTTATTAAAGTTTCATGTCTTTAAAAATGTTATAAAAATGTGTGACAGTGTTTTAAAATCATATGATATAAATATTATGAACATATTGACAAATAAAAACGGAAAAGCGTATGAAAGCGCTTTACACACATTTGTCTGTATCGTCGCCATTCAGGTAAAATATTATAAATATAAATATATAAATTTATATGAAATTTATAATTTATAATTTGTATATTTATATTTATAATTTATATATATTAACAATGCGAATATAGTTTATAAACACGGAACAATATGATATAAAAATGTCTATATGAATGTATAGATTGGCTTGGTAGATCTTCTCACAACCTTAGGAATTACTCCGGATTACATGATTAGTCATTCTGCTGGTGAACTTGGTTGCGCGTATGCGGATAAATGTTTAACTATTGAACAAACTATTTTATCGGCATACTTTATTGGTTTAGCCTGCATCGAAGAAAATGTGATTCATAGCTCTATGGCAATTGTGAATTTTGATTACGAATGCCTGAAAAATATATGTCCATCGGATATTGAAATAGTGTGCTACAATAGTCAAAACAGTAATATTATAAGCAGGCCCGCAGAATCCATAAAAGAATTCGTGAAAAAATTACAGGTATTGTTTTTCAATTAAATTTTTAATCAGATTTTTAATCAGATTGATCTTCTCACTTGTCTCTTTTATTTTGAAAATATTGTAGCTTTATATAATCGCCTTATATATATTCCTATTAATTAATTTCGTTTTGTAAGATTAATAACATTAACGCGAAAGAAATCTCTTGCGATGTACCATATCACAGTTATTATTTCGCATCCGTGGAAAATCGACTTTTGTTTAATTTGAACCAAATAATACCACGCCCGAAAAAACGAAGTCCAAGATGGATAAATACCTCCGTACCTTGTATGGAATGGACCAAAGAGGCAGCGAAATTATCTTCAGCGAACTATCACACGCATAGTATACTCAATACTGTTCTCTTTGGACAAGCAATGAATTTAATTCCAAATAATGCCGTAACTATCGAAATTGGACCGGATGGCGTTCTGCAGCGTATTTTGAAAGAATCCTTACATCCAAAAGTGACGAACATCGTACTGACACAGCGCACTGAACAAAATTCGACCGATGTAACTTTACGAGGGATTGGAAAACTCTATAATTGTGGTTTAAAATCGCAGATTGCTAACTTATATCCGCCAGTGGAATTTCCAGTTAGTCGAGGCACTCCTATGATATCTCCATCTATCAGGTACAACATAATGTCAGAATAAATTTTTTTCTAAATGTTGCTTATGTAAACAACAAACATTTCTTGAAATATATAAGCATATACATATATAATATACAAGCAAGGTTTTAATGCCGAGTTATAGGTGGGATCATTCTAAAGATTGGTTTGTGTCAATTTATCAATCGCAGAATGACATACAATCCACAGAAAGACATGTCGAAATCAATCTCAATGACGAGAGCTATAACTATATGATCGATCATGTAATCGATGGAAGAAATTTATTACCACAACAGGATATCTTGCACTCGTGTGGGAAACTATCGGCATGATGGAAGGAAAAATATATACAACTATGCCGATAATATTTCGAGATATAAGATTTATTCGTGCTACTCATTTATCGAATAATATTATAAAATTGACAATTTCTATACAAAAAGGTATTTATGAAACTATTAAATTACTTTTGCAATAGTAACATTATGAAGTTATATCTCGTAATTAATCTCAAGCTGTGTAATATCAAATAAAAATATTGCAGATAGCGGAAAATTCGAGGTTACCGAAGGAGATAGCGTTGTGGTAACAGGTAAAGTGCATGCTACATCGAATCCAAAACAAGAACTGATTCCGAACAGTCTATTGCCGGAAGATGACGAAGAAGGAGAGCACATGACTGCTCGAGATATCTATAAAGAACTCAAATTACGTGGCTATCAGTACTGGTTCCGTGGATTGAAAAGCGCATCTATATCATGCAACAAAGGACATATTGCTTGGGCAAATAATTGGGCGACTTTTATGGATTGTATGTTGCAACTTTATAGTCTTGGATATGATACTAGGGATTTATATGTTTCTACGAATATTCAGAAATTGATGATTAATCCTGCGCTTCATACGTCAAAGTTGAAATATATAGTGACAAGAGGCTAAACGTACATTCCTCCATAATTTAAAAATTTAATAATTAAAAATTAACAATTTAATAAGTTAAAAATAAATATATATTAAAAGAGAATTATATTTTATCTTTCTCTCTCTCTATTAGCTTTAATTTTATATCAAGCAATCTTTATAGCGAAATTGTTATCTTACTTAATTGTCTCATTACAGTATTACCAGTACGTATATATAGAGAAATAGACGCAATTATATCTGGCGTAATTGAAATTCGAGGCTTTAAAGCTACCACGATTTCTCGTCGGAAGTTAATCCAGGATCTCGTTATTGAAGAATACGTATTTGTGGCACATCATGACCATGCGAAGATATCTTTAGACGAAGCGATCAAAATATCAGAGTAGCTTGCGTTGGAAGATCATCAGATAATTAAAATAAAAGCTATTGAATTCGTAGAAGATACTGATGATGTAACATTGGAAGAATTATCATCCCCGTTGTTAATTAAAACTTTTAGTGATATGCCGTTAATACAGGCAAATATTACTATTTTAACATCATCGAATCGTTTTAATCCAACAAAATTGCCACAGAATGTTACAATCGCAGATTTAAATAAACCATCTATAAATGATAAAGTCTTAATAGCTGTCGGATTCAATCTCTTGACGAAACAACTAAAAACGTTAGAAAGACTTTTGTCATTCGTGAGAGATGGTGGTTATCTATTGACGCGCGAACGAAGCAACATAATTAATTGCGATAAATATTTACGACAATATAAATTAAATGTTATTCTTGAAAAGCGCACTGAAACAGAAATAATTGTGCTTCTGAAGAAAAAAGTTGAGATAAAGAAAATGACTGTTGTCTATATAAATAATGACAATTTTAATTGGCTCGAAGAATTAAAGCTGCTTTTGAACGATGAAAATCAACTTGTTAAAGACAATAGAATCATAATTGTTGGAGAAAGAGATTTTGAGTGCGGTTTGTTAGGCTTCATTAATTATTTGAGGAAGAAATCAGGCAGCTTTGTCAGAGGTGTATTTATTCAAGATGAGAAGGCTCCTAAATTCTCTCTACAAAATTCTTTTTATATGCAACAGTTGCAAAAGGACATGTCTATTAATGTTTTGCGTTCTAACAAAATCTGGGGATCTTACAGATATTTACCATTACCTCGTCCAGAAGCTCAACCTGTACCTTCCGCCTATGTTTGTCAAATGGTATATATATATGTATACATGTATATATCTTTGCAAAGATTTGAATAGTGCATGAATATTATCTGTATACACTGTATATATGCAATAATCATTTATTTTTTGTGTCATATAATTTCGCTATCTAAAATTTGCCTTATATACATGTCACGTATAATGAAACGTTTTTTGTACTCTTATAGGTTCCTGGTGATCTAAGTACATTTTGCTGGACGGAAAACGATATACCTGATTCTCATCTCGAAGATTTGATACGTGTAGTGTATTCGTCTATCAATTTCAAAGATGTAATGTTAGCAACTGGCAAATTAAATTCATTGCCGACTGCAATGCCGCAAGAACGATTTCAACGTACATTTCTTGGAATGGAATATGTAGGATTCGATGCCAATGGACATCGTGTAATGGGACTTCGAGATAATAAGTAAATATTCTAATTATTCAAATAATTACGTAAAATTTCATCGACAAATATTCCTCTTTGTAGATGTATAGCAAATGTCGTTGTAAAAGACAAAGATTTATGTTGGGACATACCTGATACATGGACATTCGAAGATGCTGCTACAGTTCCGTGCGTTTACAGCATGTGTTATTTCGTCTTACACATTTGTGGGAAGATGAAGTAGGGTGATAAAATACTTATACATTCTGGTACTGGAGGCATTGGACAAGCAGCTATCCACCTGGCTCTTAACGAAGGATGCGAGGTGTTCACTACCGTAGGTACAATTAAAAAGCGAGAATTTATTAAGAGAACGTTTCCGACTATTATGGATAAGCATATTGGAAATTCTCGAGATACCAGTTTCGAACAAATGGTAATGTTGCACACGAACGGTCGCGGCGTGGACATCGTGCTGAATTCCTTGGCGGAAGAAAAACTAATTGCGTCCGTTCGTTGTTTAGCACGAAATGGTCGTTTCCTAGAGATTGGCCAATTTGATCTTGTTTCTAACAATCCTCTAGATATGATTGTGTTTCAAAAAGGCATTAGTTTCCATGGAATTCGACTGAACAATACATTTTTGGGTTATCACAAAAGTCTTTAACATCTAAAATGATGGCTAACGGTTTGAAAAAGGGGATCATCAAACCACTTCAGGTGAAAGTTTTTCCAAAATCAGAAATTGAGGCAGCTTTTAGATACATGTCAAGTGGGAAACATATAGGAAAGGTATGCTAACAATATAACTCATTTCACAATAATTATAAATAATAAAAAATAAAATTGTTATAAATACAATTTGAAGTACTATAATAATATAATAGTCTTTCTAATATATGGATATACTTCTTCAGATAATTTTGAAGATTCAAGAAGAAAATCAATCTCTAAACGGGCTCGTTGTCGCACATCGTCGTTACTATTGCTTCAGTGACAGAAGCTACATTATATTAGGAGGTCTAGGAGGATTCGGTTTGGAATTAACTGATTGGCTGATATTAAGAGTTGCCAAGAACGTTGTGCTGATTTCGCGAACTGGTATAAAAAATGGTTATCAACGCATGAAAGTTCAATTGTGGAAATCCTATGGCGTAAATGTACTCGTTATTAAAAAAATCGACGTCTCTAACCGTGACGATTGCGAACATCTTTTGCGAACAGCAGAAAAAATGGCATCGGTAGATGCGATATTCAATCTCGCTATGGTGTTGAACGATCGCATTTTGAAGAATCAAACCACCGATAACTTTGTGGAATCCTTCAAAGCGAAGGCCTGGGCGACGGAAATGTTGGACAAACTATCCAGAAAGATTTGTCCTAAACTACGACAATTTGTAATGTTCTCTTCCATTACTAGTGGCATAGGAAACGTTGGATAAACGAATTATGGCATGGCCAATTCCGTTATGGAGAGGGTATGTGAGAAGAGGGCGAAAGATGGATTACCAGGATTGGCGATTCAGTGGGGAAACATAGATGACGTGGGTCTTCTCATTGATATGCAAGAAGAGAATAAGGAAGTCATTTTCATTGGCGTTTTGCGCCAAAAAATATCCAGCTGCCTTGATGTACTTGATACATTTTTACTTCAAAGCCGCCCAATCATAAGCAGCATGATTGTAGACAAAAAGAAAGCAAGTTCTTCCAGATTTGGCAATATGATGGAAACTATCGCTAATATTTTAAGTAAGTATTCGCATGTAGACTATGGCACGTGTGTGTTAAACTATTTTTTGTATACGTTGCATTAAATCAGACATATTATATTGTGTGACGCGACGCCTTTTGAGCTCCGTCACAGTGACCCCGCCGGGGGGGGAAGGTCGTGCGGAGGGTCGTCCCTCGCACCCGAGGGGGAACCCCCTTATCCGATCCCGTGATATATCTTTTATAGGAGATTAACTTTAAGAGAGCAAAGAGCGGCAATCTGAGCGAGCGAGTGATGTACAGCAAGATCCCGAAGGGTGCAGTTACCGAAGAAAGGAAGAGGAGAGAGTCGGACCGATGCCTCCCCTCCAATGAAAGGTCACGAATCGAGATCCCGCTCCGCCGCTATCCATAGGTAACCGTTGTATTAATATCCGCTACTTTTAGAGAAACAATGACGGGGAAGCCCGGACGAAGGAACGATCAACACTCTCCCAGGCTGCAGACTGAGGAGAGGAGATGCATCCGGAGCCGGACGAGGATACGGCCTGGCCAGTCCAACACGTCCGAGCTACCGAGAACATACAATCGTCAAGAATACCGTCCACGTTGGATTTTGGTTCCTATCGAAGGGCAACCCGCAATACAGCAGGACGAAATTCGAGGGGGCGGAGAATATCGACCCCTTCTCATCGAAAATCGACAGGATGCGCGGAAAATCGGCGCGGGACTCGAGGGCCTCGAGGAGCCTTTATCACAAGTCGCTGTTCGGCGAGCCGCAATAGCAAAGAGACGATCCTCCGACTCAAGTGCGATCACAGCGAGAGCCCAGCGAGGACCCGGATACCGCAGCGAGATTGTAAGCCGCCGCTCAGGTAGCCGTAAAACTGTTCCCGGATACAGCTGGCGTCGTAATTTTCTTGATACCGTCGCAAGACGACCGTTATCTCGTTACCGAATTGTCGTAGAAGCCTTGCGCGCTTTTCTCGCGTTTCGTTGCCGGACGCCGGCTGGCCCCGAGTATCGCGGATTTGTCCCTCTCGGGGGTTCGTCGCCGACAGTCGCTATACCGTAGCGTTCGTGCCGTATCGTATCGTATCATTTTATTTCGTGTTTTGTTATATCATGGCGAGGAGTGTCGAATTGCGCTTCTTACGGTGGTAGCGAAATTCCGACTTTCCGTATCGCGTAGAGAATAATGGGATTTGCGTGAGGTCGTTCTTCGCGAGTAAGGGCTACCGTATACCCGAAAACCTACTCGGCAAGAATTGTACAATTGCGAAATCTCTGTTTAAAATATATGTCCGTTAACGTTCGTGTGGTTTGAGATTGCGTGAGGGTCGAATTTGTTTTCGCCGAGAGCGAAAGGTCGAGAAGATACCGGACAACATTGCGAAATAATACTTGTGCCCGCTGACGTAGAATTTCCGTTACTTATAACCGTCGTTACATTTGATTTTTCCGTGAATTACCTGTTGACTTTGCTCATCGCTGTCCGTGAAATTATATTCGTTATCGTTCCGATCTCATAATTATCTGTTAATCGCGCGTATTATATGTATTCGTTCCCGTATAGATAACAATCGACCTTCGTATCGTTCGTATAACTCTGATGTTTCTTTTCTTTCGAAATTTATATTATCGATCTCGTTACTTGCGTATCTTCTACATTTAATCTTTTCTATTTTTCCCGTACCGTTAACCTTTTCTATTGTATTCATATCGTCTTTGTTATATACTTTGTCTATACTATAATTGTTAAATATATTTATAATAATACTCGAAGGAGTGTCGATCATTTCTCTCTCCCGGAAGTTATTTAGCGTTCTCTCTCTAGCCTACAAAGAATCCTGCCCTTCTGCCCTATACTGAGCTCTAGGTTACCGAAATCCCCGTTACCGTAACGATATCGTGGCGCGGGAGACCGCGCCTGGCGCCCAATACCGCTCTTCTTCTCGGGGAGCTGTGAGATACCGTACGCTACCGTATTTTAAGATACCGTTTTTTTCTGTGAACCAGCTATTTTCTCTATCGGCTAAAATTGCACGCCGCCCCCTCCGGATCGGCGTTCCCGAGGCGGCCAAAGGCATTGCAATTGATAGATGTAAAAGGTATGAATAAGATAAGCAAAAATACATCTCTATCTGAGCTTAGAATGGATTCCATGATGGTTGTGGAAATTAAACAAATTTTGGAACGAAAATTCGATATCTTTTTCACTGCACAAGAAATACGGACCCTTACTTTTGGAAAATTAATTGAGATGTCCAACACAAACATTGATAGAGACAATACGCAAGCTGGAAATTCAATTGATATCAGAAATCAAGACATACCGAATTTATTCGGTATTTTAAAGGATGAAGATTTTATGACAGAAATTTGTTCAGATTTCTGGACTAAAAAAGAGGAAAGTACAATCCAAGTATTTCTTATACCGGGAATGGACGGCTGTGTTACTGTATTTAATCGTTTGGCATCAAATATTAAATTTTCGACGACATCCTTACAGTATAACACAAATAATATCGATTCTATGAACACAATATCGGAGATAGGATTATCTTTTTGAGGTATGGTAACCGTATTGATAATTTTATGTTTAATTGAAGAATTGTTTTTTGTTAATGCCATAAGCAAAATTTGCAAAATTATTTTAATATTTTACAGCACGTATCATCAAGATTGAAAGATGGAAGAGATTTTGTAATGGTAGGATATTCTTTTGGATCTGTCGTTGCAATTGATTTAGTAAGAAGATTGGAGGCTATGAACTTTAAAGGTCGACTTGTACTGATCGATGGTGCTTCGGAACAACTACGATTAATGTGTGGACATTATATGTTAATTTCTAATGACGTAGAACTTCAGATTACTATTTTAATCTCTATTTTGGAAGTTATAAGGCAGAAAGCTGTGAAAAGGTATATCTCTTTTTATGTACATGGAAGCATATTTCTAATCACAAATATTACTATTAGCTTCATATTTTAATCATCTTATGGTTCTTGCAGTTTCTTCATTTAAAGCTTTTAACTTTTTGCGATTCTGAAATTTCTGTCATATCCTTTGAGCAGGTGCAGTTCAGACTTATTTTCATTTATATCCTGCAATTTATATGTTATCCCATATTTCGTCTCTTATTTCCATTTATTTAATGTCTCAAATTATATACATAACACATATAAAAAAAAGAAATAAATTTTTACACAAGTATATGTATTTGTAATGAGAAATATTTTTAGGATCGTTAGAATCTTTATAAATATTCATATATTTTTTTATCCCGAGCTAGACTCGACATAGAACCAGCTAGAGCAAAATGTAATATTGATTCAGACTTGACATGGAATCGCAAAAAATTTAAAATCTATAAAAGTTTTTAAAAATCGTTTAAATATGAAACATATAAATTCCGCAGGTTTTAATGATATTAAAGGAGTGTACAACTTGAAAAGAACGGTTTGACATTTTTGCTAAACACTTTTTAGCAACAAATACATTACTTTCACCTGTAAATCTGAAAATACTGTGTACAACAATGTATAAACGTTTAATCGCTATTCGACAATATGATTCTTCTACACTATCGCCTATTAAATCACCCGCAATGTTACTGAAAGCTACATTGTCACCTGTAGATACCTGTAGACCATAAGATTGAAGAAGATTATGGTTTGCACAAGGTATTTTGGGAAAGTTTAGTTAATATTCTACATCTAATAAATTAAAATTAACAAAAAATTTTTTTTAATGAATCACATAATGTTTAAGATAACTCAAAACAAAGTGGAAATACATTACGTCGAGAGTGATCACTTTACGATCTTGAGAAACGATAAAATAGCAGCTGCGATTAATGGAGAGCCACTATGATATCAAATTATTCACTAAACATTACATTAATATATGCATATTATATATTACATTAATGTATATTAAAATGCATGGCATTGATCATAGATCAATAGATCATAGAATCAATAGATTAATGTATATTATTTGGTAACGGCTTTTGTGTATATTCGACGACCATGTTGTTAATAAAATACCATAAAATATTTAACACAAAATATATGTTTAATTCCCCGCAAGTGATTTTTTAAAATTTATTTAAATTCTCTAATTTTTTAAGTTTTTTTTTAAATATAAATCCTTTTTCTACTAGATCTCTCTCATATTTTGCAAATATAAATATTAATTATAATATGTATTAACTTACCTAAACTCTATTTCCTGTTTGTGTTTGTATCTGTGTAATCTGTTCGAATTGGCAAGAAACTTTTACTGCCGCGCAAGTACGGAAACTTTGGTTCTAACAACATTAAAGCTCCATAATATATATAATTAATAGAACGTAACAGAAAGGTATATAAAAGAAATCTTAAAAACGACTTTAAAGTAGTTTTAGTTATGTTTTGGATGATTTGATCTATAATATTGTCTTGATTTGTGAAAGCATTATTCTATTAATTTCATGAGAAGGCAAATGTTTTTTGCGGATAGAAGAAGAACGATATTTTGTTTGTTTGATAAACGTTTATTTTTATCAAAAGAAACGTTTCTTTTAACGTTTCTCAAGTAAATATTTTAATCAATCAGAAATATTTTTGTAAACTGTTATAAAATGTTTCAAAGACATAATTTATAAAATTTTTTTAAAATGAATACGTACTATTTTCGATAATTACTGAAATCAAATCAAATATTATAAACACTTCATAAATATCGGTTTACATTAATATTTTATTTAAATTGTTAGAAAAAATTTGCATATCGGGTACGGCCGTCAATCTATTCAGATTACCAGATGTATATCATATTTTATCGGCTGACAGATCGTGAATTTAATGAAGACATAACTAATGCCAATCTATTAACAACTTCTGATCTAAATCTAAATCTGTTGCCAACGTGCTAACATATTGCGCGTTATTTTGGTTTACGTGCTGACATCCTGCGCCACGGTCTTTTAACCTTCTATTTTATTGTTTTTATATTGTAAAAAAAGAAAGAAAGAGAAATACACATTTATATTTAAAAAAATCTGATTGTAATTTAAATACATAATTATATTTTGTAATTAAGCATGTTATTTTTGTTTATTGATCTCAATGTATTTTTACAATTTATTTATTTATTTGTTTATATATTTTTAAAATAAATTAAATTTATTTTTTTTAATGTAACTTTTAATTAAATTTAAAATGTGAATGTGTATATTACAAGTCAATTCTTTTTATATTAATACAAAAATTGAGGGTAAATATGTCGATGAAGGGAGCCCGCCTCGATTACCTTGACCTTGACATATGTTGTCAAGGTCACTGCCCTGAGTAACATCCAAAAGGTTTTAGCCGTCGCTCGTTGTTTATTAAAAAGTTATTAACAAAAGAATTTTACAATTTTAATACTTTTTATCTCTGAAAATATTGATTTGAGAAAAAAAAATTTAAGCAGAAAATAGAGCCGCTGAAAAACTCTACAAAAAAAGTTATATGCATTCTTTTCATAAACCTACTATTTTAGCTGTTATATGAAAAAATAATATTTTTAAATACATTTAATACAATTTAAATTTATATAAAATTTAATAAAATTAAAAAATATCACAAATGTATGTGTACACACACACACACACACACACACACACACACGCGGGGGGTGCAAGGGGGGCCTTCGGCCCCCCCCTCCCGCAACCACTCCACCGGTAGGCAAGATGGACCTCGCTTTACAACTTACAGCATATATCCATTGTGATTGAACTCTTCGCAATGCGTCCCCACCGGCGGGGTGGTCGCGGGAGGGGGGCCGAAGGCCCTCCTTGCACCCCCCGCGTGTATGTGTGTGTGTGTATGTACATACATTTGTGATATTTTTTAATTATATTAAATTGTATTAAATTCTATATAAATTTAAATTGTATTAAATGTTTTTAAAATAATTATTTTTTTATATAACAGCTAAAATAGTAGGTTTATGAAAAAAATGCATATAACCTTTTTTGTACAGTTTTTCAGCGGCTTTATTTTTTGCTTTAAATTTTTTGTCTCTAATCAATATTTTCAGAGATAAAAAGCATTAAATTTGTGAAATTCTTTTGTTAATAACTTTTTAATAAACAACGAGCGACGGCTAAAACCTTTTGTATGTTATTCAGGGTAGTGACCTTGACAACATATGTCAAGGTCAAGGTAATCGAGGCGAGCTCCCTGCATCGACATATTTACCAACTAAAAAATAAATATGTGAAATTTTTACTCTTGTTTTTATTCGATGAGAGAATTAACTCTATTATGTCGCAATGCGTTTAATTTAAATACAGAAAGGTTAAATAGTATCAAAAGTATATCAATGCTAATTTAATTCCAAAATTTAAGGTAATTATCTAGAAGAACGGCAACTTCACCGATGACTTTGACCTTTACATATGTGGTCAAAATCATGATCCTGAGTAACCTCCAAAAAGTTTTAGTTGGCGGTCATTGTTTATTAAGAAGTTGTGAGCAATTGAAGTTCACGCAAAGCAAGGTCCATTTCCAAGCAAAATTTAGTTTTAAATTAATTCAAAATTATTTTAAATATATTTAATACAATTAAAAAATATCAAAAATGTATGTGTACACACACACACACACACACACGCGCGGAAGGTGCAAGGGGGGCCTTCGGCCCCCTCCCGCAACCACCCCGCCGGTAGGGGACGCATTGCGAAGAGTTCAATCACAATGGATATATGCTGTAAGTTGTAAAGCGAGGTCCACCTTGCCTACCGGCGGGGTGGTTGCGGGAGGGGGGGCCGAAGGCCCCGCGTGTGTGTGTGTGTGTGTGTGTGTGTACACATACATTTGTGATATTTTTTAATTGTATTAAATTGTATTAAATTCTATATAAATTTAAATTGTTTACCTTTTTTTTATTTACCTTTAATTTGCCTTTTTTTGCGTTTTTCTTTACGTTTATTCACGTTTATAACTTTCAACGCGACAAGAGGTCTGTTATTGTACATGGTGTCCGAAAATTATGTGAAATTCGTAAAACTTCTTTTGTTTATAACTTTTTAATAAACAACGAGCGACGGCTAAAATCTTTTGCATGTTACTCAGGATAGTGACCTTGATAACATATGTCAAGGTGAAGCTCATCGGAGGTGAGTCCCCTAATATCAACCTTTACCATATTGGTACCATGCATGTTTTTACTACAGAATTGAATTGTTAATAACTTCTTAATAAACAATGACCGCCAACTAAAACTTTTTGGAGGTTACTCAGAATCATGACCTTGACGACATATCTTAAGGTCAAAGTCATCGGTGAGGTTGCCGTTCTTCTAGATAATTACCATATATTTTTTTCAAGATACAAACAAAATATAGAAACAGTAATAAATTTATTACTAAAAAATAGAGAGAGAGAGAGAGAGACTTAAAAATCTAAAAAAAAATAGTATACAAACATATACAGGGTGAGCCATTTTAATTAACGCACGCAATTATTTCGGAAACAAAGCATTTTAGAGAAAAATGTTTCAGACAATAGTTGTTTGGTTTCGAGGGGGCCATAAGATGGTATCATTGGTTTGACCTTGAAGAGTTATTTGAAGGTCACATGAAGGTCACCTTCAATTTCTTAAATGGAACCTACTATTTGTCATTGCATATTCTTGTAGCTTATCTCGATAGCTTTCCAAAACACTATAATTAAGTACCTTTTCGTTAAGTACTTTTTGAGTTATGAGGCTTGAAATAATTTCTTAATTTTACATAAACCGTAAAATATCTTGTAAAATATTCATTTTTCGATTATCTTACCTTAATACTTTTATGTACAAAATAATGAGAGGAATCAATTGGTGTAAAGAAAACACATAGTTGTTTTTAAGAAAAAATATGGAATTGTTAATTGCAAATTACATATTCATGTGACCTTCAAATAACTCTTCAAGGTCAAACCAATGATACCATCTTATGGCCCCCTCGAAACCATAAAACTTTTGTCTGAAACATTTTTCTCTAAAATGCTTTGTTTCCGAAATAATTGCGTGCGTTAATTAAAATGGCTCACCCTGTATGTCATATTTTCAAATATTAAAAATGAAACTATTTAATCAAATAATAAATAATTTAGTATTATAAATAAAAGTACAATCTGTAAACAAATTTGAATTCTGTAGTCTTAATACGTAATAAAATTATAAACAATATTATTTTATTTTGAATAGTATATTTTCTTTGTCTTAAATATGTTTATATATTACTCACAATTATTTCAAATATTATCCCGCACTATACGCATTTTATGAACAATGTTTTATATATAATCGATACATTTCAATTGCAAATACATACTTTGAGTTTTAAAATTATAAAGAAGATTGGAAATACAACATGTGTAATCATTATCATAATTAATACAGTCGCAAGAATCTAAATAATTAAAAAGGAACATTTAAAAAGGTAAAGTTACATTAATTATCAACATATATATATATATATATATATATATATATATATATGTATATATATGTAACGATTTAGTGTTCCACTGTCTCATTTCTCATCTACAGGAGTGCTGTAGACGAGCGGTCTATCGCAATAATATCGCAAATAACAAATTTTATAGTGTTAATAACATCATAAATAGAACAAAATATATAAAATACAAATATATATATTTGTGTGGATAATCACATACAAAAATAATTTACAATATGAAAGAAACACACAGACAATACATTAATAATGATTCTGGCGACGAAATCGTTATTTCAGGTATCGCTGGTAGATTTCCAAATTCAAACAACATGAATCAGTTACAAGAGAACTTATTCAACAATGTTGATCTTTCTAGAACAAATCATGGCCGATGGAAAATGGGTAATTATAATTCATAATCACATTTATTTGTGGTTAATTTAAAATATGTCTTTTTACTCCTAAATAAATACATAATTATTTGTTATAAAAATATATTTTTAATTTAAATAAAAAATATAAATGTTAAAAATATACTTTATAGCACTTTAATATACTTTAAATATACTTTAGCAATTTTATTACATAAATATTATACATTTATGAATTTATATAATTCGTTAGAACATCCAGATTTACCACCACGCATGGGAACAATTAATAATGTGGAAAAATTCGATGCTGATTTTTTCAACGTTTCTTTCAAGCAAGCACACACGCTCGATTCTATGACAAGAATATTATTGGAACACACTTATGAAGCAATTGTCGATGCAGGGATCAATCCAAAGCAATTACAAGGAAAAAATACTGCTGTGATTATAGGGACATCTATACTTGAGTCGCAAGGAAATTTTATGTATGAAAATCTTCAGGTAGAACAAAATTATTGATTAATATATATAAGGAAAAATACTTGACATAAAGAATTATTAAATTCATTGTTTACATATGTAAAATTTATTGTTGCTTACTTTCTATAATTAGACAGATGGTCTAGGCATTACAGGATGTAGTAAATCTACAGTAGCAAATATGCTTTCATATTTGCTGGATTTGAAAGGACCATCTTATACAATCGATACAGCATGCAGCTCTAGTCTTTATGCCATAGCTCTTGGTTACCACGATATTATGTCAGGTCGATGCGAGGATGCGATAATTGGAGCTTCAAATTTATGTTTAAATCCTATAATAAATCTCCAATTCTCTCGTCTTGGTATTTTTAACTAGTTAATATATTATATAATATTCTTATATATAAACATGTATACTAAACATGTATATGATATTAGGTACTTTGTCTTCCGATGGTTATTGCAGACCTTTTGATTCTACCGCTAGCGGTTATTCGCGTAGCGAAACCATATCTGTGCTATATCTTCAAAAGGCAAAACATGCTAAAAGAATTTACGCTACATGTAAGCATATTAAAGTAAACAGCGATGGTTATAAGAATGAAGGAATAACGTTCCCATCGGAACATAATCAGAGTACTTTACTGATGGAATGTTACAAGGAGTGCGATATATTACCATCTTACCTAGATTACATTGAAGCCCATGGTACCGCTACAAGAGCTGGCGACCCTGCGGAAATCAAGGCTATCCATAATGTTTTGTGTAAAGAAAGGAAGACTCCGTTGATGATCGGCTCTGTAAAATCCAATCTAGGTCACGCTGAACCAGCAAGTGCTTTCACTCAAATCGCTAAGGTAAGACACATAATTGGCATTATTTTCATAAAGAAAGTAATATTCCGGTAAATTCCGCATATATGATAAATGGTTTTTCCTCTTATAGGACAAAAAGATCTCGCTATTTCTATATTACTAGCTAGTTTGAGAAATTTGGAGTTTATTGTTTATTAATTTATGACAATTGATTTAAATATGTATAAATAAATAAATTAATTTTGTTTTTTTATTTTTTCAAAATTTATTTTAATATAATAATAAATTAATTAGCTTTTTATAACAACGACAGATTTAAAAATATATACTTAACAAAGAAATACATATTATTATGTATCTAATTAAATTCATTGATTTCTTGAAGGCAATAATAGCATTCGAAACCGGTCTCGTTCCATCAAATATCAATTATACATCACCACGAAAGGATATAGATGCTCTTGTAAAAGGGAACATCCATGTGGTTACGGAAGCAGTGCCACTTAAGAATGGTTACATAGGCATTAATTCTTTCGGCTTCGGAGGAGCCAATGCTCATTTAATACTAAGATGGAATACCAAACAGAAAGTTAACAGTGCAACACGGAGCGATGGCTTGCCAAGACTTGTGACACTGTCCGGACGTACTGAAAAATCAGTAAAATCGTTTTTAAACGATGTAGATATTTAAGTTTTAGTAGATATTTAAAAAAATAACAATATTTTTAAAAATTAGAAAATATATTTGTTACCGAAATTTTAGAAAATTGTTTCTCTTGTAGGTCGCTAATCATTCCACAGATGTCGAATATATTCGTTTATTACATGATGTTTATGCGGACAATATAGAGGGTCATCCATGGAGAGGATATATTATATTAGACACTTTGCAACAAGATTCAATACAGGAGATTCAAAATAATGGGAACGTAAAAAGACCTATTTGGTTTATATTTTCTGCCTTAGGCACGCAATGGCCACGGATGGGTATATATATATATTCAATATTTTATATTTCACACATATAAGATGGCAATTAAATGATAAAATAACAATTATTATCACTTAATCAAAATTTTATCAGGTCAAGATTTATTAAAATTTCATGCCTTTGAAAATGCTATAAAAATGTGCGACACTGTTTTAAAATCATATGATATAAATATTATGAACATTTTGACAAATAAAAATGGAAAAGCGTATGAAAGCGCTTTACACACATTTGTTGGTATCGTCGGCATTCAGGTAAAATATTATAAATATAAATATATAAATTTACATAAAAAATTTATAATTTATATATTTATATTTATAAGTTATATATATTAACAATGCGAATTTAGTTTATAAACACGGTACAATACGGTATAAAAATATCTATATGAATGTATAGATTGGCTTGGTAGATCTTCTCACAACCTTAGGAATTACTCCAGATTACATGATTAGTCATTCTGCTGGTGAACTTGGTTGCGCGTATGCGGATAAATGTTTAACTATTGAACAAACTATTTTATCGGCATACTTTATTGGTTTGGCCTGCATCGAAGAAAATGTGATTCATAGCTCCATGGTAATTGTGAATTTTGATTACGAATGCCTGAAAAATATGTGTCCATCGGATATTGAAATAGTGTGCTACAATAGTCAAAACAGTAATATTATAAGCGGGCCCGCAGAATCCATAAAAGATTTCGTGAAAAAATTACAGGTATTGTTTTTTAATTAAATTTTTAATCAGATTGATCTTCTGACTTGTCTCTTTTACTTTGAAAATGTTTTAGCTTTATATAATCGCCTTATATTTATTCATATTAATTAATTTCGTTTTGTCAGATTAATAACATTAACGCGAAAGAAATCTCTTGCGATGTACCATATCACAGTTATTATTTCGCATCCGTGGAAAATCGACTTTTGTTTAATTTGAACCAAATAATATCACGCCCGAAAAAACGAAGTCCAAGATGGATTAGTACCTCCGTACCTTGTATGGAATGGTCCAAAGAGGCAGCGAAATTATCTTCAGCGAACTATCACACGCATAGTATACTCAATACTGTTCTCTTTGGACAAGCAATGAATTTAATTCCAAATAATGCCGTAACTATCGAAATTGGACCGGATGGCGTTCTGGAGGGTATTTTGAGAGAATCTTTACATCCAAAAGTGACAAACATCGTACTGACTCAGCGCACTGAACAAAATTCGAACGATGTAACTTTACGAGGGATTGGAAAACTCTATAATTGTGGTTTACAACCGCAGATTGCTAACTTATATCTGCCAGTGGAATTTCCAGTTAGTCGAGGCACTCCTATGATATCTCCATCTATCAGGTACAACATAATGTCAGAATAAATTTTTCTCTAAATGTTGCTTATGTAAATAAGAAACATTTCTTGAAATATATAAGCATATACATATATAATATAAAAGCAAGGTTTTAATGCCGAGTTATAGGTGGGATCATTCTAAAGATTGGTTTGTGTCAACTTATCAATCACAAAAGGACATAGAATCCAGGGAAAGACATGTCGAAATCAGTCTGAACGACGAGA
Organism: Camponotus vicinus; assembly: GCF_025532165.1. Lineage (NCBI taxonomy): Eukaryota > Metazoa > Arthropoda > Insecta > Hymenoptera > Formicidae > Camponotus > Camponotus vicinus. Next base: position 12,568,449 of record NW_028141950.1, on the reverse strand, counting down.
GCTATAACTATATGATCGGTCATGTAATCGATGGAAGAAATTTATTACCAGCAACAGGATATCTTGCACTCGTGTGGGAAACTGTCGGCATGATGGAAGGAAAAATGTATACAACTATGCCGATAATATTTCGAGATATAAATTTTATTCGTGTTACTCACTTATCGAATAATATTACAAAATTAACAATTTCAATACAAAAAGGTATTTATCTAATTTATATATTATTAAATTATTTTTGCAATAGTAACATTATAAAGTTATATCTCGTAATTAATCTCAAGCTGTGTAATATCAAATAAAAAAATTGCAGACAGCGGAAAATTCGAAGTTACCGAAGGAGGTAGCGTTGTGGTTACAGGTAAAGTGCATGTTACATCGAATCCAAAACAAAAAATGATTCTGAACAGTCTATTGTCGGAAGATGACGAAGAAGAAGAGCACATGACTGTTCGAGATATCTATAAAGAACTGAAATTACGCGGCTATCAGTATAGTGGCTGGTTCCGTGGATTAAAAAGCGCATCTATATCATGCAACAAAGGACATATTGCTTGGGGAAATAATTGGGTAACTTTTATGGACACTATGTTGCAACTCTATATTCTTGGATATGATACTAGGGATTTATATGTTCCTACGAGTATTCAAGAATTGGTAATTAATCCTGCGCTTCATACGTCAAAGTTGAAGTATAAAGTGACAGAAAAGGATAAAAGTACGTTCCTCGATAATTAAAAAATTTATTAATTAAAAATTAACAATTTGATAAGTTAAAATTAAATATATATTAAAAGAGAATTATATTTTATCTTTCTCTCTCTCTATTAGCTTTAATTTTATATCAAACAATCTTTGTAGTGAAATTGCTATCTTATTTAATTGTCTTGTTACAGTATTACCAGTACGAATATATAGAGAAATAGATGCGATTATATCTGGTGGAATAGAAATTCGAGGCGCTAAAGCTACCATGATTTCTCGTCGAAAATTAATCCAGGCTCCTGTTATCGAAGAATACGTATTTGTAGCACATCATGACCATGCGAAGATATCTTTAGACGAAGCAATCAAAATATCAGCGCAGCTTGCGTTCGAAGATCATCAGATAATTAAAATAAAAGCTATTGAATTCGTAGAAGATACTGATGATGTAACATTGGAAGAATTATCATCCCCGTTGTTAATTAAAACTTTTAGTGATATGCCGTTAATACAGGCAAATATTAGTATTTTAACATCATCGAATCGTTTTAATCCAACAAAATTGCCACAGAATGTTACAATCGCAGATTTAAATAAACCATCTATAAATGATAAAGTCTTAATAGCTGTCGGATTCAATCTCTTGACGAAACCACAAAAAACGTTAGAAAGACTTTTGTCATTCGTGAGAGATGGTGGTTATCTATTGACGCGCGAACGAAGCAACATAATTAATTGCGATAAATATTTACGACAATATAAATTAAATGTTATTCTTGAAAAGCGCACTGAAACAGAAGTAATTGTGCTTCTGAAGAAAAAAGTTGAGAAAAAGAAAATGACTGTTGTCTATATAAATAATGACAATTTTAATTGGCTCGAAGAATTAAAGCTGCTTTTGAACGATGAAAATCAACTTGTTAAAGACAATAGAATCATAATTGTTGGAGAAAGAGATTTTGAGTGCGGTTTGTTAGGCTTCATTAATTGTTTGAGGAAGGAATCAGGCAGCTTTGTCAGAGGTGTATTTATTCAAGATGAGAAGGCTCCTAAATTCTCTCTACAAAATTCTTTTTATATGCAACAGTTGCAAAAGGACATGTCTATTAATGTTTTGCGTTCTAACAAAATCTGGGGATCTTACAGATATTTACCATTACCTCGTCCAGAAGCTCAACCTGTACCTTCCGCCTATGTTTGTCAAATGGTACATATGTATATATGTATATATCTTTGCAAAGATTTGAATAGTGCATAAATATTATCTGTATATACTATACTGCCTATAAGCAATAATAATTTATTTTTTGTGTCTTACAATTTCGCTATCTAAAATTCGCTTTATGCATGCCATGCATAATGAAATGTTTTCTTGTACTTTTATAGGTTCGTGGTGATCTAAATACATTTTGTTGGACGGAAAATGATATATCTGATTCTCATCTCGAAGATTTGATACTTGTAGTGTATTCGTCTATCAATTTCAGAGATGTAATGTTAGCAACTGGCAAATTGAATTCTTTGCCGACTGCAATGTCCCAAGAACGATTTCAACGTACATCTCTTGGAATAGAATATGTAGGATTTGATGTCAATGGACATCGTGTAATGGGGCTTCGAGATAATAAGTAAATATTGTAATTATTCAAATAATTACGTAAAATTTCATTGACCAATATTGCTCTTTGTAGATGTATAGCAAACGTCGTTGTGAAAGACAAAAATTTATGTTGGGACATACCTGATACATGGACATTCAAAGATGCTGCTACAGTTCCGTGCGTTTACAGCACGTGTTATTTTGCCTTATACATTTGTGGGAAGATGAAGAAGGGTGATAAAATACTTATACATTCTGGTACTGGAGGCATTGGACAAGCAGCTATTCACCTGGCTCTTAATAAAGGTTGCGAGGTGTTCACTACCGTAGGTACAACTGAAAAGCGAGAATTTATTAAAAGAACGTTTCCGACTATTATGGATAAGCATATTGGAAATTCTCGAGATACCAGTTTCGAACAAATGATAATGTTGTATACGAACGGTCGCGGCGTAGATATTGTGCTGAATTCCTTGGCGGAAGAAAAACTCATTGCGTCCGTTCGTTGTCTAGCACGAAATGGTCGTTTCCTAGAGATTGGCAAATTTGATCTTGTTTCTAACAATTCTCTAGATATAATTGTGTTTCAAAAAGGCATTAGTTTTCATGGAATTCAACTGGAAAATATATTTCTGGGTTATCACAAGCATACGTCTTTAACATCTAAAATGATGGCTAACGATTTGAAAAAGGGAATCATCAAACCACTTCAGGTGAAAGTTTTTCCAAAATCAGAAATTGAGGCAGCTTTTAGATACATGTCAAGTGGGAAACACATAGGAAAGGTATGCTAAAAAATACATATAAACATAAAATACATATTGATATAAATACAATTTGAAATACTATAATAATCTAATGGTTTTCCTAATATATGGATATATGGATACTTTTTTAGATAATTTTGAAGATGCAAGAGGAAAATCAACCTTTTAACGGGCCAGTTGTCGCACATCGTCGTTTCTATTGTTTCAGTGACAGAAGTTACATTATATTAGGAGGTCTAGGTGGATTCGGTTTGGAATTAACTGATTGGCTGATATTAAGAGGTGCCAAGAACGTTGTGCTGATTTCACGAACTGGTATAAATAATGGTTATCAACGTATGAAAGTTCAATTGTGGAAATCCTATGGCGTAAATGTACTCATTATTAAAAAAATCGATATATCTAACCGTGACGATTGCGAACATCTTTTGCGAACTGCAGAAGAAATGGCACCGGTCGATGCGATATTCAATCTCGCTATGGTGTTGAACGATCGCATTTTGAAGAATCAAACCACCGATAACTTTGTGGAATCCTTCAAAGCGAAGGCCTGGGCGACGCAAATGTTGGACAAGCTATCCAGAAAGATTTGTCCTAAACTACGACAATTTGTAATGTTCTCTTCTATTACTAGTGGCAAAGGAAACGCTGGACAAACGAATTATGGTATGGCCAATTCCGTTATGGAGAGGGTGTGTGAGAAGAGGGCGAAAGATGGATTACCAGGATTGGCGATTCAGTGGGGAACCATCGGTGACGTGGGTTTTGTCGCTGATGTGCAAGAAGAGAATAAGGAAATCGTTTTCGGTGGCACCTTGCAACAAAAAATATCCAGCTGCCTTGATATACTCGATACATTTTTACTTCAAAACCGCACAATCGTAAGCAGCATGATTGTGGACGAGAAGAAAGCAAGTTCTTCCAGATTTAGTAATATGATAGAAACTGTCGCTAATATTTTAAGTAAGTATTCGCATGTAGACTATGGCATGTGTGTGTTAAACTATTTCTTGTACGCTACACTAAATCAGACATATTATTGTATTGATAGATGTAAAAGATATGAATAAGATAAACAAAAATACATCTCTATCTGATCTTGGAATGGATTCCATGATGGTTGTGGAAATTAAACAAATTCTGGAACGAGAATTCGATATCTTTTTCACTGCACAAGAAATACGGACCCTTACTTTTGCAAAATTAATTGAGATGTCCAACACAAACATTGATAGAGACAATACGCAAACTGAAAATTCAAATGATATCAGAAATCAAGAAATGCCGAAATTAATCGATATTTTAAAGGATGAAGATTTTATGACAGAAATTTGTTTAGATCTCTTAACAAAAAAAGAAGAAAGTACAATCCAAGTATTTCTTATACCGGGAATTGACGGCTGTATTACTGTATTTAATCACTTGGCATCAAATATTAAATTTTCGACGACATCTTTGCAGTATAACACAAATAATATCGATTCTATGAACACAATATCGGAGATAATGGATTATCTTTTTGAGGTATCGTAATCGTAACGATAATTTTATGTTTTATTGTAATTGAAGAATTGTGTTTTTTTGTTAATGCCATAAGCAAAATTTGCAAAATTATTTTAATATTTTACAGCACGTATCATCAAGATTGAAAGATGGAAGAGATTTTGTAATAGTAGGATATTCTTTTGGATCTGTCGTCGCAATTGATTTAGTAAGAAGATTGGAGTCTATAAATTTTAATGGTCGACTTGTACTCATCGATGGTGCTCCGGAACAAGTACGATTAATGTGTGAACATTATATGCCAAGTTCTAACGACGTAGAACTTCAGATTAATATTTTAATCTTTATTTTGGAAATTTATGAAGCAGGAAGCAGTGAAAAGGTATATCTCTTTTTATGTACATGGAAGCATATTTCTAATCACAAACATTAGTATTAGTTTTATATTTTAAGCATCTTATGATTCTTGCAGTTTCTTTATTAAAAGCTTTTAACTTTTTGCGATTCGGAAATTTCTGTCATATCCTTTTAGCAGATGCAATTCAGACTTATTTTCATTTATATTCTGCAGCTTATATGTTTTCCCATATTTGGTCCCTTACTCCCATTCATTTAATATCTCAAATTATATACATTTTTATAACACATATAAAAAAAGGAAATAAATTTTTACACAAGTGTATATAGTCGTAACGAGAAATATTTTTAGGATCGTTAGAATGTTTATAAATATTCATATACTTTTTTATCTCGAGCTAAATTCGTCATAGGACGCTAGAGCAAAATGTAATATTGATTCAGACTCGACATAGAATCGCAAAAATGTTAAAAATCTATAAAAGTTTTTAAAAATTATTTAAATATGAAGCATATAAATTCTGCAGGTTTTAATGATATTAAAGGAGTGTAAAACTTGGAAAGAACGGTTTGATATTTTTGCTAAACACTTTTTAGCAATAAATACATTACTTTCACCTGTAAATCTGAAAATACTGTGTACAACAGTGTATAAACATTTAGTCGCTATTCGACAATATGATCCTTCTACACTATCGCCTATTAAATCACCCGTAATGTTACTGAAAGCTACATTGTCACCCGTATATAAAATTGAAGAAGATTATGGTTTGCACAAGGTATTTCGGGAAATTTTAGTTAATATCTACATCTAATAAATTAAAATTAAATTAACAAAAAAATTAACATTTTTTTTTTAACAAAACACATAATGTTTAAGATAACTCGAAACAAAGTGGAAATATATTACATCGAGGGTGATCACTTTACGATCTTGAGAAACAAGAAAGTAGCAGCTGCGATTAATGGAGAGCCACTATGATATCGAATTATTCATTAAATATTACATTAATATATGTGTATTATATATTACATTAATGTAAAGTGCATAGCATTGATCATAATCAATAGATTAATGTATATTGTTTGGTAACGGCTTTTGTGTATATTCGGCGACCATGTTGTTAATAAAATACCATAAAATATTTAACACAAAATGTATGTTTAATTCCCCGCAAATGATTTTTTAAAATTTATTTAAATTCTCTCATTTTTTAAGTTATTTTAAATATAATTCCTTTTTCTACTAGATCTCTCTCATATTTTGCAAATATAAATATTAATTATAATATGTATTAACTTACCTAAACTCTATTTCCTGTTTGTGTTTGTATCTGTGTAATCTGTTCGAATTGGCAAGAAACTTTTACTGCCGCCCTGGCGAAAATAAGAAACTTTATAAAGCGTTAACAACCGTTGAGTGAGGGTTTTCTGAGAGTTTATATGCTTTTCAAACTTTGTAAGAGCACTTACATAACGCTGTTGGGTTTTGAATGCTTATCAAACGCTGCAGTGTTGCAATTTTTGTTCTACAAACTCTTTATATAATGTTACATGAAAGTTTTGCAATGCTGAGGTAACATTTTTCAGAGTACGTTCAGTAAACATTGATACATCTTCGTGTACAGAGTTTACTATCAGACTTCTCAAACGTTTAACAAACACTTTTTCCAATACCGTTTTTTCACTTTCAGCAAATACTTTTTCAATGTGGCGAATTGTACGGCGTTTACACAAACGGCTTGGAAACGCCTAAGAAACGCCTAAGAAATGTAATAGTACATATGTATATAGAATATGCTTCCTCGCTTTGCCGCTATGCGGCGCTGCATCAAATTAGCTAACTCGTATTCAACTTTCCGTCATAAAGTGTATATAAAAAACTGATACTAACACGATCCGAAGTTTATTTTTTCTTTTAAGGACTGTCTACGATGGAAGTAATATGGAGTGGACGGTGGAGTAAGGCGTAAGCGAATGATTCTTTTCCATTTCGCATTACTCTTAGTCTTACTCCACCGTCCACTGCACCGATATTATTTTCATTGTAGACGGTTCTTTAGTCAGTTTAATTTAATAAACTGATTTAATTTAAAATAATTTGTTTAATAATCTGGATCGCTTGTTGGGATTCAGAATATGGAACAGATTATTTGAAATTAAACGGATAAATGGGAGATAGCCTATTTATTGCGTATATTAAAAATAAAATATAAATAAAAATAAAATTATTCTTATGGCCGAGTGTATTTATATACTTTTATAAATGTCCAAGATATTCACTTATCAAAAATGAAAAAAGTAATATGTCTCGAAAGTTCATGAAATTTTCACATAGATTCCACGTAGATTCTAGTACCGTTTTTGAGCGGATTATCCACTTGAATATCCACGTAGATTCAACGATATTAATCTACGTGGTAATAACGTGGATTTCACGTACTGTTTTTGTCGGGTAATTGCTTAATAGAGGATGCACGCAGTTTCCAAAGATGAAATTAAACACTTAATAGAGGATCTATAAATGTTTAAAGAACTCTTTGCATACGCCATGTAAACGCTATGCAAACTCTCAAAAACGCTATGTACAAACGTCTTTCAAACGCTGCAGTGTTGCAATTTTTGTTCTACAAACTCTTTACTAATCGTTTTTAAACTCTCGACGAACTTCCACAAACGTTCATGTAAACGCCAAACAAACGTTCATGAAACGTCTCATTTTTGCCAGGGCGCGCAAGTACGGAAACTTTGGCTCTAACAACATTAAAGCTCCATAATATATATAATTAATAGAACGTAACTGGAAGATATCTAAAAGAAATCTCAAAAACGAGGAAACCTTTAAAGATTTTAGTTATGTTTTGGATGATTTGATCTATAATATTGTCTTGATTTGTGAAAGCATTATTCTATTAATTTCGTGAGAAGGCAAATGTTTTTTTGCGGATAGAAGAAGAACGACCTATTCTGATTATTTCATAAACGTTTATTTTTATCAAGGAAGCGTTTCTTTTAATGTTTCTCAAGTAGATATTTTAATCAATCAGAAATATTTTTGAAAACTGTCATAAAATGTTATAAAATCAAAGACATAATTTATAAAATTTTTCTAAAATAAATACATACTATTTTCGATAATTACTGAAAAATCAAATCAAATATTATAAAAACCTTATAAATATCGATTTACGTTACTATTTTATTTAAATTGTTAGAAAAATTTGCATATCGGTTACGGCCGACAATCTGTTCAGATTACCAGATGTATTATATTTTATCGGCTGACAGATGGTAAGTTTAATGAAGACATAATTAATGCCAATCTATTAACAACTTCTGATCTAAATCTGAATCTGTTGCCAATCTGCTAACATATTGCGCGTTATTTTGGTTACTATAAAACGAAATTGAAAAACAGAAATTGATCATTTTCATTTTCTGTATTAAGCAATATGAGATAGATGTCATTTCGAAAAGTTGAAAATATATACAGAATTATACAATTTTATCTAAAAATTTTTTTATGTAAATGCTATCAATGATATACTTCAAGTATTGTATTGCCGTATCTATATGTTTGTAGTGAATTTTGAATATTCTTGATTACAATATTAATCTTTTATTTAATACTAGTAATTTGATTTGCCTGTTGTTAATTTTTTTGATAATAATGTATGAAAAAATCAATCTCATCAATATAAATATTATTTGTATCCATTGCTACATTTTCCTGTTTTATCATCTTTCATCACATACGTATCCATCTGTATATTCATCTTCTTGTTTTATATAAAAGCAACTAGTTTTGTAAGTAGTTTTAGTTCTTTTTATTGCAATATATTAGACGTCATTGTATTTATATCCGATAAATACATCGAATAAAAGATTTTATTTCACAAGTTTTCTTTATTTTTCGACTGTTTATAGCGTGTTATGATGTGTACCCTAAAAATTTACCTTTTTTAAAAAATTGGTAAAAAATTGGCGCCAAGTTCACGTACTAATTGTATCTAACTGTTGTCTTGTCTACAAAAATAGTGACATATAGAAATTGCGCTAACTAGGATAAAAATTTGCACAAGATAAATAAAAGTACAAGGAAGAAAACTTGTACAAGTTAACTTATATAAATTATAAAACAAAATATAAAACAAAAATATAAAATATAAAACAAAAAAGTAAAAAGAATTTTAATTAAAAACTTGGCGCTGCCAATTTTATTAGTATATTGTTCAGCTTAAAAGTCTAAAAATTTCCAAGTATAAATCAATATAAATTAATTAAAGAAATTAAGTCATTAAACTTAAATGTTAAATTATCATAATTAAAATTAATAATTAGAATATGTTTCAATTTTTTAAATATATATTTAATTGAAATATATACCAATTTTATTGACAGCGCCAAGTTCTTTTAATTAATTTTTTTTTTACTTTTTTGTTGGTGGATGTAAATTAGGGTTCTCAGTGAATAATAAATTGAACGAGTTCATTAAACTACATAAAGATCCTTTATCTAAAATGAATCATTTAAATGTCATTTATAAGATTTTGTGCAAGAATTGTGACGCATTCAGAATGATACCGCATTATTAGATCTCTTATCTCCTTATTATTAATAAATGCCTCACATTTTCACATTTTCTCCGCTCTTTTGCTTTCCACTTTCTAAATCCCCTTTATTTTCTTCCTTCTCTTTCTCCTTTATCTTCTCCCCCTCCCCTTCTATGCCTCCTATACCTCCTATTGTCATGTTTCAGTTTTTTTCACGATCGCACTCCTTCACCTTTAGGGTTGGTTTTGTCTCCAGTCTCTGTTTTCCATCCTTGTATGTATTTTATTTAAACTTTTGCTTTCGCTGTATATTATCTCATAGCATTTTTTATAATATTATATGCATTATGCTCTTTTATAACGGAAGCTTTTCATTTGTTGTTTACGAATTTTTTATGATTTTGAATTACTTGTTATTTATTATTTTTATGCTTGGCATGAGTCTCTTTGTTTTGATATTGCTTGCTCTCTTTTTGCGCTTCTTCTTACAGGCTTCCACCTCGTTATTGAATCATCTTGTTCTTCCCGCTCTACTGAGGATCTTGAATTCAGAAGGACTTCCAAGTTTTACATTGTTTGTTTTGCTTAATTTAATTCTACGACTTAATTTATTGACTGATTTACAAATCTGGAGACTTTTTTGTGAGATCATTACGCACTATACTTCCTCTGAATTCTTGCGTTTTGCGTTAATTGCGTTTTCTGATAGCGAGGTGAGTGTTGCCTTCTTTTTAGAAAGATTTCTCATTGCCATGCATTATCTCATAACCTTTTATGTATTCGATCTGCGCTTTCTGCTTTAAATAATTTTTTCTTAACAATTGTTTGCGCGTTTTTAAATTTGCGTCCGTTGGAATTATATACATGACTTTTTCCGTTTTCTACCGCTCTCCTCCTTGTCTTATCGCTCTTTGTCATCTTTAATTTTATTTTTTACTGTTTTTAACAACACCATTTCGAAACATTGAAAAGAATCTAGAAAAGATCGAAACGTATGTTTTTTTCATTTGAATTAATGTTTTTAGACATACTACTTGTGCTTTTACATCAAATTAATTATTAATATATTATGTTACTACCTCAGACAATTTATTATTCTTTATTTGTTTTACGTGCTAACATCCTGCGCCACGGTCTTTTAGCCTTCTTTTTTATTGTTTTTATATTGTAAAAAAAGAAAGAAAGAGAAATACACAATTATATTTAAAAAAATCTGATTGTAATTTGAATACATAATTATATTTTGTAATTAAGCATGTTATTTTTGTTTATTGATTGATCTCGATGTATTTTTATTATAGTTCGTAGTATATGTTATAAATATCCTGCAGTATATTCATAGAATATATCGTCAGTAGAACGTGCAGTATGTTATCGGTATATCTATAGAATCCCAAATAGCACAGGACGTCCTATGGACGTCCATTTTATGTCCATTTTACATTCGCACATCCATGGAGATGAAATGGACGTCCATCATACGTCTGATTCCAGACATTCGTTAACGGCCAATATTTGGACGTCCATATAATGTCCGGTCTTGGACGTCAAAGTTTCGCGCGAGCACGCAAGGATGTGTTAGTTCGTTCGTTTACCGCTACGCGACGTGCGAAGCGCTATCATTCTCGTATTTAAGTTTTAGTTAGAAGAATTATATAAAGTTTGCAAAAAGTAACAAATAACATTAGATATACTGTTCAATTTAATTTCTGATCTCAATGCTTCAGATATTAAGTTGATTTTATAAGTAGGACAAGTAAATGTCCGGCAAATAAACGAAAATAATTATCTATTTAAGATGTAAAGTGCAATATGCAAGTATAAATATAAATAAAATTTTTATATGAAATTTTTATGTAAAATATTAAAATTTTTGTATGAAATAGATAATATTATTATTTAAAAATAGATTATATTATTATTTAATTTTGTTGGGCCAAATGTTTTATATATTATAAAGGATACATAATGTCATCCACTTATATATAATCAAAAATAATTTTATATATATATATATATATATATATATATATATATGTATATATATGATTAGATCAAGTCCAAAATCCATACATAATTATGTACACAATTATATATAAAACATTTTCCCACGTATTCATATTCATTCAAGATCCAAAATTCATCCATTTAAGATCCATAATTCGTCCACTAAAGGACGTCTTAAGGACGTCTTATGGACGTTCAGAGCAGTTGCAAACGGACGTACAGTGGACGTCTTTTGTACGTCCGCTGCAGGTAATATGGACATCCGATGGATGTACACAATGTCCGATATGGACGTCCGTTGTACGTACATAGGATGTACTTGTGCTTCTTGGGATGTCACTCAGTATGTTATTAGTATATCATTATTAGTATATTATTAGTATATTGATTAGGATAGGTTAAGTTATATTAATTTGTATTCTGTGTTCAGTAAATAAATATATTTATTTATCTCTTTATAAATTTATATATCACTTATTAAATTAATATTATTATCACTTATTAAATTAATATTATCACTTTTTATTACAAAGTATCAAAATCAAAATTAATAATAAAATTTATTTAATTTTACTTAAAGCTGTAATTGCACACCCCATACAGCACAGAAGCTTGCATCAACATTGCTGTAATGTTACAACATTGCACATAGCAGTGTAATGCTGCAGAAATATTGCAGAGACATTATTTTGTAATATTACTTTGGCAATGTTGCAGCAACATTTTAACATAGCGAAAATGTATAACATGTGTTTCTTTACTTGCCGCTATGTGACCAAACTTAACTAACTCATTCGAATTTTCATCTAAAGTGGATATAAGGTCTACAAAAGACTAATGCAATAATTATATTTCTTGTCTTGTGTCAGTTTAATTTGTGATAAACTGACTTAGTTTATTTAATATTCTGAATCCTAATGAGGGATCTAGATTATTAAACAAATAATTTGTTTAATAATCTGGATCCCTCATTGGGTTTCAGAATATTAAACAGATTTTTCTCAATTGAATGGGTAAATAGAAAATAGTTCATTTGCACGTATTAAAATATTCTGGTGTCGAATGTATGTAAAATAATTGTATGTATATTATTGAGATAAATATTTAAGAAAAATCTAATAAAAAACACTAATATATGTTTTTTTAAAGGCATTTTTTCCTATCTTTCTTAAACATCTTTTTATATTTTCAAAGTTTATTTATTAAATTTAAAACTGTGTCTGCATTTGTAGCAAAACACATTTTAATATTACAAATACGTTGCACCGTAACATTGCTACAATCTTACATTGCAATATTCCTAAAAGCGGACATTTTAACGTTGCTGCAATCCCACAACAATGGTGCAGCAACATTTTGCAGTGAATTTGCAACGTTGCAATATTGCGGTAAAAGATTGCTGCAATGTGTATGCAATCTTTGTGTGCTGTATGGGTATGTAACATAATTAAAAAGTAAAAAATAAGTACATTTTAAATAAGTACATTATTTTATAATGAATAATTTATTTGACACATATATGCCAAAGTTAGTATTTCCATTAGCCAAATATGTGAAAATAAATTTTTATAAAATTCTTATTTGTTTAAAATCTATATAATCAAATATTAAAATAAAATTATAATTCCAACAGTTGATCCAACAGTTGATCTTTTTTCATTAGAAAAATTACATACATACAAATTATTTAATATAAGTTATAATGCTAATAACAAAACCTTTAAATGCAGAGAGAGAGCGAGAGAGAGTGACCGTAAACAATGAAGGAGAAAGTGAGAGAAAAGTTCAGATGGCGGTACTGTGTTTACTCGCTAACTTCGCGCATGCGCACTTCATTTTGGACTTCACAAATTTTAGGGAGTTGCGCTACTGGGGGTGCGTTCCGATTTACGCATGTAACGCATAGACTGCATTATTGTTGCGCAGCGCTTCGAAATCGTTCCGTTTTATCAATGCGCATGAAGCGCTTTAATTATTCGGAACGGTGTTTGCGCATTCTATGCGCTAATACGATTTGAAAATGGTAAAATAGTAAAAAAAATAAATAAAAATAGAATAAAATAATAAATACAAATAAAATAAAAAAATAAATAATAAATATAAATAAATAATAATAAATATAAATAAATATTAATAATAATAAATATAAATATTAATAAATAATAAATATAAATAAAATAAAATAATAAATCAAGGTAAAATAATATATTAATATTAGCTTGGCTTGTTTTCTCCATATCATTTTTATTTAAAAACAGTTATCATTTCATTAGTTTCTTCAATTAAAACTGGAAATTCATATAATTGTTGTTTTCCCATCGTCACAAAGAATCTGTTATCTGTTATTGCGTTCCGAATTACACATAAAACGCATAGATCGCATAAACGCATCAACGCATCAACTGCCTCAAGTCGAGAGTAGAGGCAGTCAATGCGCTGGAAGGGTGCTAAGAATTTAGTACGGTTAGTACAATCTAGAGAATTCTCAGCGCTACTAAAGCGCTACCAATGCGCGCATTGGTTAAATCCACAGATATCTATACTATAACTAGATCGCTAACTCCCATTGATTTTGTACATAAAATGTGTCGCCGAAAACCATGTAATATGACGGTCGCGCATGCGTAATATTGGTGGAAAACTAATATGGTGGACACTTGTAGCCACAGACTTCTAATATAACTAGACTGCTAACTCCCCATATTTTGCTTATATAAAATGTCCTCACATTTTATGTACTAACGTGACTTATTCTGCACATGCGCAGATACCATCGATATAGATATATATCATATACTTAACCTAGCTTGCGTATGTATATACATATAAACATGCGTTATCGCAGAGCGCATGCGCAGAATAGAATACCTTTATATACCTATCTGTGATTTGTACATAAAATCGAAGCCGTCTTATATATAAGGAGTTAACAGTCTAGTATATATAGAAGTCTGTGCTTGTAGCCAGCTAATGGCCGGTATTCATAGTCCGTTCTTATATTTAAGATCGTCTTAAGAACCCATTCAACCAATCAATGACCGCATTGCAGCTATTTGATTGGTTGAATGGGTTCTTAAGACGATCTTAAATATAAGAACGGACTATGAATACCGGCCATATTTAAGTTTTCACCTTAAAACTTGTACTTTTTACATTATAAACTTTTAATTTTGTAATAAAATAAATATAAATATATATAAATGTTATATATATATATATATATATATATATATTTTTTTTTAATCTTTATATATTTTTAATCTTCTATATATATTTTTAATCTTGATTTTAATTATATCATACCTTTTAAATATATCTTGATATATTTTATCTTTAAAGGCTGTAATAAATTTTAATTAAAAATGAAGAACATTATATATTATTTAAAAATAACTTATATTCAACTGTAAGTTTATACACAAATTACATACTTATGTACATTGTACATAACATCAACCAATCACAAACGTTACTGCTGTCCACCAACGTTACGCATGCGTGAGAATTTAGTACATAAATTTCGTGGACATGTATTTGACGCAAGTTAGCGGTCTAGTATATAGTATAGATGTCTGTGGTTAAATCGGAACGATTTTCTATGCAGTCTACGCGCTTCATGCGTAATTCGGAACGCACCCTGGGTATACTGTGCTTGAATAATAATATTCACTTGCAAATTCTCTGCTCTAAATATTCACATAAGACGACAGACATATTATTTTTCTCATATGACATTACGAAATAAATGCAGAGAATCTTATCAAATATAACAAGCGAGTCGTCGCAAATGCTCGATTCATCGCGCAGTAAAGATGTTCGCTCCGAAAACTTTGATAAAGCTACTAGATCTCCTCGACGAAGAAAATTTGGATACCAGCTTGGAAAGTCTCTGTAATCAACTGCACCAAAGCTTTTCTAAGGAGAATCGCTTTAAGGTGGGAACAATATTATTGCTACAGCTGCAACACATTGATTTGCTGCCAAAACAAGTTCAACGTATCATAGCGTTAACACTGCTGTTTGATCTATATAAAGGAGAACCATTAGCTTCCACACCTTTTGTCAGTGTATTCGTGCAGATTCTAAAACAAGAAAACACTAATAATGAAAACTCAAAACTGGCCAATCACACAGGTCATATACCACTTCTGTCTCAATGCGAGAAGAATTTGTTGGTCAATTTACTGGGATACAATCATAAGGACATTATGAAGAAAACACCTCATCAGATTATGGACGAATTTTCTTTTGTCTCTGTGCCATCTATTGATTTAACTAATTTACAATTGCAATTAGCAGAACATCAATCCGAATTACCCTCTGTTAGTAAATGTGGAAATCCTGTTATTCTGCCTGATATGGATCATTCTAAAGAAACAGAATTCGACGAAACTACTGTGAGAAACATAACAGAAACTCTTATTGTTGGTGACCCGCCTTTATGCAAACAAAGTTATCATCCTGAATTTCTCAGGCTAGTGCCACCTCTTTATCATTCTATTAATGAAATAGCTTGGTTTAATGTCACAGAACCGACGCAATTTACAATTGAATATGATGCTAGCATGTGTGTATCAAATTGCGCTGGTGCGGAAGCTCGTAAATTAATGGGGAAGGCCTTTAAAGGTGTACTAACTCTGCCACAACAGCAGCATTTGGTCAATGAATTGGAGAATGATCCAAAGCTCGTCTATCACATCGGACTTACGCCTTGTAAATTACCAGATTTAGTTGAGAATAATCCTCTAATTGCCATTGAAGTTTTATTAAAGCTGATGCAATCTAGCCAAATCACTGAATATTTCAGCGTATTAGTAAACATGGAAATGTCCCTTCATTCTATGGAAGTCGTGAATAGATTAACCACTACTGTGGATCTACCAACAGAATTTGTACATTTATATGTCAGCAATTGTATATCCACTTGTGAAACTATTAAGGATCGCTATATGCAAAGTCGGCTTGTGCGACTCGTTTGTGTGTTTTTGCAATCCTTAATAAGGAACAAAATCATTAATGTGCAAGAACTATTTATTGAAGTCCAAGCATTTTGTATTGAATTTAGTCGAATTAGAGAAGCTGCTGCATTATTCCGACTCCTAAAACAACTTGAATCTGGTGATACCGGTGGACTTAATGCTTCATCTACAAAAAATAAAATTGATATCTATTAAAAAAATAAAATATGTTATGTTATAAAAACCATCTAGCTTTTTAACAGATGTACACTTCCAACAGATATTATTGTCTAAATTATATATTTATATCATGTTATATTTATATATTGTATTCTTTTACATGTCATCTGTCATAATTAGATTGGGTATAAAATATGAATTATATCAAGAGAAACATTTAAATATAACAAATATCTTTTTAAATTTATATGTTTATTTAAAGAATTATATTCTTAAGATATATGTATATATCGAATGTTTCACAAAATTTTATATAAAAAAATAAAAATGTGAATATCATATGCTTATAAGTAGATTAAATTATATATATATATATATATATATATATATATATATATATATATATATATATATATATATATATATATATATATATATATATATATATATGAAACATACACACATTGGAAATAATATATTTTAATGCAAATATTTTTTAACATGTTTGTGTAATTTACTATATTTCTGTGTTCATAACACATATACTATCATGTAATAAATAAATAAATAAATGCCTTGCACATGTAAATAATGATAATTTATTTAGTTAAAAAAATTTTGTTTACACATTTGTGCCTATCATATCTTTTACAAAAACAGGAGATTACAATAATAAATATTGCAATCAATACAATTTTGCACATTCCATATATATTCATATAAATATCTTACATATTAATATATATACAATTCATAATAATGATTGATTTGCTTCTATAATATATATTTAGTTTGCATTGTAGAAAAAAAATACATAGATAAATTTATATCTATGTATAAATATATATATGCTCAAGTTTTATATAATAAATTATAATTACAAACATCTATAATCTGTTATATAATTAGATTGATATAATTACTATAGATATTTATAATCATATATCAATTGATTTGAATAAAAATCAAGTTTTATGAATGAAATTAGATTATGATTTTGCTCAAGGCATTTGCATATGATTTAACTAATAATTTTATTTATTATCCAAAATATCTCATCAATTTTACTTTTATTTTTTCATAAATGTGATGAACACATACTACAAGAGATAAAAAATGTTACATCTATTTTCGAAAGACGTATATACTTTTTTTGCTAAAAGAGCAACCCAAGAGTAATATACCTAATTCACTACTTTTATTTATTCTTGCCTAGTCTTGTAATAATTCAGTCAATATGTTATACATTCCAATATATTTCTTTAATCTTATTTCACTGTACTCTTCCTATGTTTATTTCGAGACATCGATTTTGATTATATATTATATGTGCTCTGCTTTTTATATAAGATTCGCATACATTGTGATACTATATTTTTTCCATAAATCCATATTTCGTCTAAAATACAATCATTGATTTTTTGCACTCCACAACAATGTTATATATCATTGAATTTACTTAGAGCTAGCATTTATCAAAACTAAATACATCTTTCAAAAATAGACAAAATTTCGTAGCCCTTCAGAATTAAACATTTCACATTTTATACATGCAACTAATTATGATATATATAATTACTATATTACTATAGTCATAATAAACATACAGACATATGTGCGTGTGTGTATACACACACTATAATTATAGTTACACCATAAATATAATTACTATTAATATAAATTAAAATAAAGTGATAGTATTACATAATAAAATCGTTATCAAAGTATTTCATCATTTATTTGATCTGGAAATTGATATATACTTCTTATCAATAATCATATATTTACATAAAAAAACATATACATATATACATATACATATACACATATATATGTATATATATATATAGACATACATACACACACACACACACACACACACACACACACACACACACACACACACACACACACACACACACACACACACACACAATGCTTTACATTACTCATGATGATTAATATGGTTTTTACACATAATTGATTTCTATACATATATCCATCAAAAGTAGATGGTATTTTATCTTCTACATTAAGTCTGCTAAAAGCAGTGACAGTGTGAAGAAGTGATGTGAGTTGAATGGAGCTAAGAAAATATACTATAAATTTCATACTGTGTAACAAATCACATACTATGTGTGACAAAACGCATAAATGTGCATACAAAATAGAAAACTGAAAATCTGTATAAAATCTGTAAAAGTATCCATACTCTATTAATGACATTTGTATGTGTTGATATTTTAGTTTTTAATGAATATAATATCAACAAAAATATATACTGTGAATGCAGTACAGGATTGTTACAGGCAATTGATACAGAATAGAATCATTTATATTTATCCTACAATTTAGAAAATAACATTTCCGCTATTTCAATTGCACTGCATAATATAACAATAGTTTATTTCTTTTTTACACTCTTTACTTTCACTATGTTCTTTGCAGTCTTTCCTTTAGTTATGATGGATTTCCCCTTCATTTTAACATCACTCTTGGACACCTTTTTCATTTTTACGCTTTTAACGCCAATTTTGTTGTCTTTTGTTTTAACTTTGGTAGTAAATGGTATGGTGACACCGGGTCTCATGCAATTAGACCCGGTTGGTTTATACTAGGCCGTTACTTTAACTTTTTTCTTTCGTTTTTTCTTCTTTTTGTCATGAAGAAGTTCCTGTTTTTTCGCTATACAAAATCGACAGTACCAATCCTCATCATCAGCTGGTGGAACCTGCATTCCAACGCATACCCTGCAATTTCAAAATATTTTTAATTTTGTGTGTGTGTGTGTGTGTGTGTTACATTATATATTTTTACTAATATATTAAAAATACATTTGAATCTTATTATTCAAATAAATTTTCTTAAATTATTTATCTATTGAAAAACTTTTATATACAGGATGTCCCAGACCACCCCTTTTAAAATGAAAATAAATGGCTTTTATCAAAAATCGCGAACAATTTTTAAGTAAATCGGGTACGCTCTATCAAATGGTGATATTTTCAACTTTTGATTCCGACCGGAAATACGCCATCCGAATCAGAAGTTGAATTTTTTTAGGGGAACATGGTACTTTTTATTACAGATTCGAATTGTACGTGAAAAAATAAGAAACTTTTGTATCAAACGTTTTTTCTGAAAGTGTCTCTGTCAATCTTAAAATTGACCTTGAAAGTAACTGTGATAAAATAACAGAGGCATTTCTTATTTTTTCACGTACAATTCGAATCTGTAATAAAAGGTACCACGTTCCCTTAAAAAAATTCAACTTTCGATTCGGATGACGTATTTCCGGTCAGAATCAAAAGTTGAAAATATTACCATTTGATAGAGCGTATCCGATTTACTTAAAAATTGTTCACGATTTTTGATAAAAGCCATTTATTTTCATTTTAAAAGGGGTGTACGAGTGGTCTGGGACACCCTGTATATGTTATCTTTCTCTCTCCCTTTTTTTCTCTTTTTCTATTCCCCCCCTCTCTCTTTACTTTTTTCTAAGAAAAAGAATAAAGTTTCCAAATATAAGCTTAATGGTTTTATCTTTAATTGAAATATACGCATATAATCCAACCAGTTATTTACCAATGATACCATGCGTCACAATCATCACAGCCGATCATTGGGGAGCCATCATCCTGGTTGCCGCATGCAGGGCATATCCATACTTGACGACCACCTCGATCCTGTAACACTCATCTCAAGATAAACAGAACAGAACTTTACGAGTTTTTGTCTAACCCAACCCATCTTTTTCATGAATTTATTCTAGAGACTTGCTCTAGAATAGAAAATTGTTCAAATACATTCGCCAACATTGGATTGATTATTCAAATATATATTTTGATAAAATATGTTAAAATTCCATAATAATGTACTCGTTTTGACTTTGTAGGGAAATGTAATCAATGGGCTTTATATCAATGTATGTATTTTGTTAAATTGTCTATAAATAATTGTCTCATTCATTAAAAAAATATATTTAATATAATAATAAGATATTATATAATGTCTTAAAATACATTTCCATACTATTTCAAAATTTCTTGAGTCTTAAATAATATGGGGACTGATGTACTTCAATGAAATGATTTACAATGGCACATGAGGAGATGAACTTGTCTCTTCTTTCTTTAATATTCAACATGCATATGTATATATTCTTTAAATCATATTCTAGCTTTTTATGTGTAAAACAATCCTATTTAAAATAGTTAACAAGAAAGAGATATTTCAATATTTATTTTTGCATTATATTATATCATATGATGTTGCATCATGTTGAGCGTATTATAAAGTATGAAAATTAATTGTTCATAGCTTCGGCGAACAGAAAATGCCTTGCAACATTCTTTGAAAGGGGTATAAAGCGTACTCACCACAGTAGTGGCTGGTGTTGTAGGCAACATGTTCCTGCCATTTTCTTTGTCTTCTTTAGCATCGTCCTTTTTAGTAATTGGATCTGCTTTCACCTCTGTACCGTTAAAACC
Source organism: Camponotus vicinus (assembly GCF_025532165.1). Classification (NCBI taxonomy): domain Eukaryota; kingdom Metazoa; phylum Arthropoda; class Insecta; order Hymenoptera; family Formicidae; genus Camponotus; species Camponotus vicinus. The sequence goes on along the minus strand of NW_028141950.1, from coordinate 12,547,329 downwards.
GTCAGTTATATTCCTAACGGGTCTTTCATGCTAAATTCTTTTATGGAACGTGCAAAACTCATGCAACGGTTTAATTTTATACTTTCTGCTGTTTTTATTAATATCTCTAATAAGCTATGTATCGGTAAATCGTATATATATATATATATGTTAAAACGTCCCTTATTTATACATGATAAAAAAAATTCTACATTTTTCCACCTGACTTCTTATAAAGTTTACAATTGGTATAAAAATCACACAAAAAAATGACATAAAAAAATTTCAGTCTTCTAGATTAATTCCATCCCGACAAGGCTTTGATAAAAAATAAAACGTAATTAAAAAAAAAACATCAAAATGGAATTTTTCAAATCCGGTAGGTATAATGTTTTATAATTCCAAATTATGTATACATTTATAATATATCTGATATAATAATAATAAGGCGAGAAAAATTTGAAACATTACGTTTTAAAAATCAAAAATGCTAAAAATAACTAATAAAGTTATACAATAAGAAGTACAGAAGTAGTAAGGTTAAATTATAATGAGATAAATGATTATTTTAAATTATTATTCTAAATAATAATAATTTAAAATATCTAAATTAAAGTAAAAAATATATACCCTTTAATGAATCAGAAATATAAATTTAATTTCTAAAATTAATAATATTGCGTTTTAAAGTATCCTTTTTGAAGTTCGAATAGAAACGTCTGTATTCTTGCACACAATGCAGAAAAACTTTCTGTTGTTCTGCATTTCTTATAACACGTTTGTTATAATCCTCAATCAACTTTATTATCCTTTCGGCAATATAATTTACTATTTTTAGGATTTTATAATTTTTTCCATTTAGATAACATTCGTATCTTATGTTATTAGGTCTTAAGTCAAAAAGTCAAATTCAAAGTATTGTTTTTAGATCATGAAAACAACATTTTAAACATTTTAAGTTATGTGAAATGAACATATAGTTTTTCTTAAAAATGAAGTAATCAACTAAATGAACTGGTATTTGTAAAAAGCAATTAGATTAGTTAATTGTTGCTAAGAATCCAATGCGAATAAATAGTAAATTTAAAACTGAGAAACTGAAACATATTTCAAAAGGTCAATATTTTTCAGTAGAATCATGAAACACTTTTTAGGATAAATAATATCATTTTGGAGTGATTTTATAACAAGTTTTTTTTTTGTTTTAATCAGTATGGTGCCATTAAAAAACGTTAAAGCTATATCTTTGTATCTTCGAATAAATACCAAAGATGACTGCATAATTTTTTTATTGCCTTTGAAATATCTGAATTGATATTTTCGTAGAATTTTAAGCTTTTTATGGTAAAACTTTAGAAAAAGCCACCAGGGTCGAATCGTCTTGGCCTTGACATATGTTGTCAAGGTCACTGTCCTGAGTAACATTCAAAAGATTTTAGCCGTCGCTCGTTGTTTATTAAAAAGTTATTAACAAAAGAATTTTCAGTAATTATATGCAATATGCGACTATACGAATTCCTAAGCAATATTGATTTGACTTCTAAGAAGGTCAAGGTTATTTTAACTTTCTATGCAAAGCGCCACCTCACACCACCCCTTGAGTCAGTGCGAAACGAGGTCTATTATTGTATGGTTCCACATGGGTTTGCAACTTTTTATGCGAAGCGAGATCCACCCCACACCATCCCTGAGTCAGCGCGAAACGAGGTTTATGGTTCCTCGCTTTGCATGGAAAGTTACAAACCCATGTAAAACCATACAATAATAGATCTCGTTTCGCGCTGACTCAGAGGTGGTATGGGATGGACCTCGCTTTACATAGAAAGTTAAAATAACCTTGACCTTCTTAGAAGTCAAATCAACATTGCTTGGGAATTCGTATAGTCGCATGTTGTATATACGCTTTTGTTAATAATTTTTTAATAAACAACGAGCGACGGCTAAAATCATTTGAATGTTACTCAGGACAGTGACCTTGACAACATATGTCAAGGTCAAGACGATTCGATCCTGGTGTCTTTTTCGAAAGTTTTACCATATTTTGTTGTATGATGCAGCAACAAATTTATCAAAAGTTATATTTTACAAATTTTCATATTATACTATTAACATGACATTAGGTTTCTTTTAAATAAATTTTGATTTTTCTTTTCATATATTTTTTATATTTCTATTTCATTCAATAAATATGAGTGCGATCTGATCAGTCAGGGACTCAACGTTGATGAATTTCATGATATACTTAAAGTTGTTATAAAGTTTATGTACATCAATCTATCTGGATAAAACATAAGTTTTACAAATAACAACTTATAATTAATTTTTTTACTTTTATAGAATAATTTTTAATTGAGAAATTATGAAAATAATGAAAATAAAATGGGAAATTATGAAAATAAATTTAATAATAATATCTTTTATTATACTTAAACAGTCTATTTTGAAAATATTAATGTTTGTTGACACGGATTAAAAATAAACAAAAAAATAAAAAAAAGAACTTATTTTTATCCATTTTATAGGAACCTTTTTAAAAAGTGACAGTAGAAAAGTTTCAAAATCAGTAAATAAGGGACACCCTAATATATATATCTGATAAAATAAAGAAATAAAATCTTTCTTATCATTATATTTTAAGTAAAATTCTTATAATAAAATTTAAAAATAAAAAATATACCCAAAAATGATATTAGTTAATTATTTACTTTCTAATTAATAAAAAATGCATGCTCTTATAACTACTAATTGATTAGACAAACGGTAAATTCAGAGATAGCATACAAATCCTAATAGTATTTTATAAATATTTGAGAGAGAAGAATATATACGTATGCACTAAAGCAACTACACTTGCTAAATAGAAAAGAGAAATTAATGTAAATTGTGTATATGTGTGTGTGTGCGTGTGAGACCTGGGCACGTATTATTAATTATTAATATATACATATAACGTAGATATATTATAAAAAAGTTACTTCCTTTTTGTAACAATGTAGAAAAATATTAAAGATAAACTATACGTTATTAATTATTAAACTATATATATCATTAATAATAACTAATTAATTAATATATTATATATTGTTAATGCTACAGAGAACATAAAAGCTATATAGAACTTATATATTGATGTGCCAAATAAGTGGCGTAAAAATATGATGTGACAATTTAGTTATACATACATTATCCTTTACATACATATATTTATAGTAATATCTCTATAAACTCTGCATTTTTCTTTTATAATATAAATAAATATTTGTTTATTAAATTAATTAGAATATTTGTTATTTATTAATATAATAATAATCGTTTAAATTTGTAATAATAAGAAGAGACAAGTATAATTTATTATATGTTGTATATGAGCGCCATATTTTAAAATGTGTTAATGTAATAAATAAATGTGATAAAATGACGAGAGGACCAATGTTTTCTTATTCTTAAAATGTATATATATGTTTATATAAATTAGTTTTCTAATTCAATATTACTAATTCAATAAAGAACTGTTTATATTTGCGAAGAAGAAATATTTATTTGCAAATGAAGAAATGCTTACATTTGCACATGTGATGAAGCAATTAACTCTATAAATAGCAAACTCAAAAGATTTGGCGTGCCGTTCAGAAAAGATTTATATATATTTAAAATATCCCAAAATATAACAAATCGAATAAAACAAATAAAAGGAGCCCATTCCTGCTTAAAAAGCATAATGGAAATGATATAATTTTGTTTTTTAAATCAATGAATATGACAGTAATATTTTTATCTGTAAGTAATGAGAATTCATTTCAAAAGAATTAAAATGAGTGAGAGAGTAACGGAAAGAGAGGAGAGAGCGGAGTGAGAGAGAAGAAAGGGGAGGAAGAGAGGCAGGAAGCGAGAGAAAAGAATAGAGGTAAAGAAAGAGGAGAGGAGCAAGGGAGAAGGGAGGAAAAGATAGAGGGAAAGGAAAAAGAAGAGAGAGGAAGAAAGAAGGTGGGAGAGGGGGAGGGGAAAGGAAAGGGAGGTAGGAAGAGAGAGAAAGGAGGAGGAGGGAGGGAAGGAGAAGGGGGATACGTTTTTAAATATAGATAATGAAAATTTTGTTTCACATATTTATTTATTATATTCTATTTTTATTTTTTAAGAGAAAAAATATCTCAAAGTAGAATACTTCAGAAATGCTAAATGTAATATGGTAAAATCACAATATAACACATCTAAAATTAATAAAGATAGTAAATTTTCTTATTGAAAAAAATGTGAAATTTTACTAGATGTGCATTTACAAGCATTTTTTAGTTATAAAAATATTAAAATATCTAATAATAAACTTCCTCCCCTGAAAATGTTACTAATAGTCAAGAATTAACTTTTTAAAGTAGAACGCATTAATATCACATTTCTTATTTATTATCAGATAATATAGCACATTCCTAAATTCACCCAATATCATTAGAATCTTTTCAAGAGAGTGTGTTTTTTGACATTAAATATATTATATAATATTTTATATTATAAAATATTTTCATTCAAAATAGATATCAATTTTACAATGTTGCATAAATCCTTCCTAAGAGTTTTTTGGAAATCATAAAAATAATATTGAAAATTACTACTCTTCTATTTTATAAGGTATCCTTCTAATTACAAAAATTTATTATAATCTGATAAAAAAACTGTAATTATTATTTTAATTTTTACTTGCTATATTTTACTTGCTAAAATGCAGATTTAGCATTTCTGAGCTGTTTTATTTTAAGATGTTTTCTTATGATTTTAGAAATATTTTATTTGAAATTATAAGAATAAATAAATAAAAATAAATAAATAATTGAAAATGTGTGTTATTACTACTCATATTATATAGTGTTTGATAAAGATTGGACCAACGTTTGTGAAAAGGTAGAGCGCAGTAAACTGAGCAGAAAATTCCTTTATCATTTTGTAATTTTCGCAATAATTATTAAAATATTAATTAAAAAGCTGGTGACTGAGCGCATGTTTCACAGCTAGATCATGAGATGTGCGCTCTAGATGTGCTAGCGACGAATGTTGCACGGCAACGAAAAGACAAGAGTGGAACAACGCAAATTTAAGGCCAAATTTTTCATTGACATGTGAAAACGCTCGCCGCTGGCACATCTGGAATACACATCTCATTGTCAGTTAATCTAATCGTATGAAACATGCACTTATTTGCCAGATGCTTTTGATTATTATTTCAATAATTATTACGAAAATTGCAAAAAGAATTTTTCTGTTTAGTTTATTATGATCTACCCCTTTACAAGCGTCTAATTTTTATCAAACATCCTACATATTATCATTAAAGAAGACTGAGTTGATATTTTTAAATGAATACAAAAATACTGTCATTATTTTCAGTGATTCTAAAAAAAATTATTACTCGTGTATTATACAAGGGATTTCAGACCACCCGTGTCACACACACACACACCCATTTAAAAACTAGGAAAATAGTTATTTTGAAATAGAAAAAAATATCTATTCTTTTATATATATATATATATATATATATATATATATATATATATATATATATATATATATATATATATAAACAAATCGTCATGCTCTATCAAATGTGATATTTTTAACTTCTGATTCCGGCCAGAAATGAGTGATTAAAACTGGAAATAATTTTTTTTTTAATGAAACTATTTTGTTTATATAAATTGATTCTTTACAATATTCCATATATATATTTAAAAAGTAATAAGAATAGCCAAAAATTGAATAGTTTATGAGATATTTTATATTTTAAGAGTTGACATATATATAATTTTATATAAACTATAAAATATCTTGTAAATATTTATTTTTCGATTATCTTACCTCAATCCTTTTATGCATAGACTAATGAGAGGAATCAATTGGTAAGGAAACACATTATTGTTTAAGAAAAATATGTAGTTGCTCGTTGTAAATTCATATTTTTTCTTAAGAATAATTATGTGTTTTCTTTATACTAATTTCTTAAATAAATTCTTATACTAATTGATTCCTCTCATTATATTGCGTATAAAAATATTGAGGTAAAATAATCGAAAAATAAATATTTTATGGGGCATTTTAAAGTTTATGTAAAATTATACATATGTCTATTTAAAATGTAAAATATCTCGTAAACTATTCAATTTTTTAAACTATTCTTATTACTTTTTATATGAAATATTGGAAAGAATCAATTTGTATAGACAAATTAGAGTAGTTTAAAAAAAAAAATTATTTCCAGTTTTAATCGCCCATTTCCTGCCAGAGCCGGAAGTTGAAAATATCACATTCGATAGAGCATAACCGATTTATATAAAATAGATATTTTTTTTATTTCAAAACAACTACTTCCCTAGTTTTTAAATGGATGACATGGGTGGCTGGGATACCCTGTATGTATATAAAAAAAAAACAACATAAAATCTAAATTATATATATATATATATATATATATATATATATATATATATATACAGGGTGGCCCATTTTAATCCATCCAGTCGAATATCTCGAAAACCAAGCCCGGGAGAGAAAAATGTTTCAGACAAAAGTTGTATGGTTTCGAGGGGGCCATAAGATGGTACCATTGGTTTGACCTTGAAGAGTCATTTGAAGGTCACGTGAAGGTCACTTCAATTTTTTTAAATGGAACACCCTATATATTTTTGCACATTCTTGTAGCTCATCTCGAGAGCTTTCCAAAACACTATAATTAAGTACCTTTTCGTTAAGTACTTTTTGAGTTATGAGGCTTGAAATAATTTCTTAATTTTACATAAACCGTAAAATATCTTGTAAAATATTCATTTTTCGATTATCTTACCTTAATACTTTTATGTACAAAATAATGAGAGGAATCAATTGGTGTAAAGAAAACACATAGTTGTTTTTAAGAAAAAATATGGAATTGTTAATTGCAAATTACATATTTTTTCTTAAAAACAACTATGTGTTTTCTTTACACCAATTGATTCCTCTCATTATTTTGTACGTAAAAGTATTAAGGTAAGATAATCGAAAAATGAATATTTTACAAGATATTTTACGGTTTATGTAAAATTAAGAAATTATTTCAAGCCTCATAACTCAAAAAGTACTTAACAAAAAGGTACTTAATTATAGTGTTTTGGAAAGCCCTCGAGATAAGCTACAAGAATGTGCAAAAATATATAGGGTGTTCCGTTTAAAAAAATTGAAGTGACCTTCACGTGACCTTCAAATGACTCTTCAAGGTCAAACCAATGATACCATCTTATGGCCCCCTCGAAACCATACAACTTTTGTCTGAAACATTTTTCTCTCCCGGGCTTGGTTTTCGAGATATTCGACTGGATGAATTAAAATGGGCCACCCTGTATATACAGGGTGACCCATTTTAACTTAGGCAGCCAAATAACTCGAAAAATAAGCAAGATAGAGAAAAATGTTTTAGACAAAAGTTGTATGGTTTCGAGGGGGCCATAAGATGGTATCATTGGTTTGACCTTGAAGAGTCATTTGAAGGTCACGTGAAGGTCACTTCAATTTTTTTAAATGGAACATCCTATATATTTTTGTACATTCTTGTAGCTCATCTCGAGAGCTTTCCAAAACACTATAATTAAGTACATTTTCGTTAAGTACTTTTTGAGTTATGAGGCTTGAAATAATTTCTTAATTTTACATAAACCGTAAAATATCTTGTAAAATATTCATTTTTCGATTACCTTACCTTAATAGTTTTATGTACAAAATAATGAGAGGAATCAATTGGTGTAAAGAAAACACATAGTTGTTTCGAAGAAAAAATATGTAATTTGCAATTAACAATTCCATATTTTTTCTTAAAAACAACTATGTGTTTTCTTTACACCAATTGATTCCTCTCATTATTTTGTACATAAAAGTATTAAGGTAAGATAATCGAAAAATGAATATTTTACAAGATATTTTACGGTTTATGTAAAATTAAGAAATTATTTCAAGCATCATAACTCAAAAAGTACTTAACGGAAAGGTACTTAATTATAGTGTTTTGGAAAGCTCTCGAAATAAGCTACAAGAATGTACAAAAATATATAGGGTATTCCATTTAAAAAAATTGAAGTGACCTTCACGTGACCTTCAAATGACTCTTCAAGGTCCAACCAATGATACCATCTTATGGCCCCCTCGAAACCATACAACTTTTGTCTAAAACATTTTTCTCTATCTTGCTTATTTTTCGAGTTATTTGGCTGCCTAAGTTAAAATGGGTCACCCTGTATACAGGGTGTCCCAGGTATCTTCCGTCCAAAAAAAAAGGCAGATTCTCTGGCCAATTTAAAAACGATTTTTCCTCAGCGAAAATGTCGCGGCACTAATAGTTTTCGAGTTATAAACGATTGAAAATAAAGGGTTTTTCGCAAACTAAGGCTTATGGGAATAAAATATTAATAAAGTTCTAATTCTATTAATAGAATTCACATTCTTTAGTTAATTTTAGGTAGAGTTTACTTTAATAGAATTTTAATTTAAGGCTTAGTTAGAAAGATACATGATGACAAAAATTGGGAATATGCAAGAAATAATGATCTCCCTCGACATTTTCGCTGAGGAAAAATCGTTTTTAAATTGGCCAGAGAATCTGCCTTTAAAATATCAAGTGGTAGTTTCGGGACACCCTGTATATATATAAAACAGGGATGGGAGTTACTTTTTAAAAGTAACTAGTTACCGTCACTCGTTACTGAGTAAAAAAAGTAACTCGTTATTAGTTACTTATTTTTAAAAGTAATTAGTTACCGTTACCGTTACTTCAAAAGTAACGATTCGTTACTTTTCCCGTTATTTTTAATGCTGAAACAAAACTAAAACTAAATAAAAAATTTACTTTGGTAATATTTTTTATTAAAATATTAATAAAAGCAGTCCATTTTTTATTTTAAATTTAAAACTATAAAAAATTTAAAGGGATATAGATAAAGGGCTTAACATGTAATTTCACATATAAATAAAAAAAATTTTTAATTCCATTAAATTTATAAATCAGCTAAATTTACACTTTTTTTATGCTCTCGCGCGATATTACGTCAAACTTAAAAGCTGGCCAATCACATCCATTCCTCAGAAGAATGGAATAACTGTGAATGATGTCATTAATCGCTCTCAGAGCAATAAATTTCATTCGAAGTATTATTCGAATTTATTATATGAATGTCGATGACTAAAAATTGAATATGACGGAAATACGATGTCATAAGTATTTTCAAAATATGAAAAGTAATGATAAAAGTAGTTGTTAAATTCGTTATCGTTACTAAAAAAATGTAACCACGTTATCGTTACAGTTACAGAAAAAAAATGTAACGCCGTTACCAGTCCGTTATCAAAAAAAAGTAATTATAACAGTAACAGCGTTACAAGTAACGCGTTACTTCCCAACCCTGATATAAAATATAAATTATATCTCTATATATTCTGTAAAAAATTGTATTAGTTCTGTTAATTGTATTTTTAATTATATTAATTATATTTTCTGATCAATTCAAAAACAATTTTTTCTTAGTAAAAATATCGAGCCATCAATAATTTCGTTACAAAAAAAAATAATAAAAAAAGAAGTTTTCGAAATGTTAAAATATGAAAAAAAAAAGTTTTTTCACGAACTCCCCTTCTACTTTTTGTGAATTTAGTAAATTTCAAATAAAAATTATTTTATATAATTTTTATATACATAATATAAATTTTAATTTGAGGTGTGATTACAAAGTTATGTAATGAAAAAAAAATTGATAACTTGAAAAAATTATAATGTTCCTCGCCATATTCGCTAAAGAAAAATTGATCTTAATTGATCAGTGGATATATCCTCTCAACCCGTTGTCATTTGGTTACTATGAATGTTTTCTATTTAGCGACATAAATCTTTTTGCAACATCCAGTGAATAACAAAAATAGAATGATGATGCTTGTGTGATACTTATATCGTTAAATGGAAAGCATCGTATTAAAAGGATTCAAAGGTTTAGTTTCCCTCTTCCCTCCCCGCTCTACACGCAAGCACACATATGCCAGGATATCCGGTAATTACCGCAACATTTTTCGTGTGTAGATAGAGGATTTTAAACTGAGTAGAAAAATTCTCTACTATTTTGTGATTTTCACAATAATAAAAAATTAATTAAAAAAGATCAATTAATTTGCACGAGTACTAACATGCAGTCAGAAAATGCAACTCATTGTAATCAGAATACGCCATCCAAGGTTAAATCAATGATACCTTCTTATGTCCCCCTCCAAACCATACAACATTTGTTTGAAACATTTTTTTCGCATCTATCATAGTTTTCGAGAAATTTTAATGCATTATTTAAAATGGAACACCCTGTGTGTGTGTGTGTGTGTGTGTCTGTGTGTCTGTCTGTGTCTGTGTGTCAGTCTGTGTCTGTGTGTCTGTCTATGTCTGTGTGTGTCTGTCTATGGCTGTGTGTGTCTGTCTATGGCTGTGTGTGTCTGTCTATGTCTGTGTGTGTCTGTCTGTGTATGTGTATGTGTGTGTGTGTGTGTGTGTGTGTGTGTGTGTGTGTGTGTGTGTGTGTGTGTGTGTGTGTGTGTGTGTGTGTGTGTGTGTGTACAGGGTGTCCCATTTTAAAAGTTCCACCCTCATAACTTTTCAGGATCAACGTTTGAAGGAAAACGACTCCGATAAAAGTTGTAGGGAACAAAGGGGGCTATCTAATAGTGATCTTGGATTCGACATTAAAGGCCATTTTTAAGGTCATTTAAAGGTCAACTTCCGTTTTTTAAATGAGAAGCCCTATTTTTTATTACTTATTCTTGTAGCTTATCTCGAGAGCTTTCCAAAACTATAATAAAGTATTTCTTCATTCAGTACTTTTCGAGTTATGAGGCTTGAAATAATTTCTTAATTTTATATAAACCATAAAAAATATCTAAATAAAATATTCATTTTTCGATTATCTTACCTTAATACTTTTATGTACAAAATAATGAGAGGAATCAATTGGTGTAAAGAAAAAACATAGTTGTTTTTAAGAAAAAATATGTAATTTGCAATTAACAATTCCATATTTTTTCTTAAAAACAACTATGTTTTTTCTTTACACCAATTGATTCCTCTCATTATTTTGTACATAAAAGTATTAAGGTAAGATAATCGAAAAATGAATATTTTACTAGATATTTTATGGTTTATGTAAAATTAAGAAATGATTTCAAGCCTCATAACTCGGAAAGTACTTAATGAAAACTAACTTAATTATAGTGTTTTGGAAAGCTCTCGAGATAAGCTACAAGAATATGCAAAAGCATATAGGGTGTCCCATTTAAAAAGTTGGAGGTGACCTTCACATAACCTTGACAACGCTATTCGAGGTCATAATAATGTTGCTGTGTAATGCGCCACATAAAACCCTATAACTTTTGTATGAAACATTTTTTTTTAAAATGCGTATTTTTCGAAATATTAAGGGGTTTCCACACTTTTGGTAAACCCTGTATATGTACAATGTTTCGAAATTCATGATTCTATAGCAAGTTTTCAAACAATTTTTTATTCCAAGCAATGGTTTTTGAGATATAATATTTTAAAGTTGGCTCATTTTACATTTCTTCACAATTACCAGTTCATGAATCGCAAATGCATAAATTTAGTAACTCGTATACGATTCATAAACAATTATTTAAACATATTCTATGATTGACCAGTTTTAACTTTTACAATATTTGAAAAACTATTGAAATAAAAAAAAATTACAAATATTTTAATTATTTAATTTTTCAAGAGTGCTTTTGTTATATCTTAAATCATAAATTTTTAAACACTCTGTACATAAGAGTACATGTGTATATATATTTCTGCTTAAAATGAATTCAGCATCATAAAATATGTATGTAAAATAAATAATATCATATCTAACTTTATTTTTTAAATTAATTATTAAGTCTTTTCTGAAAAGCTCTTTGTAAATGTTATAAATTTTACAGGGTAGAAAAGTAAAAATGAAATGATAAGACAAATATTTAAGACTCAATTTGTGTAAGAATAAAGAAATATTTAAGACTCAAGATCGATATAGAGAGAAAAATAGAAATACGAGCATTAACGTTAAAAAATTGATTAAAAAATAACAATTGCAACGTAAAATACACAATAAATCTAAATATATGTATAAGAAAGAATGTGTACTACATTTATAGTTTATACAATATAGTAATATATCAAAAGCGTGGCTTAAGAAAAAAAGGGATATAACACCATCACCACAGATTCTAAAATGCATAGATAGCATAAAATAAAATAAGTAGGAATTTTTGGATAGGTTCGTATTTGAAGCAATGTCGATGGGTTGGATTCCTCTTTCTAGAATAAAATGAATCATCAAAAATGAAAATCTCTGATGTAATTTAAAGCAAAATCCCCCCAAATTGATTGACATTATAATAATGTTATAAATCGAATTGATTTATAAGATTTTACTGTATAAATTTAATGTTAATCGGTTCTTTCCAATTAAAATTTATTTGCACAAGTTTATTATATGTGCGCATGTACGCGCGCGCGACGCGCTCATACACATACTGCTTCTAGTAATTATTAATTTATTTAAATATATATAAAAATTTAATATATTATAAAAATTCCTAATATATTAGAATCATATTACTTAAATTCGGAAAATAATGTAGATTTCTTATGCGATTTTAGTTCCGACAGAAATACATATCTTTGTTTGACACTGAATAGCGCTTTGAAATTAAGAATCTGCATGAACTTCTAAATTCTAGATATTATTTCCTGCATAAGTAATTTATGTATTTAACTTATTTACCATTTCTTTTTTTGTCCACAAAATACTATTTATAATGTTACCATTCTAGGATTTTTTATGATGCAAATTTAAATGATCCCCATTATTGTAAATATGACAAAATGGATACTTACAAAATAATATGGTGGTTGTTGTGGCGATATTAGAGGTTTCAGGACTTTAGGAGGATTGTCAAATTGAGATGAAGGTATTGGCTCACTTTGAGATAAACTTTGGAAATTAGATTTCTTTGCTCGAGGAATTGATGCAAGTGGCACACTAGTAAGATTGGCAGAGAAAGAGTCTGTAGGAAGAGCAGGACTTCCATCTAATATTCCCTCCTCTGTTTTCTTACTTGTTGACTTCTGCTTTGGCGGTCGTGTTACCAATGCCGATATTTTCGCCAATTCTGGACTAGGTTCCCGCTTGACCTCTTCGTCAGGTTTTTTCACAAGTGGTTTAATAGTTCTGCACAAAACAAATAAGTAATCAATGGTTGTATGTCGGGAAAACTAAATTATAAAATATTTTTTTCTCACATAAATTGCTAAAATATGATTAATGGCTTACATTTTCTTCATAGGAGCATTATCTGGTGTTGCTGGTCTAGGAGAAGCTGTACCTAATTTTAATGTTATTTTTGGTACAGCTTCTGGATTTTTATCCTCCCTCTGTAATATATACATAATAAATTGTTTATTGTTATTTAATTTTATTATCATTAGTTAAAAGCTAATAAAGTACCATATTTTTTTTATTTAAATCTTTCTCCTTTTTTTTGTCTTTTTTCTCCTTCTTTTCTTTAAGTTTTTCTATTTTCTCGCGTTTCTCAGCCTTTTCCTTCTTCTCCTTCACTTTCTCGCTTTTATCCTTATGTTTCTCTTTTTTATCTTTCTTTTTCTTTAACTTATCTTTCTTTTCTTTCTTGTGTTCTTTAGACTTCTAAAAATTTTATAAAAAAGAATATAAGTATATAAAAATAATTAAACACACAAAAGTTATCAAATTAGTTGATTAGGATAAAACTATAATATAATATATATTATATAATAGAGAAATATAAGTGATACTATGGATAAGTATATACTATGGAAATATAAGTATATACTATGCATGCACATATACAAATTACTTTTTCGAAATATTTTTCTAAAAAATGATAAAATACAGCCAAAATATTTGGATATCTCGGATATAATCTCGTACCGAATTTACCATATCATTCTTCTCTGTTTTTTCAGTTTTAGAATTTTTCGATGATGATGTTTGCGTAACGGGTACTGGTGTAACAAGCGTGATTGGTGCGACAGGTGCAGACACTGTAGGCGGTGAAGCGCCTACAGGCGGTACCTTCTCAGGTATTTTAATGAAAGGCAATTCTTTATTTGGCTTAAACATTTTCGTAAGTTTATTATCCACCTTCTCTTTGTCCGCTTTTTCATTCTCGCCTTGAATCGATGAAGATGTTAATTCGACTGGACAGGGAATCAGTGGTTTTTCACGTTCTACCGGTTTAATTTTCGGCAATGCAAAATCCTCAGGCTTTATGGATGGATTGAGAAAACGCGGTGGTAATGGTAAATTGGGCATTGCCGGATGAGGACCTGGCCCACCTCGGCCTAATGGCAATGAGAATCGCGTGAACATTGGATGAGGTATTAAACCAGGTGCTGAAGGAAAAGTAGGGAAAAATGGGAACGGAAGTGTAGGTGGAAGAGTAGGTGGCTCTCTATGTAACGGCGGCTCAGGTGCCTGCGGTGTTTTTGGTCGATCCAGTATGTCCAGTTCTGCTGCATCATTCAGAAGTTTTGTCTGAAAAATGGTGGTCACCAGCAAGATACATTAATGTTAAAATTTAGAAGTATGTAAATAAAAATATGGCACACAATCAAATTATTGCTAGATACAAAATCAATTTCACATTAATTAAAGAGGCTGAAGTATATACACATATATGTAAGGTAATCCTACCTTCTTTGGGCTGACACATTGTTTTGGACTCTTCAATTTAGATTCTTTCTTCTTGCCGCTTTTCTCTTTTTTCTTTCGTTTTTGCTCTGATACAGTGGGTACATTCAATTCAGGAGTTTTCGGCGTACTAGGCGTACCTGGCGGTGAAATGTCGGCATCGTCAAATATATAAACATCCGATTCTGAACTCTGTACGTCTGCCAAATCGGCGTCTGGTTGCACATCCGGCGTATGCGGTGTCCTCTTCTCTTCGTGTCCTCCTTTCGTGTCCGCGTCGTTACGATGCGCATGCTTCTCCATATTGTCGACATCTATTATCAACTCTGGCGAGTTTTCGCGCGAATTGAGAATATCTTTATACTTATGCGGTTCCGAAATTTCCTTGTCCTTGTCTTTTTCCTCGCGCGGTTTCGATATTTTTTTAAAGATGTTTAGTTTCTGTTTATCTGGTTCTGACGGTAATTTATCGATAGTGTCTTCCTTCTTCTCGGCAATAGGAGAATCGTCTATCGGATCTAACATCTTCTCGCTCTTAACTTTCGGTTGCACGGCTTTCGATGGTTTCGAACTACCAACAACTCCTGATTTCGGTGACGTAATTTTCGGTGTAGATGGCCTGCTGGTCGTAAGCTCTTGTAGCATAGTGGATTGTACTTTGCCACCACCTGGCTTTAATGGCTTCAATTTGGCTAACTCCTTCATGCCAACCAATTTTTTTATCTTACTTTCATCCATTTTATCCGGCTTAAACAATTCTTTCGCACCTTTTTTCTTCTTGTTCTCTTTGTCGAGTTTACGATTCTCTGGACCTTTCTTAACAATCTTCTTCGGTTTCTTTTCGCACTTCAATTCAGGTGGTACCATCGGATAAGAACTCGGTTGTGGCGAATCCGATCGCACTTGATGCGGTGTTCTTGCTTCAGGTAGCTTTCCTTCTCGCGCAGGTGATAAAAAACCGGAAGTAGTCATCATAACACTACTTATTTCACGTAATGGTCTACCTTCCTCTAAAATTTTTGCCCGCTTCGCCATGGAGCTTTCGAAAGATACCGGATCACCGGGCCGTTTGAAAACTACTTGTGGTGACATTCTATGAGGTGAGGTATTATTCGAATTACTTGATGATGTCGCACTGCTAGATGTGAGCTCTGCTGTACCATTCATTAAACTTTCATTTTTTTCTGGTATATATTCCTCTGTAATTTATTATACAATATAAATATAAATTAATGTAATTATGTTATCACACAGGATGTCTACTCAAATCTTGTAAAAATTTTTTTTTAAATAATCTTCCAGATGTTTGTTCAAAATTCCAGATAAAAAGAATATTTTAAAGATTTTTTTTTAGTACAACTTGTTTAAAGTAAATTTTTTTATTGCATACATCTTTTAATGTTTTTTAATCGTATGAAGAAAAAACAAAGGCTCTTAAGTTTCAAGTGTTAAATTTATAAATGTATTATAAATGTATAAAAATGAATAATTTTCATAGGATAAACATTTTTTACATGAATATTTTCACTTTTTTTATCATCAAAAACTACAATAAAATATATATACTTCAATATTCTAAGATAATGAGATATTGATATTGCATAAAGATAATATATATTTATAATATATTTTAAATGCATAATTTATATACTTGGGTTGCTAGTTGTTTATAAGATAGCAAAATTATTGGAAATTTTTAAAAAAAAATTCCTTGAGAATTTTCTGATTTTTATAGGTAAAAAGTAAAAAAATTCCTGAGAATTCCAGGTTTTCCATGTATTTTCAGAAAGTAGACATCCTATTAAAAAGAATTTCACTCAATTTAGAAAATATAATTTATTATCGTACCTTCAGTATCTGGATACATAGCTGGCAAATGTTCATGTATATGCACTGATCTAGTGACAACTTCACGACTGCCTGGTTTTAAAAAATTTAAATGATTTTCACGCTGAACTGGATATTGTGGTATCTGTATAGGACAAGGAACGGAATCTACATTCTTGACATATTCAACTAATTCCTGTATATCAATATTCATATGTTGAAATGTTAATCCTAAATCATCAAGATTTGGCTCTGTCCTTCCCACTGCAAAGTAAATATATCACAAATCCAAATTATCTATATATATAAACATTAATTATTAACCATGACAAATATAAAAAATAAATAACTTACTCAAAATGTTTAATATTAACAAAATCTCAAGAATGTGAAAAATATACAAATCTTATTTAATATATTTTCATTTACTAAATTGTTTAAAAGAAGTAAAAAAGACTTTAATAATACAAAAAAGCAAGAATTACCAGTTAATAAAACAACTACTTACAAACTTCTGCATATTGATGTGTTAGCCTTGAAACACGTAGCATATATTCTTGCATAAGATCTACCATAAATTCTAATGGTGTAGAATTAATAGAGTGCCACCCTATCATCTGACAGATCTGAGCAACAACTATTTTTAAAATATTTCGACTGTATTCACCTGACATCTTTTTCCTGCAATTATTAAAATATATCTGAATATTTTGATACAATATTCTCTTTTAAAATAATACATTATTTGGTAATCTTTCTTAATATGCCAATTATATATACGGTAACAAATATATAAGATAAAAGAAAAACTGAAACATTATATACATAATATTTTATTTGAATAAAATCTCATATACCTCCATATATATCTCATATACATGCAATACACAAACAAAAGAAATATATTTATTACCGTTTCCAGAATTACATGCTATGCAAGAGAAAATACACTGTTTTATACTGTTACCATGTATCAATATTTTTATACAAGAGTTTGATTATATAAATTGTAGATCAACCAAAGGAGGTTAACAATGCCAAGTACTTATTTTACAGGATCGAAAAAAAAAAAATTAAAACACGATTAAGTAGCGGTGACCCACCTGGATGGCTATACCTTTGCATATACAGCGAAAAAATATCTTTCAATCTTCGGATCAAATTTCACATTATTATTACAATCTCATTGTTAATGCGATCTCACTTAATGCTTAGGCATTATGCAAGGAATTAAGTTTTTTTCCTTTAATAGATCAAATTGTAACGATGCAACGCAAATTTTACAGTTGGCATGCCGCCATGTCTTCTTTGAGTTTCCCTTTGTAAATAAAGGTCGGCAGGAGAGATTGTGGAGACCTCCTGCGGAGAGGGCAGAGGGAATTATAAAGTGTGCGTTCGAAAACAGGATGCCTATTACGGTTCTTGAAGCGAGGTGAAAATTACAAAAGTGAACAGATTTACTAGATTTCGACAAATGAAATTGTAGATACTCTAGTAAATTTCCTCACTTTTGTTATTTTCACCATGGACCTAAAAAGATATGGCTGGAGTCTAGAGCCGGGGCGGTGTGAAATTTGCGGTAAGGGGGGTGCATAGCTCTGTCTCTTTCCAAAAGCAACCTTCGGGTGTTTCCGTCGCATATCCGATAATTCCCGAAAGGTTATATATCCCATATTAGCTAAGGCTGATGGCAGAGAACTAGACGTGAGCTCTTACGTCTGTCGTAGTCGTGGACGTAAAGTAAGACAGAGAAAAACCGTATGTCGTAAAGACCATTGTGAATGCGGAAAGTGCATCATGAACGAGGTAAGTAATATTAATATATAAATATATTGAAATACATATTTCTGAATATTTTATTTATAAGTAAATATACTAAAAAAGAATAAAATAAAAATAACTTTATTTAAAATGATTTGTCTTCATTTCGTTTATCGAAAAAGTAATTGTCAAAATAGTAATTGTTATTTTAGGTTAATTAATATTTTTCTTTGCTATTTCAAAATACATTGATGGAAAAAATTTTCTTAACAAAATTTCTTAATTAATTTTCTTAACAAATTTTCTTTCTATTTTTTAAAATTTGTATCTAATTTTTAATTTGTTTCTTCAACAGAAAATTTATCTTTTTGACAACCGCTACTAAGAGTAATATAAAAAAATGTCTGATCATTTAAATTACTGCAATACTATTGCTGATTTGCCTGATGAAATCAGTACAGATGACTGGGATAATGGTTGTGAATCTGCATCTATTGATATTAACGAAAAGAGTGGCGATGAGCTTCTCATTGAATTATATAGAGAACGTCCATTTTTATATGATAAGAATAATACCAGTTTTAAGGATTGTTTGATGAAGCAAAATGCTTGGGATGAAATATCCAAAATAATGACTGAAACTAATGGTGAAAAATAAATTTGAAAATTTATATAATAAATCATATAATTACAAAATAATGTTAATACACACACACATATATATATTAATTTTTTAATCTTATACTTTCTGTTTAGGTGACATGTACACTCCTTCATATTGCCAAAAAAGATGCATCTCCTTAAGAGACCAATACAGTAGAGAGAAAAGGAAAGCTGAAATTGAATGTAAAAGTGGAAGTGTTGCGGCTAACTTCTTTTACCACTTCTCTTACAGTAGATTCCCCAATTCGAAATGCCAAAGCTATGAAACATGGTAGGTCACCTGTCGCAAGATATCTAAAAAAATATAATAATTATAATACACTTATATTAACTATCTAGATATTTAGGCATGAAATATGTACTTCAATAAATACCTTAAAGTTATTAAAAGTCGTAACTCTGGAATTAAAGCACGAGAACTTTGTTTTACCAAGTATGGATTTATCATATGTAATAATTGCTGAAAATGTACCAACGTCATTCTGGTGTAGCGATAAAATAATTCAGAATCGTTTTTTATTTCTTGAAATAAATTGTTATAATCTCCATATTGAAGTCTCTTGTCATTGATCGGACTCACAAGCCATCGCCTATTTAACCACCTGATTTGCCTTTTTTTATGTATCAATAGAAAACACAAGTTTATCCAGTACATCACCAAAATAAAAAATTCCTTCTTTTTCATTTTCATTAAAAAGTGCTGTTATATATAAATGTATACTGAAAAAAATAATATATAAAATTTGTTAATAATTTACTTATTTTATTGATAATAAATAAATCATAATTAATTCATAATATGATGTACATCATATTTTTAAAGATATTATTAGATTTTAAAATATTTTTCTCAATGTGCAATATATTTTGAAAAAATAAAGGAAAATACTGGTTAACCTAAAAATAGTTACTATTTCGACTATTTAGTAAAATAAAATGAAGACAATAAATCATTATCTTTGTTTTTATATTGTCTGTATTATTTTTAATTTATTTTAGTATATTTATTTATAAATAAAATATTCAGAAATATGTATTTCAGTATATTTATATATTAATATTACTTACCTCGTTCATGATGCACTTTCCGCATTCACAATGGTCTTTACGACATACGGTTTTTCTCTGTCTTACTTTACGTCCACGACTACGACAGACGTAAGAGCTCACGTCTGGTTCTCTGCCATCAGCCTAACTTTCGAATAAAAATACATGTATTCATCATTCGCAGGATTCATCTGCGCAATAATCTGGTAATGGTTTTCTGCGCAGACGCTCGACGTTCAGACGCTCCCATGTAAAGGCACCTTTACATTTGTCGTACGACAAATTTTTTAAGCACATTGATTGGCTGCGGGATAATAATTTTTTGAATCTTTAGAAACTTTCTATCCCGCAGCCAAACAATATGCTTAAAAAATTTGTCGTACGACAAATGTAATATTAGCCTTATGACATACATCCTTCGATAAAAGCCAAAAACAGTGAACTCTATACTATACTGGAATGTGCACTGCCGTAGGAGAAAACGGGACGAGCGAGAGGGAAAAGTGGAACAATACGTGTCCTTTTCTATCGTCGTACTCTTCGAGCTGAAAACATTGGTACATATTTTGAATCCTCTTTTAACGATAAAAGTGCCTCTAAAAGTGGCTTATAAGCCTTTTGATTGGCTATGAGCCACTTTTAGAGGCACTTTTATCGATAAAAGAGGATTCAGAATATGGGCCATTGACTACGTTCAGTGCATATGTGTTGAGTTGAGTGATGATCAGTGTTGAAAGAGGTATACATGTGCGTACATGTATGAAGTAACGAAGCTAACGAAGATCATGTTTGTAACGAAGATCATATAAAATGATCGACCAATCAAAATTTACTAGACGGAGACAGAAATCGTTCCAAAGCAACCTGTCCTTTTCTTTCGATGTCCCGAGCGCTAACAAAGGCAGTGCACATTCCAGTATAGTATAGAGTTCACTGGCCAAAAACCATATTTGATAATTTCTAGGGAAATTTCCGCAGAATATTTTACAGCCAATGACGTATATAACTAGACCAAGCATTCTCAGAGAGGGGTGAAGCCGGAAATTGGCAGTTTAAGACAGAGTGAGAACGTTGAACGGCATCTATGCTTTCCTTTTCTATCATACAAGAAGCAAATGGCCGTCCCAAAGCTGTCAAGAGCTATATATAAGGTGGTACAGAAATAAAAATGGAATCGAAATTTTCATTTATCTTGATACCACGGTCTTACATACAGGTCTGGAAACTCAGGCCTTTTTTAGTGGTGGGGGAGGTCTCACTTAGTGTGTCCGTTTTTTGACTAGAAGTCGCAATACGAGCGAGAAAGACAGAGATAGACGGCAGTAGTCGTTCTCTCTCTAACATACGTCTAAAATGCGACTTCTAGATCGCAGCGAACCTAGCAGGCAAGCCGTGAACTTCCGAAAAACGGACACACTAAGTAAGACCTCCCCCACCACCGGAGTTTCCAGACCTGTATGTAAGACCGTGCTTGATACATTATTGATATTAATACTATTTTGTGCAGTATACACATGATCATAATACAAATATTGTTATATTTATCGATGCCACAAATACAGCAAACAGCCATTTTGTTCTTTTTTTAATGCAATATTTGTAATATTTTTTTCAAAAAATTTATATATGTATATATATTTTTACGTGTATTTTTACCAATTTTACTCATATACTGTTTCGCATGTCCAGTTTGCGTTTGTGTCATATCACGCCATATTGCTTTTGACAGTCTATAGAATAGAAAGAGAAAGCATAGAGATCATTCAACGTTCTCTCTCTGTTTTAAACTGTCAATATCCGGCTCATAGACCTTACAGATATGGACTGGCAATACGTATCAGACTGTGTCCGGAGGAGGTTAGAGAGAGAAACATACTTTTTGGTACTTCTCTTTCTACAAGTGTCCGTACAAGTGTCCGGACACTTGTAGAAAGAGAAGTACTAAAAAGTATGTTTCTCTCTCTAACCTCCTCCGGACACTGCTTCTCTACAGAAACTATAGGCAATTGCCAGTCCATATCTGTAAGGTCTATGATCCGGCTTCACTCCACAGACATTTATACTATATACTAGACCGCTAACTTGCGTCAAATACATGTCCACGAAATTTATGTACTAAATTCTCACGCATGCGTAACGTTGGTGGACAGCAGTCACGTTTGTGATTGGTTGATGTTATGCACAATGTACATAAGTATGTAATTTGTGTATAAACTTACAGTTGAATATAAGTTATTTTTAAATAATATATAATGTTCTTCGTTTTTAATTAAAATTTATTATAGCCTTTAAAGATAAAATATATCAAAATATATTTAAAAGGTATATGATATAATTAAAATCAAGATTATATATAGAAAAATATAATAGAAGATAAAATATATATAGAAAAATATATATAGAAGATTAAAAATATATGTATATAACATTTATATATATATATATATATATATATATATATATATATATATTTATATTTATTTTATTACAAAATTAAAAGTTTATAATGTAAAAAGTACAAGTTTTAAGGTAAAAACTTAAATATTAGCTGGCTACACAGACTTCTATATATACACTAGACTGCTAACATCTGTATAAAATGACTCGAAAAAGTGATGCGAGGTGCAAATGGTGGTGGGGATGGCAGCCATATTTCGTGTGGGCAAATTATACTGGGTATTCAGCAGTAAGAGAGAAGGAGATCGAACTCCATGAAACAAAAGTGGTCCCGAAAAGTGGCACCTAATTGAGAGGGAATCCGCTGAAAAGAATAGTTTCTTATGGTTGGACGCCATTTGCAATTATTAACCTTATTCGGCCAGTTCGACTTTATCTCAATTGTTTACCTGTGGCTTTATGCATTTTTCATGATAAAAATGGCATGTTGGATACGCGGATGCACCACCAAAGGAGGAAAGAAAGATTCTTCAAGGAAGAAAAGCCTTTTTACAGCTTGCACGGAAAAAATATTTAATAATTGGTGTGATAATGGAATTGCTGCAAGAGGCATCAATGAGTTCAGCAAAAAAAGTCGCATCTGTGAATTACATTTTCAGAAAGATAACATTCTTCGAGAAGATATTTTTCATATGGCAGATGGTGCAACTATTGACGCAATGACACTGACACTGACACTGCTGTAGGCTGCGTTCCAAAATTCACTGCCAGTACTGAAAATCTATAGTTTACGTGACGTACACTATAGATTTTCAGTACTGGCAGTGAATTTTGGAACACAGCCTTAAGGTGAAAGCACATAAAATTGCAGGAGCACATAACCATAAGCATAAGAAAATTGATTGGTTCATTTTCTTATGCATATATTTGTGGACCAATCAATTTCTTTATGCTTATGGTTATGCGCCTATGCAATTTTATGTGCTTTCACCTTTAGTCGGGCTGGCCGGGTAAGGTTAATAATTGCAAATGGCGTCCATCCATGAGAAACTATTCTTTTCAGCGGACTCCCTCTCAATTAGGTGCCACAAATCGGGACCATTTTCTCTACTCGCGCGCTATCAAGTTCGATCTCCTTCTCTCTTACTTCAGTTCGTATTGTCGATGTTGTCAGATAAGTCAGATGTCAACGGACGAGATAGCCTCAAAATAGGTTGTGCGTCGTGTAAATCTGTAGATGTGATAATTATATATAGCTATATACATAATACAATCCTCTTACAATCATAAAATAACATTTTGGACACCCTATATAATATGCCCACACGAAATATGGCGTCACGTGCACACCTGTGCACACAGACTTCTATATATACTAGACTGCTAACTCCTTATATATAAGACGGCTTCGATTTTATGTACAAATCACAGATAGGTATATAAAGGTATTCTATTCTGCGCATGCGCTCTGCGATAACGCATGTTTATATGTATATACATACGCAAGCTAGGTTAAGTATATGATATATATCTATATCGATGGTATCTGCGCATGTGCAGAATAAGTCACGTTAGTACATAAAATGTGAGGACATTTTATATAAGCAAAATATGGGGAGTTAGCAGTCTAGTTATATTAGAAGTCTGTGCCTGTGCATCATGTCCGCCTATATATGTTAGCAGTCTAGTGTATTATAGAAGTCTGTGGCTGGCTACAAGTGTCCACCATATTAGTTTTCCACCAATATTACGCATGCGCGACCGCCATATTACATGGTTTTCGGGGACACATTTTATGTCCCCGAACAAAATCAATGGGAATTAGCGATCTAGTTATAGTATAGATATCTGTGGATGCACCCTATATAAACTGGAATGGGAATCGCCTGAGAATTGGCTGCATTCAGCGGACTCAACTTCTAAATAGCAATCGAAAATGATTAGTTTCTACATTCAGATCCGACCAATCAACGTCGAATTACATTGGAAAATCTAGTAATGTTGCCGAACTGTTGGGTCCGCTGAATGCGGCCAATGTAAATTCTACATGAGGCTTGAATCGCCATTTCTATATCCATAGCAACGCTGCCGGATGTTGGTATGTTCATTTGTATACACTTAGGCCCGGCGTTTCCTGTTAAGAGATACGCCATATTATCATTAGTCGACGGTACGGACTATCTGTTGGAGCTTTCCATTATTTCTTCGATTAAGAGACCTCTGAGGAAAATTAATAATGAGCGACATCGAGGTGAGTCTAATCTTTGTGAGCCTCGCATAACAACGAGATTTTTGATGTGTGAATTTTGATAATACGACACGGGCAGCCTTCAAAATAGTCATTGTATCGATCCAACAACGCGGTTTTATAGTCATTATCAATTCAACATAAACAATACTCGATACGCGACTTTTTTGCTTTTCAATCCTAAAACATATTTTGGCAGTAAATATAACTCTAATAATGACGTTGAATTCATAGTGCTTTATGATGATAATTATAGTAGTCTTTTAATAAAAATGTAAGGTTATAGATATATTGAAATTAAATCGTTTCCAAGCAATTGATCATTCAGTTTATATTGCTCTAATATTTAGAATTATATGTACAAAACGATGTGTTAACTCTTATTCTTGGTATAAAAACATATGGTATAAAAAATATTCCGACATGATAATTCTAAGTAGGTTCAAGTTAAATTTGTATAATACTTGTAATATATGTATTGTAATGAAAATAAAAAGTATATGCACACACACACATACACATACATATATACATATTTTTTTCACAAAGAATCAATCTGTAAGAAAGTTTTCATATTATCTTTATAATGTAGAATGTTATTATAAATTCTGTAATGTATATATCTATATATACAGAGTATCCAATTTTAATCGATCACCCTGAATAACTTTTTTATTTTTGATTGCAGAAAAAAACGTTTCAGACAAAAGTTGTTTGGATCGAAGGGGGATATAAGATGATATCATTGGTTTGACCTTGAGTGAACATGCCAAGGTCATATGAAGTTCAACTTTGTTTTTTTAAATGGAATCCCCTATTTTTCATTGCATATTCTTGTAGCTGTTTTTAAGAAAAAATATGTAATTCACAATTAACAATTACATATTTTTTCTTAAAAATAACTATGTGTTTTCTTTCCATCAATTGATTCCTCTCATTATTTTGTGCATAAAAGTATTGAGATAAGATAATCGAAAAATAAATATTCTAGATATTTTACGGTTTATGTAAAATTAAGAAATTATTTCAAGCCTCATAACTCGAAAAGTACTCAATGAAGAAATATTTTATTATAGTGTCTTGGAAAGCTCTCGAGATAAGCTATAAGAATGTGTAATGAAAAATAAGGAGTTCCGTTTAAGAAATTAAAAGTAACTTTCGCGTGACCTTCAAAAGATTATCCAAGGTCAAATAATTGTCACCATCTTATGTCCCTCCTGAAACCATACAACTTTTGTCTGAAACGTTTTTTTCTACAATCAAAAATAAAAAAGTTATTCGGAGCAATCTATTAAAATGGGACACCCTGTATATATATATATATATATATATATATATATATATATACACACATACATACATACATACATACATACATACATACATACATACATACATATATATATATATATATATATATATATATATACACATACATACATATATATATATATATATATATATATATATATATATATATATATATATACATTTATAAATTCAATTTGATTAACTTTTATTTTAATTAAAGTTATCTTTTATTTCAAAATATTAATATGATTATTGAAAAATTATTCAAAATATTAATGTGGTTATTGAAAAATTTAATACTTTTTTTTTACATTTAATATCTTTGTTTTATTTACCGTTATATGAATAGCTCAGATACCATGGTACAAGTCCACTCAAACTCAATGTTGAGTTATTAGCAGATTTGAGATACAGACAATGTGATTTATCACTAATCATTATAACTGAATTTGTCTGTTTTCAAAGTCAATCAGATTGCATAGTTAAATCATTCTTATCTGTATTTAAGGTAAAAGCAAATGCAAAAGTCTATTTTAAATATTTTTTTTAGATTTGTACCATTTAATATCAGAACAATTTATATATAGGAAAAATATATGTATGGCTATATCTTAATAATTATATAAATTATATATATAATAATATAAAATGTGTATACACACACACACACACAAAATATAATAATAACAATGTATATACAATAATAGTTAGAAGTAATGACACTAAATGAGTTACAAATTATGACAATTACATATTTCTGTAAAATTTTATACATATTTTGAACAGCGATTACTTTTGAACAGCTAATTTTTTCCTTAAAATGTAATTCCTGGAAATTTAAAAAGTAAAAAATTTTACCATTAAAATTACAATGGTGAAATTCTTTGTTTCCACCATAGGGAGAAAGTTATATGAAAGTTCTGCATTTAATATTTAATGTTGCATATACAGGACGAGTTATTAGAATCTTTATAAATATTGATACATTTTGATCGTTTTCTTTAGGTGAAAATGCCAAAAGGTTCGAATTTCTTCAATTCTTTAAATGGAAAATCCTATTTTTAATCAGTTATAATTGTAGAGACTAAAGAGAATTCAACGATTTAATCTTAATCACAGAATAATTTTGAAAAGAATCCAGAAAAACAAAATGAGCAATAAGTAGATAATAGAAGTAATAATTTTTCGAACAAAATAAATTTTATTTAATAAGATGCTTAAAGTGTTACTTATTCATTTCATGACACTTTTGACTCTATGAAAGATGCGCAAATTTCTTGCAACATATCCTTTGGAATTATTCAATAAGCATTGCTTCGTGTCTTTTGGATTGATAAACATAATGTTGAAAGACACAAAAGAACAGAATCTGTCAGGGATTTCATTGGAATAATAGTAAACAAATAGTATGTCGAGATGTACCAATAACTCTTGAAGATATTGAATAATTGAATCAGTATTGAATTCCAAAAGTTAGCATCATATTAAATAAAATTCATTTTGTTCAAAAAATTATTATTTTTATTACCTATTACTTATCCTATTTTTCTGGATTTTTCATTTCAAGGTCACCTCACATGGTTAAGATATTACAAATCGTAGGATTTGTTTTTTCATTCTCAACAATTATAGCTGAAAAACAGGTTTTTCTATAAAAAATTTTAAATAATCTCCAAAATTTTTTCTTCCACATAAAAAAAGAAACTAAGACAATCAAAGTGTAGGCCTTTCAAAATTATTTGCCTTTTGTTTTAAACTATTTTTGTATACACTCAACATTTATGAACATAATAATAAAATAGATAACACAATAATATAATTATTTTTAATTTACAGAGAAGTGGCAGTCGCAGCGCGAGCCCACGAAGGCCACGAACTGCAGATGGCGGTCTAAGGGATTCGCGATCGCATTCACGATCGCGTAAATCACGCGAACGGAAAGAGGCGCATAGAGAGGTCAAGTACTCGAGATCGCGAAGCCGTTCCGTATCGCGTGGCCGAAAGTCGTATCGCGGTAGCAAGTACACGAATGTCGGACATCGAGGCAGTAGCCGTAGTAGGAGTCGCTCGCCATATCGTAGTGGCCGTTATTCCCGTAGCAGATCACGTTCATATTCCCGATCGCGATACTCTCGCGACCGACATGTATATCGATCTCATTCGCGCAGTCCAATGTCGTCCAGGCGACGACACGTTGGCAATCGCGACAATCCATGTCCCTCTCGATGTTTAGGTGTATTTGGACTATCGATTTTTACAACTGAACAACAAATTCATCACATATTCTCTAAATATGGTCCCGTTGAACGAGTACAGGTTGTTATTGATGCAAAGGTACGTAAAATTATTGATAAAAATATATAATAACTGAATCAAATTCATCTATAGTGTACATGAATTTTTGCTTAGAATGAACTCTACATTTTAGAAGTTTGCCGATTTTTTAATGGAATACCCAACACAATGTAAATAATACAGTCATTGTAAGTTATATATGTATATACAGGGTGGACAAAAAAAGTGTTACAAGCTGTTATTTCTGAAAGTATGCATTAAAGTAAAAAGTGTTTTAAATAAAAGTTTGGCTCTGAGGAGAGAAAAAGATGTGTGTGAAGTTGGCATCTCAAGTCTCAGCATCTCACAAATAAACGTCAGATTTTGTTGCATCCAGCATAGTTCTACAGTTCCTGATAGGTTTTAACAATAGTTCCGTCGAATTAATTATAAATATTTAACTTTTAAAAAATGAGATGCCAACTTCCGAAAACATCCAACAGCATCTCATCATATTTCAAATATCTGATCACAAAGCAGTAATATTCCGCAGAGTTCTATCGCCTACGCACATTCTGTCAATAGTTCTGACGATTAAACTTCGTAGAAAATAATTTGTCATCACAAAACATATTTACGCGTACAGGGGTGAGATGCTGGTCGTAAATCACAAGTTCTGACGATTTTAATTGTTTTTTATAGTAAATTGATACTTCCTCTTTACGGTAGAAAAGAGTTCTCGATGATACAGTTAATAATTAATTTTTTAAACACTTTAGAATCAACGAGATGCCCGGCCTATACGTGTAGATATGAGATGCTATCCCTAAATCGGCAGTTCTAGCGATCTTAAATAATTTTTCTAGTAAATTAATATTCCCCCTTCACGCTTGAAAAGAGTTCTGGGCGATACAATTAGGATTTAATTCTTTTAAACAATTTAGAACCAACGAGATGCTCAGTCTATACGTATAGGTATGAGATGCTGGTCGTAAATCGACAGTTCCGGCGATTTTAATTGTTTTTTCTAGTAAATTGATACTTCCTCTTCACGGTAGAAAAGAGTTCTCGATGATACAGTTAATAATTAATTTTTTAAACAATTTAGAATCAACGATATGCCCAGCCTATACGTGTAGATATGAGATGCTATCCCTAAATCGGCAGTTTTAGCGATCTTAAATAATTTTTCTAGTAAATTAATATTCCCCCTTCACGCTTGAAAAGAGTTCTGGGCGATACAATTAGGATTTAATTTTTTTAAACAATTTAAAACCAACGAGATGCTCAGCCTATACGTATAGGTATGAGATGCTGGTCGTAAATCGACAGTTCCGGCGATTTTAATTGTTTTTTCTAGTAAATTGATACTTCTATCTCATATCTACACGTATAGGCCGGGCATATCGTTGATTCTAAATTGTTTAAAAAATTAATTATTAACTGTATCATCGAGAACTCTTTTCTACCGTAAAGAGGAAGTATCAATTTACTATAAAAAACAATTAAAATCATCAGAACTTGTGATTTACGACCAGCATCTCACCCCTGTACGCGTAAATATGTTTTGTGATGACAAATTATTTTCTACGAAGTTTAATCGTCAGAACTATTGACAGAATGTGCGTAGGCGATAGAACTCTGCGGAATATTACTGCTTTGTGATCAGATATTTGAAATATGATGAGATGCTGTTGGATGTTTTCGGAAGTTGGCATCTCATTTTTTAAAAGTTAAATATTTATAATTAATTCGACGGAACTATTGTTAAAACCTATCAGGAACTGTAGAACTATGCTGGATGCAACAAAATCTGACGTTTATTTGTGAGATGCTGAGACTTGAGATGCCAACTTCACACACATGAGAAAAAGATGGGAATATTAATTGGACCTTGGAGTGTAGGTGTCAAGGTGAAGATCTACCTTGTTTTTTTAGTGGAATTACCCTAATTTGTCTAGTATAAGTCGATTCTTCGTAATATGCCACATAAAATGTTATAAGACTAAAATAGTCAAAAATTAAATAATGTACGAGATATTTTATATTTTAAGTTGACAAGATTTTTTACATAAATTATAAAATATCTTGCAAAATATTTATTTTTTGATTATCTTATCTGAATACTTTTATGAACAGAATAATGAAAATAATCAATTGACGTGAAGAAAACATATAATTGTTTTGAAGAAAAGATGAATTTGTAACGAGCAGCTACATTTTTTCTTAAAAACATATTTTTTTTTACATGATTTGATTCCTTTCATTATTCTATGCATAAAAGTATTGAGATAAAATAATCGAAAAATAAATATTTTACGAAATATTTTGATTTATGTAAAAAATTTTGTCAACATAAAATATAAAATATCTCTTAAACTATTTATTTTTTGGCTATTTAATTTTAGCCTTACAATTTTTTGTAGTGAAATATTATGAAGAATCGATTTATATAAACAAATTAAGGTAGTTCCATTTAAAAAAACTAGATTAATCTTCAAGCGATCTTGACTCTTGATACTCAAGGTCCAATTAATATTTTCATCCTTTTTTCCCATCTTAGAACCAAATAACTTTTATTTAAAAACTTTTTTTACTACTACTCTAATGCATGTTTTCAAAGACAATAGTTTGTAATGCTTTATTTTGTCCATCTTGTGTATGTATATGTGTATATATACATATATACAGTATATATATATATTGTATACATACAGGGTGTCCCATTTTAAATAATACGTTCAAATATCTCCGAAACGGTGCGTTAAATAAAAAAATGTTTCAAACAAAAGTTGTATGGCTTGAAGGGGGCCATCAGGTGATGGCAATGATTTGACCTTGGAGAGTCATTTGAAGGTCACGTGAAAGTCACCGTCAATTTCTTAAATGGAACCCCCTATTTTTTATTGCACATTCTTGCAGCTCATCTCGAGAGCTTTCCAAAACACTATAATTAAGTTAGTTTTCATTAAGTACTTTCCGAGTTATGAGGTTTGAAATCATTTCTTAATTTTACATAAACCGTAAAATATCTTGTAAAATATTCATTTTTCGATTATCTTATCTTAATACTTTTATGTACAAACTAATGAGAGGAATCAATTGGTGTAAAGAAAAAACATAGTTGTTTTTTAAAAAAAATATGTAATTAATTGCAAATTACATATTTTTTCTTAAAAACAACTATGTTTTTTCTTTACACCAATTGATTTCTCTCATTATTTTGTACATAAAAGTATTAAGGTAAGATAATCGAAAAATGAATATTTTACAAGATATTTTACTAGAATATTTTACTAGATATTTTATGGTTTATGTAAAATTAAGATATTATTTTAAGCCTCATAACTCGAAAAGTACTCAATGAAGAAATATTTTATTATAGTGTCTTGCCCTCGAGATAAGCTACAAGAATGTGCAATAAAAAATAGGGGGTTCCATTTAAGAAATTGACGGTGACCTTCACGTAACCTTCAAATGACTCTCCAAGGTCAAATCATTGTCACCATCTGATGGCCCCCTTCAAGCCATACAACTTTTGTTTGAAACATTTTTTTATTTAACGCACCGTTTCGGAGATATTTGAGTGTATTATTTAAAATGGGATACCCTTATGTGTGCGCGCGTGTGTGCGTGTGTGCGCGTGTGCGTGCGTACGTACGTGCGCGCGCGCGTGTGTGTGTACAGGGTGATTCAGGACCTCTGCAACAAACTGTGAGGGACGATAGGTCTTGTAGAAAGGACCATTTTTTTGTCAAACAACCCATGTTCTCTGACGCGTCGTTTAGGTGCTGTGCGACCGCGAAGGTCTTAGATGACATTCATTACGATTATGACCTCCTTATTTACTTTAAAGAAGGTGCTCAAAGTGCCTACCCTGAACTTCATTGCATTCATGGCATCGTCGTAACATCGATTGACGGACTCTATCGAACATTTGAGGTCTTTGTTTCAT
This sequence comes from Camponotus vicinus, assembly GCF_025532165.1. Taxonomy (NCBI): domain Eukaryota; kingdom Metazoa; phylum Arthropoda; class Insecta; order Hymenoptera; family Formicidae; genus Camponotus; species Camponotus vicinus. The sequence continues at coordinate 12,515,102 of NW_028141950.1, read as the reverse complement.
TTGGACAAAAGCAGTGCGTATTCGCTCAATTAAGTCTTCTCTGCACATAAACTTAACATGGTAACCGCTGTTGGTAGATTTGAAGAGCCTTTCGAATTATTACAACAATGTACTTAATTGAGCTAATACGCACTACTTTTATCCAAATGCAACAAAAACCTCAAATGTTCGATAGAGTCCGCCAATCGATGTTACGACGATGCCATGAATGCAATGAAGTTCAGGGTAGGCACTTTGAGCATCTTCTTTAAAGTAAGTAAGGAGGTCATAATCGTAATGAATGTCATCTAAGACCTTCGCGGTCGCGTAGCACCTAAACGACGCGTCAGAGAACATGGGTTGTTTGACAAAAAATGGTTCTTTCTGCAAGACCTATCGTCCCTCACAGTTTGTTGCAGAGGTCCTGAATCACCCTGTATAATATATATATATATATATATATATATATATATAACATTTACAATAGCTACTCCAAAGGTATTTATATTGGGGAATATAAAATAATACCAAAAGTTTAGAACATTTATATATTTAAAATACATATGAACCATTAGCCTCTTGTCACATTGTATACATAAATTATAAATTAATATAACTTAATAATACATTGTAGAATTAGTGGTGATAATAATATGTTACAATAATATAAATCATTTTTATTACATAGACTGGAAGATCTCGAGGATTTTGTTTTGTATATTTTGAATCATCAGAGGATGCCAAAGTAGCTAAAGAGCAATGTACTGGCATGGATATTGATGGAAGAAGAATAAGAGTAGATTTCTCTATTACACAGCGTGCTCACACACCCACTCCTGGAATATACATGGGAAAACCTACGCATTTGCATGATAGAGGATGGGACGGACCCAGACGTAGAGAGTAAGTGTGACTCTCAACTCGCAATTTAATAAGATGATTGTGTGTCGTTGTATATAATATTTTTCTTTCCTTCCAAACTAGGATTAGTTATAGAGGAAGTTACCGTCGTTCTCCTAGCCCGTACTACAGCCGCCGACGTTCTCGCTACGATCGTTCCAGATCACGTTCTTATTCACCACGTAAGTATAATTTCTATTTTAATTTGTATTTTAATGTAAGCAGTCTGCAGTCATATGTTTCATCATTATATTGAAATATATATATTAAAATATACGCGATTACATATTTTAGAAGAGAGGGAAAGAAAGAATGTAGATATGTTTTTTATCGAAAACTAAATACACAACTACAAACGTTTTTAGTTAATTTTTTATGCTTTATTTTATTACATAGCTTTTTTCATTGACGAACATTTTATAGAAAAAAATTTCATAATCATATTTTATAATTTCTAAAGAAGAATATAACTTATTATAGTCATATTTGTGTTATGGTCCGACAGTTATTTGCTATTATTATACATACATATATGCATATTAATATATTGATTACTTTCTTGAAAATAATTTTGAAAATATAAAAACATTGGTTTATAAAATATAAACTGAAATGTTTTCCATACTCAAGACACAAAGAAATTGATTGAAACTAATAGTCAAATATAATTAACTCAAATATATATGACATTATTACGAATCTCAAAAGAGGAGATATTGATGAATAATTTTTTTATTATATTTCATTAATAAGCGTTTTATTTGAGAATTGTTAGATATTCATGCTGCAATATTTCTTTTAGATTCATATTTTTGTAGACTGCTTATATGTCTTATTGAAACGATAAACGATTAATTAGATTGCAAAGTAAGTACTTAAATTAGCGAGAAATGGCAGACGGATGCGTCAGAGAAATGCATTCGATAAATCGTACGGTAGTAATTAAGCAGCAATCCGTAATTTGCGTAACAAAAATCATGGTTTTTTTGTTCCTTAATGAATTTCAGGTCGGTATTAAGTGACACGAGTGTGATGCGAGAGGCCAGGTGTTTTGGAGAGAGCCCTTGACTTTGACCCAAATATTTCTCTCTTCTAACAACGGGTCAAAAAAGAAATTATATTAAAAAAATATGTCACAATATTACTATTCTTACCTTACCAAAATTCTGCATAATATGCAATTCAATTGTGCAGCATTTAAGTTGCAATATTATATAACATCGATTAACAATATTTCAATGCATAAAATGTAGCATATTGTTTGCATGAAATCAGTAAGGTTGGAATAGAAGTAAAAACCTTATTTTCATAAGTTTATATTTCTTCCTACTAGTATTATGAAGATAAGGTTTAAATTATGTAAAAAGGTGTTATAATGTGAAAGCTGGAATATGATTGAGAGCTCGGTGTTTTCTCGATTGTTAGTGCTTATAATTGTATCGATTGTATTCCAGCCATTGGGCTGAATCTGATAAAAATATGGAGTTATTTTCTCCAAAAAAGAAAAAAAAGCAAGAAAACGAAACAAAAAGATGCAAAAAAGAATAATAATGAACCTCGAGTAAAAATAAGTTCTCTAACTTGTTTGTTTGTTTATAAGGTTTTGAATCAAGAGGTATTGGATGATAGAGGGAAGTTTGAAGTTTCTCTCACTCTGAAAAAATGAGTTTTGAAAAGTTGAAGACAAGATATCCGAAGACACGTTTATCTTGCTCACATTATCAAGAATCCGAAGGTTTTCTCGGTTGCTTGTGACAAAGAATATGATCTGCAATTCATTTCCGGCTGAGAAGTCTCAAGCTTAGAAGAGAACTTCAAGCGCTCAGTAATGCAAGTCCGAAGACAGTTGATCGTCAGACCCCCCGAGACAGACGAATCGTTTGGTTGGGGGTGAAACAGGGCCGACGTGTTTCCGAAAATATTCAAGAAGCATCGAAATCTTTTATAATAGGAACGAGCGTAAGGTGCTCCCAGACCTTTATACCGATCATATTCTTTATCAGTTGGTTTGGTTGCCACGCGTCATATTATTCGCTTTAGAGAAATGCAGATATATATATATATATATATATATATATATATATATGTGTATATATGTGCATATATATATATATATATATATATATATATATATATATATATATATGAAAATAAAATAAAAGTTGTATATCTCTCCTTTATCATCTTCTCCCTCCACCATCCTAAGACCTCTCCAAGAAAACATTGTTCTGTTATGAATTTTATCTATCCAACAGTGATCAGAATTTATCATAACATTTCATCAATAAATGTTTTTCTATCATGACCGACTAATCCCTTTACTTTTTACGTTATACGACGTTCTGCATAATATAGACCAGTGTTGGGATTTATTTGCAACTTTCGGCCAGATTTCTTAGCTTACGCCTACTGTTCCCTTCTTACAACTCGCGTCGCTCATAACTAAGGAGCGCTCAGGAACGTGCGCGTCACAAATGTAATGTGGCAATCTATCTAAGTTCTTTTTATTGTTTAATAATAATAAAAATAATTATTCTATTATTAATTACGTTTCAGAATACAAATATTTTCAATTGTTACAGAATATGCATGTAATTAATAATAGAATAATTATTTTTATTATTAATAAACAATAAAGAGAACTGAGATAGATTGTCACATTACATTTGTGACGTGCACGTTCCTGAGGGCTCCTTAGTTACGAGCGTTCGGTGGCGCAGTCGCTAAGGCCCGAGTGGTAAGAGGGGAATGGTAGGCGTAAGCTAAGAAATCTGGCCGAAAGTTGCAAGTAAATCCCAGCACTGATATAGACAACTTTTTACATTTGCGCTAAAAAGAATTCTAGTTCTAGATTAATCTATTTCAATAATTCTCCATTAATATTGCCTTTACAAATTTATAGATCTTAATCCTGTAGAAGTATGATATGTATATAATAGAGAAGTCCGTCTATCTCGTCCTGATTTGAAATATAATGCCAATAAAACCAGCTTCCAATAAGAAAAATTACTTCACGAATTTATAAATTCCAATTTGCCACAAATCATATAAAATTTTTAATTTTAAACGAAAAAATTTAACGAAATTGGATTAAAGTTTAAGTTTTTTATTTGCTGACCTATATTCATCTATATCATTCTAATTATTGAATTGCGATCCACGAATCCTTTTTATTTATGTCAAATGTCCACTTAGAATCATAAATATTAATTTCTCGTATTTTAAATTGAAAGAAAAATATAAGTAATTCACAACCATTTCTAATCTTACTGTTTAAAAGTTTAAATCATGATTGTGCTATAGATTTCCAAACTATGTTCATATGAATTATTTACGTATTGTTTATATATTTACACACAGACATTTTCATATAAATTATTATAAATTAAATATCGAAAGCAGAAAAACAGTAATAACATCATGAATATATGTAAATATAATATTTATTTTCTCTTTTTATCAGTACAAAATTTAGTTTATTCAATCTTTTATTAGATTTTTCGTGACATTATAAACATTGTTATATGTTAAACCATATGCAACACACACATATATATTTTTTTTCTCACACACACACGCATATATATATATATATATATGTATGTATGTATGCGTATATGTATATAGCAGCCAATTCAGCTAAAAAAGAAAATGTGTGCCTGCAGAAGCACAACTGCTCGCTTAGGTCCGATTTCATCATTTAACTTTAATTTTAGTTTAACTCTGTCTTTTTTGAAGGGCACAGAAGGAGAGAGAGAGAGCGAAAAAGTTGGTGAAATCGGACATTAGCCGCTCAGTGAATGGTCGTGCTTCTGGATACACCCATTTTCACTTATTAATGGCCAATTAGGTTAAGCCCAACTAGATTAGACTATTTTTTTAGCCATTTAAATACATAGAAAAGAAAAGAATTTTGTCAATCTAATGACTCCTCCAATCACGAAGAAGGAAATTCTTAAATTTGGTATGTTGATCATTTGTTGGCGTATCAATATAATTCAATTGCGTCGTATAATTATTAATAAATATTTTTTTTCGTGAATGATTACGAAGAACAATCCACTTATCATCATTATGTCTTCAAACATAATAATTTGGATGAAGCAGTGTCTACAATAACATTGTGATGCAGGAAGCTATGATTATCTTTTATTCCAATTTTCACTATTAATTGATTGTCGATCCTAAATACAAGAAGACAGGCAAGGTATGGTTTCCAAGCTTGAGTTCTTATTGCTGCTTGGTTGTATGGGATGTGTTTTGTTATTCTTTATATTCATGGAGAGAGATTTACGGTCACAGACTTCGAAAACGAATCTACTACAATCTCAAAGGACATATGAAAGGATAAGCAAATCATCAGGTGATACGAGAATTATAATCAAACCATCATGCAATGCTACCTTCCTGATATGGATTATCACATCTTATGCGGGTGATCCATCAGCTAGAAGCGCTTTACGACGAGCATATATAGATGAGGAATTACAAACCTTAGGAATTGAAAGAGTATTTCTGCTTGGTAAGTTAAATGATGATGCCGAGAAAAGAACACATGTATCGCAGGATGCATTATTGGACGAGTCGCGACGATTCCATGACATACTTCAGGGAGATTTCCTGGATACTTATAGAAATTTAACTTGCAAACATCTGATGGGCCTTCAATGGGCAACAAATAATTGCAAACACGCAAGATACATTATGAAGATGGACGATGATATAGTTGTAAATATATATGATTTATTAGAAAAATTACATTCAGGTATAATAGAGAAAGATTCCTTAGCTGGTTACATAATGAAAAATATGGTCCCTGTTCGAGAGCCAGCCAATAAATGGTATGTAAGTCAAACTGAATATGCAGACAATATTTATCCTGATTTTGTCTCTGGTTGGCTCTATATTACAAATTCACAAGTGACAAGTCAATTGATCAATTATGCTGAATCTTTTCATAAATCTTTTTGGATAGATGATGTATTTGTCACTGGTATTTTAAGGAAAGGTCTAAACATAAAAATCCAAGATATCAGTAAGATATATACAACAGATCATAGATACTTGGAATGTTGTATAAAGGGAAAAACAAATCTGTTGAAATGTGAATTCCTAATTGGTCCTAACGGCGGTGATACAGAGTTGCAAGTGAGATTCCAAGAATTTGCAAAGTTTTGTCATATAAACTGTTTCATTCGTGCCGAAAATATTTTGGTTGCCAAAACCTGTGTAATTGCATATAAAGAACCATATCTGCACAAAGGTGCTTTCCAAATAAATCCCTTCAAAATTTTATAAATGAATAGGAGCATAGATGTAAAAATTAATATTTCCTTATTTCATGCAAAATCTTTGCTATATTTTTAAAAATAGATTCATTCCCTTGAGCAAAATCTCAAATGTTATTTAAAACATGTTTTGATTAAAACCAAAAGAGCAAAAAAATTTCTTGATAATAGGAAGTAGCAAAGTGGAAGCACTTTTTATAAAATGAGGAAGTACTATAATTTTATTGGAGAGAATATTTTCTGTTTATTATATTGTATACAAAATTTGTACAATATTTTACATTTTTTATTATTATATAAAGTTTTATAGAATTGTAATTGTTTTTTATCTACTTTATATGCATTTTAATAATTTTTATTTAATAGTTACTATCACAGTCCTACATATGTGATAATAATTTCTCTAGTTTGCAATATATTATTATTATACATATAGCTAATACAAATCACATCAATATTTTTAGCGCAAAAATAAACAAGCTTTTGATACTCGTAAATCTTTAAATAAAATTAAGCAGTCAGAAGAAAAAGTAAAATAAAAACATAAAATTTTTGTACTTTATTATCAAAATTGTTTAAAAGACATATATATTATTTGTAATTACTAAGTCATTGACAAAAGGAAATAAAAAGTAAAACAAAAAAATTATATCTCCATAGTTTTTGTGAATACTATATCCAAGGTATGTTAACTCTTCTTGGAAGGAGAGAGATTAAACAAGTTTCAGTACCATTTAGCTGTTATTGAAAAATATGCTAATGCACAGTTTACATGTTGCTTTTTTACTAGTTGCTAACTAAGATGCCAGTAATTAGTTTTAAATATTAAAATACTATGTATATTTATGTATTTTTATCATAATAATACAGCTGTGGCACACTATGGCTCATAACTTGATGAAAATGTATTAGTTACTGAAGCAGTCTAAAGCATGATTTTTCATAAATTAGGATTCATTTATTCTGAGTAGATTTGATCAATTTTTTTTAACAACAATATTGTTACATCATAATAATTATGAAAAATTTGGAATACATACAGACTATTCGAAGTAGGAAAATTTTGTTTACTTAATCTGCAATACTTAAATCATTCTCCAGATTAGCAAATAATACATTCCAAATCATAAGACTGTTAACTATATCACGTTCAGCCATCATTAATAATAAGGAATGATACTATGAAGCCGATGATGCTACACTGTTCTCAAGCATTACATTTAAAATACAGAGTTAGCATGCCTTGGCTATATTAGAAATAAATTGTAAATTTGTAATTTTCATAAATAAAAATATATATTTCTTAAACTTTTACTTTGAAAAACTAACAATGCACCTGAATTTCCCATTTTTCAGAAATACCAAATACGTTATCTCTCAACATAATTCATAAATTATTGATATTCAAGTAATATTTTTAAAGATCTATTTTGTTAGAATAAGAAAAAATAATAATAATGATATATGAAAAACAGTATTTTAAAGCACAGATTTTTTTCTTGGTAACTGAAAAGTGGCGCCTATACATAAATGATCACTACCTATTATAAAATTTGGTATTTTTGGTAAAGCAGCACACTGGCTTACTGTAGGTAGAGCATACTTTTCTATAGGTTGGATATTGCTGTAAAATATGTAGTCGACCGTAATCCATTCATCCTGATACGTCGTCGCTTCCTTCTCACCATGGGCACTTGCATGCCTATAAACACTATGCATCTTGAAAGGATGTGTTAGAGTGCCAGATGAAAATCTCACTGAATAGCCCTTTACGATCTCGATTATCTGTGTACTAGTATTAATGTTGACATTGTTTTGTTGTAGAACATTTGTGTTACAAGATACGGTCATATTCCCATCTCGTTTCTGAAGAGGCAACTCGCTATTTTCCAGCTAAACAGAAACATAAATAGATAAAAAGATAATTAATAACATATATATGCTCACATAACATGTAAAAGAAAACTGATAGACTGAATCATGGATTGAATAAAGAATAAGACATACATAATAAAATTTTAAAAGCACATCAAAGTATCATGATATATTATTTTATAATCTATGCTAAAGTTAAAGAAAAACTTTAAACATGATAGTACTCATTGAAACGAACATATTAAATCTTTGATTTCACAAAACAAAATAAAATTTCAGTATTGTTACATGTGCAATTAAAAACATACCATGACTTTACCAGTACCTTCCTTTCGCAATCTTTGAGTCAAAATGTTAAAATGCTGACAATTATCAGTAATGCATAATCGTGATGGTATCAGAGACTTGGACAAAGAATTATATTGAGAAGGCTCTAAGCTTCGTCCTTTGCCATAATATTCAAACGAACCTTCTGTTAAAAATTTGTAAACGCCTGTAAATGGTTCCAAGTTGAAGTCACCCGTCAGTATGATTGGTAAATATTTTGGGCCCGTTCTACAGAATTATAAACATACATATAAAGAACATTGGATATGATAAAGATATTTTGTTAAAAAACATATTACATGGTATTTTCAACAAATGCGAATCGTTCTATTTCCGCTAATAAAAGCTGTGTCTGTGCTAATCGTACATCGTTACGTCTTGGATTATATAACAAATGAGTGGTTGCAACCACGATTTGTGTTTCTGGACTATCCCTGAGGGATAATTTAGCAATTATTCCAACATTATCTCTATTTAAAAGCTCAATACCAGCTTGATATAGCTCCACTTTTGCGTAATCTAATAAAACAAATTGACTGGAGCGATATAGCAAGAGCAAACCATCCTTTTTATCATTGGTTCTTTTTTTATATAGATATTCATATCCAAGTTGTTTGAATGAAATTACAAAATCTAGTAGATGGTCCTCCTGCATTTCTTGAAGACATATTATCTGGAATATGAGAAAACTCACAATATTTTGTTTACATTCTTATTAAATTTGACAGAACTAAATATAGAAAAATAAGTCTATACATTTGCATCCGCCTCGCGTATCTCCTGTATCAGCAGAGGTTTTCGAATTTTCCAACTCAAAGCTTTCTTGTTATGATCCTGATACAAATATGAATGATCTTCTAACAAGTTTTGTGCAAGGATGTTAAAAGATAAAAGTCTCAAGATGAAAGAATCATCCATATTGTCAGTCAATCTATCTAAAAATGTATAATAAATTATGTTCTTGGGGCAATAAATAATAATATATATAAATGTATGTTACTAAATGGACACACACATACATATATATGTGTGTATATGTGCATGCGCGTGTCCATTCGGTAATTTTTTTTACATTTGAAAAAGAAAAATAACAATCTTTACTTTTTCCAATTCGTTTCCACTTTCTCATAATCTTATATCTTTCTTTATCAATATAATTTCCAGGCTTTGTATCTGCTGCACATATATTAGTTTTAACATTGTGCGTTACATCTGTAAATGCTCCAGGTTGACAATAAACCAAATTATTCGAAGTTGTGTGAAATGATACATCGCACATTGTAGTAGTATTATTTTGATCATAACATGTGCCAAGATAAGATTCCATCTTGGTTTTTGTACATTTTTGATGAGACGCAGGATCCATAAAGATGGCGAGATCGAGATAATTAGAAACAAAAGCTTCCGGAAATGGGTTCAGATATAGGTTCTCTAGGGACAATCGTTGCCAAATTGGCTCTACCATGTAAAAAATCTGAGGAAAAGTTGTATAATAAATAATTAGAAACGGTGTAATGAATGCACACGCAATGAATACATCAAATATTATATAAGGAAAATGTAAAATGTGAAAAGATGTATATAAAATAATTTTAAACGTTATTCAATAAAACTAAATCGTACTTCTTTGAAAAATACATAAAAAAATGACATCATGTTTACGCATGATTAAAAATTATATTAAATTTAAATAATTAATATACACTATTTTTCATCTTAGATGTTTAATTTAATCCGCTTACCTTAAATCTTGATAAAAATACACTCATTCGATGTATTTTGCATAAAAAAAAAATTGAAAAAATTAAAATTGCTGCTTTTTAATTTTGAAAAGAATAATTAAGTATTAAAGATAATAATGCGTGTGAAGGTTAGAAAATCTGTCATATCGACGATGTAAGAAGAATAAGTTCGTTCTTTTTATCTGAACTAGGCTGCGGTCAAGTGGACGCTGAAGATGCTTTGAAGCGTTTGATTGACCAATCAGGGTAAAAGGAGTAAAGATTTCTTTAACCTGATTGGTCAATTAAACGCTTGAAAGCATCCTGAGGGTGCAGTCCCATGGAGCGTATCGCGCGTATCGCGGATTGCGCGTATTGAAAATCTGACCAATCGCAGACGTTCCGCTGTTTTTGATACGTGAAAGTTTCGTTTCTATGGTCCCATGGAGCGGAATTAGCGTAAGCGGATCAGGCGGATAGCCAATCACGAAACGATTTTCGTTATTTCTTTCAACTAAACAGTCTTGTGATTGGCGAACCACTGTTCCGCTTACGCGAATTCCGCTCCATGGGACCATGGGGCGTTTTCCAGCAACGAGACACAAATAGACACAGTGTCAGACACTGGAGAGTTGTGTAAAGCTGCTTGTTCAAATATTATTTAATTCTCAGTACAGCCGATAATTCGCGCTTTAATAATAGTAATGTTTCTTGTAAAATTTTACTCTTACATCTCTTTATAAATAACCTAACCTAACCTATCAATTTCTAAATATTATATAGAAATTAAAAATTGTCTATTAACGGCATAGTAAATGTAATTTATACAAATACATTTTGTGCTTAATATTAATTTTATAAGAAATTTCCCTATGTTCGTCAAATAATTGGCAGCCATGAATTGAACACAATCTCTCGAGTTACCTTTTTAGCTGTGTATACTTGTGTCAAGTTATGTCGTTGTAGGAAAGCATTGTGTCGAACACTGTGTGACTTTGGTCCATATTCTGAATCCTCTTTTATAGATAGAAGTGCCTCTAAAAGTGGCTTATAGCCAATTAAAAGACTTATAAGCCACTTTTAGAGGCACTTTTATCGTTAAAAGAGGATTCAAAATATGGACCTTTGTGTCGCCTGTGTCCCTTGCTGGAAAACAACCATAGAAACGAAATTTTCGCGTATCAAAAACAGCGGAACGTCTGCGATTGGTCAGATTTTCAATACGCGCAATCCGCGATACGCGCACCATGGGACTGCACCCTCAGCGTCACTTTGACCGCAGCCTTAAGGTGGAAGCACATAAAATTACAGGAGCCATAAGCAGAATGCAGAAGCTCTATGAAGGTAAAAGCACATAAAACTGCATAGGCGCATAACCATAAGCATAAGGAAATTGATTGGTCCACAAATATATGCATAAGAAAATGAACCAATCAATTTTCTTATGCTTATGGTTATGTGCTCCTGCAATTTTATGTGCTTCCACCTTAATTCTGAATTCTGCCTATGGCTTTTGGATTTCCAATCTACATAAAAATACATAATGCATAGCCACGGCCATAACTACTGTAGCCGGTTCTAAAACGTATCACGTTATCAAAAAGAAATAATTAAGGACGAATATTACATATTATATTTATATACGTAAGTATTATCACTATTTAATTATCCATGTAATGAAAATATAAACTGACAATGATCGTATAATTATTCGACTTAATAAATATAATATGTAATATTCGTCCTTAATTATTTCTTTTTGATAATGCGATACGTTTTAGAACCGGCTACAGTGAGTTATGCCCGTGGCTATGCATTATGTATTTTTATGTAGATTGAAAATCCACAAGCCATAAGGCCATCACACACAAAATTGCATAGCTGCATATGCATAACATAAGACCATATGGACCAATGAGCATCGAGTATTATGTTATGTAAGTCAATATGGTGACTTAATACTCGATGCTCATTGGTCCATATGGTCTTATGCTATTATGGAAAACCACATTCCATGTCAGCTTATTTGACGCATGCGTTAGTTTTGTACATAAAAATTGGGTACATTTAGTATATAAGGAGCTCGCAATCTAGTATATTATGGCTGCGTTCCGATATTTACTGCCAGTACTGAGAATCTATAGTTTATGTCACGCATACTATAGATTTTCAGTACTGGCAGTGAATATCGGAACGCAGCCTATATAGGGTGCGTTCCATTTAATGTTGCGAATGCTCACGCTCGCAGCGTTATGATCGATTCGTATTAAGTTAGCCGGAAATTTTTCAGCCAACCAAAAATCTCCTTATGGAATCGTTTGTATTTCGTATGAAGATGTTTGAAGTGTGATTAAAAACGTTTGTGAGTAATTAGAATAATTATAAAAAATTAATCATTTTTACAGTATGTAGTTAGCCAACATAACTAAATATTAAAAATTCTCCTTATGAATCGTTTGTATTTCGTATGAAGAGTTTTGAAGTATAATTAAAAAGGTTTGTGAGTCATTCGTTTAATTTTAATTAAATTTTTTTATATTGTGAAGTTAGCCGGAAGCTATATAAAATGGACGCCGTCCTGTGATTGGTCGATTTGCTTATGGTAAATACTAAAATTTTCTCATGTGTACTGACTTTAAGTGTAAGCAAAACGAGCAAATTTAACCCTTTTGTAACTTTTAATCCATGACTAATTTATTATTAATTCCGCATAATCGCATAATATATCATGGATCGTGGATAAGCGTAGATAATTGAAATATGTTTTTCTACCAATAAATAAGTAAATCTTTTATAATTGTTTTATAATGTAGTCATCATTCAGAAAATGATCACAATTTGTGATTATGTATTTAATTGTTATTTTATATTCGCTTTCAAATAATAAACTATATAATAATAAAATTTATATAAAAAGATGGTAATATATGTAATCCAATTAATTATAATTGACAAAATAATTTCTTGTGAAAAAATAAAAGTAAAAAATATAGAAGAATTTTTTTTATAGCTTGTATAAAAAATCAGTTTTATGCTAAGTATATTATAATTTTCTGGACTGTAGTAATATTTAATATATAATTTTTGCTATATAAATATATATTTCTGATATAAAATCTATTTCTACAGATAGTAAGATCGGCTGAGTTATGTCACAGAATATCGGAAGGCTTACATCAAAATGCGAGAGAGAGGAGATGGCATATATCAGTATGAATCCATTGCTGATGTTGTAAGAGCAAAAATAGATATCTCTGTAGATTTTATTATTTTTGCATCTGAAAACTTGAAAATTGCCCATGCCTTATCGGAAGTAAATCTTCTTTTGTATTTTCAAATATATATAAGCGCACATTTTTAGCATATTCTTTTATGTTATCATTTTTTTTGTTAATTATTATTGATTATTATTGATTACTTTGTTAATTATTGTCAATTAAGAAGAAATATATATTTATATAGCAAAAATTATATATTAAATATTACTACAGTCCAGAAAATTATAATATACTTAGCATAAAACTGATTTTTTATACAAGCTATAAAAAAAATTCTTCTATATTTTTTACTTTTATTTTTTCACAAGAAATTATTTTGTCAATTATAATTAATTGGATTACATATATTACCATCTTTTTATATAAATTTTATTATTATATAGTTTATTATTTGAAAGCGAATATAAAATAACAATTAAATACATAGGTACATATTCTGAATCCTCTTTTATCGATAAAAGTGCCTCTAAAAGTGGCTTACAGCCAATCAGAAGGCTTATATAAGCCACTTTTAAAGGCACTTTTATCAATAAAAGAGGATTCAGAATATGAACCATAATCACAAATTGTGATCATTTTCTGAATGATGACTACATTATAAAACAATTATAAAAGATTTACTTATTTATTGGTAGAAAAACATATTTCAATTATCTACGCTTATCCACGATCCATGATATATTATGCGATTATGCGGAATTAGTAATAAATTAGTCATGGATTAAAAGTTACAAAAGGGTTAAATTTGCTCGTTTTGCTTACACTTAAAGTCAGTACACATGAGAAAATTTTAGTATTTACCATAAGCAAATCGACCAATCACAGGACAGCGTCCATTTTATATAGCTTCCGGCTAACTTCACAATATAAAAAAATTTAATTAAAATTAAACGAATAACTCACAAACCTTTTTAATTATACTTCAAAACTCTTCATACGAAATACAAACGATTCATAAGGAGAATTTTTAATATTTAGTTATGTTGGCTAACTACACTCACCCGCAAAAAAAGCGGTACACCTAAAATTTGAGAAAATTTCATCAAATTTTAAATGATCATAACTTGGTAAATAATGATGATAAAAATATGTTTAAAAAAACAAAATGAAGGCTGTAATGTCCACTTTAAGAATATTTAAGTGGCAATTATGCTCAGCCATTGTTTTCAAAATGGCGGATAAGGAAGTGAAAGGATGTAAAATTGATTATTAAAGGATCGAGTTTGGGACGGTGCACGGCGTAAATCAGGTAACGCAGCCCAATGAGACCAAATGCTCGTGAAAGTGTGGAGTGTTATCTTTAAAATGTTTTTTTACCGAGCTCGATACGATGATTTTTCGCTGAGTTATTCCGAATTCAATTAAAAACGCTCTTTTTTCTTCTTCAATTTGCAGCTCAGCGAATAATTATCGTATCGAGCTCGGTAAAAAAGCATTGTAAAGGTGATACTCCACACTTTCACATGCATTTCGTCCCATTGAGCTGCGATACCTGATTCACGCCACGCACTGGAGCAAAGCGGGAACCTTTATTTATCGGTTTTGTATGCTTTCATTTATCCGCTATTTTGAAAAAAAATGGTTGCACATAATTTCAATTTAATTTAGGTGTGTGTGTGTGTGTGTGCTCGTTTGTATACCACAAGGATAAGGACCCCGTGGTTCGTCAGCTCCACAGTATTTAAAGACTCCAAACCCTCCTTGTGGCGTGTGTGTGTGTGTGTGTGTGTGTGTGTGTGTGTGTGTGTGTGCTCGTTTGTATACCACAAGGATAAGGACCCCGTGGTTCGTCAGCTCCACAGTATTTAAAGACTCCAAACCCTCCTTGTGGCGTGTGTGTGTGTGTGTGTGTGTGTGTGTGTGTGTGTGTGTGCTCGTTTGTATACCACAAGGATAAGGACCCCGTGGTTCGTCAGCTCCACAGTATTTAAAGACTCCAAACCCTCCTTGTGGCGTGTGTGTGTGTGTGTGTGTGTGCTCGTTTGTATACCACAAGGATAAGGACCCCGTGGTTCGTCAGCTCCACAGTATTTAAAGACTCCAAACCCTCCTTGTGGCGTGTGTGTGTGTGTGTGTGTGTGTGTGTGTGTGTGTGTGTGTGTGTGTACGGGCGCACGCATGTGTGTATTAATAGTGGGTATGACCTCCTCGTGCGCGTATTACCTCATTCATACGATCAGGCATACTCTGTATTAGTCTTTTTATTTCATCCTGCGTAATTGCATCCCATGCATTTTGAAGAACTCTTTGAAGTTCTTGCAGTGACTGAGGTGCAGGTACGTGATTTCGTACTTTCTTGCCGAGATTGTCCCACAAATGCTAAATGGGATTTAAATCCGGACTACTTGCTGGCCAAACAAGTCGATTTATGCCAACTTCATCGAGGAAATCAAACACTCTTCTCGCAGTGTGTGGTCGAGCATTGTCTTGCATAAACAAGAAGTTCTCTCCGATAAAGGGTGCATACGGAACAACATACGGAAGGAGTATGTCTTCCACGTATACATCTGCGTTCATGTTCCTGTCAAAAAAGTGCAAATCTGTATGAGCGTCCGCTGAAATACCTGCCCAAACCATCACAGAGCCTCCATTGTAGCTGTACCTTTCACTTACAGTACAATCTGCAAATCGTTCTCCACGACGACGATAAACTCGTTCTCGTCCATCTGGAGAATAGAGACAAAAACAAGATTCATCGCTAAAGAGTACTTTGCCCCAGTCTGCGTAATTCCAGTCTCTATGCGCAACTGCAAAATTGAGTCGAGCTACGCGATGACGACCTGTAAGAAAAGGTACAGCCGCTGTCCTGCGCGAAAACAGATTTTGTTCCGCTAATCTTCTCCGAACGGTGTCAACGGATACATTGCAATTGTGGACATCCCTTAAATTGTTTCGAATTTGAACAGCTGTTCGATGTCTGTCTCTTAATGAATTTAAAACAATAAATCGGTCATCGTTTTCATTGGTACGTCGAGCGCGCCCAGAACCAGGCCTCCTCTTGAAAGAATTGGTGTCTAAGTACCTGGCATAAGCACGTTGCACAGTTGACACTGACAGATCAAATGCCTCAGCAACGTATCTTCGACTTCTGCCATCTTCAATTAAAGCAACAACTTGAGCAGCTTTTTCTGGAGTTATCGTTGCCATAATCGAGAAGTAATTTCGAGAAGAAGTAATTAATTATGGTTTCAATAGATGAAGTCGCAAGGAGCAACGCGTCTAGAGAGCTAGCAAATCAATCGCATAACTTGTACTATAGTCTTTCAATGTACCTGGCATAAGCACGTCTCAAACGGAAAAAACATTGAAAGACTATAGTACAAGTTATGCGATTGATTTGCTAGCTCTCTAGACGCGTTGCTCCTTGCGACTTCATCTATTGAAACCATAATTAATTACTTCTTCTCGAAATTACTTCTCGATTATGGCAACGATAACTCCAGAAAAAGCTGCTCAAGTTGTTGCTTTAATTGAAGATGGCAGAAGTCGAAGATACGTTGCTGAGGCATTTGATCTGTCAGTGTCAACTGTGCAACGTGCTTATGCCAGGTACTTAGACACCAATTCTTTCAAGAGGAGGCCTGGTTCTGGGCGCCCTCGACGTACCAATGAAAACGATGACCGATTTATTGTTTTAAATTCATTAAGAGACAGACATCGAACAGCTGTTCAAATTCGAAACAATTTAAGGGATGTCCACAATTGCAATGTATCCGTTGACACCGTTCGGAGAAGATTAGCGGAACAAAATCTGTTTTCGCGCAGGCCAGCGGCTGTACCTTTTCTTACAGGTCGTCATCGCGTAGCTCGACTCAATTTTGCAGTTGCGCATAGAGACTGGAATTACGCAGACTGGGGCAAAGTACTCTTTAGCGATGAATCTCGTTTTTGTCTCTATTCTCCAGATGGACGAGAACGAGTTTATCGTCGTCGTGGAGAACGATTTGCAGATTGTACTGTAAGTGAAAGGTACAGCTACAATGGAGGCTCTGTGATGGTTTGGGCAGGTATTTCAGCGGACGCTCATACAGATTTGCACTTTTTTGACAGGAACATGAACGCAGATGTATACGTGGAAGACATACTCCTTCCGTATGTTGTTCCGTATGCACCCTTTATCGGAGAGAACTTCTTGTTTATGCAAGACAATGCTCGACCACACACTGCGAGAAGAGTGTTTGATTTCCTCGATGAAGTTGGCATAAATCGACTTGTTTGGCCAGCAAGTAGTCCGGATTTAAATCCCATTGAGCATTTGTGGGACAATCTCGGCAAGAAAGTACGAAATCACGTACCTGCACCTCAGTCACTGCAAGAACTTCAAAGAGTTCTTCAAAATGCATGGGATGCAATTACGCAGGATGAAATAAAAAGACTAATACAGAGTATGCCTGATCGTATGAATGAGGTAATACGCGCACGAGGAGGTCATACCCACTATTAATACACACATGCGTGCGCCCGTACACACACACACACACACACACACACACACACACACACGTCACAAGGAGGGTTTGGAGTCTTTAAATACTGTGGAGCTGACGAACCATGGGGTCCTTATCCTTGTGGTATACAAACGAGCACACACACACACACACACACACGCCACAAGGAGGGTTTGGAGTCTTTAAATACTGTGGAGCTGACGAACCACGGGGTCCTTATCCTTGTGGTATACAAACGAGCACACACACACACACACACACACGCCACAAGGAGGGTTTGGAGTCTTTAAATACTGTGGAGCTGACGAACCACGGGGTCCTTATCCTTGTGGTATACAAACGAGCACACACACACACACACACACACACACACACGCCACAAGGAGGGTTTGGAGTCTTTAAATACTGTGGAGCTGACGAACCACGGGGTCCTTATCCTTGTGGTATACAAACGAGCACACACACACACACACCTAAATTAAATTGAAATTATGTGCAACCATTTTTTTTCAAAATAGCGGATAAATGAAAGCATACAAAACCGATAAATAAAGGTTCCCGCTTTG
Organism: Camponotus vicinus; assembly: GCF_025532165.1. Lineage (NCBI taxonomy): Eukaryota > Metazoa > Arthropoda > Insecta > Hymenoptera > Formicidae > Camponotus > Camponotus vicinus. The sequence continues at coordinate 12,496,720 of NW_028141950.1, read as the reverse complement.
CTCCAGTGCGTGGCGTGAATCAGGTATCGCAGCTCAATGGGACGAAATGCATGTGAAAGTGTGGAGTATCACCTTTACAATGCTTTTTTACCGAGCTCGATACGATAATTATTCGCTGAGCTGCAAATTGAAGAAGAAAAAAGAGCGTTTTTAATTAAATTCGGAATAACTCAGCGAAAAATCATCGTATCGAGCTCGGTAAAAAAACATTTTAAAGATAACACTCCACACTTTCACGAGCATTTGGTCTCATTGGGCTGCGTTACCTGATTTACGCCGTGCACCGTCCCAAACTCGATCCTTTAATAATCAATTTTACATCCTTTCACTTCCTTATCCGCCATTTTGAAAACAATGGCTGAGCATAATTGCCACTTAAATATTCTTAAAGTGGACATTACAGCCTTCATTTTGTTTTTTTAAACATATTTTTATCATCATTATTTACCAAGTTATGATCATTTAAAATTTGATGAAATTTTCTCAAATTTTAGGTGTACCGCTTTTTTTGCGGGTGAGTGTACATACTGTAAAAATGATTAATTTTTTATAATTATTCTAATTACTCACAAACGTTTTTAATCACACTTCAAACATCTTCATACGAAATACAAACGATTCCATAAGGAGATTTTTGGTTGGCTGAAAAATTTCCGGCTAACTTAATACGAATTTATGATCGTCCATTCCATTTATAATTTGTATCAGACAAATGGAACGACATATGAGCGTTGTGAGCGTATAAACATGGCGGTAAACCCGGTAAACGTTGTGGTTATGTCTGTAATCCGATTATTAAGGAGTAATGATACTGATTCTAGTTCAGATGAAGAATGATATTTAGAAAAGAAAAAGCGCTTATTACGTTCACGTATAAAATACGCAACTTGTTACACTTTATAGCTGATGACTTTAAAAGTCATTTTAGGTTAGATATCAAAATTTATCTTAATAATTATATATATGTATCTAACAATTTATTGTTTTAATAAATATTAGAATTTTATTTAATTTATTTAATTATAATTTATTTAATTATAATTTTTATATAAAATATAATCTTAGATGTTTGAATTATTTTTAGATTGCTGCGAACAACATTTGAATATATTTTAAATATAATTAGCAGTGATCTTATTAGAAAAACGAAGGGCAATGAAGCAATTCCATCTAATAAGCAATTTATGATAGCTGTATGGAAAATGGCAACAATGGATTCATATAGGTATGATTCATCATTGTTTTATTATACAATTGATTTTTCATAAAGAAGAGTATTATATGAATAGTGGACACAGATTAGGAAATATTTTATATAAAGAAAATTCTGTTCGAAATTTTAATATATTACTTAATAATTATGTTTGTATATTTGTAGATCTATTTGTGATCGATTTGACGTAGGAAGAGCCACAGCAGTTCGAGCAGTTCGAAGAGTTACACACGGCACTGTTTAAAATAGCCCCTCATTTTATTTCTTGGCCTTCAAACGAACGAGCAGAAATCATTATTAGTAAATTTAAAGAATCAAGTGGATTTTCAAATACTATAGGAGCCATAGACGGTACACACATCCGTATTGAAGCACCAAATGAAAATGCAGTGGATTATATAAATCGAAAAGGATATCATTCTATCCAGCTTCAAGTAATTTAAAATATGTAAATAAAATGTTTATGTTATCTTATAATTTATTGTTTAACTTTCATTATTTTTATTAAAGGTAGTATGTGATCATAGGATGGTCATAACTCATTGTTATGTTGGCCACCCAGGATCAGTACATGATCAAAGAGTATTTAGGCAATCAGAAGTGGCTTTATATTTAAATGACGAAGAGAAATTTCCATTTGATAGTCACATAATAGGGGATTCTGCTTATGAATTACATGAGCATTTACTAGTACCATTTAAAGATAATGGACATTTGACCGCTGCACAGAAACAATATAATTTCCGTCAATCATCTGCAAGAGTGGTAATTGAAAGATGCTTTGCGCATTTAAAAGGACGAATGCGTAGTTTAATGCATTGTTTACCTATGAAAAGGGTTGATTTGATGGCTGAATATACAGGGTGATTCAAAACAACCTGATGTCTTTGAAATATGATATTCTTGAACGAATTCTAAGACTATTTTTCCTCTTAAAAAATTTTGTCCAAAGCTTAATTTTTGAGTTATAATAGAAAATAGTTGGCTACTCACGAGTCCGATACAACGGGCAAGCAGGGACGGCGCAACGCGTCACGAGACAAATGCTCTCCCGTTTCCCCAGACAGTCAATTTTATTGCACAATATTTGATCCTTTGAAGTGTATTAAATTATTATTGCAGTTTCTACACAATATTTAACAATATTATTACCGTCTAGGAGGGTTATAACGTAACGATTAAGAATAAAATATTCAAACGCGAAATTACATAAAGTAACAAATAAACTGGAAATGGACGAATGAAAAACGAAATAGTAATCGCAATTTGATTAAATATTCTTATCTTTAAGAAAACTGACGAATTTTATTTCTTTCTGGGGATCGTTTATCTTATAAATAACAGCTTCTAAATTTCACTTGACTTTACACAATAAAAATATTACTATTTTAATAATCTTTATTATTACTTGCAAATATTTACTTCCGCACAAATTAAGACATAAAATTACACGATAAATAGCGATTAGAAGTCCCCATTTCTCTCTTTCTCTCAATTATTTTATTCTTTATTTATTATTTTGCGTTTAAGAATGTTATGTTATGTTATGTTTGTGTTATGTTATGTTTGTTATTATTATTAGCATTTGTCTCGTGACGCGTTGCGCCGTCCCTGCCTGCCCGTTGTATCGGACTCGTGAGTAGCTAACTATTTTCTATTATAACTCAAAAATTAAGCTTTGGACAAAATTTTTCAAGAAGAAAAATAGTCTTAGAATTCGTTCAAGAATATTATATTTCAAAGACATCAGGTTGTTTTGAATCACCCTGTATAGTAACATGCTGCGTTATTCACAATATTTGTTTGCTACGAGAAGACGAAATTACAGTAATACCGATAATATCGCTTACTGATGATCCAATGCAAAATTGTCATGATAATAATCAAAGACAATTAAATAATAATGGGATTCATAAAAGAAACATGGCTATGCACATGTTACAAAGATAAAATGTAAATAATGTAATAAATTATAAACTTTATGAAAATACAAAACTTAATTTTATATTATTTTAATTATTTTAAATATTTTGAATAAGAAAATTGCGAAAAATAAATAAAATAAAAATCCTATACCTTATATCACAGTAAGTAAAAAATTACTCGTACTACTATTTTGTACTTGTTCTATTTTCGCAATTTAATAAAAAAAATAAATAAAAAGCAACAGAAAATAATTAGCAAAAAAATATGTAACGAAGTTAAAATAGTACGTTTAAAGTTATTCTTGAAGTTAAAATAATATTTTTGATATTGTAATCTTAAAAATGAGTATGAATAAAAATATTGAGCATATAAATATCGATATTGAATAGAAAACAACAAATCACTTATTTGATAAATATTGAGTTAACGTTTCTATCAGTTTGTTTTCTACGAGCATTATGTCATCATGCCGTTTCTGTCTTTTACTTTCATGATCTTCTTTTTGAATCATTCTTTTTTCAAGAAGTTGTGCCATAGACATTTTTGTAGTTTTTATATCTGAAAAATAAATGAAAAGAGAGAATATTTAATATATATTAATACTTAAATACAATACAGAATGAATATATATTAATACTTAAATACAATACAGAATATTTTGTCTTAAAAAATTCTATAACTATATAGAGTATATATTAATTATTTAATGAGGATTATATATTTGCCTATAATTGAAATATATTAATTTAAAGTTGAACATACTCTTTTTGGACAGATCATTTTCTGTCACTAAGTGAATCGTCATTATGCGAAAATTCTGAAAAAGTTGCAGATTCTGTGTTTATATTTTTAAGTAATTGTCCAGTAGATGAAGCAAGTGCTACAGGTTTACACCAAGCTCTTTTGGAAAACATTTGATCCATAACCTATTAAACAGAAAAATATACATATTCGTCACAAAACTTATATTTAAATCTATTACTTATAATTTATATACAGGGTGTCCTAGACCACCCGTACACCCCTTTTCTTTCAAAAACTAAGCATTTTAGAGAAAAACGTTTTCGACAAAAATTGTATGGTTTTGAGGGGAACATAAGATGGTGTCATTGGTTTGACCATGGATGGCATCGTTAAGGTGAGGTCAAGGACACCTTCAATTTCTTAAATGAAACTACCTATTTTCTATTGCATATTCTTATAGCTTATGTCGAGAGCTTTCCAAAACACTATAATAAAGTATTTTTTCATCAAGTACTTTTCGAGTTATAAGGCTTGAAATAATTTCTTAATTTTACATAAACCATAAAATATCTAGTAAAATATTCATTTTTCGATTATCTTACCTTAATACTTTTATGTACAAAATAATGAGAGGAATCGAATGGTGTAAAGGAAACATAATTGTTTCGAAAAAAAAAATGTAATTGTTAATTGCAAATTACATTTTTTTTTCGAAACAATTTTGTGTTTTCTTTACACCAATTGATTCCTCTCATTATTTTGTACGTAAAAGTATTAAGATAAGATAATCGAAAAATGAATATTTTACAAGATATTTTATGGTTTATGTAAAATTAAGAAATTATTTCAAGCCTTATAACTCGAAAAGTACTTGATGAAAAAATACTTTATTATAGTGTTTTGGAAAGCTCTCGACATAAGCTATAAGAATATGCAATAAAAAATAGGTGGTTCCATTTAAGAAATTAAAGGTGTCCTTACCTCACCTTAACGATGCCATCCAAGGTCAAACCAATGACACCATCTTATGTTCCCCTCAAAACCATACAATTTTTGTCGAAAACGTTTTTCTCTAAAATGCTTAGTTTTTGAAAAAAAAGGGGTGTACGGGTGGTCTAGGACACCCTGTATATATATATATATATATATATATATATATATATATATATATATATATTGTTACGTCCGTGTTACGTCCCTGATTCAATTAGCGGTCGAGTCAGCTTTGGAAAGCAAGGAAGATCTCGTTGTCAAGAAGAATATTGATTTGTCGAATGACAGTCGAGTCGGAAGCCAGCTGTCAAGCTGTACGGACGCGATCTTGCTTACGTGCGATAATTGTGTTGTAAAACTCGTTGTGTTAATCTGTTGTTCGAGTGTGTTCTGTGTTCCTGTTATTAAAGTTCTTTGTTCCCCTTTAAAGTGTCTCGTCATTTAACGCGTTCCGCGACGCAACATTTTGCGACACGGCCGTTCTTTAGTACGCGCGCGTTCGATATATCGTTCCGCGGACGCAACATTTTGGGGGCTCGTCCGGGATAAACCGGACTGTGATTTTGTTGACGCTCAGTGCTGTGACGAGGATTTATTCTGTGTGGGAAATGGCGACGACGGAACTGCAAGATCTGGCGGCGGGCCCCTCAACCAGGAAGAGGGCCCGGGCGGCGACTCCGCCTCCGGCTGCGGTTCCAGGACTGACGACGGAGTCGGCCACGCTTCAGGCGGCGATGAAAGAGTTGCAGCAGATGCGCGGAGAGCGGCTGCATGAGCGAGACGAATTTGAGGCCCGGCTCCGCCAGCGAGATGAGATGCTCCGCGCCATGGAGGAGAGACTTCGGCTTCTTTCAAATACACAGCTAAGTCCCCCCGATAATAGAGCGCGAAATGCAGATTCAAATTTTTCCGAACTCGGTTATAAGCTTAAACCCGACAATTATGACGGAGGTGTTCCCTTGCGCGAATTTTTAACTCAATTCGAGCTGATAGCGCGGGCTAACGGATGGAACAATTCCCATAAGACGGTAGCTCTTGCAGCTTGTTTAAGGGATAAAGCGTGTTCGGTTTTGGATGGAATATTTGATCGAGAGTTATCATCGAGAGTTTAAAATTCGAAGATCTAAAGTCGAAATTAGAATTACGATTTGGGGAGGGGCATTTGGCCCAGACTTATTATTCTCAGTTCACTAACAGAAAACAGAAAATTTCGGAAGATTTAGTTACTTTGGGCGCGGATTTGGAGAGGCTTTCGCGTCTAGCTTATCCCGAATGTTCTCATGAGGTGAGGGATAAAATTGCTTGTGCGCAATTTATAGCCGCGTTATCGGACGGATTTCTCAGGAGGACTTTACAATTGGAAAACGTTACTTCCTTAAAGATTGCGGTAGAAAGGGCGATGGCTGTAAAAGTCATCCAAGAAAATAGTTTTCCGAAAACTAAATTTAATCAAAATGATAACAAAAATAAGTATCACAAATTTAATAAATTTGATAAATTCAATAAACAAAAGAATGGGGAAGATAATACAAAAGAAAGAGAAAGCAATGAAGGGAAATTTGAAAATAATAGGAATAATAAGAATAATAAATTTCAAAGAAATAAATTAGATTCTAAGAAAGAATGTTGGCAATGCGGCGCTGAGGGGCACTTCCGGTCAGAATGTCCGTCTTTGATGGAAAACAAGGGTTAGTCGAGCTTTTCGGGGCAGGTTCGACTGATACAGTTGATGCCCCGAAAATATTTAATCACTGCTTTAGAATAAATAAAATTAAGAAAAATTCTTTTAGTTATAAGGGAAATATTGATGGTAAAGTCTGTTTGTTCAAAATTGATACGGGCTCCGATGTTTCGGTTGTTAACGAGAAATTAGTTAGAGGGTCAAAACGGCGTTATGAAATGAAAAGTTGTTTTCTTAAATATCCGAACGGAGAGACAATTCCGGTCAAATATAAGGTTATTGTCGGGATAGAGTTAGGGAAGTATTCTTTGGATATTCCGATGTTGGTCGCGAGCATTTCGGATGATTGCATATTAGGGGCCGATTTTCTTGAAAAAATAAAATTAGAAAAGATCTTTGAGTCGGAATTTGGAAGTTCTGGGATAGGAAGTGACAATGAGATTTCTTGTTCACGAATTATGAGGGAGGAAATGCCTTATTTCTTGCAGTCGTTTTTCGAAGAAAATTCTAAAAATCTAACTTCTTCTGAGGAAGATATTTTTGCTGATTTCTTAATGGAATTTCGGGATGTGTTTTCAGAAAATTTAATTGCAGGTAATTGTGAAGTCCTGAGGCATTCCATTAATGTAAAGGATTCCAAACCTATTAAACAAGCTCCCCGGAGAATTCCGCTGCATCTTAGGAAAGAGGTGGAACACATTATTGAGGAGATGAAATTACAGGGAGTGATTGAGGAATCTCGAAGTCCATGGGTTTCCCCTGTAGTTTTGGTAAAGAAGAAAGATGGTTCACTTAGATTCTGCGTAGATTATAGAAGACTGAATGCAGTTACGGTTAAAGATTCATACTCTTTGCCCCGAATCGAAGATATTTTGGATCAGCTTTCAGGGAATTCATGGTTCTCCACTCTGGATTTAAAAAGTGGATATTGGCAGGTGAAGGTTAACTCTGAAGATAAGGAGAAGACGGCATTTTCCATAGGTAATGGATTGTGGCAGTTTAGAGTCATGCCGTTTGGCCTTTGTAATGCCCCAGCAACTTTTGAGCGTTTAATGGAAAGAGTTCTGCGAGATGTTTTATCAAAAATTTGTTTGGTTTATCTTGACGATGTTATTGTTTTCAGCAAAACGTTTGAAGAAATGATGGTCAACCTTAGAGAGGTTTTTCTTCGTTTGCGTACGGCAGGCTTAAAAATTAATCCCCAAAAATGTTCCCTTTTTGGTAGGGCAGTGAAATATCTGGGTCATGTTGTCTCCGAACAGGGCATTACTACAGATCCTGAGAAGATCTCTGCCGTGGAAAATTGGTCTGTTCCCCAGAATAGAAAGCAGCTTCGAAGTTTCTTGGGATTTTGTTCCTATTACAGGAAATTTATTAAAGGTTTCTCCTTGATAGCCAAACTTTTGTTTACACTTACGGAGCATCAGGTAAAATTTGAATGGTCTTCTTCCTGTCAAAAAGCATTCCAGGAATTAAAACAAAAATTAATTTCTTCGCCTGTTTTATCCTTTCCCATGGAGCAGGGACAATTCATTTTGGACACGGATGCTTCGAATCACGGTGTTGGAGCAGTTTTGTCACAGGTTCAGAATGGCACGGAAAAGGTTATCGCTTACTTCAGTCGAGTCTTGAGCAAAACAGAAAGGAATTATTGTGTCACGCGTCGGGAGTTATTAGCTATTGTGGCTTCATTAAAATCTTTTCACCATTATTTGTATGGAAGAAAATTTAAAATTCGTACGGATCATATTTCTCTTAAATGGTTGATGTCCTTCAAGGATTTGGAGGGACAATTGGCCCGATGGTTGGAGAGATTACAACAGAATGAATTTGAGATTGTCCATCGAAAGGGTCATCTACATCAGAATGCTGATGGGTTATCAAGGCGCCCTTGTTTCGAAGTTGGTTGTGCTTATTGTGCTAAGATAGAATTTAAGGAAAGCTCTGTTGCTCGGATAATTCTAGGGGAAAACAATTTTGAAGAATGGCGTAATCGGCAAATAGAGCACTCGATTATTTCAATGTTTTTACGAGGGAAGGAGTTAGGAAGTCGTCCCTGTTGGCAAAAGGTTAAACAGGATGTTTCTGCGAAAATTTATTGGACTTACTGGGATGCATTAATTGTAAAGGAGGGAGTCTTATTTAAAAAATGGGAATCTCCTAATTTGAAGTCTGAAGTTTTTCAGATAATTGTTCCCAAGGATTTTGTTAGTCAAATAATGGAAGAAGCCCATGATTCCGCGTCTGGTGGCCATTTTGGAGTCAACAAAACATTGGAGAAGATTCGAAAACGTTTTTATTGGGCAAGCAGGATGTGGAAGATTGGTGTCATTCCTGCAGGATTTGTGTAGCGAAGAAAGGTCCCCCAGGAAAGGGGAAATCTCCTTTACAAGTTTATAATTCAAGTTTTCCGTTTGATAGAGTTCAGATGGATATACTTGGTCCTCTTCCGACTATCACAGCTGGGAATCGATATTTGTTAGTGGTCATTGATTGTTTCACCAAATGGGTTGAGGCTTTCCCGTTGAAAAACATCAAAGCAAATACGGTAGCGGACGTATTTGTGAAGCAAGTTATCTCTCGTCATGGAGTTCCTTTAGAGATTCACACAGACTAGGGAAAGAATTTTGAATCGAAAATTTTTCAGGGGATAACGCGTCTTTTAGGAATTCGTAAGAACAACTCCCTTACATCCTCAATCAGATGGTCAGGTTGAGCGTCATCATCAGACAGTTCTAAATTATTTAGCTAAATTTATTTCGGAAAACCAAAAGGATTGGGATAATTGGATACCCATGTATTTATTGGCTTATCGTTCTTCGAAACACGAGGCTACTGGAGCCTCCCCTGCGGAATTATATTTCGCACGAGATCTAAGATTGCCACTGGATTTATTGCGTGGAAATCCTCCGGAAAAGGGAGAGGAAGATGGTTCTTCTGAAGGATATGTGCAAAGATTGAGAAGGAAATTAAGTAATATTCACAATAGTGCTAGGCAGCGTTTAAATCTTCAGTTCCTTCGTTCCAAAGTCCGATATGATCAAAGAGTTAGGAAGGTTAATTTTAATATTTCCCAGAAAGTTTGGTTTTATAATCCTCGAAGAATAAGGGGAAAATCTCCCAAGTTGCAGAGTAGTTAGGAGGGACCCTATAGGATTATTAAAAAGCTTAGTGACGTTGTTTATGGGATTAGGAAATCGAATAGGCATAAATGTAAGGTAGTTCATTCTCATAGGTTGGCCCCTTTTCATGAACGATGAAGATTAAATTAGGAGAATAATTCGGAGCCCACCTTTCTTTTCTTTTTTTTAAAAAGAAAGAGAAGTTATTATTAAGAATAGCTGAGTTCAGCGCATTTCTGTTGGCGAGTGTACAGACACATATTTCTCTACGTGACTGTACAGCAAACGAGTCGAGCGCGACTCGGGTAACTTCGGCAGCTCTCGTGCCCCGAAGCGAGCCCGAGTGGCAACCTTGCTATGCGGCTAGTCTCGAGTCTCATGTAAGAATTATTCAGAGAGCACGCACGGTACAGTTTTTGTAATAAAGAGAACACGTTTATATTACACCGACTTAATTATTTCTCAGCCCGTTCACACAATCCTGCTTTAACAGGTTATGGGCCCAGTTAACGATTAACTGTGGAAAAATTGTGTGAACGCTGTAAGAATTATTCGGGGAGTTGCACGTGGCGCGGAACGGAAGTCGGCCATTGTTCGAGTGTCGGTGTTAACGTGTCGGAAGCGTGCGAGTAATCGAATTCGCGATGTCTGTCGGAATCTCGGTGAAAGGTGTGAAGCCCTTCGATGGAACGAATTTCCAGGGCTGGAAAGCTCAAGTGAACGCGTTATTTGTCATGAACAATGTTCTTGACATCGTAGACGGCACGAGGGAAGAGCCAGCCGCGGGAGCGGGACACGCGGCCGCGTTGAAGAAAAATGTGAAAGACGATGCAACGGCGAAGTTTATAATCCTGTCCAATCTCGACGAAGCTCAACAAGTGTGTGTGCTATCATGCATTTCTGCGAAAGAAATGTGGAATAAACTGTGTTTAATTCACGAGCAGAAGACGGCGACAAACAAGCTGGGTCTGCTACAACGGTTTCACGCGTATCGGATGAGCGAAGCGGATACGGCGGTACAGCACGTGGCCAGGGTAACGAACATGGCGAGTCAGCTCAAGGACGTCGGCGAAAACGTATCGGACGCCACAGTTATGGCAAAAATTCTCGCGAGTCTGACCACGAGATTCAGCACGCTGCAGGTGGCATGGGATAGTGTCGACCCTGCACGACTCTCGATAATCTGCAGGAAAGGCTGATTAGAGAGGACGCGAGGCTCAACAGCGACGAAGACGCTTCGGAAGCGTTGGCCGCGGCGGCCAAAAATCGTCCGCGAGGAGCGAAAAGTGCCGAGAACAAGAAGACTAAAAATAAAAAGGAAACAAAGGAACTACAGTGTTACAAGTGTCAAGAGATGGGACATATCGCGAGTCAGTGTCGAAACAAACGGAAGCCGCGTGACGACAGCGAAAAATCCCGCGACTGCGCATTCGTAGTGGAGATGGGTAAAAGTTCGGTCGCGTCGGGTTCGAAAAGTGCCAAAAACGCTCGTGTACTGTGGACGCAAAGTCGCGTAATGGCGGCCGACCAAAGTGAGGCCTGGCTGATTGACAGCGGTGCGTCGAGGCATCTAACCTACCGACGTGACTGGCTCACCGACTACAAGACGGACAACACTGGTGCTACGATATCACTCGGTGATAATCAGATCTGCAACGTCGCTGGCGAAGGCACGGTGCGAATTAAAAAGCTTATTGATGGTGTGTGGCACGACGCGCTAATCGAGAAAGTGTTGCACGTTCCGAAATTGCGTAAAAACTTATTCTCCGTCGGAGTGTGTACGAAAAAGGGATTCGGAATGCAATTTAAAAATAATCGAGTCGAAGTGGTGCACGATGGCAAGGTGCTCGCGACGGGCATGAAGCAAGGCAATGATGTGTATCGCATGTTCTTCAAGGTCGCGAAACAAGGAAGCGCCGAAGAAGCGAACATAGTCACGACGAATTTAACCGTGTGGCACGAGCGATTGGGACACGTCGGGAAGCGCGCGATACGCGAACTGGCCGAAAAAGGACTAGTGAGTGGAGTGTCAATTACGGACAAAAATGACGTTTTCTGCGAACCGTGTCAAATGGGGAAATCGCACAGGCTGCCGTTTAACAAGAAAGTGGAGCGTAATAAGAAAATAAAACCGGGCGAGAAAATGCATTCGGATGTCTGCGGGCCGATGTCAACGAACTCAGTCGGAGGATCGAGGTACTTCTTAACATTCAAGGACGAAGCGACCGGCTACAGACACGTGTACTTCATGAAGAAGAAATCCGAGGTGTACGAGAAATTCAAGATCTTCGAGAAGATGATCGAGAACAAGTTCGGTCGAAAAATGAAAACACTACGCTCGGACAACAGTCGGGAATTCTGCAACAAAGAAATGGACGATTATCTCGAAAAGCGTGGAATCCAGCGAGAAACGACGGCGCCGCATAATCCGGAGCAAAATGGCAAAGCCGAACGCGACAATCGGACGATAGTTGAAAGTGCGCGCACGATGATAATCGCGAAAAATCTACCGTTGAACCTATGGGCAGAAGCAGTGAATTGTGCGGTATATGTTCTCAACCGAACCGTGTGGACGAATGGTGCAGTAACGCCGTACGAAGCTTGGGCTGGAAAAGCTCCAAATCTGAAGCATCTACGAATTTTCGGTTCAGATGCGTACGTGCACACTCCCAAACAATTCACGCGAAAATTCGATGCACGAGCGAGCAAAAAGATCTTCGTCGGGTATACTGAGGAATCGACGAATTACCGGGTGTACGATCCGGAATCGAAAAAGGTCAGCATAGCTCGCAATGTCGTGTTCAACGAGAAAGTCGGAGCGCCGTCAGCGAAAGCAGAAGAGAAGGAAGAAGAAAACGAAGTAATTCTTCCACGACCGAAAGCCGAGGACGAGAACGAGTACGAGAATGGGAACGTGATCGACGCCGAAGGAGACGACGGCGACAACGAAGAACGAGAAGAAGAGGACAACAACGAGGCCGAGGAACGAGAGAACGAGCCAGCACGAGAAGGTCCAAGAACCCTGCGAGATCGCTCGAGAATTCAGACTCCGAGCAGGTACCGGCACAACGCAAACGTTGCCGAGTACATCGAATCGATGACGTACGAAGAGGCTACGAACAGCACTGAAGCCGCGCAGTGGGCGGATGCTATTCAAGACGAGTTCAAAGCGCACGAGGAAAACAATACGTGGAAACTCGTGAAAAGAACGCCGGAAATGAGACTGATTGACTCGAAATGGGTGTTTCGGGTGAAGAAGGATGCAGACGGGAAGTCGCATCGATTCAAGGCACGATTGTGTGCGAGGGGCTTCCTACAACAAGAGGGAATCGACTTCAAGGAAACGTTTTCTCCAGTGGTGAGATATGACTCACTGAGAGTATTGCTGGCGATAATCCCTGCGAAAAATCTCGAAGTAATGCAGTTTGACGTACAAACTGCATTCTTATACGGAGAGCTGGAAGAGACGATATTTATGGAAATTCCGGAAGGAGTCAAGGTGAAAGAAGATCCCAGGAACATCGCATGCAAGCTCGAGAGGTCTCTCTATGGGCTAAAACAGGCTCCAAGATGTTGGAACCTGAAATTCACGAAATTTCTGAACGAGTACAACTTCAAAGAGTGCGAAGCAGATAAGTGCGTGTTTATCGGGAAATTCAAGGACGACGTAGTGTATTTGGCGGTATTTGTCGACGACGGCCTGGTCGCTTCGAACAATGTAGAGACTCTTAAGATAATAATTCAGCGACTAAGCGAAACGTTCAAAATAACGGTCGAGAATTAAAATATCTTTGTCGGGCTGCAAATCGAACGCAATAGAGAGCGAAAAACGTTAAAGATTCATCAGAGCGCGTACACGCGAAAGATAATCGAAAAGTTCGGAATGGCGAATGCGAAAACGGTGAGTGTACCGGTGGATTCGCACGCAGCACTATCCCCAACCGAGGAGGACGACGGAAAATTGAGTAACGTGCCTTATCGCGAGGCAGTAGACCCTACGGTCGTTAGTTTTCTTAGCGACCGTATCGAGACCGGATATCGCGTTTGCGGTAAACTCAGTAAGCAAATACTTGAGCAAACACAATGCGACACACTGGCGAGCAGTAAAGCGAATATTCGCGTATCTTCAAGGCACGAGCGATTACGGTATCAAGTATGGAAGCGGCGGTAGCGAAGCAGCATTAATAGGTTTTTCGGACGCTGACTACGCCGGAGATATCGAAACGCGAAGATCCACGACGGGATACGTCTTCTGTTTTGCGAACGGGGCCGTCACGTGGTCGTCGCAGCGGCAACGACTGGTGACGCTAAGTACGACGGAAGCCGAGTACGTGGCTGCATCGACAGCAGCGCGAGAAGCAGTATGGATAAGAAAGTTACTATCGGACATCGGATGTCCTTGTGATAAAGAGACGACTCTATACGTCGATAACCAAAACGCGATTCAACTAGTCAGAAATCCAGTATTTCACAAGAGAACAAAGCATATAGATATCCATTTTCACTTTATCCGCGAAAAAGTAAACGAAAAAAAAATTAAAGTCGAGTACGTTCCGTCCGAGAATCAACGCGCGGATATATTCACGAAAGCGCTGCCGCGAGACCGTTTCAGAGATCTGTGTTTTAAATTAAACATGATAGCGATTCACGAGGAACGCTTGAACGGCGGTAGTATTAAGAATAGCTGAGTTCAGCGCATTTCTGTTGGCGAGTGTACAGACACATATTTCTCTACGTGACTGTACAGCAAACGAGTCGAGCGCGACTCGGGTAACTTCGGCAGCTCTCGTGCCCCGAAGCGAGCCCGAGTGGCAACCTTGCTATGCGGCTAGTCTCGAGTCTCATGTAAGAATTATTCAGAGAGCACGCACGGTACAGTTTTTGTAATAAAGAGAACACGTTTATATTACACCGACTTAATTATTTCTCAGCCCGTTCACACAATCCTGCTTTAACAGTTATTAAAATATTTTGTCCAGAGTTTAGCTGTAAAATATTTTTCAGGAAAGTTTCATTTGACAACGAGAAAATAAGAAAGAAAAAGGAAGGAGAGAGGAAGCCAAAAAGGAAAATGGAATTATTTGAACATTAAAGGACGGGAAAATGGAATTATTTGAACATTAAAGGACGAAGACTGCTTCGCCCGCGGTTTTTGAGCTGTGGTTTTCCCGCGGGACGGAGGGCAAATGCCGAGGCAGAGGCTTGAGAAGTTCTCTTTGGAGAACGAAGGGTCCACGGAAGGTCACCCCTCTCTTGCCTGAAGATGTGAAACTACGAAATTCCTGGAATCATTTGTGTCGTTTGGGCCCAAGAGGATGTGCAGTTCGGTAACCTGAACAGCAGTTCAGGGAGAACATGGAGACACATCGGGAACTTTAATTCGACCAGATTCCTGGAGAAGCTTGCCATTTCGTGATTGCCGGGACGACAATCTTTCGAAGAGGAGGGCAAGTGTTACGTCCGTGTTACGTCCCTGGTTCAATTATCGATCGAGTCAACTTTGGAAAGTAAGGAAGATCTCGTTGTCAAGGAGAATATTGATTTGTCGAATGACAGTCGAGTCGGAAGCCAGCTGTCAAGCTGTACGGACGCGATCTCGCTTACGTGCGATAATTGTGTTGTAAAACTCGTTGTGTTAATCTGTTGTCGAGTGTGTTCTGTGTTCCTGTTATTAAAGTTCTTTGTTCCCCTTTAAAGTGTCTCGTCATTTAACGCGTTCCGCGACGGCCGTTCTTTAGTACGCGCGCGTTCGATATATATTGCTCCGCGGACGCAACAATATATATATATATATTGTATATATATATATATATATATATATATATATATATATATATATATATATCAATGATCATATTATTTATAATTTAAAATTATTGATTTTGAACAGATTTTAGACAATCCCAAAAATTATCTTAAACCTCAAAATGTTGCCATGTTCGCCGATCATTTCCAGATTTAGAATTGTGGTCCTTTATTGATTTAAATGTTTTTTTTAAACTTCTAAACTTAGAAGAACATTGAGGCCCTGTTATGTTATATCCCTGATTTTTCAATTCTTCAGTAACTAGTTCCCAACATTTCTTATGTGAAAATTTTCCATTAGTAAATTTTTCTTCCATCTCATATGTCCGCAATAAGAGGAGAACACATGCTTCAGACCATCGATATAGACCATCTATACAAATATAATATAATATAATTATATATAATTAGAATACATATGGATATATTCTTCTTGAAAAATTAATAAAAATAAAATTTATACGTTTAAAATAAAAAATGCAGAAAATAAAAGTAAATAATTTGAAGATTTAGCACCTATTTTCTTCACAACTATCTGTTGATTGTTGATTGATATCGTTTTGTACAGTGGCTGCCTGTTCATTCGTATCTGAGACTAGCGTTATATCAGATTGCATATTATTATGTACATTTGAAACTTCCTCATTTTGCTTAGCTCTATTTTCTTCTAAAATTGCTGCGTTTAAAAGCTTTGTAGCAAAGGTAATATCTATATAAAATTAGATATTTTATGAAAGAGTTATATAACTCTAATTATACAAATATTAATATGATGTTTATAATATTATCGAAATATATAAATTCTACGCTCTATATCAGTTGCATATTGAGTTTTTCATAAAAAAAAAATGCTATTAATTTAAAGAAATATAATACATTATATAAGGTTATCTTTGTTATTGAATTGTAATAATTATGTGATTTAAACATTTTATCTCACCTAAAGCAGCACGACGTGCATTTTCTACAGATAACATTACATCATATATTTTATCATTGCTTTGGTCGTATAAAGATATTTTTTCCATTTTTGATTATCACAGAGATCATAAGTATGTAAAAATCACTGCACGTTCAGCCATGTGCGCGAAAGCGCGAAACAATGCATTATGGGTAGACGCTCACGCCGACCCACCTCTTCAATGCGATCGTTGTGAGCGTTATTTGAACGGTCTGAAATTGCTCACTTGTAATATTCACTGATCGTTGCAAACGCCAAATGGAATAGCACGCTGAGCGATCTGAGCGTTGTGAACATTAGGTGGAACGCACCCATAGAAGTCTGTGGTTCCAACCAACAAACCGCGGGCCGCTACAAATACACTAGACTGTGAACTCCTTATATACTAGTCGTATATTCGTGTCCCGAAAAAGTATGTACTAAAAGTACTGTATTGCGCATGCGTCACCCAGGTAGCAAAATGATATCAAAATGACATTAAAAGGACAACCAAAAAAAGATCTGGATAACTTTTCTGTTGGCAAAAAAGATGCCTTTTTGTAACACAAATAGTGTCACTAATGTCCGCTTGGATGACAACTTATTTGTATCCGAATGCCAACTATAGGAAAACTTATAACGGTTACCAAATTGCCAACATATGGTCAACCTTTATCAGTTGCCAATAAGTCAACGTAAAGTTATGGAATTGTTAGAACTGAAAAGATATCTTTTTAAAGACATAAAACAGACAACACAATGCAGTCATCCATTAGATGTCTTATAGACATCTAATAAAGGTTATTAAGAAGGCATCTAAACGGCACCAATCAGTAATATCCAAAAGATATTATTTATAGGATATATGGGAAGCGAAGTCAGTTACAAGTAGAATATTATTTGTCTTACGAATAAAATATTTTGATTATTTTAAATAGTCTTGGTATCTGAAATATAAGATAGTGAGCAGATAATAAAAGTTTGTTATCTGAAATACGGATGTATAATATATGTATATATAGTTAACTTAAATTTTAGTTAACAATTAACTTTATATTATGAACATTCGTATTTCAAATAACAAACTTTTATTACCTGTTCACTATCTTATATTTCAGATACCAAGACTATTTAAAATAATCAAAATATTTTATTCATAAGACAAATAATATTCTACTTGTAACTGACTTTAATATACTTATACTGAACTTATACTAAAAATCTTTATCTTAATACTATGATAATACTCTACTAATAATTTGATACTAATAATTATATTATTTTTAATACTCTGTTAATACTAATATATATAATACACTATCTTTATGTATATGCTTTATATATATTATATATCTGTATATAACATCTTTTATTACATATATATATATATATATATATATATATATTATATTATATTAATACTGAAATATATTTTTACTGGTGCTGGCGTTCTCGTCGTTTATCGGCAGTTTTTATTCTATCGCCCCCACGGCGAAGCCAATCGGCAATCCGATCCTCAACGGTTTTTATCGTTGTTCCGGGAAATGCATTACGTATTGCATCTGAAAAAATTAATGGATAAATATTATCAGTATGATATCACGAAACGTAATAACTTCTTCACGACGAAGAACTCAATAAGGCTGCAAATGAGATTTCATTTAACATTTGTTGTCGTTGGGCGTTTCAATTGGTTATTGGATAGGAAATATATAAAATTCTATCAGAATTCTAAAAATTATATATCCAATAGCCAATCGATAAGTCTAACAACGCCGACAAATGTTAAATGAAATCTCATTCTAAAATATTGAAACAATATTTATCATGTATATATACATGTACACACACACACACACACACACACACACACTGTGTGTGTGTGTGTGTGTGCGTGCGTGTGTACGTGTGTACGTACCAATAATGAGATACGGAAACGTAAATTTAGATATTTTTGGAGTATTCTCGGCTCCAAGAGTCCAAACGACTTTTTGAGTTAAGTCATCTGTCATAGTCACTTCCATCGAAAATTTTACCGCTTTTTGGACTGTTTTCCCACCGATATCTTGAATTTTCTGCGTCTAGAAGATACCCATTAAACAATTAAATTATTAAATAAACGATATATCTGTGCAGATTCAGAATACTCGTATACTTACAAATTGATTTCACATTTGCTCATTGTTTTTGAGATCAAGATCAAATGTTTGTAACGCATTAATATCATTGAATGACATCGGGGGCAAAAGTAAATAATTGCGTTTTGGTAATTCGACTGGATTAGAATTACGTGCTATTTCTAATAATTCACTCCATTTTCTGAGTATTATACTTTCAAAACGTTTTCGCTCTTCTCGACAATCATCTGAAAAATAAAATAATAATGATCTATAGATTTACAGATATAAGTGTTATAAAAAGTTTTTTGTACTTACTGCAACATCTTGCGACATTGTGTAAAGTGCTTTCTCGATTGACTTCATTGCTTTGAGTTGCATCTTCTTCATTCTCTTCATTATTTTCGTCTCTGTAGATTTACTCCAAAAGATATTCCTCATCTATTATATCTTCATCTGCAAAGTAAAAGATTTTGGTGTCAGATTTATTTTATTTCGAATATAATGTTGGGACATTTATTGATGTTAATTTTACTTTGCCCTTCCTCTTCCGTTTCCACACTCTCTATTGAGACGCTCTTGTCCGAGAAAAATCTTTGAATGCCTTTCGGACTTTGTAACTGTTGCCTTTGTAACTGTTTCATGTTCTGAGTAACATAATTGCTGTCGATTATTTTAATATTACTTGAGATGTTAGCCACGCTTTCACTTTCTACAATATAAAGTACACCATAATTTTTTCATACATAATTTAGAGCTTATAAAATTCTTTAAGATATTTAATACATAATGTATATACCTAAAAAATTGCTAGGCGGGAGATATATCAATATAAAATATAGAATAATATAAAACGACATTAAAAACCATGAAGTGGATAATAATAGTGAAGTCGATAATAAATAACATAACATCCAAATAAAATGAAAATATTAAATAACATAACATTTAAATAAAATCAAAGTTAAATCAAGCCATACAAATCAAAATAAAATTAAAATAAAATCAAAATTAAAATAATTAAATTAAAATTAAATCTATCATCTCAGTCAAATCTGTAAAATGACCAGTATATAAAAATGGACCAATGTTACAAATCGATACCAAGAACACCATGAAGCCAAATAATATGAAACGTATAATAACAATCAAAATAAAATCAAAATCAAGTAATTTGCCATGCAAATCAAAATAAAATTAAAATTAAATCTGCAATCCATGTATCTATGCCAAATCTATAAAATGACCAGTATATAAAAAAATGGAGCAATATTATAAACCGATACCGAGAAGACCATGAAACCAGATAATATCAAACATATAACAATTAAAATCAAATCAAAATCAAGTAATCTGCCGTGCAGATCAAAATAAAATCAAAATTAAATCTGCACTCTCATCTATGTATCCATGTCGAACCTGTAAAATGACCAGTAAAATCACATATAGTTGTCGGGAAAATGTAACACATCGTGAGCGGTTACAGCGATTCCTTTGTACAAGATTGCGTTGAAAGATTGTCAACCATTTCCTCCGACGTCTCATGATGTTAAATCTGTAAATGAAAATATAACGTTACATGTTCCAAATATCATATAATAAAACGCAGTCTCATGCAAACATACGGCAATGCGACAATCAGTCAATGTGATTCTTACCATTCAGTCAGATGCAGATAAATAATATTAATAAGGAAGAAATAAAAAGCCGGAAGATATGTTTTTATGTGTCACTGTGAATCATAGGAAAAATATATACACAATCAGTGTTATACGGAACAACGAAGTCTTTTCTGTCAATGTAATCTATGTTCCATGTTTAAGATTCGGAAAGCTCGCGACCTTCAAAAATACCTAAACTGCGAGAATCGCAAGGATAATTCGCAATAGAATGAGTATTAATAAATTTGCGACCAATAATAACAGGAATCCCTTCGTGGTAATATATATATGTTGGATGAGAACAACGCTCTTATCCGATAGATAGCAACAATTATTAGAACTCTTGTCAGTTAATAAAAAATCTCGAAATTGAATCTCCCGATGGGGATCAGTATATCCTTCTGGAAATTGATAATCTAACCGATTCTTCCTTTTGTTTAAATTGTAATTAGTTTTAATGGAGTTAGCTGAAGGTATAAAATGAATCGATCGTTCTGTTATTCTTTTCATAATTTGCGCTAAAGGCTGAGCACCACCTTTGATCATTAATTTAATTTTCTGCAAAAAATTTTCAAATAAAAAGCAACTAAAAGAATTCAGAGGCCCATGATTTAAAACATCCGTCGAAATGTGAATTAAATTATGAATGTTATAAATTAATGTTTCTTTGCCATACAAAAGTTCCATATTATCCACGAAATAGATCATAAGATCTTGAGCATATCTATTATTGCGTACACATTCCCTTGGATCACAAAGAATTCTAACGGCACAGTTAAGAGCATTAAAATGTATGATATAAGGTTTATTCAAAAAATACTGCAAAACTGCGGGACCCAGATACAATAAAAACAATCGAAACTCTGTCGCCTTCCAATGAGCAACTTCTTCCAAAGAACACGGACTTCGTGAAAATTCTGCTGGAATAAATTTAGCGAAACTACAATAAAAATCAATGCGGCAAACTTAGCTAATGCGTCCATGGATTTCCTCATAACACGAATCCAGATTAAAATAAGTTTTTTCATCGTTCCTAAACACAACAAATGCATATAATCTAGAGGAAATTGCTTAATCATATCAACACCTATGGTTTCAAAAGGAGAGATAACATTTTGATATGCAGCAGGTAATTCTTCTTTAAAAGAAGCATTAGTTCTCAAAGGCGAATTTTTTTCTTCAAATAATCGTCATCCATTAATAGTTTCACCGGATTGAACACACTTGGCACAACGACTGTTATGAGCAGGAAAGCAAGTGATGAAATTTCGTGCAGGAGTATCAGCAAGAACTGCGTTCAATTGTACAAAATAATGACGATTTTCGTACATGAAACCCTCACTGTTTAGCTTTGTGTATTCAGCGATAAATGTTTCCAGAAATTGAGCAACGGAGGAAGGCTTGCTATTTCCATGAAACGCACCAATAAGAAATGGTTCGATAAATTGATTCTGAGTTCCGACAACTTTACCCAATATAGGCCACAATTGACTCTTTGAACTCTTTGACAAAGGTAATCCATCGATATTAATATTAATTTGAAAAGTCACAGGAATTCTCTTGTCAGAAATACATTGCAGGGATACATATCGCAATTGTTCTTTCAGTGCCTTCTCTAAGCCATAATGAGCATAAATACCTCCAGCGAGAGCCTGTATATTGATTCTGTTTGGCGTGTTACATAATGTCCTGCTATCAGATGGGAGCTCAGAATGACCAAATTTCTGCAACCCTATCAAAAGATTATTTACAACAGATTGAGGTATTTTGGATTGCCCAATGAGCAAGAAAAGCTCGAAAATCAGTGGGACGAGTGTCAGTCAATTGAGTCTGAATCACTTCTATATAAGAAGAAGAAAAAGGAGAAGAAGAAGATTGAGCCTGAACATTCAGTTGAGCATCTTTGTTAGTCAATGCTATGGATCTTTCATCGACTAACGCATTAAGATCTGCAGCATTAAAACGCTCAAGATTATTAAAACAATGACCGATTTCATGACGAACGTCACTAAGAATAGGAGCACCAGCTGTTGATGATGAACAAGGAGGACGTGTAGGATTAGGCACAATATTATTTGCAAGATATAACGAATTGTTATCAATTTGCAAAAGGGCGCGTATTCGTCGCCTTTGCTGTCTTTGCGAGACCTCAAGAAATGGTTTCAACGGGGGACCCATAATCATGTATTCACCCAACCATTAAATAAAACAGAATATATCTACAAAAATATTTGTACTCACTTTTGATAATATATACTTACGTGTATGTTATAAATGTGTATATTATAATTTTAATACTCTTTCGTATACACTCTATTCTTTCTTTATATAATTTCGTACTCTATTCTTTCCTTCTGCAGAATTGAGGCAAAAAGGCAGCACAATGGCGGCATTCAGCGGACTTAACCGTTAAGTATTTCTACTTTCAGATCCGGCCAGTCAGCGTCGAATTACATCGGAAAACCTATAGTGATTTGCCCAATTGTTGAGTCCGCTGAATGCGATCATTATGATATTTGATTGGTGACATCTTTCGGATTGTAATAAAATCGAAAGATATCTTCTGGACAATTTTCATAGAGATATTTTGGATAACAATAAATTGATAACTTTTCGATGTCTTAAAATAGATATCTATCAGATCTAATGATATGATAACTTTTAGACAACAGTCTTTCTCTTTGTTAAGATATCATAAAAAAGACACCATTAAGGCAACAGTAAAATAGATATCGATTTAAAGACATACATGGGTTATCTTATAGTAAAATCCTAAAGGCAACCTTAAAACGACAACTTTTAGACATCGAATGGACATTAATGCTACCTGGGTTTATGCTAGCAGAAAGCCACATTGATCGAACGACAAATACTTTGCATCGACGATACGTTGATTATTACACCGATCGTAACGGAGGAGCGGGCGAGATAGGAGAGTTGTGTGAAGGTAGAGAGAGAGTTAAGGAGTGAAATAGAAGCCCAGTAAAAGTAATAGAGGGCAAAATAAATTGAGAAACTCGTCCCCCGCTGGCGTGGGGACCACAGACTTCTATATATACTAGACTGCTAACCTTGATTCCCTAGATGTACCAGTACATAATGTATATTTTATACATAACTGAATAACCGATTGGAATGTGTCGTCTGCTATGTACATATATCGATCGTCAAGTGAAATGTATCAAGTATAATTTGTCAACATTTTTCTAATGTTTATATTTAAAGAATGATAATAATACAAAAAAATATTATTAATATTAGGTTATTTTATATAAAAATGCACTTGAGGTTAGGTTAGGTTATATCATTTTTTTTAGTTTTATTTTTCATAAAAAACGTCGTCAGCACATGTTTTTAAAAATGTTATAATAATTAATACAATATTTTCAAGTTCAAATTAATATAATATTAATACAATATATTAAAAATAACACATCATCGTATGTTTCAGAAATTAATTAGAGTTATTAAATATAAAGCCCATTTTACAATGGCAGAGTAAGCAATACAGAGTAAGGAGTAAGAAGTAAGAAGTACAAAATGGGATTTGCCCATTTCATTACTCTTGGTTTTTAATTCGTCAAATCTTACTTCTTACTCCTTTCTCTGTATTGCTTACTGTCATTGTAGAATGGGCTTTAGAAATATTATTCGCATCTAAATAAAATTTGCTTAGTAAGTTGATGTCTTTTACTAATAGGTTTTAAAATTTCTTGTGTATAAAATTTACTGTATGAGTACAATCTTATTTTTAGGTAACGATAAGATATTGCAGTTATTAATTTTATTTTATGAGGTACATGTAAGACATCTACATTTTCACAATTAAGATTTGTAAAAATAAAATTGTCTAGTGCTAATAAATTCTTTACTTTTGTAATAACCTTAATATCAAGATTTTTAATATTAAGATTTAAAAAATTATTTGTCAATAATTTAATTTGTTTTTCAGTTTGTACATACATAGACGGAACAACGACGATATATAGTATATATATCACATATCTCACTCAGTAACCCATAGTCGTAGGACTATAAAATATTAGTCGCATTCCAATCGGTAACTCAGTCTGCCGCCTTTGGGTGCCTATGTGTACATACTTTCCGGGTACACGCTAGGTGGGGAATATATAACGAGCCTAGCAGTCTAGTGTATTATAGAAGTCTGTGTGGGGACAGCACGGTTTAGCGAGGTTATGAAAGTTCGAGAAACTGAGGAAAAAGTAGAGAAGAATATAGAAGTGAAAAAATTGAGTGCTAATAAAAAAATGAATAAGGAAAATAAAGTGAACGAGTCGCCGAATACATCTGTGGGAAAGAGAATGGCCACAGAGAGTGA
Source organism: Camponotus vicinus (assembly GCF_025532165.1). Lineage (NCBI taxonomy): Eukaryota > Metazoa > Arthropoda > Insecta > Hymenoptera > Formicidae > Camponotus > Camponotus vicinus. The sequence continues at coordinate 12,472,179 of NW_028141950.1, read as the reverse complement.
ATTCGACAAACTAACACAAAGCATGCAGGACAAGGAATGGAGAGTAGTTAAAAGAAAGAAGACAACAAAGGATAAGGACAGGAAGAAGGATACGCTATTAGAGGACATACAAGAGAAGAACGAAGAGGACCAATCAGATGCAAGTATGGAAGTCGAAGAAGAAAACACTGTAAGCGCCTAAGAATTTTGAATATATTTGAGTTAGTCTGTACTTGCGAAAATAAATATATATATATATATATATACAGGGTGACCCATTTTAACTTAGGCAGCCAAATAACTCGAAAAATAAGCAAGATAGAGAAAAATGTTTTAGACAAAAGTTGTATGGTTTCGAGGGGGCCATAAGATGGTATCATTGGTTTGACCTTGAAGAGTCATTTGAAGGTCACGTGAAGGTCACTTCAATTTTTTTAAATGGAATACCCTATATATTTTTGTACATTCTTGTAGCTTATTTCGAGAGCTTTCTAAAACACTATAATTAAGTACATTTTCGTTAAGTACTTTTTGAGTTATGAGGCTTGAAATAATTTCTTAATTTTACATAAACCGTAAAATATCTTGTAAAATATTCATTTTTCGATTACCTTACCTTAATAGTTTTATGTACAAAATAATGAGAGGAATCAATTGGTGTAAAGAAAACACATAGTTGTTTCGAAGAAAAAATATGTAATTTGCAATTAACAATTCCATATTTTTTCTTAAAAACAACTATGTGTTTTCTTTACACCAATTGATTCCTCTCATTATTTTGTACATAAAAGTATTAAGGTAAGATAATCGAAAAATGAATATTTTACAAGATATTTTACGGTTTATGTAAAATTAAGAAATTATTTCAAGCATCATAACTCAAAAAGTACTTAACGGAAAGGTACTTAATTATAGTGTTTTAGAAAGCTCTCGAAATAAGCTACAAGAATGTACAAAAATATATAGGGTATTCCATTTAAAAAAATTGAAGTGACCTTCACGTGACCTTCAAATGACTCTTCAAGGTCAAACCAATGATACCATCTTATGGTCCCCTCGAAACCATACAACTTTTGTCTAAAACATTTTTCTCTATCTTGTTTATTTTTCGAGTTATTTGGCTGCCTAAGTTAAAATGGGTCACCCTGTATATATATATATATATATATATATATACATACATATCTTAAGGAATGCGTGCCCCACGCTATCCCTATGATAGCTCAGCACCACCTGTCGCGATAACCGAAAATTTGATTTCGATGTTCGAGCAGTTAGCGAAGGATCGTCTAACACTGCGCATCATTACGTATTGGCGAAGGACTGCCGCGAATATTATAGAACGTTCGCGAAGGATCGTCGAATGTGTCGAGTTCGTTTGAGTAACATTTATAGTTCGATAAAAGTTCTCCATTTATATTAATAAATCTAACTGTAGTGAAAAGGTTTTCTGTGCCAGTGAACATTTATTTACACGCCCTAAAATTGAATAAACGGCTACAACACGTTGAAACAGGTAAAAGAGTCGGTTACAGATTCGCGGGAGACGACGAACGAAGTAGTCGAGAATAATCAAAGCATAGAAATATCTAGCAATATGGAAAAACGAGACAAAGGCCGGTATTCATAGTCCGGTCTTATATTTAAGATCGTCTTTAGTTCATCTTCAGATAATCCATAGCCAATAGAATGATACATACAATATCTAAAGATGAACTTAAGACGATCTTAAATATAAGAACGGACTATGAATACCGGCCAAAAAAGAAGCTTACTGGAATAGAGACGGTATCCTTATGAATGTAAGCGAAATAGACGCCGCGAATATGAGGATCGAAAATAATGAGAGATTTAAGAGGGACCATGGGGGCCCATATAAATATAACAATTAGACTAACGAGAGAAAAAGCTCTGCATAAAAGAGGTAGGAACGCTATAAAAATACTACAGTTCTTAGTTCGTAAAGTACGAATACGCCCGAAGGACATGTTCATGATAAGTCATGTGGCAGCTGAGGTTACATTCGAAAATATAAATGATGCTAATTTATGTTTAGATTCAATAGAAAATCTGAGCGAGGAATCAGGCATCTCTGCCAGGATTGAGGCGAGAACGTTAACCTGCAAAGAGGTAATTACGGACTGGCCAGACACGATTCTAGAGCTATGGGAAACCATCACGGACCACTCAGAGATACTCAAACTCGAAAAAATGTATAGAAGAAAATGGGATAAGAAAAAGAAAACATAGACAGAAGAGGATACAGGAAACATAATAGTTACAATGAAAGGAAGTAAGATCATTCCAAAACTGGGGCTATGGGATAACACGTATCATATTAAGGTTAGACCATATGTAACGCCAGTTAAACAGTGTTATATATGCTTTAGATTCGGACATACCAAGGAATGGTGCAAGAACGCAGAAAAATGCATTAACTGTGGCGACTTAAAACAAAAACACGTACACGAATTATGCACCAAACCAACCTCATGTGTTAACTATGGCGGAGATCATAAATCTACGTACAAAGGATGTCAAGAACGTGAGAGAAATAGGGATCTACATGTAATAATGGCATTTAGAAACTGCTCCTTCAAGAATGCGGAAAGAATAATGTCAGGTAGAGACACAGATCCTAACCCTAACATTACATATGATAGATACAGAGAACCAGAGAGATGGCCCTCACTAAGAGCCCAAACACAATATAATCAAGTAGTAAAATATAAAGGTGAGACAAGAAAGGAAGTACAAACCACAACGGAAAAAAGAAGGTATAGAAACAATGAAAAAGAGAAACAGAGAGACGAAAAATATGAAAGAAAAGAGAATACGAAGAAGAATTATTTCGCACAGTTCAATACTAGAGAAAGTGAAATAAACAAAGAAAATTATGGAGTGAGATTGAGAAGACCAATGAGGACATGGTCGCCGATTACCTCCACAATACCGAAGAATACGCAAGATTTAGAACAAGCATCTAATACACAAGGACAGACGGACACTGAAACACCAATGGAAACATATAACTATATAATGTCACACCTAGAAAAAGATGATAACCTTAGGAACTGGGTGTACGACAGGTTAGGAATGATAAGAGCTAATAAAATGGAAGAAGAGATAACAAGATGCATTGAAGAAGAAGGAAGAAGAAGAAAATACATAACAAGACTAGAAGAAAGAAAAAGAGAAAAAGAAACGGTAAAGCAAATCAAACAAACATGGGGGAAGTAAGACCCAAATCATTAGGAAGTCAGAAGAAGAAAAGAAATGACACAAATAGGAAACAAAGTAATAATAAAGAAAAGGAAACGGATAGATGGTCAATATATTAATATGGAACTGTAGAGGATTCAGAAATAAAAAAAATGAATTGAGAAAACGAATAATTGACTTCGATATTATAGTCCTAACAGAAACAAAATGTAACGAGACAAAGAATCAACATGTGTACCTACCTGGTTTTAAAACCTATGCAAAAGGAAGTAGTGGGGGGAGGGAGTAGGGAGTAGTGGAGGTATAGCTATAAGTGTACGGAACAATATAGAATTTGATATTATACAACAATGGGAAAGAATAGGAAATGAAATAGATATATTAGGAATAAGAGTGAAGAATACACAACAGAAATTTAACTTAGTAGCAATATATAGAAGACCAGGAAGCACAACGACAAAAAATAAATGGAAAGAAATATTCGAGTTCGAGGATAGACAATTAGAAACTATATTCATAGAAGATTTCAACGCACATAATACGGCATGGAACTGCCAAAACACAGATAAAAACGGAGAATACCTATGGGACATACCGTACGAAAAGGAACTTATCTGCATAAACGAAGAAACAGAATCAAGAATAGGAGACATAAGACAAATCGGGTCTAACATAGATCTGATTTTTAGCACAATGGAGATAGCAGACTCACTAGAATGCGAACAAAGCAATGAACCATGGGGATCAGACCACTATCCATTAAAGCTGAAACTAAAAAAAGAAGTACAAATATATAGAAAGAAGACTAATAAATTCACAACAAAGAAGACAAGATGGAAGGAATATGCAGAAGCAGTACAAAAAGTCATGCAAACAAAAACAACAAGAAACGAAGAAAAACAAAATAAAGACATAGAAAGGGAATATCAGGAATTTATAGAAATTATTAAAGAAGCAATTACAAATATAACGGACGGAGGAAGAACAGACGACCGAAATAAATCACAGAATAGCATACAAAAAAATCAAGTCAGATAGTGGGATGAAAAATGCGAAGAAGCAGTTAAAGAAAGGAGGAAAGCTTTCAAGAAGTTCAAAGAGAAAAATGATACCCACTCATTTGAGACGTATCAACAAATGAAAGTACAAACAAGAAAAATAATTAATAAAAAGAAAAGAGAAAATTTCGACGAATTCTGTACATCAATCAATAGATTCACTAGTCTTACTTATGTATGGAATACAATGAAAATTTTTAAAAATGTGGCAAAGAACATTAAATGGAATAAATGGAAGACAAAAGACAGAGAGGAAGAAATTAGAAAAGAAATAGACAAACTAGCCCCACCTGGAGCTATAGTACAGTCAGAAGAGGATAATACGGAAGAATATAAAGAAAAGTGTTAGAAAAGAGTTAGAAGAAAAATTCAGTAAAGAAGAACTAAAAAGAGCATTAGATATGATTCGGAAAAATACAGCCCCAGGCAAAGATGGAATCGAATATAAAATGTTAAAAGACTTACCAGAAGAAATGAAGGACAAACTATTAAATATATACAACAGAATATGGACGGGTGAAAAAATACCTGAAGAATGGAGAAAATACCAAGTGATTTTTATAGACAAGATTGGAAAAGAAAAAGTGAGACCCATAGCTCTGTCATCGTGCGTAGCCAAATTAATGGAAAGACTAGTCAATGAAAGATTGATATGGTGGGCTGAAAAAGAAGGAAAATTCGCCAGAAGCCAAAATGGATTCAGACGGGGTAAGTCGTGCGCGGAAAATTTGACGAAAATAGCCACGGACATACAAGTGAGTAACTATAAAAACAATTATCTACTTGCGGCCTTCTTAGATGTATCATCGGCATATGATAATGTAGTGTATAGCATATTAATTAAGAAACTAAGAGATATGGGATGCCCAAAATATATTCTACGATTTGTTATAAACTGGCTATATTATAGAATGACAGAGTTTGTGATTAACAGTAACGAAACCGTCCAAAGAATAGTCACAAGAGGTCTATCACAGGGTGCGGTCTTAAGCCCTGTACTATATGACCTATACACATGTGATATTATGCATAATATAGAAGATATAGTACAAAAAGTTGAATTTGCAGACGACATTACAATATATATCTCAAGCGAGAATAGATTAAGGAATAAGCAAAATATAGAGATAGCAGTAAATATTATTAGAAACAACCTCATAGAAATTAGAAATTAGGAAATTAGGATTAGAACTAGAACCAAAGAAAACAGTACTAGTCGAATTTTCTAAACATGGTGGATGGGATAAAAATATATATATTAACATAGAAGAAAGTCGAACGGTGGTCATGCGCATTGCGTCGCTGAAACTTGCCTGAGGCGAAGAATAGGCGGAACGCGGGTTCGAGTCCACCCAGACCCAATAGGAATGAGAAAATTTAGTCGTATGATGATGTGCACGCTGCGTCGCCGAAACTCGCTTAAAGGCGAAACAATAAGGCGGAACGCAGTCTCGAACTCATCCAGACGTTTTAGGTATAAGATTATATATAGGTTAAGTTATTTATAAGGAAATGAAATGTATTATAGGAAAAAGAAATAAAGGTTTAGATATAGTCTCTTTGGCTGAAAAGCTAGGGACTCTAAACAAAGGGTTTTTCTTTTTATTAACATAGAGGAAACAAAAGTATACAATCAAAAAGAAGCAAAGTTTTTAGGAATATGGCTGGATAATAAACTAACGTTTCATAAACAAATCCAAGAAGTGAGAGGCAAAGTTAATAGATCTAACTCTATTATGAATTACTTAAACAAAAAATCAAAAGGCATGGAGGTAAATACTGCCCTCATGCTATATAAAAGCCTTGTGAGATCGGTTACAGATTACAGCAATTTTATATATTTCCCGAAAGAAGATACATGGAAGGTTAAATTTGAAAGAGCCCAATACATGGGCATAAGAACGACATTAGGATATAGAAATAGTACACCAAATAATGTACTAATAGCGGAGGCTAAAATCAGGTTATTAAAGGCACAATTTCACGCAACGAGTAAAAGCTGGCGTTTTACCCCCACTCCACCGCCACGCAAAGCAGCGTTAAAAAGCTGTTCGCTATCGCCTTTATCCTTTTCATGGAGCGAATAAAAGCTGGCGTTTTGCCCCCATTCTATCACAACGCAAAGCAGCGTTAAAAAGCGACGATTGCTAAGTATATAACCTGACATAACCGTAACAAGTATAAAAATGGAGTTGAAATATTATAATCAATACATCGAGTACGTAAAATATTATAGACATACAGTGGCGGTTATAGCTCAAATTAGAAGACGACGTATAGCTGCTGCAGTTGTTGCGATGTGTTTGTTTGTTAAAAAAAAAGAAATAAATATAAGAAGAAAAGGTTTTGGGTAGCTCCGATTTTTAAAAATCGTAATGAACACAGTTTCTTCTTTGCATCGGTTCCGAAATTGATATTGAAGGACATACGATTTCACAACTACTTTCGAATGACTGCAACTCAATTGGAGGAATTATTAGGAATAATCGGATACAAATTGCAGAAGCAGGACTTTATTCGAGAATCTATTTCATCACCAGAACGATTGGCATTAACCTTGAGGTTTGTTTAGCTCAACCAAATTAAATTTTTTAACTTAGTATTTTTTTTAGTGCATGTATGAAACAATAGGTTTGTTTGCGGTAAACGTATTAGAGCACATTGGAGTAGAAGTATATTGGAGCATGTGACACGAACAAACCTAATGTTATAAATTTTTACTTAATGCATATATGTAAATATTATTATATAAAATATTGTAGATATCTTGCTTCCGGAGATTCGATGACATCAATGTCTTATCAATATCTTGTGGGAGTGACAACAGTGAGTACTATAATACATGAAACGTGCAAAGCAATTTGGGATTATTTGTGCCCTTTGGTTCTTTCAAGCCAGCTTGAAGAAAAAGACTGGTTAGATATCGCCAATGATTTCAATGAAAAATGGAATTTTATTCACTGTATTGGAGCCATAGATGGCAAGCACGTTATTATTCAAGTGTGTAAATTCATTGTTAGTGTATAATATAACTTAAAAAGAAGTACAATTAAAAATAATCCTTCTATTTTTAGTGTTCCAATAATGCTGGATCAGCGTTTTTTAATTATAAAAATAGTCACAGTATAGTACTCATGGCCATCTGCGACGCAAATTGTAATTACATTATTCGATTTGTGGATATTGGGGCTTATGGCCGAAGAAGTGATAGCGGTATTTTTAAGGAGAGTGCTATAGGAAAAGCGTTCGATGAAGGTCGAATGAATATCCCACAGCCAGCAGCGATTAAGGAAGGGGGACCTATTTTACCATATTGTCTTGTAGGAGACGAAGCCTTTCCTTTAAAATCATACTTACTTCGTCCGTATCCGGGAAGAGGTGGACTTACACCAGAACAAGATATATACAATTATCGTTTGAGTCGTGCAAGACGAATAATAGAAAACACATTCGGTATAATCGCCAGTCAATGGAGAATATATAGAAAACCAATTATCGCCAGTCCTGAAAATGCAAAGCTAATGGTCCAGGCAACTGTTTGTCTCCATAATTGGCTTCGTCGACAGGACAATGATATAAACATGTATGTTCCTCCATCTGTGGTCGATGTCGATGATTATCAAAATGGCTTTAAACCAGGGTCTTGGCGAACTATCACGGAAGATGGATGTGCTTTCAGAGAAATCTCAAACTGCGGATCAAACACGAGTTCAAAAGAAAATATAGAAATTCGAAATAAATTTTGCCATTATTTTAATAACGAAGGAGCAGTACCGTGGCAATATAATAGAACTAAATAAAATTTAAAAAATGATTTTTATCATGTAATTTGTATAATGTAATTTGTATAATATTATATAATAAATAAAATACTAATAAATATAAACATTTTTTTATTACAAATAATTTTTTATTACAAAAATCTTTTTCTATAAAAAATATAAAAGTTTCCATATATTATAAACTTTATTATATAATAAACTTATATATTATAAACTTTATTCTTTATTTAATACTTATTTAATATAAGAGCCAACGCGCGGTAGTTGGAGCGCAGAGAAGCAACAACACTTCTTTCTTTTTTCAATATTAGTTTATTAAAAAACACATTATAATAACAAAAAACGAACGTTTCGGATCATCTTTTGATCCTTCTTCAGCGCGATGTTAACAATTTATATTACAGATAGTGACGCGTTACATTAAACGAATTTGTTCTCGACGCGTAGGTGACGCTAATCGACATGGGGCGCACAGCGGCATACTATATTATTAATTGTAAAAAGCGCGGAATCTGAGCGCTTACTAGACCTCCGCGGGATGCAATTTAGTGTTACCTACGCGTCGAGAACAAATTCGTTTAATGTAACGCGTCACTATCTGTAATATAAATTATTAACATCGCGCTGAAGAAGGATCAAAAGATGATCCGAAACGTTCGTTTTTTGTTATTATAATGTGTTTTTTAATAAACTAATATTGAAAAAAGAAAGAAGTGTTGTTGCTTCTCTGCGCTCCAACTACCGCGCGTTGGCTCTTATGCCATTTTCTTTTTAATTTTTTGATTACTTGAGCCAAATCTCTAATTATTGAACTTATTTAATACTTGTAGAACTAAATAAAGCTGCTTTGTCAGTCGGTAGAGGAAATAAACGGCGGTGATTTAATTAGAATTTTTTTTCTTAGCATTATTAAGCAATTGCATCACTTGTAGCATTATGTCATCCATAACCTGAGGATTGATTTCTCGTAATTGAGCAGCAACAAGGTTACCAAGCTGCTTTGTCAGAGGATGGTGGCGTAGGAGGCACAAACGGTGGTATGCTAATCGGTTGATTTATAGCATCAACTAATCAGTCAAAATTGGAACCATCTTCGCTATCTGTGCTACTGCAGCTACGTTTGTGATTACCTACAATCATTTAGAGATTGTATTTTTTTTACTTTTATTTTAATTACATTTGTAGATTAAATAGAGTAGCGAAAAATTAAAAACAAAAGATAAAAATTTTTAAATCTCATTAAAAAATAAAATTTCACAAATATTAATTTTAATTTTTCATTTCCCTTCAATACTTTTCATAAAAAACTAATTAATAAATTAACATACGTGATCCACGACCACTGCTGCTGCGTTCATCAAAAGTCACAGTATCATTAGATTCTTCGCTGAGAAATGTCGCGATATTGGTTACAGTTCTGTAACATACAGTTTAATTTTACATGCAATGAATATAAACAAATATGTACTACTGCATTAAGATATGTTTGTACGCTTATTTCATAAATACGTACTCGATTTCGGGCTGCATATCGCTAAGAAACTTCATTCGTTCGAAGTGCACCCATTTCTTTTGTGAGGTCCCTGCTGAGCCGCTTGGTTTCTGCTGCTTACTTTTATACGTTCTATAAGTATCGCACAATGACTTCCATTTTTTCTTCATAGTCGCAATGTCTATTGTATCTAGAAAAAATACAAAAATATGTTTAATGGCTCTCTATTTAATCTTATCCCAATTATGAGTATAGACTATTACTGTTCATTGCTGTTTTTATCTCTTCCCACAACTTTTTTTTGGCTTGCATAGTTCGTTCACTAAGAGGAAGCTTGAAATTCCACAGCGGGGGACGCTTATGTATTTCTTCGATGAGCTGTTCCTCTTCCAAAATTTTACTATTTCGCCAATTGCTCTTGGCCTCTTGGTTTGAAACCTGGATGGTATCTGTTACGATCGCCTCCTCACCATCTATTAAACTTTTGTGTATTATATGTCCGTCTTCTACACATTAAAGTATTCATGTTACTTGTAATGTTACTTATAAAATATATAATAATGAAAGTGTTACTAATGTTCACCGGTTTGAGGATAAAAATATAAATTCTCATCTATAAAGCATTTGTCATATCCCTCCAAACAAGGTGAATGACAAGATATTTCTTGTTCAGTACAAATAGTTTCGCACACACCACAAGTGTACGAGGGCAACAGAATTACCTAAAATATAAGAAACACAATTATTAACACAATATAACAAAATTAATCTATCTAACATAAATAAATAAGAAACAAAGAGCAGTCTAACCTATAAGTATGTTTACTGTATGTATATAATATATACTAACTTCGTTTATATTTTCGGATGCTGTCAATTCATTAAACCCTTCAGCCATAATTTCTTCTTTTATACACTTTTAATTAAAATAATTTAAATTTCAGCATTGCTTCAATTCGCTAAAAGTTGGACTGTGACGAACTTTGAGCGTTTATTCGCTGGATTCGCCATTCTGGCGAAAATTGATGGAGTGGGGGTAAAACGCCAGCTTTTACTCGCTGCGTGAAATTGTGCCTTAAGAGATAGGGCAGAAATGTTAGCGAGGAATTTTTTAAGTAAAGTTATGATATATAGAGAAAAAACATTAATGGAAAAATTAGACGAGCTCACAAGACAAGAGGATTACGCTAGATATAGACACCCACTACATAAAAAATATGTGATGGGAGAAGCATGGAGAAAAATAAAATGGTTCAAGAATAAAGTCGGAGAGAATAGGAAATTTGAGATTTTTAAGACAGAATATAAGACAGTTTTACAAGAGACATTGAAATAGATTTCACAACAGGATAAGTAGGTATACAAGGCGGGTTCTAACCCAGGTCCTCTCAAGGGGGGGTGAGGCGCGAGGGGGATTTCGGTGGCGCGGGGAATGACGTCACGCGGGACGGAGGGGATTTCGGTAGCGCGGGGGCTGCGGGGCGGGTGTTGGATGTTTTATCGCAAGTATAAGCAATATTATATTACATACCCGGTTGATAAACAATATAAACAGTGGTATTCCTTAAGCAATATTGTATTACATACCCTAACGCGTCGGGACATGTTTTCGCAAACAAAATAGCTCTCGCGGTACCCCCCCTCACCCCCTCACCCCCAATATATGTAATTCTAGATTTTTTCTGTTCGACGTATCCTTATCTCTCACATTGAATTACGCGTCGCACGAATTTATAAACAATATAAACAGCGGTATTCCTTCGAAGAGGATTGGATTTTGGGGCTGACTAACGCGTCGGGACATGTTTTCGCAAACAAAAATCGTATCCTTATCTCTCTCTCATTGAATTACTCGTTGCGCGAATTTATAAACAATATAAACAGCGGTATTTCTTTGAAGAGAATTGGGCGGGTGGGAATACGTGCGAAGAAATTACATCATGATTTAGACTTATCTAATCTCTTTATTCTTCTTTTATATATTTTTTTCTTACGTACTATGGACTAAAAACTAAAGCTGCCAGCTCGCAATCGACGAGTTGATGCTTGTTGAAAGCGTCACTCCCGCGTATTACATTCGATACTTCTTTCGGATTTATTACAGTGGATGCGATATTGGAGAATTGCGTAAACTTGACATCAACTGTTTCGATAATTTTATCCAATCGAGCAAAAGTTACATCTATGCATTGATCGAGATCGAACATACGATGTAATGTCGATTCGATCATCATCATGCATACGTTTGAAGATTCGAGACTTATAAGTTTGACGTCGTTAATCATACGAACTCTCACTGTTAGCGGTCCAACGCTTATCAAATTGTAGTCATCTTTAGAGTCGTTCCGAAGGAAATTTTGAATATTGCGACGTTGCTCGTAGAGTCCTTTCCACGTTTCGAGAGATAATATCAGTTCCTTTCCCCGATGATCTCCTACGGCAATCTCCATGTAACTCGGTGAACCCACGTTGATACCAATTTTGAGGAATTTGAATTCCGTAGCTGTCAATGCGTATCGTCTACCTAGTATACGAACCGCACGACGCTCCAACGAAATGCTACGGGAAAAATTAAAATTAAATAATAGTAATAATAATACAATTTGTAAAAATAGAAAAATAGAAAGAAGTTAAACAATACTTACTCGTCACATTTGTTCTCAAACGATGGAGTTTTATCACGATGGAGTTTTATCACTCGGCACGTAATTATTCACGCGTCTTCCGACGCCGCTGCTGCTGCTGCTGCTTCTTTCGACGTAGTACATTTCTCTGGGGTTATGAAAAGTGAACCACGAGCAGTTAACGCGACACTGATCGTACAGGAATTAACCGAGTATACGTGACGTTCATCTTCCAAAAGTTTAATGTGGTGGATCAATGCTTCTAACGCTCTGAAATTTAGGAGAAGGGGAGGCGGCGCTCAGACAAAAGAATTTTTAGAAACTAGAATTTTTAGTATATACTAGAGGGATCTTGGGGGATGTGGTCACTCTACGGCGTTGTGCTCGTCGGTGCCGTTTCATACGGAAGGCCAGTCGGAAGCCAGCATGCACGCAAATACCTCCACCGGCACTTATTTGGTCAGCGAGCGACCTTTCAGAAATCCTCCATGGCAATCGGCATTGCATCCATCGAGTGAGATTCTAACATCGCTGGAGTCGCATATCACTGTGTTAAAAAGCAGCATTAGATGTGAGGTCTGGATAGCTCAGTGGTCTAGAGCAGTTGCCCGGAAAGCGAAAGACTCGGGTTCGATTCCCGATCCAGCCACTTGCGCCTCATATTTTTCTAGTCTGCGAATATTGTTTTCTAGCAATTATTCGTTAGGCTGAAAAATGTGTGAATGCTCTTTCCACAGGATATGCGTCAATGCCGTTGCCACGGATGAATTCTGTCGCTCGTTGATCAAATGGGCGTAAAGACACGTCCTCCCACATACATCCCTATCTTTCTCTGGAGCGAGAAGGGTTACAAGAATATGCAATAAAAAGTGGAGGGTTCCATTTCAAAAATTCAAGGTGATCTTGTCGTGACCTTGGCGACGCTATCCAAGGTCAAACACATGGCGCCAGTAAATAGACCTTTTTACACTCTACAACTTTTGTTTGAAACAATTTTTTGTAAAACTTCTATTTTTTGTGATATTTCGAGGTCTCGACTCTTTCGAACACTCCGTATGCCGTAGCGATGTAATGACACATTTCCGACCCCAGGTTCATTTGCAAAAAATGATTCTTATGGTGCCCCCGACAATCTCTGAAAATTTGTCGATTGAATTTCCGAACACCCTGTATAAGCGCGAACATCGAACGAATCATCATCAGTATTCTCGGAAAAATCTCAGAGTCAGTTTTCTCGGAATAACTTTACAGTCAGCATTAACAGTATCAACAGTATCTGTAAAATCAGTACAAACATCTGACCAGTTCCGCCAACCGTCGATCAATGCAGTCAGTAAATCAATAAGTCAACACAGTCAGTAAGTCAGTAAGTCAATAAGTCAGTGAGCCAATACAATCATTATGCGTTTTCGCGATGCGAGCATACATTTTCGATCATCAACTAACCGCTACAAATATCCTCTGTCATCCTCGACGCCAACGATCAAAAGCCCAGTGAGAATCGCAACTCAATCACCAATAACATTTTTTCTTTATGGTAAGTTAAATTATAGTAAGTTAGTCTGATCTTCAAATTATTTCTTTCCTCTTATTGTTGACAATTTTTATATTTTAAATCTTGCGTTGACTCTTAATGGAAATTGCGTCTTCTCTTTCCCCTCCATACTCAACCTACACTGAATACATCCAGATAGACAAAAAGATTAGATTTTTAAAAGATTTCTTGTTGTATCTTAAGATGTCTTGCATTTTTAACGAAGATATATCTTTTAGAGATCTAAAAGATGTCTATGGCCGGTATTCATAGTCCGATCTTATATTTAAGATTGTCTTAAGTCTGGTCCGAGGTTGACTTAAGACCTCATTCAACCAATCAAATGGCTGCGTAGCATTTCAAGCTCGAACTTAAGACGATCTCAAATATAAGATCGGACTATGAATACCGGCCTTTGTAACAGTTTCAGATATTTTTCAGATATCTACCCAGTGAAAACAGTATAGTCAAAATGATGTTAATATGACGTCAGAATCGTTGTTTATCGTAATTGCGTTAAGAAAATAGTTTAATATGACGAAAAATTGACATCATATATATATTGAGATTGTATTTGATGAAATATTTTAGGAAAAGTGGAAATAGATGTTTAAGTGATTAATTATATATATATATATATATATATATATATATATATATAATATTAATGAGAAAAACTCAATGTCATATTGACAAAATGAGTATATTATGATAAGATAATTTGATTAAATTTATAATCGGTTATTTTATTTCGAAAGAGATTTTTGGCGTTGTTTTACAGTGGTATGTATTGCGATTTGTATATATTTTGAAAATTTAAGCTCCCAATTGCATTTATTTTGGTATTATTATACGATATTGCACGTTCAACTGATTTTATAAATTTAAATAGTGTGCGCGATCGCCCATATAAAAATTAGTAAGCAGTAAGAAAAACGACCAATTATAGTCAATTATAGTAAAGCAGCCATTGAAACTAGAATATTGCTTGACCATGATTGATCGATTCTCTTCCTGCTTACATCTTACTGCTTATGAGTGACAATTTGCTGACAATGGTCTTTAGTTCATCTGCCGACAGGACATAGCACATAGTGCAACAAGAATACGAGTGATTAACGATTAAATAGAACAATCTTACATAATTATATAGAATTAATATGGATAGAAGACAAAGAAGTATTATTAATTGTATAATAAATCTTTGCATTTTATACACCGTATTTTATTCAATAGCTTATTGTAGTGATTGAGATTAGTTAGGTTAGATTAGATTAACCGGTGTTCCCAAGGCTCATATTATGAGTTTTAGAAATATCCAAAAGTATGTGCTATACATTGAGTGATTATAATTGCTATAACATGTTAGGAGATTTAGATTATATTTCTTTTCTTTTAAAGTGTCCATAAATATCATCATGTATCAGTTTTAAGCATTTATAATAATATGTAATAATAAAATTAGAAAGATATATCCTAATGAAAAATAAAACATGGTATGATGAACGCGATAAATATTTAGATGTATTTTGAACAAATAATCTGAATCTCTTAACATGTTATGCATTTAAGTTTAAAAGGATATGAAATGTCAGATGACTTTATTAAGAACAAAATCGTTTGAAGTTTATATTGAATAAAAAACATTATATAATATATTTTTGTCTTCATTTTGTCTCTGCTCCTATTATAAATGTAATTTAATTTTTTAATATTGCATTTATTCCTGTAGAGAGTAAGGGCGCATTTAGATCTTGGCAGAAAAGCAGAAAGCTAATCAGAACTCGCGTTAATAGTAAGCAGTATATGAGAAAAACAAAAAGTAGAAACTCTTACTATCAGCGTAAGTTTTGATTAGCTTCTGCTTTTCTGCCAAGGTCTAAATGCGCCCTAATTGTTTACTTTGACATCAAACACACATCAAAATGACAGTCAGGATCATCATCAAAGTATGGGACGTTTTGCAATCGAATTACCATCCTTTTGCCGTCATTTTGATCACTCCTTTTGATATCATATTCTTTGTCAATTTAATAACATTTCGACATCATTTTGATTAGATTATTTTCATTGGGTATAGATGTCTTAAAGATATAAAATAATCTTTTAGACATAAAAAAAGAAGTTTTAAAGATATCTTTTAGATGTCTTAAAGATATCTGAATAGATAAATCAATATTGGGAAAATGAATATGTATAGCATGACAATGTTAAAAGTTTATTAATTAAATATATTAATAAACTTAACATTGTCATGCTATATTTCCTTGCTATAATAACGTGATACAATAACTTGAATACTTTACACTTGAAAATATTCGGTTTTCCATGTATCGCGGAATCTCTAATTGCGGATAGCCGTCGGTTCCAGGTGGCGGATATAAGAACGAAGGACGTGTGTGTGTGTGTGTGTGTGTGTGTGTAATAAATGTATTTATTGTATCTCTGTGTGGTGATGTACAAAAAGTGTGAGTATGCGTGTACGTGTATATGTGTATGTGTATACGAGTGATTACAATGTATGCATGTGTGTGTGTGTGTGTGTGTATGGGTAAGCGCGTATGTAGATCGATAGGTTCGATAAACGCGGGCCGAGGATCGACGGGAATAATCCCGGCGCGAAATAATTGCCGCGATTTATAATCGGCTGAAGTTACGCTTTAACAGTGCGTCCGCGTGGTATAATTCGGCTGTGGATGCGTCACGGATCTTGCGGCGATATTGGTTCGCACATTTCGCGGTGCGGAATAACGCAATTTTACAATGCGTGCAGTACGCGATTCCACGATTCTCAATACGGCGCGCTCGTGTTTTTGCGGACCGTCTGGCGCGTTTTTGCCCGCGTTTCTTGCCCGGTGTTGATGTCTCGTCCATCAGCTGTTCGGGCTTTAAATCCGGTTGTTCGTGCGGTTATTTAATTCTATCATTTTATTCCCTGATGGATGTAGGGTTTACGGAAGGCGTCGCGACGCTAGCAAGCGTCGGAGGCGGCTCAAGTTCCACCTCGTGATAGGCGCGATGTCTGATATTCGGATGTTGGTTCGGAGGCGATTTTTAAGGCGCCGATATCGATCGGTAGAGGCAGCGTTCTCACTATCTTCTGGCCTTTTAATTTCGCAAGAAGTTTTCTCTAATTCGCTTTGCTTGCCTTCTGACTAGCTCTGCGTCTCGAGAAGGATCGGAAGGATCTATCTTTCTGTACCGCCGAGAGCCCGTTTTATACTCGGTTAATTATCCGCGCCGGCGTATTCGGTAATTACTCCCACCGAGTGGCGGTAAAAATATCGGAGCAGTTCGGGTCCGCCCGGGGGAATTCGGGGTGCCGAGCGCGGGTTCTCAACTGCCGGTGTCGGCTCCCGACGGCAGTGTCGCGATAATCGATCTCTCGATAGAGGGAGGGAGAGAGACAGACAGACAGACAGACAGAGAGAGAATGTATGTGTTCGCATGTGTGTCTGTATGTGTATAGCGACCAGCTGATCGCAGCAGGCGCCCCGCGTAAGCACCCGCGTCTGACGGTGAATCGCGCCACCCTTGCCTGCCTTTTGTATCCGACCCGTCATAAGTTAATTACTTCTTTTAATAATTCAAAAACTAAGCGTCGGACGAAATTTTGCCAAAGGAGGAAGAATTGACTCAAGAATGTGTCATTTTAAGGACAATTAGGTTATTTTGAATCACCCTGTATACACTCTGTAACCTAGCTGGCGGAAGCAACAATCATTTTCTGTGTCCATCCTGCCACATCTACGACGTAAGATTCGATTTAATAAATAACTTTTTGAACAAGTTCCACGAGGATCCAATGCTGTAAAAAATAATTCTCTTATCCGATTATCCATTCTCCTAGCTATTCCGGGAATGAGATCCACAACAGCGACGAAGGTGGAATAGATTTTTTACACTAACATCAGTCTTAGCGCTTTCGGAAGAGGCATCTCACTTCCAGAATTAAAAAAAAGGATGGGAAAATCTTACAAGTTTAATAAAACAACTTGTCTAAGAGAGAACGCTCCATAATAAAACCGGAATAAGCCATCTCAAAACACAATTTTTGTGACTAACTCGAGAGCTGTGGACTGGAAAGAAAACTAATTACCTGCACACTGAAAATGAAATTATTAGCGACGATTTTATTAAGAAGACATAAATGACATCGAAGTTGATGCTACAGATGCTATAGAAGATTATCATGTTTCTATGTGCTCTTATAAAGAATTAAAAGAAAAGAAAAAAAAGAAGGAGACAAGCAGATTTTATCTTCATCAGTACTTTTTATGTATTTCAAGAAATCGTATTTGGGAAAGAAATCGGTCTGCACTATTGTTTTGGAAAATCAACGTTTAATCATCATTGGACAAGATGCATTAAATCAAATTCAAGACTTTTTTATTCGACTGAATAAAAATGAAATTAAAATATTCATACGCAGGCATATATACATACAATGTATATGTATATTTGTAACGATGCACCCCCGAATGCATCGTTTCCCGGCGAACACCGACCGGAAGCTGCCGCCCGACGAACATCGGTCGGGCAATGGCAGAGGCGCTGTGCGCCCATTTTTAATCTCGTAGCAAACAACCGGGCAGGGACTCTCAACTATTGAGAGACTGCCGTCGGGAGCCGTTACCGGCGGCTGAGAACCCGCGTTCGGCACCCCGAACTCCCCCGGGCGGACCCGAACCGCTCCGATTTTTACCGCCGCTCGGTGGGGGTAATTACCAAATACGCCGGCGCGGGTAATTAGCCGAGTATAAAACGGGCTCTCGACGGCACAACCGGGAGATCCTTGCGATCCTTTCAAGCGCCAAGCTAGTCAGAAGGCAAGCAAAGCAGCTCAGAGAAATCCTTGCGAGAATAACAAGGCCAGAAGGTAGTGAGAACGCTGCCTCCGCCGATCGATATCGGCGCCTGTGAAATCGCCTCCGAACCAAGATCCTTATCAGGCATCGCGCCTTCACGAGGTGGAACGAGAGCCGCCTCCGACGCTCGCTAGCGTCGCGACGCCTTCCAAAAAACCCGCAATCCATCTGGGAATTATTGAAAGACGATCCGAATATCGAATAAGATTTAAAGCCGACCGAATTAAAGCCAAACAGCTGAGCGCTACGAACCGCGCATAAAAACCGCGACAAAAACACGCCCGACGAGTCGCAAGAACGCGATAACGCGCCGATACCGGGAAACGGGCAAGTGCATCGCGCCCGGAAATAATTGATACATTTATACGCACACACACTCGACACATCTGTACATATACATTTATACACGCGCATACACATTCACACACACACACAACGCATCTGTACATATACATTTATACACGCGCATACACAACACATTTGTACACACACACATTCACACAGGAAACAATAAATACTTATTGCACACACATTTCCGCGTTACCGAATTATTGATTCCGCCACCTGGATCCGACGGCTATCCATATAATTGCGTTTCCGCGGTACACGAAAAACCGCCCGTTACATTGGCGCCCGAACAGGGACCGTTTAAATAGAAAACCGTGCAGGTGTGTGTGCGTAGAGAGGCGCGTGAGAATGAAGGGGTGGATTTACGCCCTGCCGAAGGCCCAGCTGGCGGCCATGCTACGGTCATACGACCTCGATGACTCCGGACTGCTGGACGAGCTCCGTCGCCGAATGAGTACGTTTGTCGATGATAATCCGGACGAGTTCGAACCACCGACGGGGGAGGCAAGCGCGGATCCGGCTCCGTGCATTACGGTGACCACTCCCAACCAACATGAGCATGCCGTGGAAGCTCCGGCCACGGACGCGAAGATAATCAATCAGATCCGGAAGTGGGGTTGCCATTTCGATGGTCGAGACCCTGCCGCGTTCCTAGAGCGACTCCGCGAACTCAGGGACGGATATGGGATCTCGGGGCCCCAGATGCTAAAGGGGTTGCCCGAGGTGTTAAAGGGCGATACTGTTGTGGTACCGGAACCACCGCGAGGATTGACGGACGTGGAACGACTTTGAGCGCGCATTTCATCTGCAATTTTTTCCATGGCGATACGCGGCCTCGTTGCGCCGAGAAATCATGGGTCGCCATCAGACGAGCGGCGAGGAATTTACACGCTACTCCACGGTGATGATGACACTGATGCGTCGGGCCGGAAGGTTTTCGCGCGAAGAGCAGCTCGACTTAATATACGAGAATATGCATCCCGATTACAAGACGTATGTTCGCGTGGACGATATCCGGAGTATCGCCGAGTTACAGGCCCGGGCAAAAGAATTCGAAGACATAGAGCGGGAAAAACGGGAGATGAAGAAGCGCGAGAAACCGACCCCGACCGTCGCCGCCGCGTATAACAAGCGCGAATGCTGCTGGCGCTGCAAGCAGCGGGGGCACACGCGGGCCCAGTGCCGGCGCCCGGCTTTAAAGTTCTGCTCCCAGTGCGGCAAGGACGGCGTGTTGACCTCCGAATGTCATCCGCGTCCGGGAAACGCATCAGAGACGAGGGATCTTACGGTCGCGACCCCCGCCCAAGATTCCGCGTAAGGTTCCCCGACCGCACATATACGTGACCATCAAGGGACGGCGGTTCGACGCCCTGATCGACTCCGGGTCGGAAGTCTCCCTCATAAACCGCCACACCGTGGACGCACTCCGACGGGAAGGAGTAACCGAACAAACAGGGGAAGGGGGACAAATCCTGCTGGTGGACGGGACGCCGGCGGACGCCCCCGGGACCGTGGCCATTCCCCTTTGCGTACGAGGCAAGAAGGTCACGCACACCTTCACGATTCTGCCTAAGATGGAGAGTGATCTCCTCGGGATCGACGTTCAGGTCAAATTAAGGCTGAGGGTTCCGACACTGCCCCTGTCCATTATCGGGGAGGGAGGTCAATGCTGGGCCGCCAAGGGGCTGGCCAGCCAGACACCGGAGGAACACCGAGCGCTGCAGAAATTTTTAGAGGGGGAACTCCGGAAGTTCGGAGAAATCGGCGGACCCACCGGGAGAATCCAACATAGAATCCGCTTGAAAGACGCGACACCCATCAAGCAACGGTACCGGCCGCGGAATCCGGCCATGCAGGCCATAATCGACCGCGAAGTGGAAGAAATGCTGGAGCAAGGCGTTATTGAACCCTCCGATAGTCCATGGAGTTCACCGATAGTCCGGAAGAAAGACGGCAAATCCCGTTTTTGTATCGACTTCCGCCGCGTGAACGAGGTGACCCACCGCGACGCGTACCCGCTACCCCAGGAGGTGACCCACGAGGTGACCCACCGCGTGACCGCCACCTTAGATAAGTTAAGGGGGGCCCGCTATCTGTCGACTCTCGACCTTAAGAACGGGTATTGGCAGGTACCACTCACGCCAGAGAGCCGACCAATTACCGCCTTTACGGTGCCCGGAAAAGGGCTTTTCCACTTCCGGGTCATGTCGTTCGGGCTGCACTCGGCGCCCGCCACTTTTCAACGGCTATTATATTAGATACCGTCCTCGGACCTGACCTCGAACCGCACGTCTTCGTGTACTTGGACGACATAATCGTCGTTAGCTGCACGTTCTCGGAACATCTCGAGCTGCTCGCCGAAACCTTTCGTCGACTCCGGGAAGCGCGTCTTCGACTGAACCCGGAGAAGTGTAAATTCTGCGTCGAACAATTAAAATATCTGGGGCACGTAGTGGGACGAGACGGGATCAGGACCGACCCGGAGAAAGTCAGTGCCGTGGCCGGTTGGCCAGAGCCAACAACGATAAAACAAATCCGCCAATTTCTTGGGATGGCGTCATGGTATCGACGGTTTATCGAGAACTTCTCAACCATAGCCGCTCCGCTGACACAACTAACGCGTAAAAACGCCCGATGGAAATGGGGGGATGAGGAGGCAAACGCGTTCCGCGCTCTCAAGGAGCGATTAATTTCCGCGTCCGTTCTCGCTTGCCCGGATTTCATGCGACGTTTTTTTTTGCAAACGGATGCCAGCAGTACCGGACTCGGGGCCGTATTGATGCAGCGCTACGAAGAAGGCGATCGAGTTATTGCCTACGCGAGTCGCACACTCAACGCGGTCGAGAGAAATTATAGCGCAACGGAACTTGAGTGTCTCGCCGTCGTATGGGGCATCCGCCGGATGCGCAACTATCTGGAAGGATACGACTTCACGGTCGTAACAGATCACCAGGCCCTGAAGTGGCTGCGAAAAATCGACTCGCCCACAGGACGTCTCGGGCGATGGGCATTAAAACTGCAGCAATATAACATGGAGATACAGTACCGCCGCGGGACTCTGAATCGCGTCGCGGACGCACTATCGCACCAACCCGAGAGCTGTGCCGCCCGCACTACACGCTGTCACTGGTATCAGCGTATCCTCCAGGAGGTAAAAGACGATCCCGCCGCAAAACCGGAATACAGAATCGAGCAAGGGAGGCTCTACAAACATGTGCTGCACAGCCTCGATTTCAAGGAGACACCGGAGGCACAGCAGTGGAAGGTCTGCGTTCCACAATCGCTCCGGAAAAGGGTGCTCGAGAAGGCTCATGATGCCCCGACCGCCGGGCACTTGGGAATCGCTAAGACCATAGCCAGAATGGCCGAACATTACTACTGGCCGGGAATGTTCCGCGAGGCGGCAAATTATGTCAAGGCTTGCCAAAATTGCCAGAAACACAGTGCGAACCAACACCGACCAGCTGGGAAAATGCACGCGACCAACATCACGCGACCATGGGAACAAGTGACAGTCGACCTGGTAGGACCATTACCACGGTCTCGCAGAGGGCATACGTGGCTATTGTCCATGCAGGATAGATTTTCGAAGTGGGCCGAGTTCGTGCCTCTTCGTCGTGCCACCGCCGATGCCGTAACACAGGCGATCACCAACCACGTCATCCTGAAACACGGCCGTCCAGGATCGATTCTCACGGACAATGGCACGCAACTCCGCTCAAAACAATTGGAGGAACGCTTGGCGGAGAGCGGAATCAAACATGTAACCACCCCGGCGTACGCACCACATTGCAACCCGGTAGAACGTACGAATCGAACGATAAAAACAATGATCAGCCAGTACGTGGACAAGGACCACCGCACCTGGGACGAACATCTGTCAGAATTACAATTCGCGTACAATACGGCCGTGCATGACGCAACCGGGTACACGCCTGCATATTTAAATCACGGGAGAGAGCTCGCCTCGCCGGCCGAAACCGAGGAGCAAAATACGACGCAAGAAACACCAGACGCGATGCACCAGAAACTACAAGAGGCGTACGAGCTCGTGTGCATCAACCTAGCCCAGGCGTTTCAAAGACAGCGGAAATATTACGACCTGCGGCGTCGGGCCTGGAAACCGCAGTTAGGGGAGTGGGTGTTAAAAAAAGAGCACCCCCTGTCAAAGAAAGCCGACGCTTTCAATGCTAAACTAGCGCCGAAATACGGTGGACCATTCGAGGTGAAGAAATACGTGTCTCCCGTAATTGTCGACCTGAGGAGCAAGCGGGGAAAATGGGTTCGACACGTACATATTCAAGACCTCAAGGCAACGACTCAAAACAAAAACAATCCGGGAGAAGACGACTTCATCCCCACCGACAGCGATGACGAGGCCGAATAATCGCTAAACAACCGAGATCATGCTCACAAAGCAACGAAATGTCGAGCGAACCGGACGACATCGTAGCCGCAATCGACGCCTACTTGGCCGAGGAGGCCGAAACAGAAACCGCACCAGCGGAACCACCGGGGCAGCCCGCGGAGAAGCCCCGACCGCCACGGGTCGGGACCGTGATCCAGCGGTCCGACCGGGAAAATGCCAGGAAGGCCGCTATCCTGGCGACACCGCCTCCGCCGCCGCCGAGACGACGTGAACCGAGGCCCTATGAGCGCCAACCGCCACCACCGGCTCGGGAATACCAGCCGACAGCAGCATCCAGAGAGCCGGTACCAGAGCTGCTGATGCCGATGAGCCCGATTCCCACACCGCCGATTCGCGTCCAGGTCGAACCGGGCCTGGTGTTTGAGGTCCCACACTTCGCGGTCCACGTGTCGCGTCGATACCGCCCACGCACCGCAGACGGGCAGTGGATCCTGCGTTTTAGCCGCGACGGCAAACTACGCTATCACCGGCGTATTCGTTAGGCCCGAAGAACCGACCACGCCTCGAATTCAGGCGTTATTTAACGGGGGAGTGATGTAACGATGCACCCCCGAATGCATCGTTTCCCGGCGAACACCGGCCGGAAGCTGCCGCCCGACGAACATCGGTCGGGCAATGGCAGAGGCGCTGTGCGCCCATTTTTAATCTCGTAGCAAACAACCGGGCAGGGACTCTCAACTATTGAGAGACTGCCGTCGGGAGCCGTTACCGGCGGCTGAGAACCCGCGTTCGGCACCCCGAACTCCCCCGGGCGGACCCGAACCGCTCCGATTTTTACCGCCGCTCGGTGGGTAATTGCCGAATACGCCGGCGCGGGTAATTAGCCGAGTATAAAACGGGCTCTCGACGGCACAACCGGGAGATCCTTGCGATCCTCTCAAGCGCCAAGCTAGTCAGAAGGCAAGCAAAGCAGCTCAGAGAAATCCTTGCGAGAATAACAAGGCCAGAAGGTAGTGAGAACGCTGCCTCCGCCGATCGATATCGGCGCCTGTGAAATCGCCTCCAAGATCCTTATCAGGCATCGCGCCTTCACGAGGTGGAACGAGAGCCGCCCCCGACGCTCGCTAGCGTCGCGACGCCTTCCAAAAAACCCGCAATCCATCTGGGAATTATTGAAAGACGATCCGAATATCGAATAAGATTTAAAACCGACCGAATTAAAGCCGAACAGCTGAGCGCTACGAACCGCGCATAAAAACCGCGACAAAAACACGCCCGACGAGTCGCAAGAACGGGATAACGCGCCGATACCGGGAAACGGGCAAGTGCATCGCGCCCGGAAATGATTGATACATTTATACGCACACACACTCGACACATCTGTACATATACATTTATACACGCGCATACACATTCACACACACACATCGCATCTGTACATATACATTTATACACGCACATATACACGCGCATACACAACACATTTGTACACACACACACACACACATTCATACAGGAAACAATAAATACTTATTGCACACACATTTCCGCGTTACCGAATTATTGATTCCGCCACCTGGATCCGACGGCTATCCATATAATTGCGTTTCCGCGGTACACGAAAAACCGCCCGTTACATATTTATATATATATATTGTGACCGTTTATTTTGTTATGTTGGGCTAATGTTAATTGTGGCCGGTGATATTGGCCCACGGCACACCTTCGGCGCGATCTTTTCTCAAAATGTAAAACTCTAAAATTGCCTGGGCGCCAGGTGCGGGGAATCCGCACCGCTCTAATAAAATCTCAACAAATTATATAATCTTCCACGCTCTGAAGAAGATGAAAGAATTTAAAAGCTATCGCGACGGATACTCGGCTAGCCCCGTATCGAAATTGGTAGAGGGGCGGTCCGTTTAATTAATTCACAAGGAAGGATCGAGAATACAAGGTGGCTGCAAATAAAACATAATATTTTAGTAACGAGAATAGATATATTTAACATGTGAATAAATTCCAATGGCAGACCGACTGGCGTAGATGTAAAACGATTGTATAATATTGATTACCAGATTATTAGCCGGCAGCGACGGGCCGGCATTCGAGCGCGATCACCGCGGTATCACGTGTCACGCGGCCGGAAGAAAGCGTAAAAGAAAAGTCCCGGAATTCCGCGCTAAACGAAACTTGTTAGAGTTTCGGCAGCTACGGATTCCCAAATAAATTTTAATAATGAATACCGCGGTTTTGGCTCCTTTAATGACATCCGTCTGTCGCAAATAAAATAATTAATTACAATAATGGATCTACCCGCCACACGCACAGTTGACAGAATCGATTATAGATGCGAGTCGATTATTCAGATCTACTACTTTAACGAAAGAATTGAGCGGCTACTAACGTATCTTACATAGCCGATTGAATCTAGACCTGAAAAATTATAAATAACCAGGAAGTATCAACCGATTTGAGCCTCGGGAGTATGCGAGCCGACGCCGCGACGTAGTTGCCGGTTATCGAGTACCGCAATCGCCTTCGGGCGTGAGCTCTTCGTATCGAAAGTTTAACAGGCAAAGATTCTCACAAAATCACTATAAACGCAACAAGAAAGACAATTAATTTGCCCGTCGATTATCGGTATATTACGCGTTAACGACAAGAATTTAGACAAGACTCGATAACTCAATAAAAGGCACATTAAATTCAACGCGCACAACTACCCTCTATAATATAATACACGGAATGCGAGTCGACGCTGCAACGCAATTGCTAGCTATCGAATCTCGAGATCGCCTTAAGTGTGGGGCTCAGTTAAAGTAATTTTTCCGGACGAAAATTTACAGTTAACAATAATAATCGTACAATAAACACGTAAAGTGACTGTCGGCGCGCAACTGGGAGAGAGGGCACTTAATTTTACGCAAGCTCGAACAAAGTCTTTAGGCCGGCCGTCGTACGGTAAGACGCAAATATCGAGAACGCGGAAAAACGAAATTTACAATGAAATTTAGTGACGGCAGCTATACGGCCCCGACCCTGTTCGAGCTAATTCTACCTTATTACACAAAAAAAACGGCCAGATGGGGTCGACGCTTGTCTCACCGGTGACTCCTTGCGGTTCTCCGTGCTCTCGGCATCCACTCGTCGGATCGATACCTTTGGGCCGTCGTTCCCTTCGCCGGTCCGCCGAACAGTGGCGAGCGGCAGTCCCGTCGGAATCACGCCGGCGAATTAATTGGTAATTGGGCCACCTGCGGCGCTTCCGCAACCCTCAGGATCGTCGTGTGGCCAATTTTATCCCGCGGCCTTCAGGGCCGTACCTGTGCCTGTCGCACCCCGTTTTCCTTGGATTTTTCGTAATTTCTCTCGTCGGAGCCCGTCAGGGGGAATATCTTCGGCAGCCACTCGCCGTTGATTATAAGGTTCTTCTTGAGCTCTATTCCGGCCGAGGTGGCTCCGGCGCGGGGTCCCAGTGTTAATTTCCCGCTGGTTGGCCTTCCCCGCTATCATTCTCCGTACCTGCTGGGCATATTAATGTTCACAGGGCGGTAGCGACAATCTTAAGTGGACTTTAGATAAATTGGCACAACCAAATAATACTTATCCTAGCGTTTCCCTCTAATCGGCGCCTCCACTCGCCCGTCTCCTTGCATGCTGAACTCCTTCCTTAAAGTTGGAGCCACCGGATGAAATCCCGTCCGCGTTTCCCATCACGCCCGCGCTTAAACCTAATCTTATTGCTAACAATTAAATATTTATGCCAGGGAGGCGAGTATAACCTCGCCTCCAATAGCCGCTCTCTCCCTAAATTAGGGGAGAACGAGGGCCCAAATTCACTCTCGGTCGGATCTCGCGATCCTTGTGGCGGACCACCAAGTGTCACGTCACAACTCCCCCCTCCTAAGGGAGGACCGAGGAGGTCTCGGCTACCGACCAACGTCGACAGCCGCTTAATTTTCTCAAAATCCAGTTAATTTCTCGAGGGTTTTCCTCGTGGCGTCCCTTGAACAAAGCTAAATAACATTAGTCCGCTCTCTTCCGCAGTGAACTGCGCCGTCAGTCAAGTATATTCGTGCTAGGAGCATGCGACACAGCCAACAACCATTCCTTCAAAAAAAAAAAAAAATTGGAAGCAAAACACAGGATAAGCGAAGCGGATCCCTTAGCCGAGTACGCTAGTTAATAGTGGTGGGAGAGAGGAAGGCTGTTAATCAACAAGACGATGATTCGGCTCTTCAATCTATTTATTAGTTCCTTTTAGAGAGGAGCCGGGAAGGAGAGGAAAGAAAAAAAAAAATAATAATCGGCAGCTACTGGTGGCCCAGATGGCCCCGGTCCGGGTGGTAGGGTCCCAGATCTCGCCATTCGTCCCGACAGCGGGGGCAAGTGCGGAGAGTTACCCCCTCCCGGCCGCACCCATAACAATATGGCCGGTCCTTGGGCCACGGGCAGGCGGAGTATTTGTGATCCGTGGCTCGGCAGTTCCAACATACGTTGGAGCCCCTGGTGGGTAGCCTGGCGGGTACTACGGCCGGCGGTGCGGGGGCCGAGGGCTCTCCTCTTGGCGGCCCCCGAGCGAGAGTCGTCACCACGTTAGGCTCCGGGGGTGTAGGTGGCGACCGGGGGCTTTGTCCCTCCGGTAAGCCGGGGCGTCTCATGATGGCAGCTTGGGGAAGGCGTCCTCTCCCCCGCCCCGGTAGGCGCGGTTGCTCGGCAGCTATTGGGGACGGGTCCACCTGGACCCCCGTAGAGCGGTGGTCGGTCTCCCCAGTTTGGGTGCCGGTGTGGTGAACCTCCGGCGCGGCCACCTCGAAGAGACGCTGCCCCAGCGTCCTACCTCCCGAGGCTTGCGCCCCCTGTTCCCGGGTACGGGGAAACTCCCGCACCGTCGCCCCCCGGGTGGTTGTCCTCCGGCGGTCCCGTTCTTCCTCCAGATCCCGGAGCTCCGCCCAAAATCCGGGGTAGCGGTCATGGACCTCCTCGATTAGTGCCCTGTAGCGGAGCCTGAAACGCCGGTACTCCATATCTCTCTCCCTTCGAGTATCTATTGTCGGCAGCTATCTATGGGGGGGGATATGATATGGTTTGAGATCTTGCACATGCACCTTACCCGCAAAATCGCCATTCAAATGGACGAGCTCACACACAACAGACGAAAGCATACGATCAATGCGAAAAGGTCCGTGGAATTTCGGTGATAACTTGGCGGCAACATTCTGTGCCGCCGACGATAAAACGTGATGGCGCTTCAGTACTAGATCGCCGGTCTGAAAAGCAATGTCGCGTCGTTTCACATCGTAATACGCGGCTTGCTTGCGATAGGCTTGCTCCAAATTCCCGTCCACCCAGTAGTATAGAGTACGCAACCTTTTCATTCGCTCCGACCACTCAACGGGATCTCGCGGCTCGACTTCAGCCGCTCCACGGCAACGATCGCGCAAGCTATTAGAAGGAGTCAACTCTCGTCCTAGATTCAAGAAAGCGGGCGATGTGCCTATCGACGAATGGTGAGCCGTGTTATATGCGAAACGGAAGTCTTTCAAGTGCTCATCCCACTCCCGATGGTCTCGATCCAGGAACGCGACAATCATTGTTTTTAAGACCCTATTCACTCGCTCAACGGGATTTGCTTGTGGGTGGTACGGCGGAATAGTGGTGAGCTGGATTCCGTGCTCTTCAGCGAACGATTGCAAAGTTCGGTTCGCGAATTCCGTGCCGTTGTCCGTAAGCAGGAACTTTGGCGTACCCCACCGCGAGACTACTTCCTCTAAAGCTTCACAAATCTTTTTCCCGTTAGCGGCGCGTAGCGGAAAACACTCCACCCACTTCGTGAATAAGTCCTGCACGACCAGGATGTACGTGAATCCGGACTTACTCTTGGGAAACGGTCCCATTATATCGGCAGCGATGACAGTCCAGGGGCCCTCCACTACGCGACGACCCATGAGTCCCGCCGGGGGAGCCTGTTCCACCTTAGTGCGTTGACACGTGTCGCACTGTCGAACATACTTCGCGACATCCCGAAACATGTTCGGCCAAAAGTACGCGACCGCGAGTCTCTGAAAGGTCTTTTCCACCCCCAGATGTCCGGACTTCGGTTCGTCGTGAGCCTCTCTCAAAGCTTCCTCTCGTTGTTCTTGAGGTAGTACTAATTTCCACCGATCTAAATCCTCGACAATGTCCGATACGATTGCCCTCGGTCTACAATAGTACAACTGACCGTCGACCGCCCCCCAATCCGTATATCTTTTAGTTCGGTCAGATACCTCCCTGAAACGCCGGCGATACCACTCATCGGCGGTATCGGCAGCTAAATCTGCTTCCGCGGCAACCAATACTTTAACCTCGGTGTCACCTTCATACATTCTCGACAGAGCATCCGGTACGTGATGTAACGCGCCCTTTCTATGCACTATCTCGTAATCGTATTCGAGTAGTTCTAAGGCCCACCTTGCGAGTCGACCCGTAGGATTCTTAAGATTATGCAACCATCGCAAGCTACTGTGATCGGTTATTACCGTAAACTTATAACCCTCTAGATATGGTCGAAATTTCTTAATCGCCCATACGACAGCTAAGCACTCCTGTTCTGTGACGGAATATCTCTTCTCCGGATCGGACAACGCTCTACTCGCGAAAGCTATTACGTTCTCTTTCCCGTCCATAATTTGCGTTAGAACGGCCCCTATTCCGACGGAACTCGCGTCGGTTTGTAGCGTAAATGGAATACTAAAATCAGGGCACGATAACGTAGGCGCAGTCATTAGATGTGAACGGATCTGTTCAAACGCACGGATTTGGTCTTCCGTCCACTCCCAACGTTGATTCTTCTTTAGTAATCGCGTTAAGGGTTCACTAATCGTAGCAAACTGCGGAATGAACCGTCGATACCAGGAGGACATACCCAATAAACGACGTAGCTGTTTTATGTTCCGCGGGGCCGGATATTCTAAGATTGGTTGAACTTTGTCCGGATCTACGGTTAACCCGTCCCTCTGTACAATAAACCCGAGATAGCGAACCTGTGAGCGACAGAACTCACATTTCGCCGGATTTATCGTGAGACCGGCCGCAAAAATTTTATCCAACACGCGTCCTAACCATTCTAGGTGTTCCTCGAAAGTCGGCGTCACGATCACGATGTCGTCGAGGTACGCGAACGCGTGCGGTTCCATTTCCGGCCCTATTAACTTGTCTAATAAACGCTGGAATGTCGCGGGAGCTCCTGTCAGTCCGTAAGGCATTCGCGCGAAGTGGTATAATCCTTTTCCGGGTACGCTAAAGGCGGTAATCTCCCTGCTTTCTTTGGCCAGAGGTATTTGAAAATACGCCTGACTCAAGTCAAGAGTTGAGATGTACTTTGCCGACCTTAGTTTGTCTAGAATGCCGTTCATGTTCGGCAGCGGATATGCATCCTTCTTGGACACGCTATTAACTTTCCGGAAGTCTAAACAAAATCTGTATTTCCCGGTAGATTTCTTTACCATGACGATAGGATTTGACCACTCACTAAAAGAAGGCTCTATAATTCCAGCCTCTAACATTTTATCCACTTCATCGCGAATAGCCTCCTGAACCTTAGGCGAAACCAAATAGCATCGCTGCTTAATAGGTCGATGTTGGCCAACGTCAATAACATGCTCTGTAAGAGAAGTGACACCGGGGTCTTCGGCAGCTATCGGTATCTTATCCCTCAAAAATGACTCTAAGCGTTCATTCTGCAAGGGTGTCAACTCGGGGAGTCCACAGCATACTCGCGATTCCTCGCTCTCCGACTCAAACGGATACCTCACGGCAGGACCATCTCTAAAATTCCATTCCGATAACTCATAATCCACAACCAAGCCAAATTTTCGCAAAAAATCCATGCCGACTAAACACGAAACGGTCAAGTCCGGCAGCAAACAAGCTGAGATGGTACGAATCCGATCCCCCAATCGAAACGATAAATCGACCTCTTCGCGCGCCCTCGCTATTCGCCCATTCGCGGTACGGATCCGAGTAACTCGTTGCCGAGTAGGCAGATCCAACCTTCGAACAATTTTAATGGCCTCCGCCCCGAGGATCGTACGAGTCGATCCCGAATCGACGAGCGCCCTTAAAGGTTCCTTATTAACGGCAACGATAAGATAATGCAAGAGTGGTAGCTCTAAAGAATCGGTGGGATCGACCATGTTCGACGACAAGACCACCTCGCGCGTGGAGCTCGCGACGCGGGCCTCCCCTTCATTATTCAGAGTCGTAGCGGCCCTCCCTAACGACTCTTGGCCTCGTTTCCCGAACACGGGGGACAAGTTTTCACGGTGACATTCGCCTTGCCGCAACGGTAGCAATATTGGCGACGCGATTCTGAGCATTCACGCGCTATATGGCCGGTCTTCTCACAATTCCAACACTTCACCGTTCGGTTGGAAGCCACTGAAGTGCTAGGAGTCGGAACGGAATTACCGGTGGTCGCGGCAGCAGGAGGCGTGACGGCAACGGTCGCCGGTGCAGCCCGGGTGTCGGTCGCCCCTTTCTGGGCTCGCTTGTCGTTCCTTTTCTTCTTCGTGGACTGCACGCCAGCTATTCCGGCGGCAGCCACGGCAGTCGGACCTTTCGCGGCCTTGCGCGGAGGGCGATACGCTAAATCAGGAAAAATAGACTGGTCCGGAGTCGGCGGCGGACGATATTGCGTTAAAGCGTCGTAGCTACGTTCAACACGGGTAGCCGCATACTCTAGCGAGGCGAAATCATAAATATTACAGCGGTGAACCGAGATCTGTAAACGCGGCAGCATATTACGGTGTGCGTAATTTAACTGTTCCTCTAAACTCCACGGAGGACTTAATCTATCGAAAAGAGCGCGAATACAAGTTAAATAATCCGCGATAAGCTCGTGTTCGCCCTGTGTACGCCGCATAATCTCGTCTCGCAAGGCAAACTGGAAGTCAGGATTCCCGAATCTTTCACGCCATGCAGTCTCAAAATCGCGCCATGTCCTCCATCGATTACGTTCGCCACGGTACCAGTATAACGCGATGCCCGATAAAAAGAACGGAATGCATTTGAAAATTTCCTCGTCGCTGACTGTTATTAACGCGCGACCCTCCTCGATACGTGTTAA
Organism: Camponotus vicinus; assembly: GCF_025532165.1. Taxonomy (NCBI): domain Eukaryota; kingdom Metazoa; phylum Arthropoda; class Insecta; order Hymenoptera; family Formicidae; genus Camponotus; species Camponotus vicinus. Next base: position 12,439,794 of record NW_028141950.1, on the reverse strand, counting down.
AAACGTTTCCGCGTCGCTACCTCTCGTGCCGGAAAATTGTAGGTTCCATCGACGCATAACATGATAGACGTCCATGGCGGAAGACGTCGATCTCGGCGTGGATCGATTACCCATGGACTGCGGGGGTAGTTCTATCCGCGGGGGTCGTACATGTAGCCGCGAGCGATCCCCCTCCGTTGCCCCCTCGGCAGCCATGGACCGCTCGTCTCTTCCACTGGGCCTTCCAGGCGCCCCTTCCGGCTGTTCGAACGCTTCAAAATCGACCCCGGTGGGTGTCCGCGGCGCCTCCCAACCCAGTAGCGTGCAGTTCTCATGCTTAATTAATCGAGCTCTTAACGCGTGGGCGGTACCCTCACTATTCTGACCCCGTCGCTCTAACTCCGCTCTAAGCTGGTCCACCGACAGCGCGTGAACCCATTCCGTATCGTTCCTATTTTCTACGCTCATCGTGAACACTCGATCCCGAAATAAAACTCAAATCCGGTCGTTATCTCACGGCAACTATACGAGTCGAAAATATTACGTATTTCGGTCGACGAGAGCTGTGGCTCCCCGAGGACGCAATTATTTATGTTATACTGCGAAGGCTTTATCCGAGAGATCCCCGAGAGAAGCTAACAATGACAATCGTTAAATTCGAGTATGATAGGCGAACGCTCCGAACGGTAACACACCAAAAATATAAACACTAACGCGAAGACAAACGACTCTAGGATTCCGAAAACTTCGAGCAAGCAATCCTCACTAATATAATCTTTCCCCAATAATCCTCTCGCAAAATCACACCGAAATTCCACAGATAAGGGTAAAGATCGATTTACAATAAGAATTTTTATTACGGTAATTAGATCCTGAAAGAAGGTACCTTAGCACACAAAATATAAATCAAAGCAAATAATCTCAATCGCAAACAACAGCAAAAAAAAAAAATACACAAGAAAATAAATCAAAATCGGTAACACATCATTAGGCAAGAAATAAAGTCAAATACTATAGCGGTAGGCAGCAATTAATGCGCCAATAAACGAAAGAAAAAGAAGAGGGGTACGCAAGCATTCCAAAAATTAAGTAGATAATCAGATTCTCTATATTGACGTTTAATTCGCTACGTTGAATTTTCAACACCAAAAAAAAATTTTTAATCAAAAGGTGATGAAGTTTTCTAAAAGTTACCAACAGTCATTAATAACAACCGAAAAATAATGATAAAGACTCAAAAAAATCAATAAAATCTTTGAAAAGCTAAACTCCAATATATAACATCTCAGAAGTTTTAATATTGAGGGAAAGAAAAAAAAATTAATATTTTCATTAAATTAAATTAAATTACCAAATTTTCTTCTGATCGACAGCTATTATTTTAGATATTCCATTAAATTGATTAAATCGAGGGTATCGCTAATATTTGAAAAGCTTCTGAGAATTTCCCATACTTTCAAAACGGTTGTTTCCAAAGTTCGTATTTGCTTGCGATCCTCAAACATACGCGAATAATACAAGAGAAATACACGTTCAAATATAAGGCACAAAGAGATATCACAACATTCAAAATCCAATATATATTACAGTTGACCTTGTTATTCTCGATCTCCTTTCCGACTTAACGGATTTTATTCAAACGATAATGCTATAAGTTTTCGATAAGCCCTTTTTATAGGGCCCCACGTTGGGCGCCAATTTGTGACCGTTTATTTTGTTATGTTGGGCTAATGTTAATTGTGGCCGGTGATATTGGCCCACGGCACACCTTCGGCGCGATCTTTTCTCAAAATGTAAAACTCTAAAATTGCCTGGGCGCCAGGTGCGGGGAATCCGCACCGCTCTAATAAAATCTCAACAAATTATATAATCTTCCACGCTCTGAAGAAGATGAAAGAATTTAAAAGCTATCGCGACGGATACTCGGCTAGCCCCGTATCGAAATTGGTAGAGGGGCGGTCCGTTTAATTAATTCACAAGGAAGGATCGAGAATACAAGGTGGCTGCAAATAAAACATAATATTTTAGTAACGAGAATAGATATATTTAACATGTGAATAAATTCCAATGGCAGACCGACTGGCGTAGATGTAAAACGATTGTATAATATTGATTACCAGATTATTAGCCGGCAGCGACGGGCCGGCATTCGAGCGCGATCACCGCGGTATCACGTGTCACGCGGCCGGAAGAAAGCGTAAAAGAAAAGTCCCGGAATTCCGCGCTAAACGAAACTTGTTAGAGTTTCGGCAGCTACGGATTCCCAAATAAATTTTAATAATGAATACCGCGGTTTTGGCTCCTTTAATGACATCCGTCTGTCGCAAATAAAATAATTAATTACAATAATGGATCTACCCGCCACACGCACAGTTGACAGAATCGATTATAGATGCGAGTCGATTATTCAGATCTACTACTTTAACGAAAGAATTGAGCGGCTACTAACGTATCTTACATAGCCGATTGAATCTAGACCTGAAAAATTATAAATAACCAGGAAGTATCAACCGATTTGAGCCTCGGGAGTATGCGAGCCGACGCCGCGACGTAGTTGCCGGTTATCGAGTACCGCAATCGCCTTCGGGCGTGAGCTCTTCGTATCGAAAGTTTAACAGGCAAAGATTCTCACAAAATCACTATAAACGCAACAAGAAAGACAATTAATTTGCCCGTCGATTATCGGTATATTACGCGTTAACGACAAGAATTTAGACAAGACTCGATAACTCAATAAAAGGCACATTAAATTCAACGCGCACAACTACCCTCTATAATATAATACACGGAATGCGAGTCGACGCTGCAACGCAATTGCTAGCTATCGAATCTCGAGATCGCCTTAAGTGTGGGGCTCAGTTAAAGTAATTTTTCCGGACGAAAATTTACAGTTAACAATAATAATCGTACAATAAACACGTAAAGTGACTGTCGGCGCGCAACTGGGAGAGAGGGCACTTAATTTTACGCAAGCTCGAACAAAGTCTTTAGGCCGGCCGTCGTACGGTAAGACGCAAATATCGAGAACGCGGAAAAACGAAATTTACAATGAAATTTAGTGACGGCAGCTATACGGCCCCGACCCTGTTCGAGCTAATTCTACCTTATTACACAAAAAAAAACGGCCAGATGGGGTCGACGCTTGTCTCACCGGTGACTCCTTGCGGTTCTCCGTGCTCTCGGCATCCACTCGTCGGATCGATACCTTTGGGCCGTCGTTCCCTTCGCCGGTCCGCCGAACAGTGGCGAGCGGCAGTCCCGTCGGAATCACGCCGGCGAATTAATTGGTAATTGGGCCACCTGCGGCGCTTCCGCAACCCTCAGGATCGTCGTGTGGCCCATTTTATCCCGCGGCCTTCAGGGCCGTACCTGTGCCTGTCGCACCCCGTTTTCCTTGGATTTTTCGTAATTTCTCTCGTCGGAGCCCGTCAGGGGGAATATCTTCGGCAGCCACTCGCCGTTGATTATAAGGTTCTTCTTGAGCTCTATTCCGGCCGAGGTGGCTCCGGCGCGGGGTCCCAGTGTTAATTTCCCGCTGGTTGGCCTTCCCCGCTATCATTCTCCGTACCTGCTGGGCATATTAATGTTCACAGGGCGGCAGCGACAGTCTTAAGTGGACTTTAGATAAATTGGCACAACCAAATAATACTTATCCTAGCGTTTCCCTCTAATCGGCGCCTCCACTCGCCCGTCTCCTTGCATGCTGAACTCCTTCCTTAAAGTTGGAGCCACCGGATGAAATCCCGTCCGCGTTTCCCATCACGCCCGCGCTTAAACCTAATCTTATTGCTAACAATTAAATATTTATGCCAGGGAGGCGAGTATAACCTCGCCTCCAATAGCCGCTCTCTCCCTAAATTAGGGGAGAACGAGGGCCCAAATTCACTCTCGGTCGGATCTCGCGATCCTTGTGGCGGACCACCAAGTGTCACGTCACAATATATATACACGACTTGCAAAATTCGATCGACTTTCCCCTGGTGTATATTAGATCGGCGGTACTCATTTCTTATTAAAAATAAAATAAAAAATAATATTTCATTAAGAATAAAAAATAATAAAAACAAACATAAAAATAATAAAAAATAAAAAAATAAAGTAACAAAAGAGTTAACTTTAAAATTGTTTTATTACAAAAATACAAAATATAACTTTATAAATATGTATTAACGCAATTGTAATTATAAAATTGTATTTTGAAATTATAAAATTGTTATTTTAAATAAGACATTCCTTTTAAATACGAAGAAAGATATTTTTTGATAAAATCGGAAAGTATTTCCTTATTGTTTTAAATGCTAATTGTATGTAAAATATGTGTGTGAAAGACATATATTATTTTTATCATGTGATTACATATTTTTATCATGTAATCCGTAATATATGAAATTACCCAGGTAGTAAGATGACGTCTAAAGACGTCTTAAAGACGTCTATGCCGTCATTACGTTATTAAGACGTCATTTGACGTCATTCTGCTACTTGAGTAATAATACATTAATCTCTACTCTGTTTATTTATAGTTTTATGAAATATATGTGCTCTGCTATAAATTCAGTAATCAACTGTATAATAGTATACAGTGATAGTTCAACTACATATTTTCAGAAATATTTTTATCGACAAAAAAAAATATATATATGTATATACAGGGTGAGCCATTTTAATTAACGCACGCAATTATTTCGGAAACAAAGCATTTTAGAGAAAAATGTTTCAGACAAAAGTTTTATGGTTTCGAGGGGGCCATAAGATGGTATCATTGGTTTGACCTTGAAGAGTTATTTGAAGGTCACATGAAGGTCACCTTCAATTTCTTAAATGGAACCTACTATTTGTCATTGCATATTCTTGTAGCTTATCTCGAGAGCTTTCCAAAACACTATAATTAAGTACTTTTTTGTTAAGTACTTTTTGAGTTATGAGGCTTGAAATAATTTCTTAATTTTACATAAACCGTAAAATATCTTGTAAAATATTCATTTTTCGATTATCTTACCTTAATACTTTTATGTACAAAATAATGAGAGGAATCAATTGGTGTAAAGAAAACATAGTTGTTTTTAAGAAAAAATATGGAATTGTTAATTGCAAATTACATATTTTTTCTTCAAAACAACTATGTGTTTTTTTTACACCAGTTGATTCCTCTCATTATTTTGTACGTAAAAGTATTAAGGTAAGATAATCGAAAAATGAATATTTTACAAGATATTTTACGGTTTATGTAAAATTAAGAAATTATTTCAAGCCTCATAACTCAAAAAGTACTTAACGAAAAGGTACTTAATTATAGTGTTTTGGAAAGCTATCGAGATAAGCTACAAGAATATGCAATGACAAATAGTAGGTTCCATTTAAGAAATTGAAGGTGACCTTCATGTGACCTTCAAATAACTCTTCAAGGTCAAACCAATGATACCATCTTATGGCCCCCTCGAAACCAAACAACTTTTGTCTGAAACATTTTTCTCTAAAATGCTTTGTTTCCGAAATAATTGCGTGCGTTAATTAAAATGACTCACCCTGTATATATATGTATATACAGGGTGAGCCATTTTAAGTTACCCACCCCAATAACTTTTTTATTTTTGAATGTACAACAAAATGTTTCAAATAAAAGTTGCTTGACTTCGAGGGGGACAGAAGATGGTGGCAAAAATTTGACCTTGGATAGTCATTTGAAGGTCACATAAAGGTCACCTTCAATTTCTTAAATGGGAACCCCTATTTTTTATTACTTATTCTTGTATCTTATCTCGAGAGCTTTCCAAAACACTATAATTAAGTACCTTTTCGTTAAGTACTTTTTGAGTTATGAGGCTTGAAATAATTTCTTAATTTTACATAAACCGTAAAATATCTTGTAAAATATTCATTTTTCGATTATCTTACCTTAATACTTTTATGTACAAAATAATGAGAGGAATCAATTGGTGTAAAGAAAACATACAGTTGTTTTCTTTACACCAATTGATTTCCCTCATTATTTTGTACATAAAAGTATTAAGGTAAGATAATCGAAAAATGAATATTTTACTATATATTTTATGGTTAATATAAAATTAAGAAATTATTTCAAGCCTCATAACTCGAAAAGTACTGAATGAAGAAATACTTTATTATAGTGTTTTGGAAAGCTCTCGAGATAAGATACAAGAATAAGTAATAAAAAATAGGGGTTCCCATTTAAGAAATTGAAGGTGACCTTTATGTGACCTTCAAATGACTATTCAAAGGTCAAATTTTTGCCACCATCTTCTGTCCCCCTCGAAGTCAAGCAACTTTTATTTGAAACATTTTGTTGTACATTCAAAAATAAAAAAGTTATTGGGGGTGGGTAACTTAAAATGGCTCACCCTGTATATATATATACAGGGCGATCCTGAAAAACGTTATGTCTTTAAAATGACGTATTCCTGACACCGTTCTAAGACAATTTTTCCTTTACCAAAATTTGATTTGAAGCGTAGTTTTTGAATTATGAGCAAAAATAGTTAGTAAATCACGCGTCGGGTACAGAAGGCAGGCAGGAGCGGCGCGGCGTGCCGCGAGCGCGGGCGCAGCTGACCGCCCGACGGGTGATTATCACCGCATGAGTCGCTAACTATTTTATCTTATAATATAAAATTATGCTTTAAATAAAATTTTGGTAAAGAAGAAAATGTCTTAGAATTACGTCAGAAATACGTGTTCCTTAAAATAACGTTATTTTAATAATGAAAAGTTGTTTCGGATCGCCGGCCGTCCGACGTTGCAATCAGCTGATTGCTACACGCGATGTGTGTATGGCGGAGTGTGTGCGTAAGAGAGAGAGAGAAAGAGAGAGAGAGGGAGGGTAGGAGGGACAGACATTCATACACACGCACGCACTTTTTTTCTCGCTCTCTTTCTCTCTTTTACGCAACACTCATACACTCTCTCATTCAGTCTCTCACTCACACTCTCTCGGTCACTCACTCACTCACTCACCTGCTTACTCACTTGCTCACTCACCTTGTAGCAGCGTAGCGAATCTTCATGCTATGTATTGTTGTTATCTGCTGCACGGTTATGATTGCTAGAGATGCGCGACACATCGAAATTTTTTCGATTATTAGTCTCACACTCGATTGACACAATACAGATTACACGATAACGAGTTTACTGTTTATTCACTCACTATTGATTTATCGATATCAAAAATTACTTTCAAAGAAACGCGAATGCAAACAGCACATGACTCGACGCGAAGCGACGGACCGCGGAGACTGCGCGACCACAAGAGTTATGTTGCCAGAAACGCGACACGCGACATCTAACAAACGACTTGCGCGTGGCGCGTGATTGACGCGAGGTAAGACGAACGATCGGCTAAAACCTTCGCATTGCGAATGCGGTAGAAAACATGACACGTATAATGACATACTTAAAAAATTAATTATTTATTATAAATAATAACTATTTCTAATTATAATAAATAATTATTATTTTAAAAAGCATGTGTTGTACGTTATTACGTTTTCGAAGTTATTGCATTCACGATGCGAAGATTTAAGTCAATCGCAAGAATAATGTAATTTTAATTCTTGCGATTGACTTAAATCTTCGCATCGTGAATGCAATAACTTCGAAAACGTAATAACGTACAACACATGCTTTTTAAAATAATAATTATTTATTATAATTAGAAATAGTTATTATTTATAATAATTAATTTTTTAAGTATGTCATTATACGTGTCATGTTTTCTACCGCATTCGCAATGCGAAGGTTTTAGCCGATCGTTCGTCTTATCTCGCGTCAATCACGCGCCACGCGCAAGTCGTTTGTTAGATGTCGCGTGTCGCGTTTCTGGCAACATAACTCTTGTGGTCGCGCAGTCTCCGCGGTCCGTCGCTTCGCGTCGAGTCATGTGCTGTTTGCATTCGCGTTTCTTTGAAAGTAATTTTTGATATCGATAAATCAATAGTGAGTGAATAAACAGTAAACTCGTTATCGTGTAATCTGTATTGTGTCAATCGAGTGTGAGACTAATAATCGAAAAAATTTCGATGTGTCGCGCATCTCTAGCAATCATAACCGTGCAGCAGATAACAACAATACATAGCATGAAGATTCGCTACGCTGCTACAAGGTGAGTGAGCAAGTGAGTAAGCAGGTGAGTGAGTGAGTGAGTGACCGAGAGAGTGTGAGTGAGAGACTGAATGAGAGAGTGTATGAGTGTTGCGTAAAAGAGAGAAAGAGAGCGAGAAAAAAAGTGCGTGCGTGTGTATGAATGTCTGTCCCTCCTACCCTCCCTCTCTCTCTCTTTCTCTCTCTCTCTTACGCACACACTCCGCCATACACACATCGCGTGTAGCAATCAGCTGATTGCAACGTCGGACGGCCGGCGATCCGAAACAACTTTTCATTATTAAAATAACGTTATTTTAAGGAACACGTATTTCTGACGTAATTCTAAGACATTTTCTTCTTTACCAAAATTTTATTTAAAGCATAATTTTATATTATAAGATAAAATAGTTAGCGACTCATGCGGTGATAATCACCCGTCGGGCGGTCAGCTGCGCCCGCGCTCGCGGCACGCCGCGCCGCTCCTGCCTGCCTTCTGTACCCGACGCGTGATTTACTAACTATTTTTGCTCATAATTCAAAAACTACGCTTCAAATCAAATTTTGGTAAAGGAAAAATTGTCTTAGAACGGTGTCAGGAATACGTCATTTTAAAGACATAACGTTTTTCAGGATCGCCCTGTATACACACACACACACACACACACACACACACACGCTATTTTCTCGATATTATATTAAGTAAAACATGTGCGCTTTTTTCGATTTTGTTCTTTCTCTATGTTCTATTCTTTATATTCTTTTATATTTTATATCTATCTTCTTATATATTTTTCTTTTTTGTTGCGCAGGGGAAATCCTCATGGATTTCCCCTCCCCGGGGAGGGAGAGGAGGTTATGCCGGACTCCTACCGGCTAAAACCCCTGCGGGTGTCCTCCACCGCGGTTTTACGAAAGGGGCCACGGGTACGCCGAAGCATTCTTCCGCGACCCCCTCACCGCCTTACCTTCTGTAGTTACCGGGGGGAAACCTCCATTCCCGGTACCATCCATGGGGGAAATGCAGGCGGGAGTATTCCCCGCTCCACACCTGCTCCCCTCTTGCTGCAGCCCCTAGTGGCGGGACTTCTTCCACTGCTGGCTCGCCGTGGACCCTGGTGGCAGAGCCTCTTCTTGTGCCGTGAGGGAGGGGCGGGAGGTGGGGACACTGCAGGGGGGCCATACCAAAGCTGAGGCTCCCCGGTCCCGGAACCCCCCTTATCCCTCCGCTCTTCCTATAGGGTACTTCTTTTCTTCCTCCTTAGGGTAGGTTCCGCGGTGGGGCCAGAGGCCCTGGCAGCCTCCTTCTCCCCCGCAACACCCTCCTGGGGCCCTGTGCCCGTGGTGAAGGAGGAGGCATCCCTCTCCTCTCCCTTCCGGCCTCCTCCTTCGCCATCATGACGGTCTCGCAGTAGCAAGCTACCGCCCTCCAGGACTCCTCCGTCTCCGTCATGGCCCTGACGACCGCCACCAAGGAGAGGTCCTCACCTATAACCTGGACCAGGGCACGGCGCTGCACCCCCCCCCCCAGGCCACACGCGCCTCGAGGGTGTGCTGCGCCGTGTCCCGGTCCTCCCCACAGTGATGGCACCCCGGGAACATCTCCTTCCCAATGCGGCATAGGTACTGACCGAAACACCCGTGTCCGGTCAGCACCTGCGCCACCCTGAAAGTCATCTGCCCCCAGCCTCTCCCCACCCATTGCGCGAAGACCGGTAAAATCGCCCTCACAACTTTCTGTTCCTCGTAGGCCGGCCCAGACAATAGTCTCCGCCAGTCCACGAGGACAGAGTCCACCACCTGGCGTCTGATGGCATTCTTCGCCGTCGGACCCATCGGTAATCCCCTCTCCCGGAGCTCCCGGACCCGCCAGTACGTCATTGACTGGCCCTGAGCCAGAAGCTCCAGGGGAGGAGCCCCAGCTAACAACGCCGCCGCCGCATACGACACTGTGCGGTATGCACGGGCGGCCCTCAGTACGATGGGCCTATGTGCCCCCTGCAGGAAACCCCTAATCCTCCTGGACCTCGAGGCCGCACCCGCCCAGATCGGAGCCCCATAAAGGGCCACCGAACCGACCGTGTCCACGTACAATTTGCGGACACGGCCGTCCGGCCCCCCAAGGTTGGGCAGCAGCCTCGAAAGTGAGGCCGCCACCCTCTCCATTTTGGGGGCCAGCTGAGCAAAGCTCCCCGAACTCCCATCTACCGTCAAGGTGGAGACCCAGATACTTCATCCGTGTCCCCACCTCGACCTTGTGTCCATCTACCGTCAGGGGTAGTCTGGGGGGAGCCCCTCGGGAGCCATCATGAAAGAAGATAGCTTCTGTCTTCCGAGGGGCCACCCCCAGACCCAGGCCTTTGATACCTCCGACCACCACGGCCACCGCGATATTCCCTCTCACGATCGCGTCCTCCCAGTTCCTCCCCCCAGCCACCACAAGAGTATCATCTGCGTAACAGATGACGTGGCAGCCGGGGAGAAGGACTCTCCCCAAGACCTCGTCGTACGCGAGGTTCCATAACAGGGGCCCCAAGACGGACCCCTGTGAAACCCCGCGAAGGATCTCCCGCCTTCTCAACTCCCCCCCCCCGCGTCACGAAAGACTATCCCTCTACCCACGAAGTAGGCCCAGACCATCCTGACCAGATATCCGGGGACCCCGTGTGCCCGAAGACCCGCGTCCACCTTATCCCACGGGAGGGTATTAAAGGCGTTAATTATGTCCAAGGACACAGCCAACGCCACCCCCCCACCCCGGATCATCCGTTCCGAGCAGGCCCGCAGATCATCGACTGCGTCGATGGTCGACCGGCCCGCCCGGAACCCAAATTGTCGCGCGTTGAGTCCCCCGCTCCCGCTCAGGTGCTCATTGAGCCGCCCCACCACGATTCTCTCCATCAGCTTACCGACCTCATCCAGCAAACAGAGAGGCCGGTAGGCCGAAGGCTCCGCGGGGTCCCTTCCTCCCTTAGGGAGGAGGACCAGTCTCGCCTCCTTCCAGGGGGAAGGAAAGACCCCCTCCCTAAGGCATCTCGTAAAGAGATACCTCAGGGGCCCCCCTACTTCGCCCATGGCTAGGGCCCAAACCCTCCCCGGGATGCTGTCCGGACCCGGAGCCTTATTCGTCTTCATTTTCCGGACAGCATCCCTCATCTCATCAGCGGATACCTCCAACTCCTCCTCCCACTCGGGCACCCCTCTCAAGGGTGGGAAGGGCACCGCATCCCCGGCTCCCCCAGGGAAGAGGGCCCCAACCACCTCCCCGAGGAAACCAGGGTCCAGGGACTCCGTGGTCGGAGGCGCCCGCGGCCTCAGTTTATTGAGGACCAGCATATACGGCCGGCCCCACGGGTCCTCGTTAAGGGAGGAAATAAGGTCCTCCCAGGCCATCTTCTTATATTTATTTTATGTCTATCTTTCTCTAACTATCCTCTAAAACATTCTATTTATATATAAAACTAAAAAATTCTATTTTTTAATATTATATTTAAATAATTATCTATTTATGTATATGGATATATGTATATAATATTATTTCATTATATATAATTTTTTATTTAATATATAACATTTAATATATAATATTTAGTATGTAATATTTACATATACATAATATTTAATATATTTAATATAGTATTTAATTTAATAGTAATATTTAATATATATTTTAAGAAAACATTTTTTTTACATTTCCTCTTGAAGAAGAGGAAGAGACCACCACCTTCTCGCGGTTTCCGTTGAGCAACAACATGTAAGTTGTTTATTTACAAATTGATAAAACATTATACATGCTATTAGAATATTATATTATTTATTAGAAAATATTATTAACATGTGTGATTTCTTGAAAGAAAAAAAAAATGTGCATGTTGGCCAAGAGTGGATTTTTATCATTTATTCTCTTTCTATCCTTTATTTTTCAAATTAGTTATATCTTTTATATGCAAAATAAATTGTAATTAGGAGGTTTATTTAATTAATTAATTTAATTTTTTAAAGGATTAAAGATTTATTTAATTTTACGTATAAATTTTACATGTTTTTACGCGAGACCTAATAAATAGATCGAACCGCTAACATACGATTCTCGAGGCATTAGCTATAGCTACAGCGCTCGAGAAAGAAGGAGACAGTAGATTATACGTCGGCGCTCTTCCACTGCCCGAAGATAGCCGAGCGCCGAGCGCCTCGCGTACACGGCTCTTTCTTTGTGTGCGAGACCGTGCGCAGCTCATTTCTGGCAACCACGGTCTTACATACAGGTCTGGAAACTCAGGCCTTTTTTAGTGGTGGGGGAGGTCTCACTTAGTGTGTCCGTTTTTCGACTAGAAGTCGCAATACGAGCGAGAGAGACAGAGATAGACGGCAGTAGTCGTTCTCTCTCTAACATACGTCTAAAATGACTTCTAGATCGCAGCGAACCTAGCAGGCAAGTTGTGAACTTCCGAAAAACGGACACACTAAGTGAGACCTCCCCCACCACCGGAGTTTCCAGACCTGTATGTAAGACCGTGCTGGCAACATTGACCCGGATGTTGCTAAATATTAAAAATGGGAGCATCGCGCCTCTGCCTATGTTCGTCGGGTGGCAGCTTCCGACCGATGTTCGCCGGGAACGATGTATTTGGGGGTGCATCGTTACAATATATTTCATATTTATACATATAGAGAATATATTATATTAAATACGCAAAATACGTTTCTCGTCGGAAGGAGAGCCCATAAATATAACAATCAATGGACTAGGTTAAAGACACTCTAATAAGAGTCTAGACATCAGGCGATCTGGGCAAAATTCTGTAACAGAGAGGGATATACTTTTACTATCTCTCTCTTTTAACTAACCAATTCTGACGTGTTCACGCATGCTCAGTCTATCAGTTTACGACGTAAAAGTGAGAAAAATATTAAAAGTGATAATGGGTGGATTCTGTGATTTATAAAGTATTTAATTCATGTTTTGTGGTACAAAAAATATTTTAATTAATGTTTCATTTGTTTATTTTCTTTTATATTTATATTTTATTTTGTTAATCTCTATATAAAATTAAATAAAAATTAAATGTAAGGAATTTTTTCACATGGCATGACTTATTAGAAGGTCTCTAGACTAGGTGCGTCGTAATAACTATAAGATTTATAATTAACTGAAACACGAATTAATTGATACACTATTTATGGATGAACTCTTCTTGGAAAGAGGACAAAGCACAAAAATTCCGAACAAATAATTCGTACACGTAATGTACAAACATGTCCGATCCCGTCCAAGGACGGCAACCGACTTGTCTTCACAGTCTTCACACCTCTGGTCTACCAATCGTATTCAATTATTCTTCTTAAGGTCATTCTACAATGGCAGTAGCAGTAGGTCGTAGCAGTCGTAAGCGAAATGAACCAAATCCATTTCCTACGGCTATAATGTATGTTCTACGGCGGACGCGCAATCAGAATTAAGAACGCAGAATTCTTCCGTGACTGCGTATGCGCGACCGCCGTAGAACGCACGAAATCCGTAGAAAATGGATTTGGTTCATTTCGCTTACGACTGCTACGACCTACTGCTACTGCCATTGTAGAATGACCTTTACATTCAACTGTGGTTGGTTAATTTCTTACAACAAGATTGTGGACCAAGGGTTATGGCGAAACTCGATTATTATAGTGCGAGTCGTTGCCAACTTGACTTTTTGTACGTGAATTCCAAATATGTTTTGTCACAAATTGCAAAAACTGTCCCGATTGAACAAAACAAAAAGTATACATGCGATTATAAAATGAGTGAGTTTTTGGAATCGGAAAATATGCTGCTTTAAAGAATTAATATATATAACACTTTTGTCACATACAAGGTGAGTTTTATTTCCTGTGTCAAACTTTTTATCATACGAGAGATTACAGCAAAAAATTTTTGTTAGTTAGCGAAAGCGCGACAATAGACCGGGAAGTGAGCGCGGCACGATAGAAAGAGAACGCAAAGTCCCGATATATATCTATGTACAAATTCTTGTCTTTTATTTAAATTCACTAATACAAGTCTTAATATATTTATAGTCTTTCAATTAACAACGAAGAAAAGATCGAAAAATTCAAGCTGAATTTTGAATCCGCAAGCAACGGAGAAAATCGATTTATTCCGCGAGCAACGGAAAGAACGTTTTTGATAACAGAGAACTAAGTGAGCGCGTCGGAGACTTTTCAACAAAAGGCGCAGTGCTCCGCGATCGCGTCAATTTATACTCAAGCCCTTCTCGAAAGATCCCGATTTTTCATGAACTCGGCGGTTACTGAGACAACGTTTAAATTGAACGATCTAACGGGTTATTTGTTGTTATTAGATCTTTCGAGAAGGACGAGCGCTGTTTTGGATTTTCGCTGACAAAGCGAAACCTCTCGCTACCAGCTGCCAGGGGCGCCAAATGAGCGGTCGGGCCCTCGACTCTCCTTTTTAATGGAGTACAATTACGCGAGTCTTAATGAATTTTTTAATGCTCGACGTGTTTCGAACAATTTTCTTCCTTCTTAAAATAAAATTACACAATTGTTCTATAAGAAATACATTCTTATGGAACAATTGCGTAATTTTATTTTAAGGAAGAAAATTTTGATGCATACTTTTAACGTATAAATCAATAATAAAAATTTATCATCAAAATAAATGCGGATTTTGAAATAAAGTTTTACATAAAAGTTAGTGTTAAAGGGCCTAGGGGGATAAGCATGTAAAAGTAGCCCCCGCCCGTATCAAGTCGAGATTGGCATCATAGATTGGCATCTATGTGTCTAAAAAATCCTGTAAATATCAACCTTAAAATTGCATTTTTGTAGGAGTTATGGAGAGGGAAAGCAAAATCAAAAAAGTGATTTTTCTCGAAAACGACTGAACCGATTTTGATGAAAAAAATATATGTTATGAACATCAACAAGACTATTTTAAGAATAAATTAAAAAAAAAAATTCTGACCAAAAATACGAGTAAAAAAAATTTTTGAATTTTTCAAAATTTTTTTTGAGGTTATGTTTTAGAGATACACCTCCAATTTTTTTTTTTAAATCTTAAAATGTCTGCTTTAACATCTATTTTTTCCAAATTTTTCGTAGAGGTACTTCATGGCGAAAAATGATGAAAATCATGCATGCGGCGCAGTACCACGCTTTCACAGCACACTCTCGCTCCAAGCGCGTATATCGAATGTTCTAGTCTGGTTAGTATGCTGGATTCTTGAATTATTTTACGACAAAGTTAGTAAAAATTTAGATTTTATTTTTACTTGTACGTTTATTTTAAGCGCCTTTCGAAAAAGTTAAGTTTTAGTGAAATTATGATTTCTGTAACGATACCTACGTGATTCATCAGATGAAATAATTGAAAATCTATTTCGTGAAAAACGGTTAAAAAGAATGTTAACATTTTATGTATATAAAGTATTTAAATAAGGATCGTCAGTTCGTCAGATCCGCAGTTAGTCTATAAAAATAAGTGTCCAGAATTCACTATGAAAAGGATGCAGTACGGTTTTGAACTCCTTATCGGAGTGCTTTGTTAGTGTGAGTCCCCTCGCCTCTCACAAATCGGGGTGCTTTTTTAGTCTGAGTCCCCTCGCCTCTCAGAAAACCGGGTACTTTTTATAGGAGTTGAGATTATTATTTTTTTAATCTTCATCACTGTCACTCTCAATTACTGGAATGTAATTGTTTTTCTTGAATACTTCGCTGAGTATTTCGGCCGGTTTGAAAATTTTTGATAAATACCTAGCATGAGATAAATAATACACCACTGCAGCAATATGGGAGCAACAACCAACAGACCGTTTGCCATTGGCACATTCACATGTGTAATGTGTCAAACCAGAAACACCAACACTGTTAGGTTTATATCTTAAGAAGCATCGATATGCTGTTCGAGAAATATGACGAGATGGAACTTTCAATTTGAGTACATTTGACTGATCTTTAACATACTCAATTTTTAGTTTACCATCTTTGTCAACCATTTCTGCCAAATATGATATGGCTTGACCGATCAATCAGTTTTCAAGATGAATCATGAAATAACGAAAGATTCTCATTAATAGCTTTTTTCAGATGTTTCATATGAGCAGCAAGCAAAAGTCACGGCCAAAGTTGGCTTTCTGAATAAAACGCTCGGCTATCTGTCGTAAGCCTTAGAGAGTTGAAAACAAATGAATAGCGGATTCGGGAGGTTGCCAAAGGTGACATATGATCACAGACTAAAATTAGTTTAATATAGTGTTAGTCGAGATCGATATACGCGCCTGGAGCGAGAGTGTGCTGTGAAAGCGTGGTACCGCGCCGCATGCATGATTTTCATCATTTTTCGCCATGAAGTACCTCTACGAAAAATTTGGAAAAAATAGATGTTAAAGTAGACATTTTAAGATTTAAAAAAAAAAAATTGGAGGTGTATCTCTAAAACATAACTTCAAAAAAAATTTTGAAAAATTCAAAAATATTTTTTACTCGTATTTTTGGTCAAAATTTTTTTTTTAATTTATTCTTAAAATAGTCTTGTTGATGTTCATAACATATATTTTTTTCATCAAAATCGGTTCAGTCGTTTTCGAGAAAAATCACTTTTTTATTTTGCTTTCCCTCTCCATAACTCCTACAAAAATGCAATTTTAAGGTTGATATTTACAGGATTTTTTAGACACATAGATGCCAATCTATGATGCCAATCTCGACTTGATACGGGCGGGGGCAACTTTTACATGCTTATCCCCCTAGGCCCTTTGAAAACTGAATTTTTAAATATGTATTTCTACTGCTTTAATATATCGAATATGTATACGTAGCTTTAATAATAATAATAATAAATATAATATATATATATATTGTTTTTAATAATAATAATAATAATAATAATAATAATTGTTCGAAACTCGTCGAGCATTAAAAAATTAAGACTCGAGTAATTGTTCTCGATTAAAGAAAGAGTCGAGGGCCCGACCGTTCATTCGGCGCCCCTGGCAGCCGGTAGCGAGATATCGCTTTGTCAGCGAAAATCCAAAAACAGCGCTCGTCCTTCTCGAAAGATCTAATAACAACAAACAGCACATTAGATCGTTAAATTTAAACGTTATCTCAGTAAACGTCGAGTTCTTGAAAAATCTGGATCTTTCGAGAAGGGCTTGAGTATAAATTGACGCGATCGATGAGCACTGCGCCATTTGTCGAAAAGTCTCCGATGCGCTCATTTCGCTCTTCGATATTAAAAACGTTCTTTCCGTTGCTCGCGGAATATATCGATTCTCTCCGTTGCTTGCGGATTCTAAAATTCAGCTCCAATTTTTCGATCTTTCTTTGTTAGTTAAAAGACCTTTCTCGCGCGGTCGCCGTTTTTTTTGGTCTCGGTGTGTAGACAGCTAATGGCCGACCGGAGTTTCGTCGCGTCTTTGAAAACTCGTCGCTTTTAAGACAATACCGTTTTTTTTCGTGTGCTTTATTGTGATCGACAAGAATAAAGAAAAGGTGTTTTGTGACGTTACATGACTCTTGTTAATTTTTATTGCTGGGTGTTCTGCCGTTGTCCTGTCCATTGCTCCGGTCGCAATATTTAACATTGGTCCTTCGAGCCGGAGTTTTTGCGAACCACGTTTTTGGGTGACAAAGATAGTGAAGTGAGATTCCTCAGTACTTCTGAGTGCGGCTACCTGAAAATTACAGAGTCATGACGCCAAACATTAAGGCCCTTGTGTCGACTGCCACCGAGCTTTACGGCAAGATTGCCCGCGCACACGATAATCTGTTGAAACTCGGCATCGCCAAGATCACCCTCGGTGGGGTCGAAGCGCGTTTGCACCTCCTGGAGAAATACTGGAGCAAGTTCGACGGGCTGAACGACGAGCTCGCAGATCATCACGCTCAACTCACGAACGACGACTACCTGAAACAAGACCTGCGTTAGCCGAAGAGTCGTACTTGGTCAACAAAGGTCTGTTGCTGGACCTGAGACGTGAACTCGAAGCTAAGGAGTCCACCACCTCCGCGTCCACTTCAACTGCAACGTCTTCGTTGGCACCGCGCACCACGCTTCCACGCATCCAGCTGCCTATCTTCACTGGCAAGTACGAGGATTGGCCGGCTTTCCGAGACCTGTTCCAGTCACTCATAGGCAAAGACAAGTCGACGAAACCTGTGGAAAAACTGCATTATTTGAAGAGTTGCGTTAAGGGCGAGGCGGATTTATTTATACGTAACTTAACAACTACTGAGGCGAATTACGACCGAGCCTGGAAGACCTTGGGCGATTACTACAAGAACAAACATCTGTTGATACGCGCCTACTTAGCGAATTTCCTCACGCTGCCCAAAATGAAGAGCGAGTCCGCGGTCGAGCTGAGGACGATATTCCATGGCATTAAGACGACGGTTAGCTCGCTTGAAGACAAACAACCCGTGACCAGCTGCAAGGATTTGTTCGTTTATCTCGCCGTCGATCTTCTCGATAGTCGCTCACGTCGCGAGTGGAAGAATTCGATCAGTGACTCAGCCGAGCCACCTACGTACGCTTCACTGGAGCAGTTCCTTGAGCGGCGACTACACACTTTGGAGTCAATGCTCCCTGTAAAGGCCGCCAACTCCACAAGCAAAACCGGGATCGGTGAGAGGACCTCGAAGACGTCGCGGTCTACGCGCAGCCACCATGCACGCAAGCAAGATTCCAAGGAGGGAAGATGCGGACGTTGCTCCGTCTGTCAAGGAGATCACTTCGTGATGTTCTGTGACCAGTATAAAGGGAAAACGGCTTCGGAGCGTAAACGTCACGTAACTGAGAACAATATGTGCGCGAACTGTCTCGGACGACACAAAACCAACAAGTGTACTTCGAAGAAGAACTGTTCCGCGTGTGGTGACCATCACCACTCTTTGCTGCACGACGCGTTCCAGCAAACCGCGATCGTAAAAACTACTCACGTCGCGCGTAGACCGAACTCAGTACCGGTGGCCGTGCTTCTCGCTACCGTACGCGTCTGCGTATTCGACCGCCACGGCTCTTGGCATCAGGTTTGCGCGTTCGTAGATCAAGGCTTGGAGTCGTCCATCGTGTCGGAACGTCTCGCTCAGCGCCTGAAGCTACCTCGCTCCTCAGCATCTGTCACGGTATATGGAGTTGGCGGCATGCAGAACGGCGTTTCGAGGGGCCGAGTAGCTCTCACCTTGCAATCTCGTCAAGGTGGTCCCTCGATCTCTGTCGCGGCTTTGGTGTTGCCAAAGCTCAGCATCTATGCCGGTGGATTCAGCGACCGTACCCAAAACTGGCCGCACATTCAGGGTCTGGAGCTAGCGGACCCCGACTATTGCTCCTCGGATCCGTTGGACCTACTGCTGGGCGCCGACGTCTACGCCATCATCCTCGACTAGGACCTACGCAAGGGAGGTCCGAGCGAGCCTGTGGCTCAACAAACGTCGCTAGGGTGGATACTCTCAGGCGCCGTCGGCGAGACGACAGCGGGACATCACGTCAGCACCCATCAATGCGGATTCGAAGAGGATCTGGCCAGCCTGGTGCGCCGCTTCTGGGAACAGGAGGACCCTCAGCTGACAATCCCACTCTTCACCAAGGCGGAGTTAGAGTGCGAGGAGAACTATCGACGCACTCACTCGCGAGCTCCCGATGGACGGTATGTCGTGCGGCTCCCGACAATTGAGCCTCTGCCTGACCTCTCTGGAACTTGGCGTGTCGCGTGCCGTGCCCTACAACACATAGGAAGAAAATTCGAGAGAGAAAGCGCCTTCAGTAACATGTACTCAGAGTTCACGCAGCAATACTTGGACCTGGGTCATATGACACTAACTCCGCTCTCATCCACCGGACTGGACGAACGGGCCTGCTACCTGCCCCACTAGGAGTGCTGCGCGAAACCAGCGCGTCCACGAAGCTCAGAGTAGTCTTCAACGGCTCGAGCCCCTTGCCTAATGGAGACAATCTCAACAAGTTCCTGAGCACCGGGCCCAATCTGCTTCCAACCTTGGCCGACATCCTGCTACAATGGCGGCGCCATCGGTATGTCATCGCCACCGACATCGAAAAGATGTACCGGCAGATTATCGTTCACCCGGAAGATCGTGGTCTGCAACGCATATTATGGAGGAAGTCAGCCAATGACGAGACAAGAGAATACTGGCTTAACACCGTTACTTACGGTCTGTTTTGCGCCCCATACCTTGCGATCCGCACCTTACAACAGCTCGCCGCCGACGAAGGTCACCTATATCCGCAAGGTGCAACAGCCCTCCGCTCAGATGTCTACATGAACGACATTCTAACGGGCGCAGCAACTCTACCGGAAGCCCAGGATATCCAACAGCAGCTGGTTAAAATCTGCAGGGCTGGCGGCTTCCCACTCAAGAAGTGGTCAGCGAACCAGCTGTTGTCAAACTTGCCAGCTGAAGATTGCCTCCAACAAGATACGCGATGGTGGCTACCGGGGGAGAGTCACGCCACGCTAAGGCTGCGCTGGCAGCCTTGTGACGACCTCTTTAGCTTCTCCACGAAGCAGATCGTCCTCTCCTCGGTCACGAAGCGAACTGTTCTCTCGCTGACTGCGAAGTTATTTGACTCCTTTGGCTGGCTTTCTCCGACAATGGTACTGGCAAAGATCTTCATCCAGTCGACTTGGTTTCTCGGAGTCGATTGGGACACCCCTCTTCCGGACGCCGAGGTGCGACAGTGGCGGAGGTTCCAGGCTGAGCTTTACCACCTGGAGCAAATCAACATCCCCCGGTGGTTAGGCGGAGGAACCACTGATTGCAGAATGGAGATCCACGGCTTCGCGGACGCCTCCGTTAGGGCGTACTCGGCAGTCATCTACCTAAAGACAGAGGAGGATGGGACCAAAGACGTAAGACTGATCGCTAGAACGAAGGTCGCGCCGCTTAAGCAGATATCATTATCTCGACTAGAGCTCTCGGCCGCGACACTATTGGTGCGTCTGGTCGCCCACTCATTACCACGCATCGGGGCGACGGAAGCCCCTCTTCATCTATGGTCCGACTCCACAGTTATGCTGGGTTGGATCCGCGGACATCCGTCTTCATGGGTGACTTTCGTAGCCAACCGAGTTAGCGAAATCCAAACAGCGCTACCGAAGGCTCAATGGCATCATATTCCGGGGCGCGAAAATCCCGCCGATTGCGCTTCTCGTGGACTCTACCCAGGCGAGCTGGTGGAGCATCCGCTATGGTGACGGGGGCCTCCTTGGCTGTTGACGGAAAACGGCCCCTGGACTGTCTGTGGTGACGATCTCGGAGCTGACGACCTACCGGAGAAACGCGTGCGCGTCCAAGCCGCCATGATCGACGAGCAAAAAGACGAGGAGCCGGAGTTGTTGCAACGATACTCCTTGCTGCAACGTCTACTGCTGGTTACTTCCTGGTGTCGCCGATGGCTGCCAGGACGCCGTCAGTTACGGTCTCTCTCAGTGGGCGCTGAAGAGCTCGAAGCACTACTCGGCTGCACTGGCTACGCCTCGTGCAAGCTGCAAAATATAAGGAGGAATTAGCTGCTTTGGAGGAGGAAAGCCGCTACCTAAGCGTAGCCCGCTCGTGAAACTGAGTCCGTTTCTGGATGAGGCCGGAGTCCTGCGCGTTGGCGGACGGCTGCGCCACGCCCGGATGCCCGGATGTTCGACATGACTCACTCTATAATCCTGCCCGCTCTTTCACGGATCACTCACCTCATCATTGATGCTTACTACCGGAGAACGCTGCATGGCGGAGTACAGTTGACGCTGTGCTCCATCCGCCAGGAGTACTGGATCCCTCGGGGCCGCTCCCTAGTGAAAGGACACATCCATAGATGTCTGACATGCTTGCGATGGCGGGCGGCAGTTTCTCAGCCTCCCATGGGGGATCTCCCAGCGCCGAGGGTCACCCCGGGCCGTCCCTTCCTGAGCACAGGCGTCGATTACGCTGGGCCGGTCTGGCTACGTAGCAGCAAGGGCCGCGGACACAAGACGAGCAAGGCGTTCATAATGGTATTCATCTGCTTAAGTTCCAGGGCAGTCCACCTTGACGTCGCCTCGGACTACACCGCGGACGCCTTCCTGGCCGCCTTACGTCGATTCGTCGCTCGGCGAGGGATGTGCCACATGCTGCATAGCGACTGCGGCACGAATTTCGTCGGAGCTGACTCCAAGCTCAAGGAGCTGTTTTCCGCCGCCAGCCAGGAGGGACAGCGTGTCGCCGCCTTCGCGGCCCGAAAGCGGATCCAATGGCACTTCAACCCTCCGGCGGCGCCCAACTTCGGAGGAATCTGGGAAGCAGCCGTAAAGTCAATGAAGTACCATCTCCGGCGCGTAATCGGAGACGCCACCCTCACGTATGAGGAAATGGCCACGTTACTCACACAGATAGAAGCGTGCCTCAATTCGCGACCTATCCAGCCTTTGTCCGACGATCCTGAGGACCTCAGCGCGCTGACCCCAGGCCATTTCCTTGTCGGTTCCGCCCTCACTACGATTCCCGAGCCGTCCATCGCCAAAGAGCCTCCTTCGCGTCTCACCCGGTGACAAATGCTGCAGCAGATGAAGGATCATTTCTGGCATCGGTGGGTTAAGGAATACTTACATACTTTGGCTCATCGTCCAAAATGGTCCAAAATCAATCAAGAAGCTCGTATCGGGAGACTCTGCTTGGTCATTAACGAGCTGACACCTCCCACGAAGTGGCCCCTCGCTCGCATCATAAGGCTGTATCCAGGTGCCGATGGCCACGTGCGTGTCGTAGAGATCCGTACCGCGAATAATACACTTACACGGCCAGTGACAAAATTAATCTTCCTGCCCGGCGATGACGAACCCACGCTCATAAACTCAAGCCACTCATAAACGTTAAAAAAAAAAATTAGCACTCGATTTTGCCCTCATTGTTTATCACGTACTTACCTCACTATCATTTGCTCAATTACATTCATCGCACACACGAAATCTGTTCCGTTCGGCTCTGCCTCACTAAACATACTTGACTCACTGCATTACGATTAAAGCGCCGAGATTCCTGCCGTCTTTTCGCATCTTTTCGCCCGAAGCTTCGGGCACAGTATATAAAGGTGCCGACAGAGAGTTGCGCTACTGGATAAGTAGCGCAACTCTCTGTCGGCACTTTTGATGTCTGTGAAGTCTAAAATGGAGTGCACATGCGCGAAGTAAGCGAGTAAATCCAGTAACGCCATCTGGACTTTTTTCTCACTCTTTCTCCTTCGCTTCA
The DNA here is from genome assembly GCF_025532165.1 of Camponotus vicinus. NCBI lineage: Eukaryota > Metazoa > Arthropoda > Insecta > Hymenoptera > Formicidae > Camponotus > Camponotus vicinus. The sequence goes on along the minus strand of NW_028141950.1, from coordinate 12,416,487 downwards.
TTTTCTTTCTTTTTTCAACATATTACTAAATGTAAAAGAAGTAATTTCGTGATTTTAGTAAAAATTATATATAATAACAATGTAATACACAAAGATAAATAAAAGAAAAAAGATACAAAATTTATAAAATTATATATAACATAATATAAACAATATATGTATAACATAAGTACATTAATAAATAATGAAATATATCATATATAAAAAACATTAATATGTAACTATTAAATAAAGACATATTTAAAACATTTTTAATATTAAGTATAAATGTACTTATTAATAAATATGCATTTTTTATAATGAATATAATTTATTTCACACATACATACATATATGCATATATGTAACATAATTAAAAAGTAAAAAATAAGTACATTTTAAATAAGTACATTATTTTATAATGAATAATTTATTTGACACATATATGCCAAAGTTAGTATTTCCATTAGCCAAATATGTGAAAATAAATTTTTATAAAATTCTTATTTGTTTAAAATCTATATAATCAAATATTAAAATAAAATTATAATTCCAACAGTTGATCCAGCCTATTGGATGCTTTTATCCATTGCAACCATCTGTAATGTAATAACAATTTGTTAATGTAAAAAGAAGTTATATATAAATAAATTTGAAAATTTGCAAAACTTTATATATAATATTTACAAGCATACATTTAATTTTAAAAGACAAATAAATTTGTTACAAATAATTAAAATAAGAGAATATGTTCGCGATTAAACGACAAATCTCGTTACTAATTTCAAATTCAACTTCCTTGCGCCTTTCAACCTTCCTCCAAGTAATAAACCTCATCGAACGAGAATAATAACAACGACACGCTCGAATCTTATTAATTCTGTTTATATCCCGGGCTACTCGAACAAAGCATGAGAGAGTGAGGAACTGTAAGCAAACTGAAGCTATTATCAGTTTTTTCAAACGTAATCGCTTAATTCTCTCGAAGTCATGCTCACAATTAGTGAGCGATATAGACAGTCGAGATTTATTCGCAGAACCGATCGGCCAGCTTCCGATATCTCTCGCTTTCTCATTCTATAAGATCTAAATCAAATCGCGACATTTTCGGCGTCTTAGCGCTGCCGCCCTTGCGCTCTAGCTTCGTGGATTTTCTCACGTTTTCGAAGAAAATAAAATCGTCCTTCGTATCAAAAGGAGTTGTGATTTTCTTTCATCTCCCGCAAGATCCGAGAACACATAATTTTGCGCTTCGCGCTCAATCGTGGGTGAGTGCCGGCATCGGGAAAACGGCGTCGCGGTTGCCTCCCGAACATTTTGGTCCTTCGAGCCGGATCGAAGCGCTGAAGAAAGGAAAATTCGTGACTCAAGTGACCTGCAGTTTCTCTCATCATGTCTCAGCAGCTCACAGCTCAGCTAGATCTTCAACGCATAATTGAGCTTTATCTCGAGAATTTTAAGAAGATTGGCAAAAATAATCTGACTCCAGCGAAGATTCGATCCAGAATATCGTCCCTAAAGGAGAACTGGACACTCTTCAGGAATGGACACTCGATTCTGACAACGACGATTCCAGCGACAGAGCAAACAGCGCTACCCTACTTCAAGGACCGCTGTTTCGAGACGACTCATGCTTATTACCTCGCTGCTCTGGATTATATGTCGGAATGTCTTGAAGCTTTCGAACCATACGTGAATTCGGACCAAACTCTTAATGAGTCTAAAGTGCGTCCAGAAGCATCCGCTTTTTCGTTATCGCACCTTCCGCCCATTCAATTGCCTCCGTTCGACGGCAAGTACGATGAATGGGAACAATTTCGAGATCGATTCGCGCTTATTCGCGATAACAACGATCTAAACGATTTCGCTCGCATGTACTTCTTAGCTTCTTGCCTAAGAGGCCGCGCTTTAGAGTGTATCGCTAACATATCCATTACTGCCGATAATTTCGAAATCGCGTGGCAGGCATTAATATCGCGCTATGAAAATAAACAGCGCTCTCTTCACGTGCATCTCTCCAAATTGCTCAATCTGTCCGCGATGACTCGCGAGTCAGCTTCCGAATTACAGACGTTACACGATCAAGTGAACCTCGCCGTAAGTTCTCTGACGAATCTTAATAGAACTCCCGAAGAGTTGTGGAATGATACTCTTGTTCACCTCATCGTACAAAAACTTGATTCGGTGACACGTAAAGCCTGGAATTTTAAGGAGAGTGACAAAGCTACGCCGCCTTCTTACGACGATCTACGTTGATTTTTACAAAACCGAGCGAGCGCCTTGGAAAACTCCGCAGTCGGGTCAGGATCGAAAACTAGCTCTAAAGCCTCCGCTTCTTCGCGCGTCCACATCGCCACGACAGCACACTCGCAAACGAAATGCCCATTGTGCCAAGCGTCGCATTTTATTAACAAGTGCACGACGTTCGTGAGCATGAATCCGAGTCAACGTCGTGACATCGTTAAAAAATATAAACGTTGTTTTAATTGTTTAAGTGATAAGCACGCTGTAACGGAGTGTAAAAGTAAATATTCATGCCGCGTCTGCCGCGAAAACCATCATTCCATGCTGCATTATGACTCGGGTTCAAAATTAAGCTCATCCGAGATCGTCTCGTCTAATTGCTCGCTACCTAAACCGTCGGAAGAAAAGACCGAAATAAATTCATTACAATCTTCGATTCAAACTAGATCGCAGGTATTACTAGCGACCGCCTGGGTTACAGTACGTGTCCCGTCGGGACGCACCGCCGTCGTTAGAGCTCTCCTCGATCAAGGCTCCGAAATGACCTTCGTGTCGGAGAACTTAGCGCAAATTCTGCGAGCAAAACGCATTCGCATGCCGGTATCCGTTACCGCCGTCGGTGGTATTCATGCCGGCACCTTTCGACACGCAGCCCGAATCTTTATTTCCCCGCGTAATAATCTCAATCCTTCATTCTCCACAACCGCGCTCATTTTGGATGCCTTAACTTCCTATATTCCCAAGCGAAACATTAACATCTCCTCGCTTTCTCAGTTCTCAAATTTACCATGGGCAGATGCCGATCCAACTAGCCCCGACCCTATTGATATTATTATTGGAGCCGACCTGTACAATGATATAATTATCGACGGTATTCGGAAAGGAAGTCATAGGTCAACCGCTGGCTCAGAACTCCGTTCTCGGCTGGATCATATCAGGGTCCGTCGGTCCCACCGCGACCTCGTCTCGATTTTCTACGAACGAGCACTCCATTAGTTGCTCACTTTCGTCCATTTCCGCGCACCACATATTTTGCTCCCCCTCGTTGGACGAAGCACTTCGTCGTTTCTAGGAAGTCGAGGAACTTCCGCGACAACCTATTCTCACTCCTCAAGAAAATCAAAGCGAAGAGCATTTTTGCTCTACTTATTCTCGCGACGTTGACGGACGATACGTCGTTCGCTTGCCTTTCAAGAAACCTCCTCCCCTCGATATCGGTCATTCAAAACTTCGTTCGTGCAGAACAAGTGCTCAATACAGTAATTCGTAAACTCAACGACAAACCTGATGTAAAAAAGGAATACCGCGAATTTCTTGCCGAATATGAAGAACTGGGACATATGCGACAAACTTCAATGCTTAATACTCCGAGCCGTCAATTCGTGTATCTCCCTCATCATGGTGTTATCCGCGAGAGTAGTTCGACCACGCGTCTTCGCGTTGTTTTCAACGCCTCAAGCGTTACTTCTAACGGTACGTCCCTGAACGATCATTTACATTCCGGCCCGAAATTACAAACCGATATCACCTCAGTTATCTTACAATGGCGCCGATATAAATACGTTTATTCATCTGATATCGCGAAAATGTATTGTCAAATTCGGGTTGACGAGCGGGATATTAACTATCAGCGAATTCTATGGAAATCGTCCCCGTCTGAAGCTATACGCGAATATCAATTGCTTACGGTTACTTATGGCATGTCATGTGCGCCGTTTCTTGCTCTCCGCGTCTTGAGACAACTAATCGCTGACGAAGGCCAACATTTCCCTCTCGCAGTACCAATTTTATGCGACAATATTTACGTAGATGATATTCTCTTCGGAGCTGACAACATGACGCTCATCCGACAATCACGCGATCAATTAAACTCATTATTAAAACGTGGTGGATTCGAACTAAGAAAATGGGCAAGTAACTCGCCAGCCCTTCTCCAGGACATTGACACAACCCATTATGAGTCAGCGAGGACACGATCATTTGATTCAGAAGACCAAATCAAAATCCTCGGGATCGGTTGGAACCCCGAAAGTGATAGTTTCGTATATAGAATATCTCTCGAATCCCCTGTTCCGGCTAGCAAACGCTCAATCTTGTCAGCTATCGCCAAATTATTCGACTCGTTAGGCTGGGTTACCCCCGTAACTCTTAATGCAAAAGCTCTAATGCAGCAATTGTGGAGAGTCAAAATAGGCTGGGACGACGCGCTTTCCGAGCCTCTCGTCACGAAATGGAGAGACATCTATTCTCGGCTAGCACATCTCCGCAATCTCAAAATCCCTCGTTGGTGCGGACTCGGACCGGAAACGAATCACGCTGAGATTCATGGATTTTCTGACGCGTCAAATTCTGCGTACGCTGCCGCAGTTTATATCAGAATCGTTTCTCCTTCAGGTCAAGTCTCGATTACCTTACTCGTCAGCAAATCAAAAGTCGCACCTCTTAAACCGCTCAGTTTACCACGTTTAGAATTATCAGCTGCCTTATTACTCGCCCGACTTGTAGAATTCGTTCGCGCATCAAGTGGGTACCGTGACTATCCGTACTTCTGTTGGACGGACTCCACGATCGTACTCGCGTGGGTAACACAACATCCTTCCCGCTGGAAAACATTTGTTGCCAACCGCGTTAGTGAGATTCAGTCTCTGCTCCCGAATGCAGAATGGCGACATGTTTCCAGCTAAGACAACCCCGCTGACTGCGCTTCGCGCGGAATGTTTGGAGACGAAATTATCAATCATGAATTATGGTGGCACGGTCCTTCGTGGCTGCGATCAGATTCCGCTCAATGGCCGCGTACCGATATTAATCTTCTCCCAGGCACTCCTCTAGAGGAAAAGTTCACTTCGTTGCAGTGCGTTCAAAAAAACTACCAGTGGGATCTTGCTTCCAAATATTCGTCGTGGCCTAAACTAATTCGAGTTACCGCTTACGTCATTAAATTTCTAAGACTTTGTCATCGTGATCACTCTTGTCGCGAACCTAGTTCTGTGCTCTCGTCACAGACGTCGTCTCAACTTCCCGCTCCAAACAGCATCGCGCTAAATTCCTCCGATTGCATCAGAGCCAAAATTTTCTGGATCAAAAGGATTCAAGTCGACGTTTTTCCAACAGAGCTTAACGCTCTGTTAAAAAATCGGAGTTTGTCGTCGCGTAGCTCTCTGCTATCTTTACGACCATTTCTAGACCGAGACGGAGTTCTGCGCGTGGGAGGACGGATTTCTAAAGCACCTATGCCCTTTTCCTTTCGACATCCTATACTACTCTCGTCACACCCGTTAGTCACCCTCATCATACACCAGACTCACCTTCGAGCACTCCATGCCGGCCCACAGTTCACCCTGAATTTGCTACGTCGAGAATTTTGGGTAATTCGTGCTCGGAATATTGTAAAATCCGTCATTCATAACTGTATCACGTGTCGACGCGAGCGAGCTGCCATTCCAACTCAAATAATGGGAGATCTTCCAGAGCCTCGAGTCTCCGCCGCGGTTCGCAGTTTTTTACACTGCGGCCTCGATTATGCGGGTCCCGTGCAGGTACGTGCGTCCGCCGGACGCGGGATCACTTCGCGTAAGGCCTATATCTCGTTATTTATATGTTTAGCTACAAAAGCCATCTATTTGGAGCTAGTTAGCGATTATTCTACTCAATCATTTTTAAACGCGTTTTCTCGTTTTTGCGCTCGTCGCGGCCTTCCTAACACGATGTACTCGGACAACGGGACAACTTTCATCGGAGCCGACCGAGAATTACGTAAGGCCTATCGATCAGCGGTGAGAGATCCGAGCTTTCTCAATTCAACGGCCTCCGATAACATTACGTGGAAGTTCATTCCCCCCTTGGCTCCACATTTCGGAGGTCTATGGGAAGCGGGCGTACGCAGTGTTAAAACTCATCTACGTCGCGTCCTCGGCAACAACATGCTCACGTTTGAAGAGTTCTCTACTTTATTATGTAGAATTGAAGCGTGCTTAAATTCACGACCCATCTCGCCTGTGTCCGAGACGCTCGACGACTACGAAGTTCTAACTCCGGGTCATTTCCTAATCGGCTCTGCGCTCACTGTAAACCCGGAACCATCCTTGCTCGATCTTCAGGAAAATCGCTTGTCGAGATGGCAACTCCTTCGCCTATCACTGAAAGGTTTTGGAAACTCTGGAATAACGACTATATCAATACATTACAACAAAGAGCAAAGTGGCGAAAGATCAAGCCGTCAATTGCTATCGGGCAGCTAGTTCTATTGCGCAATCCGACGTTGCCGCCTTGTAAGTGGGAACTCGGCCGTGTGACTCAATGTCACCGTTCCGACGGTTCCGACGGCTTCGTGCGAGTTGTCACAGTTAAAACTGTTAATTCTGAATTTAAACGACCCATTGCTAAAATCTGCGTTCTTCCCGTTACGAGTGAAGTCATGAGCAATTAGCACCTTTGTATCTGTTAAACAAGTATAAGTCATTTCGTCTCTACATGTGAATGTAAAACTGTAATTTAGAATTTAAGTTCATTCTGTCTCCATTTAGTCAGGGCGGGCGGTGGCCTTAAAATTTACAGTCTGTCTACGCGGCATCACTCTCGCCTTTGTCAATAATGTAATAAATATACGTGATTGTCTCACTTCATTAACGACTCTCGGAACGATCATTCCGAGGCGGGCGGTATGTTCGCGATTAAACGACAAATCTCGTTACTAATTTCAAATTCAACTTCCTTGCGCCTTTCAACCTTCCTCCAAGTAATAAACCTCATCGAACGAGAATAATAACAACGACACGCTCGAATCTTATTAATTCTGTTTATATCCCGGGCTACTCGAACAAAGCATGAGAGAGCGAGGAACTGTAAGCAAACTGAAGCTATTATCAGTTTTTTCAAACGTAATCGCTTAATTCTCTCGAAGTCATGCTCACAATCAGTGAGCGATATAGACAGTCGAGATTTATTCGCAGAACCGATCGGCCAGCTTCCGATATCTCTCGCTTTCTCATTCTATAAGGTCTAAATCAAATCGCGACATTTTCGGCGTCTTAGCGCTGCCGCCCTTGCGCTCTAGCTTCGTGGATTTTCTCACGTTTTCGAAGAAAATAAAATCGTCCTTCGTATCAAAAGGAGTTGCGATTTTCTTTCATCTCCCGCAAGATCCGAGAACACATAATTTTGCGCTTCGCGCTCAATCGTGGGTGAGTGCCGGCATCGGGAAAACGGTGTCGCGGTTGCCTCCCGAACAGAATAATATACCTGTCATGTTCCTTCGGAAATCTAAAAAAGTGACGTTTTTCTTGAATGCTGGAATTCATGCATCTTGATACAGCACACCATTGCTTACTTTCTTTATTCATCTTGATATTTTAAACAAACGCCAAAAACAGCAATATCTGAAACAAAGTTAAGATCAAAGTGCTCTTCCTATGAGAAAATAGAAAATCTATATAAATATTTATATAGGTTAACTATTTTCTCTAAGGATAATGCCTCAATCAGCTTTCACTATTTTTTTCGACTTCACTTGCACTTCACATTCACTATACAACACTATTTTTAACAGTTTTTTAATGTTGCACTCAAATTGTTTTCTGATACACTTTCAAAATGCACACAGGTATTCACAAACCTTTAAATGCAGAGAGAGAGCGAGAGAGAGAGAGAGTGACCGTAAACAATGAAGGAGAAAGTGAGAGGAAAGTTCAGATGGCGGTACTGTGTTTACTCGCTAACTTCGCGCATACGCACTCCATTTTGAACTTCACAAATTTTAGGGAATTGCGCTACTGGGTATACTGTGCTTCAGGCGAGGCGGGCGGAATGTTCGAAACTCGTCGAGCATTAAAAAATTAAGACTCGAATAATTGTCTTCGATTAAAAAAAGAGTCGAGGGCCCGACCGTTCATTCGGCGCCCCTGGCAGCCGGTAGCGAGATATCGCTTTGTCGGCGAAAATCCATAAACAGCGCTCGTCCTTCTCGAAAGATCTAATAATAACAAACAGCACATTAGATCGTTAAATTTAAGCGTTATCTCGGTAAACGTTGAGTTCTTGAAAAATCTGGATCTTTTGAGAAGGGCTTGAGTATAAATTGACGCGATCGATGAGCACTGCGCCTTTTGTCGAAAAGTCTCCGACGCGCTCATTTCACTCTCCGATATTAAAAACGTTCTTTCCGTTGCTCGAGGAATATATCGATTCTCTCCGTTGCTAGCGGATTTTAAAATTCAGCTCGAATTTTTCGATCTTTCTTTGTTAATTAAAAGACCTTTCTCGCGCGGTCGCCGTTTTTTTGGTCTCGGTGTGTAGACAGCTAACGGCCGACCGGAGTTTCGTCGCGTTTTTGAAAACTCGTCGCTTTTAAGAAAATACCGTTTTTTTTGTGTATGTGCTTTATTGTGATCGACAAGAATAAAGAAAAGGTGTTTTATGACGTTACATGACTCTTGTTAATTTTTATTGCCGGGTGTTCTGCCGTCCTCCTGTCCATTGCTCCGGTCGCAATATTTAACAACAACAATAATAATAATAATAATAATAATAATAATAATAATAATAATAATAATAATAATAATAATACGTAGCTCTAATAATAATAATAATAATAAATCCATACCACATAATTTGATTCAACTTTTAACTTGTACATATTGTTACGCCCGGGGCGGGGACTTCGATAGATATCGAAGTCGCGCGGTAAAGAGATCGGCCGCTCGCGGGACGCGCTAAATAAACAAGCACTTAAGGAAACTAATGAACTTTAATGCACTGCACAATTACAACACAAACGGTAACTCAGAACGTAAATACACAATATTAATAACACGGATCGACTCGTAAGAGAAACGCGTCCACACAGCCTGACAGCTGGCTCCAGACTCAAATGACAGCCGCCGCTGTCAACAACCTCTTGACAACGGACTTCTTCTCTTTCCACGACGGACTCGACCGCGACCCGAACCAGGGACGTAACACTTGCTCCCCTCTCGAAAGATTGTCGTCCCGACAATCACGTTGTGGTAAGTCTTTAAAGGAATCTCGTCGTATTTCAGCTCCCGACGTGTCTCCATGTTCTCCCTGAACTGCTGTTGCAGGTTACCGAACCACACGTCTTCTTGGGATCAAACGACTTCGCAGATTCCAACGACTTCACTGATTTTCTCCTTAGAGAAAAATCTTCAGGCAAGAGGGGGGTGACCTTCCCGTGGACCCTCCGTTCTCCCAAGAGAACTCCTCAGGCCCCTGCCTCGGCATTCGCCCGAAGACCCACGGGAAAACCACGGGTCAAAAACCGTGGGTGAGGCAGCTTAGATCCCTTTCGGTTCCGCTCAAACTTCAGTTTCTTCAACTTTCACTTTTATTTCACCTTCTTTGTCGAGCTTCTGAAAGAATTTAAAAAAAAAGAGCAGAAAACTTAGCTTTTCTAAAATTAATTCTTATTAAATAGCGGGCTCCCGAAAACTCCTCCCAAAACTTCGTTCGTGAAAAGGGGCCAACCTATCGGAATGAATCACCTTACATCTGTGTCTATTCGACTTCCTTATTCCGAAGACAACATCACTAAGCTTTCTAACTATTTCATAAGGTCCCTCCCAATTACTTTGCAATTTAGGAGATTTTCCCCTTACCCTACGAGGATTATAGAACCTAACCTTTTGACCAATATTAAAATTAACTTTCCTAGCCCTTTGATCATAACGAATTTTGGAACGAAGAGATTGAAGATTCAAATGCCGCCTAGCTTCACTATGTACGTCATTTAATCTCTTCTTCAGTCTTTGAATGTAGCCTTCAGAAGAATCTTCCATTCTCTATTTCAAAAATCCCATCCAAAATCGAACGTGCCTTTCCCCTCAAACAAGCAGCCAAGGCCACGGTTTTCTGAGAATCGCTCCAGTTATTTGCCCGCGCTATCAAAACGAATTGAGTGAGAAACTCACGCAAGGGGACACTCCCGTCATAATTATCGGTTTTTAATTTTAGGCCCAAGCCGAGATTCGAATTTTCTAATCGCGGACTATTATAAGAAGGACTTAGCTGTTGATCTTGTCGTAATCTCCCCTCCAGACGTCGGAGCTCGCTGTCTCGCTCCCGGAGCTGCGCCTCAAATTCGGCTCGCATCTGCAAGCGTTCCTCTCGCAGCTCCCGGATCTCTCGCATCGCCGCCTGAAGAGTGATCGTCTCTGCCGACGGGCTGGGAGTCGCGGCTCGTATCCTCTTTCGTGTAGAGACGCCCGTGGCTGGATCCTGTTGCCCGATGTTTGTCGTCGACATTCTTAATTCAGAGTCCTCACAAAGTTGGCAAAATCACGTTCCGGTTGATCCTTCAGTATCCCGTCGATCCCGGACGAGCCCCCAAAATGTTACGCCCGGGGCGGGGACTTCGATAGATATCGAAGTCGCGCGGTAAAGAGATCGGCCGCTCACGGGACGCGCTAAATAAACAAGCACTTAAGGAAACTAATGAACTTTAATGCATTGCACAATTACAACACAAACGGTAACTCAGAACGTAAATACACAATATTAATAACACGGATCGACTCGTAAGAGAAACGCGTCCACACAGCCTGACAGCTGGCTCCAGACTCAAATGACAGCCGCCGCTGTCAACAACCTCTTGACAACGGACTTCTTCTCTTTCCACGACGGACTCGACCGCGACCCGAACCAGGGACGTAACAATATACAGGGTGAGCCATTTTAATTAACGCACGCAATTATTTCGGAAACAAAGCATTTTAGAGAAAAATGTTTCAGACAAAAGTTGTTTAGTTTCGAGGGGGCCATAAGATGTCATTGGTTTGACCTTGAAGAGTTATTTGAAGGTCACATGAAGGTCACCTTCAATTTCTTAAATGGAACCTACTATTTGTCATTGCATATTCTTATAGCTTATCTCGAAAGCTTTCCAAAACACTATAATTAAGTACTTTTTTGTTAAGTACTTTTTGAGTTATGAGGCTTGAAATAATTTCTTAATTTTACATAAACCGTAAAATATCTTGTAAAATATTTATTTTTCGATTATCTTACCTTAATACTTTTATGTACAAAATAATGAGAGTAATCAATTGGTGTAAAGAAAACACATAGTTGTTTTTAAGAAAAAATATGGAATTGTTAATTGCAAATTACATATTTTTTCTTCAAAACAACTATGTGTTTTTTTTACACCAGTTGATTCCTCTCATTATTTTGTACGTAAAAGTATTAAGGTAAGATAATCGAAAAATGAATATTTTACAAGATATTTTACGGTTTATGTAAAATTTAGAAATTATTTCAAGCCTCATAACTCAAAAAGTACTTAACGAAAAGGTACTTAATTATAGTGTTTTGGAAAGCTATCGAGATAAGCTACAAGAATATGCAATGACAAATAGTAGGTTCCATTTAAGAAATTAAAGGTGACCTTCATGTGACCTTCAAATAACTCTTCAAGGTCAAACTAATGATACCATCTTATGGCCCCCTCGAAACTAAACAACTTTTGTCTGAAACATTTGTCTCTAAAATGCTTTGTTTCCGAAATAATTGCGTGCGTTAATTAAAATGGCTCACCCTGTATATGGATCGATGCGGTTGATCCAAATAACTCACATCTGTGTACCGATCAATTTATTATAATTGCAGTCGGTAATCTCTCGTATGATAAAAAGTTTGACATAGGAAATAAAACTCACCCTGTATATATATATATATATATATATATACATATGTGTGTGTATATATATATATATATATATATATATATATATATATATACAGTGGCGCTCAAAAAAATAGAGCCAGTTTGCAATGTTGGGGAAATAATTTAAAATTTTAAGACAAAATATATTTTTATTATAGAATAAGCAATTTTACATATTATAAGGAATCTATTGACCAGAATTTTATCACATTTTATCACTACTGACGCGAACAAAATAAAATAACCCTAACGCAAATCTTTTGCTTTTAATTAATTAGGCCAAAATAATAGAGCCACTTAATAAGTTCACCTGTTTATTAGGTTTAACTAATTAACAAAAATATTTTTTTTATTTAGGTACTCTAATACTTTGTAGGGAACCCTTTGTTTTTCAAAACAGCTCGACTTATTCTGCCCATAGAGCCTACTAAACATCTACATCACTCTTCTTCAGAAATTGAGTACCAAGCTTTTTGGATTTCCTCCCAGAGGTTGTCAAGATTTGTAGCTTTCGAACGATTCTTTTGTCAATTGTATTCCACAGGTTTTCTATCGGATTTAGGTCCGGACTCTGCGGTGGCCATTCTAAAATGGGAATTTTTTCCTTCTCAATAACCTTTTTTATTATCTTAGCGGTATGTTTTGGATCGTTGTCGTGCATAAATTTCCATATCAAGGGCATCTCACTTCTGGTATACGGTAACATAACATCTTTAAGAATGTGTTTGTACATTTCTGCATTCATAATGCCATTGATTCGAAATAATGGGCCAACGCCGTACCAGGAGAAACATCCTCAGATAATAACATTGCCGCCACCATGTTTCACAGTTTTCAAAGTGTACTTCCCAGTGAGAAATATTGGTCGAATTTACATCGATTCGACCAACATTTCTCACTAGGTTAGGATTGTTTTCTTGATTCGTCGCACATACACTTCTCCATCCGAAGAGAACCTATTAAACTTTGATTCATCGGACCACGGCACATTACGCCACCATTTATCGTCTCTTTCTCTGTGGCTTTTAGCAAAAGTTAATCTTTTTGCAATATTTCGTTTAGATACATGTGGTTTTTTCTTAGCAATGCGACCATTGAGTTTTGCATCACACAGTCTTCTTTTTATAGTCGATGTTGATAATTTTATAACTGAAAATTTAATATAAAATTATATAATAGTAAATATTTATCTTTAAAATCTTAGATACTCGTGATTCTGAGTAATAAAAGTAATGGATGTTATCTGAAAAAAGATATGTTAGAGAACTTGAATTAATCAAGCCAGGTGTTATCTGAAAAAAGATATGTTAGAGAACTTGAATTAATCAAGCCATATGTTAGAGAACTTGAATTAATCAAGCCATATGTTAGAGAACTATTTGTTCGCGTTCATTATTACTTGTATGCTTTGCTCTTCCCATCTAAAAGTACGGATGATGAAAAAATCATTAGTAAACAAAATTAGATTGTGGTATATTTATAAATAGTAGTAAAAATATTTGATGAAATTTGAAAAATGTATTTTAAGTAAATGCGAAATAGGATGGCTCTATTATTTTGACCCAAGTAATACTGACCTTTAAGTTATGTTCAACCCTTTCACACTACACAACACTATTCCACGACAACAAACTAGCATCAATGTCTTCTCTACACTCGTCTAATGGCAACAAATTGCTGTGCCTCATGTGTAATTAAGATTAACTAATAACAATGTGATTCGTTTTGTCTCCGCTAGATGTGGCTCTATTTTTTTGAGCGCCACTGTATATATATATATATATATATATATATATATATATATATATATATATATGTTGAAGATGTCTTTGTGGAATTTCTAAAAGATATCTGTAGACATCTAAAGAAACATCTTAAAAGATATCTTTAATATGTCTGTTGCAGATATGTTAGAGAACTTGAGATATCTCCATATATATATATGTATTATTATTATATTATTTAGTATAGCCAGTGTCTATTAGAAATCTATTAGAAATCTTTTAAAGATAAGAAGATCTTTTAAAGAGTTTTGAAATATCTTTAACATGTATAATAAATATCTTTTAAAATGATCTTGAAGACATTTTTCGAGAGAAATCATTTAGATATCAATCGAATTCGATTAAAGATATCTTTAACATATCTGCAACAGACATATTAAAGATATCTTTTAAGATGTTTCTTTAGATGTCTACAGATATCTTTTAGAAATTCCACAAAGACATCTTCAACAAAATCTTTTTAGACATCTTTTAAATGACTTTTAGATATCTTTTATGAATATCTTAAAAATTTCTTTAATGAGATCTTTTAGATTTCTACAAGACCTTGATATTATTTGGGGCACTTTACAATATATTTTTATTTTTTTCTCTTCTATGTTCAATGGGGTCTTGGCTATCTTCAACTCTTTTCACCCAAGGCTTCAGTTCACATTGGAGGAGGGAGTTAATAATAAACTTAATTTTCTTGATATTATTCTTGATAATCGTGAACAATAATTTAATCGAATTCGATTGGTATCACAAACCTACTTTTTTCGGGAGATATCTAAATTATAAGTCAAATCATCCACTATGCCATAAGAGGGGAACAATCGTAGGATTGGTGAATCGTGCTTTTTTATTGTCGCATCCGAGATTCCATCAAAAAAACTTTGAGCTGATAGTCGGCGTCCTGTTGGACAATGACTATCCTCTATTTTACATTTTCCATGTAATACGAGAGCGTCTGAAGTCGCGATTGGCCTTGAATCGGACAGAGTCCGACTTAGAGTCCGACGAGGACCACCCTGAAAAAAGATCCTCTTCATATTTCACAATTCCATACGTTCCAACCTTTTCGGAACAATTTAAGCGAGTTCTTCGTAATCATGACACGGGAGTTTCTTATTTCGGCTTAAATAAACTTCGTAATTTTGTCAAAGTCCATAAAGACATAATGCCAAAAGATTCGTGTAACAATGTAGTATATAAAGTCTCGTGCAATGATTGCAATGCGTCATATGTCGGCCAAACTAGCAGACAGTTAAAAACGAATTTCTGAACACCGAAATCACATCCGACGAAATACGTCACAACCTTCGGTTATAACTAATCATAGACTGGAATTCGGTCATGATTTTAATTGGGAAGAATCTGAGATTTTGGACAGGGAGTCCTCGTTGGGCAAAAGACTTGTCTCTGAAATGCTGTTTATCAAGCGCCAAAAAATAGCTTGAACTTGCAGAGTGATACAGAAGACTTGCATCATGCATTTGCGACAATAATCGATAATTTATCGAAAATATGAGACGTTCGTCCATGCGTTTGTATGTTTGTTATCGTTGAGTCAACTGCGCATGTCCTTGGTTGAGTCCATGTTTACGTCCTGACAACCGAGGACATATTTATACAGTTCGTCATCGAATCTCAAATCGACATGAGACGCACAGCGGCATACTATATTATTAATTGTAAAAAGCGCGGAATCTGGTGAGCCATGCTTCTAACTATTAATTTAAGCAAAAAAAAGCTCATTCACGTGTAATATCTTTCGGTATTTATTTTATTATTTTTACTCGATTTGTTAGATCTGCTGTGACATCGCACAGCATAATTATAGTATATTTAATTGACTGTTGGGGGCAGGGCGCTTACTAGACCTCCGCGGGATGCAATTTAGCATCACCTATGCGTCGAGAAACAAATTCGTATAATGTAACACGTCATAATCTGTAATATATATTGTTAACATCGCGCTGAAGAAGGATCAAAAGATGATCCGAAACGTTCGCTTTTTGTTATTGTAATATGAGTTTTGTAATAAACTAGTATTGAAAAAAGAAAGAAGTGTTGTTGCTTCTCTGCGCTCCAACTACCGCGCGTTGGTTCTTATGCCATTTTCTTTTTAATTTTTTGATTACTTGAACCAAATCTCTAATTATTAAATTTTTATTTTTATTTTACTATTTATTGCTCTGAGATTAATGTAATAACTACCGACCGAGCATAAAAATAACGTTAGATTCAGCTCCGCTCTGTCTCGACCAATGATCCCCGCACTCATGTAACACCCGCGAAATAAAATACATGACATCTACTTCGCACCTTGAATCTATAATTGTCAAGGCATTGAAACATACGAAAAACTTTTTAAAATTACATCCGGATTTGGTTATCACCAAAGCCGATAAAGGAAGTGTGACAGTTGTCTTAAGGCTCCGGAGTAGTCACCGCGGCCATCTTGAAATCGTGACGTCATAAGCGAGAAAGGACACCCATATTTATATTGCGACTGACATCTAAATAAAAACATATTTGAATGAAATAAGACTACCAATCTCTTCAGCACACCTGTAAAAATGGACGGATACTAATCCTTTCCTTTCACAATTTATAAATAGCCGTAAATTGAGTCCGAAATGAAGCCTTGAAAATGCGAAAAAACACGCGATTTGACAGCTGTCGAAAGGAGAGGAAAATGTTACTTTCTAAAGTTTATTCCTTATACAGCTTAGTATCCGTCCATTTTTATAAGTTTCCTTAATACATTGCACACCACAACACTAGCACAAAGCAAATAATTATGAAATGGGACGCAACGTAAATTGGGCTGTCATTACTCGCTTACGAGGCCATTTTTCACGCCTTATAGTTCACCGATTTATAGCAGTGAGGCGCTGCATGAGAATTTTGACATGTGGGTAACGTGTGGGTAATATGTCGATACCATGTAGGTAACGTAGAAATATTTCTACATAATGAGGCCCTTGCACAATGCCAAGCAAGAGAAATAGGAATAGGGAAGAATATAGGAAAGAGAGAGAGGAAAGATATTATTTATTATAATGAAAATAATTAATATTAAAATCTATGACTTCATAAATCTGAGATATTTTATTAATATTATTATTTTATGTATTATTATAATAAAACTTTTATATGTATATATATTTTTTAATATTTTTTAATATTTTAATAAGTATAATTAAAAATAAAAACAGGCCCAGAACCAGGACGAGAGTCTGAGTGACCCATCCTCCCAACGCGTCCTCGTCCTCTCCATCCTCCTCTTCCTCCTCTCCATCCTCCTCTTCCTCCTCTCCATGTTCCACCTCTCCATCCTCCTCTCCAGTCTCCTGTACTGTCTCCTCTCCAGTTTCCTCTCCATCCTCCTCTCCAGTCTCCTCTACTGTCTCCTCTCCATCCTCCTCTTTTCACTCTTGTTGAGTAATAACTATACGTACACAGAAAACGTAGCAATTAAAAAATTAAATTAAATTTACAAAATAGAAATAATTTTAAAACTTTTTGTATATATTTAAAATTTAACATACTTTTTATTTCTTTCCTTTAATTTTGTTCCTCCTCTTTTCTTCTTCTTTTCCTTCTCTTTTCTTTCATTTTCTTTATCTTCGTCTTCATTAGTCGTCTCTTCTTCTATACTCATCTCATTTTCTTCCTCGTCCTTTCTTCTTTCATCTTTTCTTCCACGCTCTTTTTCCAATCTCCTAATTCAATCATGTCGTTTATTAAATGTTTTATTTACAGGACTTTAATTTAAAGAATACTCTAACAAAAAAAATACATATATATATTATATTATTATATATATAATATAAGATATATAATATTATATTTATTATAAGCTTCGATGCTCGAAAATATAAGTTTTTCTTGGTTTAAAATTTTTAATGTTAATTTATTTACTAACTATATATTATCATCATTATCTCTGTCATTAGGTGCTTTCCATTTACATTAAAACTCAGATAAATATCACTTCTGTTTTTCTTCAACATTCATGTTAAAGAAAGACAAAAATGAGATTTATCTGAGTTTTGATATAAATGGAAAGCACCTATTATTATAAAAGAACTATATGTAACGACTTACCATATGATCACTGGTAAGTCGTTGCATATAGTTCTTATTCCTACCGCATTCTCTTATGTCGCCACCGTCAACTCAGAGTTTCACGGTAAGTACTCCGGAGCCTTAAATAAGAATGATTATTTGAGTAAAATGGAGGATATTCTGAATGACAATGATACGTATTTAATAGTTAATAAAGATCCTATGAAAAAGATCACGGCTGATTTGCGTTCTTTGTTGTCGAGATGGTTAAAGCGGAATTACATTTCTCCTGCAAAAAATAAATCTTTATTTCTTAGCGACGGGATCCTTCCCCATACGTATGGTTTGCGTAAGATCCATAAAAAAGATGTCCCATTACGTGTCATTGTTTCATCGGTAAATAGCCTCTTGTATGCATTTGCTTCGTTTTAACATGACATCATACACAATGGCATTCCAAAGGCTAAGAGTCACATCGAGAACAGTTTTGAATTAGTCAAGAAATTACAGGGGCAGCATTTAGACACACAGCAGAATATTTTTTCTTTAGATGTGCTCTCGCTGTTTACCAACGTTCCTTTGGAATTGGCCATTGGGGGCATCGGGAAAAGATGGCATTTCATTAGCAAAACTACTGACATTCCTTATACGGAATTCATTGCTGGCGTACGTCTTGTGCTCAATTCGAATTTTTTTAAATTTAATGGGAAGATTTACAGGCAGACTTTTGGCACACTAATGGGTTCCCCACTATCCCCTGTTTTGGCAGACATAGTGTTCCAAGATATTGAGGAGAGAGCCATCTCTAGAATACCGATCTCGATTCCTTTCTATGTTAGATATGTGGATGATATTCTGCTTGCAGCTCCTCCATCTTTCCATACAAATATATTAGACATTTTTAACTCTTTCCACCATAGGTTGCAGTTCACTATTGAAACTAGCAGAAACAATCACATCAATTTTCTTGATGTTTCAATTGAGGTGAATGAGGGAATCTTGGAGTTTGATTGGTACACAGAGCCGACTTTCTCGGGCAGATTTATGAATTTCTTGTCACAGCATCCCATGAGCCATAAAAGAGGTATTGTTTTTGGGTTGTTGGACAGAGTTTTTAGGCTGTCCCATTCAAGATTTCTACAAAAAAATCTTAGAAGAATCATTGAATTACTTCTTAACAATGATTACCCGTTGGATTTCATCTTCTCGAATATCCGTTACAGATTAAAATTTCTCATACATTCCAATGGGTTAAAGAATCCATCACTAACGGGTTCTTGTCCGTCTTCTTTTTTTACAATGCCTTATATAAAGAATATTACAGACAGGTTCTCTCCTGTGGTAAGATCGGCAAATAAATCAATAGCGTACATGATCCCAAATAAAATCATTAAAAAACACAAGGATCCCATACCTATTTACAATTGCAGTAACGTAGTTTACAAAATTAATTGCAAGGAATGTGATGCGTCATATGTAGGGCAAACCAGCAGGCAACTCATGACGAGAATTAAGAAGCATCGCCTTAACATAAATAGACCTTCTTCGTGAACTGCAATTTTTGAGCATCGATTAGAGGGACATGAATTCGATTGGGAGAACGTACGAGTCTTGGATAGAGAGCCGATGTTTAAGAGGATGGTTTCGGAGATGGTTCATATACAACAGCAAGTGAAAGGGTTAAATGGACAGGAGGATACAGAGCTCCTTAGTAATGCCTACTATCCCATTTTAAGGAAGTGTGAGTCGAAGCATCCCTTTCGTATTAAGGTTTAACTCCCTTTAAGGTTACGCTCCTGTGGCTCTCCCCGTTTTCGTTATATTTCTGTGTCTCCTAACAGTCTGTTATTAGCTTGGAGTTTATCATGTCGCATTTGAAAATCAATTCTGTACAACGTAATTTCTGATTTATCTTTCAACTTTTCTGCAAGATAATTCTTTTTCCGTTTTCCGTTGTTAGTTTTCTATAAATTAATTTACTCGAAATTACAATATTTTCATGGCTTAATTCCATTTTCAACTCTCAGTTTCAATTTCTTGATTGTGTTTTTTAAAAATAAAATTATCATTCCCCCCCTTTTACAGATATTTTACCATTGGTTTGCCATGGGACTGTCGCTTGAGCATTGACTGCACGGGATCCTTTTCTCTAACGTGCGTTCTTTGGGAAAAGCGTCAGGTTTGATGGATTTCGATGGGGTGTGTTTGAGCGTGAGTTTGGTGGCCAGTTTTCGTGGGAACAATTACATCAATGAATTTTAAAAGCGGACGGTTGCAAGTTGCGTGGGACGGTGAGGATTGTTAGGTAACATCGTAGCGTTTTTGGAAACAATGGATGTTGTATTGCGCCGCAGTTTTTGCATTTTATTCTGCTTTTATTTTAAATTCTTAACGGTATTTCTTTTGTTTGACTGTGTTTATTTTTACAATTTTATCCTTCGACCTGTACAGTAATCTTCATTTATTTATTTTTGTATCTCTTTTATATCTGATATGAATATTATTGTGTCACACTGAGGAGGGTCCGAAAGGGACCGAAACGTTTGTAAGAATTATTGAATTTATAAAGAATTATTGAAAAAATTTTTGTCGCGCATTACCATCTGCGCTTTGCTTGGTCTAAAATATCTTTCTTTTTGATTGTTATTGATTTATCATTTGGACCATTTATAAAATTTGCGTTAATTGTAATCAAAAATTTTTTTGATCTTTTGTTAAAATACATGAATACACACACATACACTTGTTACAGAAAAATGTATTAGATATACTTTTATAGTTATAAAATTTGGTAAATGTTTACTTTAGGTTACACAGCTCAAAAAATTTTTATTTTCACATATGTTGTAGAGGATACATTCCTAAGTAATACACTGTTTGAATTTTGCGGCGGTCTCTTTTCGTTTCTGAGATATACACTTTTGAAATTTCATACTTTTATGGCATCTTTTCGTTATATTCTATTTATGTGTTTATTTATGTGTTATTTTTTGTTTACATTTGCTCATCACGGTTTCATATTATATTTTACTTGCGTGTTTATATTTTTTTGTTTACGTTTGCTCGTCGCTTCCATGTCGCTAAGCTATAGAATTATTGTTTAGTTTCGCTAAATAAAAATTGTACTTTTTATTTTACCTAAACTTTTAATAAATGTTTGTATATAAATTAAAATGAATAATAAGAGGCTATAAGGAGCCAACGCAGTTGTAGGGCGTGAAAAAAAATTTTTTCAGGAAAACAGTCAATTGAAACGATCTTTCTTCTTTATTCCATACGTTTCGGACTCAATTCGAGCCATCTTCAGTGATTCTAATAAAAACAAAAAATGCCAAATGAGAAAGTAACAAAGATGCAGTGTCAACGACATTACAAAAGAGAAATAGAGGCACAATCACATACATACATAGTCCGCAGGAGTGAACGTTATTTCGTCCAAGTCGATCAACCCGAAAAAGACCGATGCAAGTAGCCCTCTCAACGGTGAAAAGCGCGAGGAGCGATGCACTGACAAAGCAAACATAACAGAGTCATATCTTTGCAATAAAAATTGTTCAACAAAAGTCAAAGGCCACTTACTCGGACAACGAGAAGACCGGCAGAGACAACACTAGCACTCAATACGCAAACAACCGACTAAGTCGAAAAATTCGAACGGCAACGGAAAGCGGTGCAAAAATGTGGTCGAACAAAAACAATCCACGTACATAGAGGGCAAACAACCGCCCAATTAAATCTTAGATATGTTTTCAATTATTGACAGACACGATGTGTTCAATTTTAAAGTATCGCTTTGGAGGTTCAACGCATTCTTTTGGCGCTTAATATAAATCATTTCAGATATTAGTCTTTTACCTAAAAACATTTCTTCATCCAAAATGTTAACATTATCAAAATCGAAAGTGTGATTCAGAGCCCTATGTTCAGCAATGACGGACGTAAGATTCCTTATATGTTCTTTTATCCTCGTTCTTAACAGGCGTCCCGTTTGTCCCACGTAAGAAGCGTCACAGTCCATGCAGTTGCAATTTTGTACACTATATTACTGCGCGAATCCTTCTGCAAACTATCTTCGCCGACTCTAATGAATCGGCGTAAGTTATTAATTCCAGTGTAAGAGGGCCTAACATTAAGATCTTTGACGCAATGTCGAAAACGCCGATTCATTAATTGGGTATTATTGCTATTAATTAGATTAAATGTCTTTTCAAATATTTATTACTTTTACTATTATCTTAAATAAATATTTAATATTAATATTTTATATGATAATAGTAAAAGTAATAAATATTTTAAAAACACTTATTTAATCTAATTAATTTTTAAATAGATATCATACGATGTATGGATATCACACACATTCATGATAATAATAATATTAATATGTTAAATGTTTATTATGTTTACCGCATTCTTCAATCGAACACATGATCGCGTTCGATAGCGCCAGTAGTACCTTAACCTACCGCAACCTACCATGACAAAAAACTGCTTGCAGTCGCCGAGTAATTATCGTCGCATTGTCGCGTCGTCGTGTCGTGTAGTAACGTGTCCGCGCGTGTTTCTTTCATCGAGTGATTTTTAATCGCCAACAGTTATTATTCGACAGTGATTAATAGTGATTAGTGATAGAGTCATTAGTAAATTTCTCGTCTCATCGAGTGAGTAAATAAATGTGATTACGTTAAAGTTTATAAAAGAATACAGTTCATGAAAGAAGAAAAACTTTCAGTTAATAATTTAGTGTGGATTTCTTGTCTTTTGCAACGTGATATCTACGTTAAATTTGAGAACGTACGATCTATTGGAAAATTCATTTCTCCTTCAAGCAATTACAGCAATACATCAAAAGTCATCGAACAAGGTAATAATAACTATTTTTTGACGTTATGTGAAAACAGATCTCGGGAAGTCAGAGGGACAGTGTGTCAAAGGAAATTTGTGAAAAGAGAGGGGTTTTTAGTGGGTAGGGAGTACCGAGTTGGTAATTCGACTTGGTACTCGAGTCCCACATAACTCACTGGATCGACCGGTGGGTATGCATAAAATGCATTTTCCCCTCTCTCGTAAAAAAAAGAAAAAAAAACAGGTGAGTGAGCGAATGAGAGAGAGAGAGAGAGAGAGAGAGAGAGAGAGAGAGAGAGAGAGAGAGACAGACAGACAGACAGACAGACAGACAGAGAGAGAATGTATGTGTTCGCATGTGTGTCTGTATGTGTATAGCGACCAGCTGATCGCAGCAGGCGCCCCGCGTAAGCACCCGCGTCTGACGGTGAATCGCGCCACCTTTGCCTGCCTCTTGTATTCGACCCGTCATACGTTAACTACTTCCTTTAATAATTCAAAAACTATGCTTCGGACGAAATTTTGCCAAAGGAAAAATCGTCTTAGAATTCGGTCAAGATTATGTTTTTGCAAAACCATAAAGTTATTTAGAATCACCCTGTATGTGAGGTATTCTAAAATGTCTTTCGCGTCTCTGATTAGATCTGTTAGCATCGCGGTAATTACGGTGAAATGTTCGTCTATTTCTTCTCGCGTCGTATATTCTCTAATATAATGATTTATTAATTTACCATTGTAATCTAATATGTTTTCTAATTTATTTAAATGAATTATGGTAGTGTTTAGGACTTTTATTTGATTTTTCGCGACGTGTTTTAGTGTTTGCTGATTATTTTGTAATAGTTGAATTTGTTCGTTTATTAGTTTTCTATCGTTCGCGTCCATAAGTCCAAATAAGGAGTTTTAGTTATTGCTCCTACTCCATCTATCAGACCTCTGCGTTTGTCTGATGATGTTTTATACAGATTATTTATTAATTTTATTATTTTAGCTAGTGTATTGGAGTCATTGTTGATAATGTTTTTTAAATTTTCGCACGTTCTTTTAATGTGATCTTCGGATTTTATGCTTTTACATATTTCGTTCGTTTGTTGTACATATTTATTTAATTGCCAGGTTTTGTCATTTAATTCAGTTATATTTAGTTTAATTACTAATTTCCAAGTCTTCTTAATTTGATGTAGATTTCCGATTTTCTCGTAGTAGATTCCTGGGTTGTGCTTAAATTCTTCAATTTCAAACGGAAGACGGGTTTCGGCTTGCTCGGTGGGAACGAGGTTGATCCCTAGTGTTAGTATTCTGTAATAATATATATTAAGTATTATATTATGCACTTTTGCGAGTGTCATATTTTTTCTGTTTCTTGCTACGTTTATCATTGTGAGAATGGTTTTAGTTTTCCTTGACTAGCTTTGCTATACTTTTATATTCTTTTACGAGCTTCAGTCGCTCACTGTCTTCCCAGTAAGTAACAATCGTTGGTTAGGTCAAGTACGAGTCTGTCGACTATGTCAAATACGAGTTATCCTACCTCGTCGGAGGAGTTATCCGATAGTAGAGGTGAAGTGTGTGGCCCGTGCCAAAATGTGTCTGGTGCGGCGCGGGATGTGTTGTGTGGCCCGCCTTTGCCGCGCGACCGGTTTGAACGGGCATGTTTGCGCGTATACGCGAATGGCCCGTTATCCTTACGCATTAATGTGAACATGGTTACTGGTGAGCGCAGTGTACAAGAGGTGGTGCCCTATCCCAGAGATGCCCTGCACTGGGTGTGGGACTTTTTGGATATTTTTCGGGCACAGGAGGCCCGGGATTTCGCTGCCTTGCGGGGGCGTCGGAGGTTTGAGCGACTTCTCCGGCTCGGCGGGGGCGGCCAGCGTATGGGGCCGTTACCGTTGGGGCCTCTTCCCCGGCTGAATGAGAGGATGCCCCCCATCGGACGTGGTCATGGTCGCTCACCTGGGTAAGTGCTTTTTATATTTTTAATATTCTATAAATAATTTTAATTTGTTCACGTGCATGCGTGTCGCTTTCTTCCCTTTTTTATGGTGTAATTAACGTCGGAGTTTTTCTCGAGAATTGTATATGGTCCTGTCCATAGTGATTCTAGTTTTTTTGATCTTCCTCGTCGTAGTGTTTCGTCGTATACTAATACTTTGTCTCCTACTTTGAATTGTGTTTCCTTTGTGTTTTTATCGTATTGTTTTTTAGCCTTATATTTTTCTTCTTTTAAGTGTTCTTTCGCGAGTTGATTTGTCGCTCTTAGTCTTTCTTTTAATTCCTGCGCGTAATCGTCATAATTGTACGTTGGTTTAGGCGGTTTTGTTAGCGCTGTCGGAATTTCGGCTTGGTGTCCGTACACCAATTCGAAGGGTGTATATCCTGTAGCGATATGCGGCGTTGTATTGTAGGTAAACATCGCGAACGGTATCCACTCGTCCCAGTCCGTTTGATCTTCGTTTATGTAGTGTCGTAGATACTCGGCTAATGTGCGATGCGATCGTTCTAACGCGCCGTTGCTTTCCGGATGATACGCAGTTGTTTGAATTTTGTTTATTTTTAATAGTTTACAAGTATTTTTAAATATTTCGCTCATAAAATTAGTTCCTTGATCCGTTAAAATTTTTTCCGGTATTCCGTGTTCAAGTATTATTTTTATAACAAATTCTTTGCTGATTGTATTCGCCTCTTGATTCGGAATCGGTATTGCCTTACTAAATTTAGTTAAGTTATCTTGGAACGTGAGTAGATATTTATTTCCACTATTAGTAATTGTTAACGGTCCGACAATGTCTAACGCGCATTTTTCAAATGGTTTATTAGGCGTATCTGTAATAATTAACGGTACTTTATTTTTTCGCGATAATTTATTTTTTTGGCAAGATTCGCATCTTGCAATATGTCGTTCGACGTCTTTTCTCAAGCCTTTCCAATTGTGCTGAAGTCGGATTCTTCTTATTGTCCGTTCTATTCCTTGATGCCCTCCTATAGGTGCATCATGATATTCGGAGAGTATTTGCTTTTTTTCCTCTTCTGTATATGTTTTTGCTTGTTCGTTGCTTGCTTCGTCTTCTTGTTCTTCTTCTTCTTCGTCTTCTTCTTCTTCTTCTTCTATTATTAAGACGGCATGATTATTATTTTCATTTGAGGGTCCCGGTATCGCGTTGCGACTTAATGCGTCGGCGTTCGCGTTTGCTCGTCCGGCTTTATGTATAATCTCATAGTCGTATTCTTCTAATTTTAATCTGCATCGGATTAGTCTTGAACCAGGGTCGTTTACGTTGAACAACCATATTAGCGGTTTGTGATCGGTCACAATTTTAAATTTTGTTCCATATACGTATGGTCTAAAATGTTTTACGGCCCATACAATTGCTAGTAATTCTTTTTCAGTGGTATAATTTTGCTCCGCCTTTGTCAATATTCTGCTGGCGTAAGCAATCGGTCGGTCGTTGCCTACCTTTCCTTGTGATAACACTGCTCCGATCGCATAGTCGGAGGCATCGGTGGTCACTATGAATTCTTGTGTGAAGTCAGGGTACTTCAACACTGGTGCAGTCATTAATTTTTCCTTAAGTAGTTCAAATGCTGCTTGCTGTTCCGTTGTCCATTCGAACTTCTCCGATTTTTTCGTTAATTTTGTTAATGGTTTAGCTATTTTTGAAAAGTTTTCAATAAATTTTCTGTAATATCCTGCAAGTCCTATGATGGATTGGATATCCTTTACCTTTTTCGGCGTTGGGAATTCTTTTATTGCCGTTAGTTTTGACGGGTCTGGCGATATTCCGTTTTCCGAAATAATATGCCCTAAATAAATTACTTCTTTGCGTAAAAATTCGCATTTATCCGGCTGCAATTTTAAATTAGTTTTTCGCAGTCTTTGTAGTACTTCCTTTAAACGTTTATTATGATCTTCTAAGCTTGATCCGTATATCACGATGTCATCGAGATAGACCAGGCATCTAAGTCCTTGTATTCCTGTTAAGACCGAATTCATTAGTCTTTGGAATGTTGCTGGCGCATTTTTTAATCCGAACGGCATTCGATTGAATTCGTAATGTTCGTAGGGAGTTGAAAAAGCTGTTTTATTTTTATTCCTCTCAGCCATTGGGATTTGGTGATATCCTGATGCTAAATCTAGTGTGGTGAAATATTTCGCATTTCCCAGCTGATCTAGGATATCGGTTATATTAGGCAATGGGAATGAATCGCCTATCATTAATTCATTTAGCTTCCGAAAATCTGTTACTACTCGGAGCTTCGGTTTTCCAGATGCGTCTGCTTTTTTCGGCACTACTAATAACGGTGCGTTCCATTGACTCGTGCTAGTTCGAATAATTTCGTCCTTTAGCATTTCTTGAATTTGTTTATTTACCTCTGTCTTATGCTTCTCGGGTAAACGATACGGCTTTACGTTCACCGGCGCGGTGTCGGCACGCGTGTTTATCTCATGCTCTACCGACGCGGTGCAAGTCAGTGGTTCTCCTTCCAAGTGGAATGTATCGCTGAATTCTTCGCAGATTTTTAAGAGTGTCTGCCCCTCTTCCTTATTTAAGTGTTGAGTTCGCAATAATTGTCAAATGCGCTGGATTCGCGGAGTGTTAATTTTATTCTTCGTCCTTGATTTTATTGTATTTATTTCGGTTGTGCTAATTTTATCTTCCATGTCTTCTAATGTGACGATGGGGGTTGTTAACTCGATGGTTTCATCGGTCGTATTTATTACGCTCACGGGACATGAAAAATTTTTTGGTTCTACTAGACAGCTTCCAATATAAACTCCTGGTGTGGTTTCTTCTGTTCGGACTATCCCTATCCGATTACGATTAGTCGCAGCTTTTATTATTGCTTCGCTACGCGGATTTAGAATTATTTTGTTGCAAGGATGGAGTTTTAATGTACTGTCTTGTATTTTTATTTCGTTAGTCTCATAGTCACATTTAGCTGTTTGTTTTTTAAGGAAGTCTAGTCCTAGAACTCCCTCGTGTTCTATGGCGGTATCGTCTTTTATTACATAAAATGCATGTTTAATTTTATGTTTGTTTATTTTTATCGTGGCGTACATTTTGCCTAATGTATATACTTTATGTCCGCTTATTCCTATCAGTGCTATCTTCTTCTCGTATATTAATGTTTCGTCCTTTAAATGTTTTAATTTTATTAAGGAAATTGTTGACCCGGAATCGTACAACATGTTTATTTTTTCTCCTTTTACTTCGCGAATTGGTAGTGTAACTTGTAGTAATTCGTCCTTCGATGGTGCATGCATATTTTTAACATGCGTTACGTGATACTCTAGGGCAGGTCGCGGTTGCTTCTTCGTTTCTCCCTGCTCCTCTTCGCTATTGCTTGCAGAGTCGGTGCTCTTTTTCCGCTGTCGATGCGAAGTCTTTTGTTCACGCGTATTATCTTTATAATTATTTTTATTAGTTTGTTTATTATTTTTAATATTAATTTTTGGTCGTCCATTTAAATTCCAGCACTCGTCGCGGCTGTGTCCGGATTTTTTACAATATTTGCAGAATTTATTTATAGTATTTATTCGCGTAGATTTTTCCGGTTTTGGTAATGCATATTTATTACTGCTACGGCAATCGCGTCCGTAGTGTCCAGATTTTCCGCATTTATAGCATTGTATGTTTGTATCTCGAGTTGGTCGCGTGTGTTTAGCGTCGTATTTATTTTTATTAGAGAAGCCGGGTGCTCGTGTGACAGACGGTCCGATAAGCTTCTCTTCCGCGCTCGCGCCGTTTATCGCTTCTTGGAGTGAAGTATATCGTTGTGATCGCACGAGGATTTTTAATTCGTCGCGTAATCCGATTTGAAAGTTTATTAGAGCTTGTTTTTTAATGGTTGCTTGTATAGCTTGTTTGAATGAAGGAGGTTGTTCTTCTCTTTCTACCATAGACTCATATAACTTCATGGCGAGTATATCGACACGTTGCCCGAATGCATGTGTGGTTTCGCTTGATTTTTGTTTTAGCGAATTGAATTCTATTTGTAAATGCGTTGTGCTTTGTTTCGCTTGATAGTTGTCACATTTCAAGTTGTTGTTTTAAATCTTCGAACGTTTGTATATTTCGCGTCTCGAAGTCTTGCATGGCTTTTCCTTTTAGTTTAGTATACAGAATGGCTTGCATCAGCGATTCTTCGTCCGCGGGATTAATATTTTGTACCGCGTATGTACAAGCGTTTAAAAATTCTTGCAGTTTTTGTCGCGATGATCCGTCAAATTCGGGAATCATTGATCGCGCTTCTTTTAATGGTAGATAGTGTGGGGCTGCGCTATGTCTGTTTCTAATATCGCGTTCGGTACGTCCGTATGTCACGTCGTGTGGGACATCGTTTGTATTTGCTCGTGGCTCGTTAAAGTTTCCTTGGTTAATATGTACGTTTCGCGTTTGATCGCGTAAATCTCGCACTTCCTCTCGCATTTCGTGAATGCTAGGTACGTTTCGCACTTGTCCGCGTAAATCTCGCATTTCCTCTTGCATTTCGCGAAAACTATGTACGAGTTCGGCTAATAATATGTTACTAGTGCTTTCGACCGGATGACCGGCGTCTTCATAATTCGCGGCTGCATTTTGTCCGGCCTGTTGCGCTCGTAAGCGTTCGATTTCTCTATCGACGGCTTCGTTATCCATATTTCTCGCGGGATTTGGCTCAAAGAGACTAATATCAACGGATATTGGTGAATAATTTCTCCTGACAGTAACTCGACTAACGCTTTGTCGGTCCTGTTCTAAATTATCGTTATCGTCTTGTCCGCGCGCTTCGGAAGATTCGGAACTCGAATATTGGTTCTCTAAATTTCTTCGCATGCTATCTCGTATATCGCGGGTAGCTTCTTCCGCAACTTGGAACGGTGTTACAAGACCTAATCTATTTGCCAATCGTGCTGGCACGCTCAAAAATCGCGGGTTATTAAATCAAACTCGGTTTAACGGTTCCGACATTTAAATTGAATTTCGACTTACAGTAGTAGTACGGTGAATCGCATGGTCGCTTATCGGTTCGCTCGACTGCTGATGCTGCTAGTAGATACGGGTCGTTGTCCGTCGGTGATGCGCTGTCCGTCGGCGATGCGTTGCCTTGGCGAAGGTCGTGGATCGACGTTGGACCTTGGGCGCTGGTGCTCCTTTTCAGATACAGCTGCTTGACCGTGGTCACTTATCACTTGTTGGCTTTATGCGTTATATGTGCTGTGGTCTGCTTGAGTCCGTCTGTTTTAATATAGCAGTTGCTCCGTCCACTTTATTAATTTTATATTTTCTTTTTGTTGCAGATATTAGAGGTCCAGATTTCTTCTTCGGCGGTTCTCTTTCTCGGCTATCCCACCGCTGCCATCAAAATGTTGTGCCGGGAGCGGCACGGGATGTGGGGTAGCCGGGGAGAATGCAGATAGGCCTCGGGACCGTCAATTTAGTTTTCACGTTTTTTATTGTTTCTTAATATCTCTCATACAAATATATTCAATGACACTAATCGTCTCGATTTGAGTTAAACCTTCTCCCTTACTAGCGTTAGATCGCCTCGTTAACACTTCAATTAGTTTTCGCAAATTAGCGGTTAGCTCCGGATTCGCACTCTTTGTTAACTGATTTCTTATTAACGACTGTCCGCCGCGGATCCGCGGTGGACGGTTTTTAACACCTCATTTTAGGGGTGTTTTGGAGGGGATCGCCTAGCGACATGACCATATATGGTCATGGAAGATTTTCGTGGCGGTCAAGTCCAAGTGCAAACGAAGGAGGTTCAAAGTCGAATCCATTCGTTGGCATTTTCACGTTTCCGGCGAACTCGCGCGTGGTTCGCTGAGGTAGCGGTTTTTACGCGGTTCGCGAACATTCTATCGCATCTAAAGCGTATAAAATTTATTAATGGTAAAATAAAATAGTTATAGTCTTTCGGACTATAACAATTGGCTACTAAATAAATATAAATAATGTGTTGCCAATATGGTTGCACCCATTATAATACCAATATTGGTTATGAAGTAAATGTAAATGTCAATATTGCACGTTCACACATTATATGTGAGCTTCGCGCATCGCCACTAGGTGGCGAAAAGGAAAACACCTAATCCGAGAGTGGGACTCCATCTAAAGCAGTATATAAGGCCGCGGCACAGGTCCCACGAGTCACGGCTTATTAATCAAAGAGCGCGGACTATTATAGCCGCATCTTTTCTAGCTTTTGCGAGGAACTTCAGAGCTCCATAAATTAACCGCAGACGGTTAATTTTTTTTTATGGTGAATTCCATCACATATTAGAAACTGATCTATATCCAATGTAAAAATATTTGAGTATGTATAATTAGCCAATCTTGGTTAAAGATGAACATAATATATTCGTCCAATATTACAATTCAATATTGGCTCAAAATGAAATGCGTCTACTTTGCAATATTGGACCAACATGGGAAATATTGGATATATATTGTTAGCCAATATTGCTGCAATAAAGTATGCTACTAGGATTAGCATCTCTTTTTGAGAAAAATTGAGGAACTCATAAAAATTTATGTAACTCATAAAGAGCTACTACCCATATAGCACAGAAGTTTGCATCAACATTGCACATTGCTGTGTAATGCTGCAGAAATATTGCAGAGATATTATTTTGTAATATTACTTTGGCAATATTGCAGCAACATTTTAACATAATGAAAATGTATAACATATGCTTCTTTACTTGTGCTACGTGGCGACACCAAACTTAACTAACTCGTATTCGAATTTTCGTCTAAAGTGGATATAAGGTCTACAAAGGACTAATGCAGTAATTATATTTCTTGTCTTGAGTCAGTTTAATTTCTCATAAATTGACTTGATTTATTTAATATTCTGAATTCTAATAAGGGATCTAGATTATTAAACAAATAATTTATTTAATAATCTGGATCCCTCGTTGGGATTCAGAATATTAAACAGATTTTTCTTCACTGAATGGATAAATGAGAAACAGTTCATTTATTGCACGTATTAAAATATTCTGATGTCGAGGGTATGTAAAATAATTGTATGTATTTATATTATTGAGATAAATATTTAATAAGAAACATTTATAGATAAAAAATTAATTATTAATAAATTTATTAATAAAAAACACTAATAGATATTTTTTTAAAGGCGTGAAATTTTTTTAAAGGGAAATGTTTCTTTCCTATCTTTCTTAAACATTTTTTAAATATTTTCAAAGTTTATTTATTAAATTTAAAACGGTCTGCATTTGTAGCAAAACGCGTTTTAATATTACAAATACATTGCACCGTAACATTACTACAATCTTACATTGCAATATTCCTAAAAGCGAACGTTTTAACGTTGCTGCAATCCCACAGCAATGGTGCAACAACATTTTGCAGTGAATTTGCAATGTTGCAATATTGCGGTGAAAGATTGCTGCAATGTGTATGCAATCTTTGTGTGCTGTATGGGTATAACCCAGATAGCACACAATATTCTATGAATATTCTTATAAAGTACGAATGTTCTTAATTTTGGAATATTCGAATTGAATATTATATGAATATACGTAGAATGTTAAAATCGTAAATCATATATTTCTAATAGAGAAGAATATTCTTAGAATATTTGTTGAATTTATTCATTGCACATTTTATTGCGCATGTGCAGTATACAAGAAATTCGAATTAAATTAAGTGTAAAAGTACCCTTAAGACCATACGCACTACGAACAAGCCTTTAAACGGCCATTATTCATGAGCGGGTTTGTCTTTTGTCGTCATGTGTCGTTAAGTGTTTGGCCATGTTTGCCATGTGCCTTACATGAAATATCGTTTTAATTAGAGGTAATCATCTTTTTTCTTTTATTAATTTCATTTTATCAAATATTAAATAAAACTTAAGAATATTTTTTTATATATTTTTAGTAATATTTTTACATTCTTTTAACAGCTCAGGATAAATTTATTTCAGTACATTTAAGGTTATGCTTGAAGAAAATCACACAAAATACATACCCAGCAAACACCGAGTAACAGTTATATAACTATTACTTGATGTTGGGTACATTGTATCTATTTATTTTCTTATTCTTCATGTAAAATTCTCTTTATATTACAGTGTTCAAGCATCTATATTCTAATAATATTACGTTGCGTCATTTTTGGGTGATTACACACTGGGTCATTAGGACACGAAGCATAAAAGTAAGTACAAATCAAAAACTACTTTATTAGTTTATTTCTTCTTTTTTTCACATGTCATTGCCAGAGAAAATTCTATAATTATTCTTATACATTTAAAAAAAAAATTTGTTTCACTTTAAATTTAAATTGCTTGAATTTTGTTTCAATTTTAGATTTTGGTACTAGCCTTATATTATATTATAATAGTATTGTTTTTAAAATTAAATAATGCTTAAATGCAAAAAAAGTCGTACTTTTTTTAGAAAAGTTAAGAAAAATACAGACACGTGTTATGAACTTATAAATGATAATTTTAATACACGTACTGATACTATTGTTACTTCTACAGAAATTTGCAGAATCAATTGTAGTAATGAACATAATAACTTTGACGAGATAAGTGATAATGAAAGCTATATTTCTAATGAAAATTTTTTTGATATTTTTATAGAAAATAACAACAATAGTTTAAACAATTTTGATAACCAATGCTCTACATCGTGAATTACCCTCTACATCTGCTTACAATAAATCTTCATTTGAAACTGTAAAACCATCTGCTAATCTATATGGTAATATTATATATTACATTCTATTTTTATTTTTACTAAAAAATATTTGTTAGATGTTGTGTATTCTTTCTTTAATGTACATTATAATAATAGTTTACATTAATGTTTGTTATATCTAAAAATGGACATTACTAATTGTAAAAAATGTATGTTTATAAAAATACTTTGTTTCAGATCATAATTTCAAAAGACAAGTATTACGACAATTGCAAATAATTAATCTAATTGTAAGACAACAACAAATTTCAGAAGATCTGAGCGTTTTATTGATGAAAGCAAATTGTGAAAAAGATGAACCAATTATATCAAATGAAGAGTCTATATTTAAAAATTATAATTTTCCTTTAAAAGAAATAAAAGAATTAGAAGCTATAGAAGAATTTCTAATCGAAGACAATAATTTCAAAAAGTTTGTAAGTATATTTATTTACTGATGCATTTTTATTGTATTTATATAAATTTAGAAATTTAGAAATTTGTATTTTAGGTAACGGAAATTATAAAAATTGGAGGAACATCCTACAAATAGATGGTGAAACGCGTTTTAACAAGAATAATATCTAATGATTTGTCTAAGACTTATAGTTGGATAGGTTTTAAAGAAAAACGTAACTTTTCTAATCTTCGAATTTGCTCAGCAATATTAATTGCTGTACAAAAAACGCATGGCTGTTCCGAAGCGATGATAGAGGCTGTAATAAAATATTGGCTTGTAAAATCTATCGAACGACAGAAGTAGTCAACAACAAAAAAATTCGTAAGATTTACAAGTACAAGAAAATTTTATTTTGAATGCATATTCTCAAGTAAAAGATAATTTAATTTTAAGTGCAACTTATGTGCAATTTTATTTTGAAGTTTTATTTTGAATGCATATTCGCAAGTAAAAGATAATTTTATTTTAAGTGCAACTTAAGTGCAATTTTAAGTACCAAAGATAAAAAATGACATTTGACATTTTTTTAAATGATTATTGTTCATTTCTAAAACACTTCAAGTTTTTAGAAATGAACAATAATCATTTTTTTCTAGTTTTCACTTTTGTTGGAATGTATAATTATTTTTATAAATTGTGTTTTTTTCAGATTCATATGTATACTTAAATATTAGACACTTAGACATAATCTTTGGTAATTCTGTTATGTTAAAAAATTTTGATTTTATGAATTCTAGAATTAAATTCAAAAGTATTATTTCCATTGTAAATATAATATATTTTATATTTATATGATATTTATATAAATATTATAAAATATTAATAAATACGTGTTTATATGTATTTTTATAAAAATATGTGTAAAAAGTTTTAAAAATTATTTTTTAAAATAAAAAAATGAACTCAAAATTACTTTATGTATTTATTAATTACATAATGTAAACTTCTGTAACATATATAATCAAATAATCAGTTCTAAAAAACATGAAATTGTTCATTTTCAAAAGCAGTTAAATTCATCTTTTTTATAAGAACAAAAATTACTTAAAATACAAAAGAATTTGATAATATGGAAGTGTTAAAATTAAAAAACAGATATCAGTTAATAGAAAAAATTAATACTTTAACATTCTCAACTTATATTATTTTCTATTTAATTTTTTGTTTTTTTCGTAAAAAGGTGAAATTTAGTTGTTTTTGAAAATAATAATTTATGTTTATGGAGAGACTATTTATTTTATTCTAATGTAAATACATAAGTCCATATTCTGAATCCTCTTTTATCGATAAAAGTGCTTCTAAAAGTGGCTTATAAGTCTTTTCATTGGCTACAAGCCACTTTTAGAAGCACTTTTATCAATAAAAGAGGACTCAGAATATGGGCCATAGAATGAGTATAGAATATTCTGTGTAATATATTACGCACATTTATAGAACATTCTATTAGAACATATATGGAATATTCTATAAATATACATAAAATGTTACATAGAATATTCGATAGATTATTCTAGTCACATTCAAAAAACATTTAAAATAGTGCCATTCGAATATACTGTAAACATACTATAAATATATAAGAATGTCTTATAGAATATTCGAAACATTCTTAAAGAATATTCATGCACGTTCATAGAAATGTTTAGTGTTATCTGGGAAATGTCTCCGTGCTGTCTGGGTTGTTCTATCTCAATATGGTTATTTTTTGCTAATTTACTGTTATTGAAAGATGTTAAAAAATTGTGTTAAAATTTAGACCGTTTTTTTGTGTGAATATAGATATGTGAATAACATATGTGTACATCTAATGGATATATCTTTGGTAGCTATTTAGTAGATACCCTAGTAGCACACTTTATTGCAGCAATATTAACTAACAATATATATCC
This sequence comes from Camponotus vicinus, assembly GCF_025532165.1. Taxonomy (NCBI): domain Eukaryota; kingdom Metazoa; phylum Arthropoda; class Insecta; order Hymenoptera; family Formicidae; genus Camponotus; species Camponotus vicinus. The sequence continues at coordinate 12,380,852 of NW_028141950.1, read as the reverse complement.
AATATTTCTCATGTTGGTCCAATAGTGCAAAGTGGACGCGATTTCATTTTGAGCCAATATTGAATTGTAATATTGGACAAATATATTATGTTCATCTTTAATCAACCTGTGCCATAGTATATACAGTAGCGCAACTCTCTGTCGGCACCTTTGATGTTAGCGTGGGTAAAAATAAACTGCACATGCGCGGACTTGGTAGGTAACCAATCACAGCAATAACCTTCTGTCTCGCTTGCTCTCTCATTCTCTCTCTTTCTAACCTATTATACACATACTATACGGGGCGAGACATCTGACATCGGAACATATACTAGGTGACTGATCTGAAATTGTATATTTCAAATAAGTCACACACTATAGTGTATGTTCCAATGTCAGATGTCTCGCCCTGTATAGTGTGTGTATAATAGGTTAGAAAGAGAGACAAAGAGAGAGCAAGCGAGACAGAAGGTCACTGCCGTGATTGGTTACCTACCAAATCCGCGCATGTGCAGTTCATTTTTACTCACGCTGAAATTGCCAGAGTTGCGCTACTGTATATACTGTGCCTGTGCCGCGGTCTTATATACTGCCTTAGATGGAGTCCCACTCTCGGGTTAGGCGCTTTCCTTTTCGTCACCTAGCGGCGAGGCGCGAAGCTCGTGGAAGTATATGAATATCCATTGGATATCTTTGTTAGTTACTTGGTGAATATACACTCACACGCAAAAAAAGGGCCAAAATTTTAGCAAAATTTTTTACAAATTTCAGATTTTTATTCAGATTATCAGAATGATTTATTAATTTTATAATTTTATAAATGAGAAATGACAAGTCGAATAGACGTCTAAGACGTCTAATAGATGTCTAACAGACATGGGCACCGGGAGGGGGGTGCAAGGCGGTGCACCCCCCTGGCCCTGGCCTATGAAATAAGTGGGGAAGGGACAGAGAAAAAATTCAGTAAAAAAATCATGTAATATAGAATAATATCGATTATAATTTTTTCAATTGAACAAAAATGCAATGGTTAAATATTAATTAACATTTGTAATAAGCCTTTGGGAAATCACTCAGCATCGGCTGTACGACGCGATCTTTTGATATGATTCGAAATAACAAATGAATAAAACAAAAGAACAGCGCGGATGCGTTTAGCATTTTGACAACCGTAAGTAGTAATCCCCACCGTTTAATACTTATGGCGCGTATAAATGTTAAGTTAAAGAGAAACCTGAGAGCGGCCACGCCGGCGTTTTACTTGTTGCCCTTTTACGAGACTGCTTGAAACGCCCCTCGCACCCATTTTCAAAGTTGGAACTATTTCGCACACCCATTTTCTCGTACTGTCGATAATGTCTCCACTTGGTGTCCGTGCTACGCCCATTTTCTGACGTTGTCGATAAAGTCCGTATTTGGTGCGTGTCCGTGCTACGCCCATAATTTTCGTATTGAGAAACACGGCATCGAGTTTATTCACGCGTAATCTCTTCTCTTTATATACTGTTATGAAAATATCGACATATGTACACGCTTATAAAATACATCAGTCCCAATAAAAAAAATAAAATAATATATTTTTATTATTATTATTATACATCATTTATACAATATGTTATTAAATATAATTATGATAAATTCGCATAGGAGAAACAATCATAATTATCACAATTATATTTAATAACAATTATATTGTATAAATTATATACAGGGTGAGCCATTTTAATTAACGCACGCAATTATTTCGGAAACAAAGCATTTTAGAGAAAAATGTTTCAGACAAAAGTTTTATGGTTTCGAGGGGGCCATAAGATGGTATCATTGGTTTGACCTTGAAGAGTTATTTGAAGGTCACATGAAGGTCACCTTCAATTTCTTAAATGGAACTTACTATTTGTCATTGCATATTCTTGTAGCTTATCTCGAGTGCTTTCCAAAACACTATAATTAAGTACCTTTTCGTTAAGTACTTTTTGAGTTATGAGGCTTGAAATAATTTCTTAATTTTACATAAACCGTAAAATATCTTGTAAAATATTCATTTTTCGACTATCTTACCTTAATACTTTTACGTACAAAATAATGAGAGGAATCAACTGGTGTAAAGAAAACACATAGTTGTTTTGAAGAAAAAATACGTAATTTGCAATTAACAATTCCATATTTTTTCTTAAAAACAACTATGTGTTTTCTTTACACCAATTGATTCCTCTCATTATTTTGTACATAAAAGTATTAAGGTAAGATAATCGAAAAATGAATATTTTACAAGATATTTTACGGTTTATGTAAAATTTAGAAATTATTTCAAGCCTCATAACTCAAAAAGTACTTAACGAAAAGGTACTTAATTATAGTGTTTTGGAAAGCTCTCGAGATAAGCTATAAGAATATGCGATGACAAATAGTAGGTTCCATTTAAGAAATTGAAGGTGACCTTCATGTGACCTTCAAATAACTCTTCAAGGTCAAACCAATGATACCGTCTTATGGCCCCCTCGAAACCAAACAACTTTTGTCTGAAACATTTTTCTCTCCCGGGCTTGGTTTTCGAGTTATTCTCCATTAAAGGTTAAAATGGTCCACCCTGTATATATATATATATATACAGGGTGAATTTTAATGGTTGTGTCAATCTTTTTATCATGCGGGAGATTACCGACCGCAATTGTAATAAATTGATCGGTACATAGATGTCAGATAATTAGATCGGCCGTATGGAAGGCCGGGATATAATGTGTACAATTAAAGCAAGTTAAAAGCTGAAATTATGTGTGTAGTATGGATTTATTTTTATTATTAAAGCTACGTATTTATTATTATTATTATTATTATTAAAGCTACGTATACATATTCGATATATTAAAGCAGTAAGAATACATATTTAAAAATTTAGTTCAAATTTAACACTTTAATGTTTCATGTAAAACTTTATTTCAAATTCCGCATTTATTTTTATGATAAATTTTTATTATTGTTTTATACGCTAAAGATATGTAGCATTTCTTCCTTCTTGAAATAAAATTACGCAACTGTTCCATGAGAAATACATTCTTATGAAACAATTGCGTAATTTTAATTTAAGAAGAAAGAAAATTTTTTGCTGCGTATTTTTAGCATATAAACAATAATAAAAATTTACCATAAAAATAATTGCGGAATTTGAAATAAAGTTTTACATGAAACATTAGTGTTAAATTTGAACTAAATTTTTAAATATGTATTCTTACTGCTTTAATATATCGAATATGTATACGTAGCTTTAATAATAATAATAATAATAACAATAATTATAATAATAACAATAATAACAATAATAACAACAACAACAACAACAACAACAACAACAACAATAATAATAATAATAATAATAATAATAATAAATACGTAGCTTTAATAATAAAAATAAATCCATACTACACACATAATTTCAGCTTTTAACTTGCTTTAATTGTACACATTATATCCCGGCCTTCGATACGGCCGATCCAATTATCTGACATCTATGTACCGATCAATTTATTACAATTGCGGTCGATAATCTTCCGCATGATAAAAAGATTGACACAACCATTAAAATTCACCCTGTATATATATATATACATATATATGTTTATTTATTTTATTATTTATTTATTTATTTATTTGTTACAGTTTGGCACGCTTGCCAGCGGCAGACTTGATCTTGATAACAAACGAGAGATGAACATGAGAATATACAAGACGACTACGTAAGAGTGAGCGAAAAACATTAACAGGAACGAGACAATAATAGAAGCGAGCGAGACGGTAATGGAAGTGAGCGAGAGGAAAATAGTAGTGTGCAAGCAAGACTCGATCCTCGAGTCCTCGTTGCTATTCCTATCTTGTTCGCTCTCATTAACATTTCGCTCGCTCTTATTATCTTCTCGCTTGCTCACTCGCTTAACCCTCGCGTATACTTACGCGCGCGCGCGCGCGCGCGCACACACACACACACACACACACACACACATACACACACACACACTGTGTGTGTGTGTATATATATATATGTATGTCAAAGGGCAGTTTTCGGGTCGCATTCTAAATACATTATTTTTGTGGCTATCAATGTACCAAATACTGTTTAGAATATTCTTCCGTCAACAGAAATCAGTACTTTTGCAAATATATTGAAATATGTATGGATTGGCAGTTATCAGGACACTTTTATTTTCAATAAAAACGACAAGTATTTTTTTATTTAACAATTGCTTTCTATATATTTGATACTTACTAACATTTTTTTATCAATTGTGTATTGTTAGAAGAGAAAACCGATTAATTACACACAACTTTTTCGCAAGTCCTCAAATCTGCCATAAAACAAAATAAATATTTAGACAAAAGGCAGTTTTCAGACCCATTATAAATTTTAATAAAACAAGCAAATAGTTTATTTTATTAAGCTTTTCTTTAATATACATGAAATATTATATCAACAGTAAGTGTAATAAATTATTAAAACGCAATATTGAGTAGAAGCAGAGCAACAATTTTGTATAAAAATTCAGGTTCTGAAATCTACCATTAAACATAAATTAATTTATATCCTGAGGCAGTTTTCAGGTCTATATAAAACAGCGGAATGGCAGTTTTCAGATCTTTTCATTTTCGACAAAATTAAGAGCAGAATTGTAAAATTTCTTTAAATGACCTTACTAACAGTGATTTACTCATATTAAAAAAGATAATTTCCGTAATTTTCTAAAATAATATGCAACTATAATGAATATTCCTTTTTCATTTAGAACGGCTTTTTGTCGCAAATAAAGACCTGAAAACTGCCATTCCGCTGTCTTATATAGACCTAAAAACTGCCATTCCACTGTTTTATATAGATCTGGAAACTGCCATTCCGTTGTTTTATATAGATCTGAAAAATGCCATTTGTACATGAATTGTAATATTTTCGATCTTTTCATTCAATTATCTCATAAATTCTTAATATATGCTTTCTTTTGTGTTTTATTACCTTGTGTCACATTATCGGTTTTACATATTATGCGACCTTAAGTATAAATAGCATTATTTGTGATGATGCGGTAAAAATCCGTTGAAAAAGAAAAATTCATTATACTTGCATATTATTTTAGAAAATTCCCCGAATTATATTTTTTGATATGTGTAAATCACTGTTAATAGGATCATTTAAAGAAATTTTGCAATTTCGATCTTAATTTTGCCGAAAATAGAAATATCTGAAAACTGCCGTTCCGGGATTTTATATAGACCTGAAATCTGCCATTCCGTTGTCTTATATAGACCTGAAATCTGCCATTCCGTTGTTTTATATAGACCTGAAAACTGCCATTTGTACACGAATTGTAATATTTTCGAACGTCTTCATTCAATTACCTCATAAATTCTTAGGCCCATATTCTGAATCCTCTTTTATCGATAAAAGTGCCTCTAAAAGTGGCATATAAGCCTTCTGATTGGCTACAGGCCGCTTTTAGGAGCACTTTTATCGATAAAAGAGGATTCAGAATATGGGCCTTAATATATGCTTTCTTTCGTGTTTTATTATCTTATGTCATATTATCGGTTTTACATGTTTCGCGACTTTAAGAATAAATAGCATTATTTGTGGTGATGCGGTAAAAAACCGTTGATAAATAAAAATTCATTATATTTGCATATTGTTTTAGAAAATTCCCCGAATTATATTTTTTGATATGTGTAAATCACTGTTAAAGGGATCATTTAAAGAAATTTTGCAATTCCGACCTTAATTTTGCCGAAAATAGAAAGATCTGAAAACTGTCGTTCCGGGGTTTTATATAGACCTGAAATCTGCCATTCCATTGATTTATATAGACCTGAAATCTGCCATTCCGTTGTTTTATATAGACATGAAAACTGCCATTCCGTTGTTTTATATAGACCTGAAAACTGCCATTCCGCTGTTTTATATAGACCTGAAAACTGCCATTCCGTTGTTTTATATAGACCTCGAAACTGCCATTCCGTTGTTTTATATAGACCTGGAAACTGCCATTCCGTTGTTTTATATAGATCAGAAAACTGCCATTTGTACAAGAATTGTAATATTCTTGAACGCCTTCATTCAATTACCTCATAAATTCTTAATATATGTTTTCTTTTGTTTTATTACCTTATGTCACATTATCGGTTTTACATGTTTCGTGACTTTACGTATAAATAGCATTATGTGTGATGATATGCGGTAAACAACCATTAAAAAAGAAAAATTCATTATATTTGCATATTGTTTTAGAAAATTCTCGTAAATATATTTTTTGATATATGTAAATCACTGTTAATGGAATCATTTAAAGAAATTTTGCAATTCCGACCTTAATTTTGCCGAAAATAGAAGGATCTGAAAACTGCCGTTCCATAGCTTTATATCGACCTGAAAACTGCCATTCCGTTGTTTTATATAGACCTGGAAACTGCCATTCCGTTGTTTTATATAGATCTGAAAACTGCCATTTGTACATGAATTGTAATATTTTCGAACGCCTTCATTCAATTACCTCATAAATTCTTAATATATGTTTTCTTTTGTGTTTTATTACCATATGTCACATTATCGGTTTTACATGTTTCGTGACTTTACGTATAAATAGCATTATGTGTGATAATATGCGGTAAAAAACCGTTGAAAAAGAAAAATTTATTATATTTGCATTTTGTTTTAGAAAATTCTCGTAAATATATTTTTTGATATATGTAAATTACTGTTAATGGAATCATTTAAAGAAATTTTGCAATTCCGACCTTAATTTTGCCGAAAATAGAAAGATCTGAAAACTGCCGTTCCATAGTTTTATATCGACCTGAAAACTGCCATTCCGTTGTTTTATATAGACCTGGAAACTGCCATTCCGTTGTTTTATATAGATCTGAAAACTGCCATTTGTACATGAATTGTAATATTTTCGAACGCCTTCATTCAATTACCTCATAAATTCTTAATATATGTTTTCTTTTGTGTTTTGTTACCATATGTCACATTATCGGTTTTACATGTTTCGTGACTTTACGTATAAATAGCATTATGTGTGATGATACGCGGTAACAAACCATTGAAAAAGAAAAATTCATTATATTTGCATATTGTTTTAGAAAATTCTCGTAACTATATTTTTTGATATGTGTAAATCACTGTTAATGGAATCATTTTAAAAAATTTTGCAATTCCGACCTTAATTTTGCAGAAAATAGAAAGATTTGAAAACTGCCGTTGTGCAATTTTATATAAACCTGAAAACTGCCATTCCGTTGTTTTATATGGATCTGAAAACTGCCATTTGTACACGAATTGTAATATTTTCGAACGTCTTCATTCAATTACCTCATAAATTCTTAATATATGCTTTCTTTCGTGTTTTATTATCTTATGTCATATTATCGGTTTTACATGTTTCGCGACTTTAAGAATAAATAGCATTATTTGTGAAGATGCGGTAAAAAACCATTGAAAAAGAAAAATTCATTATACTTGCATATTGTTTTAGAAAATTCCCCGAATTATATTTTTTGATATGTGTAAATCACTGTTGAAGGGATCATTTAAAGAAATTTTGCAATTCCGACCTTAATTTTGCCGAAAATAGAAAGATCTGAAAACGGCCGTTCCGGGGTTTTATATAGACCTGAAATCTGCCATTCCATTGTTTTATATAGACCTGAAATCTGCCATTCCGTTGTTTTATATAGACATGAAAACTGCCATTCCGTTGTTTTATATAGACCTGAAAACTGCCATTCCGCTGTTTTATATAGACCTGAAAACTGCCATTCCGCTGTTTTATATAGACCTCGAAACTGCCATTCCATTGTTTTATATAGACCTGGAAACTGCCATTCCGTTGTTTTATATAGATCTGAAAACTGCCATTTGTACATGAATTGTAATATTTTCGGACGTCTTCATTCAATTACTTCATAAATTCTTAATGTATGTTTTCTCTTGTGTTTTATTTCCTTATGTCACATTATCGGTTTTACATGTTTCGTGACTTTACGTATAAATAGCATTATGTGTGTTGATATGCGGTAAAAAACCGTCGAAAAAGAAAAATTCATTATATTTGCATATTGTTTTAGAAAATTCGCGTAACTATATTTTTTGATATGTGTAAATCACTGTTAATGGAATCATTTAAAGAAATTTTGCAATTTCGACCTCAATTTTGCCGAGAATAGAAAGATCTGAAAACTGCCGTTCCGTAGTTTTACATAGACCTGAAAACTGCCATTCCAATGTTTTATACAGACCTGAAAACTGCCATTTCGCTGTTTTATATAGACCTGTAAACTGCCATTCAGCTGTCTTATATAGATAGACCTGAAAACTGCCATTCCGCTGTTTTATATAGACCTGAAAACTGCCATTCCGTTGTTTTATATAGATCTGAAAACTGCCATTTGTACATGAATTGTAATATTCTTGAACGCTTTCATTCAATTACCTCATAAATTCTTAATATATGTTTTCTTTTGTTTTATTACCACATTATCGGTTTTACATGTTTCGTGACTTTACGTATAAATAGCATTATGTGTGATGATATGCGGTAAAAAACCATTGAAAAAGAAAAATTCATTATATTTGCATATTGTTTTAGAAAATTCTCGTAACTATATTTTTTGATATGTGTAAATCACTGTTAATGGAATCATTTAAAGAAATTTTGCAATTCCGAGCTTAATTTTGTCGAAAATAGAAAGATCTGAAAACTGCCGTTCCGGGGTTTTATATAGACCTGAAAACTGCCATTCTGTTATTTTATATAGACCTGGAAACTGCCATTCCGCTGTTTTATATAGATAGACCTGAAAACTGCCATTCCGCTGTTTTATATAGATCTGAAAACTGCCATTTGTACATGAATTGTAATATTTTCGAACGTCTTTATTCAATTACTTCATAAATTCTTAATATATGCTTTCTTTTGTGTTTTATTACCTTATGTCACATTATCGGTTTTACATGTTTCGCGACTTTAAGTATGAATAGCATTATTTGTGATGATATGCGGTAAAAAACCGTTGAAAAAGTAAAATTCATTATGTTTGCATATTGTTTTAGAAAATTACCCTAATTATATTTTTTGATATGTGTAAATCGCTGTTAATGGAATCATTTAAAGATATTTTGCAATTCCGACCTTAATTTTGCCGAAAATAGAAAGATCTGAAAACTGCCGTTCTGGGGTTTTATATAGACCTGAAAACTGCCGTTTCGTTGTTTTAAGCGTCGTCTACAATGAGATTTTAAGGAGACTTAAGGCGTAAGACTTAAGGGGGGAAGACCCTCCAGACAACAGGTTTTTCAATAATTTTTTACAAAAAACTGAGAGTATTTATTACATTGAATGAAATTACATATTGACATTGATGTTCAAATGTATACACACAAATTTTTTTATAAGAAAAAAAAACAAAATGGCGGCGCTACAGCTGCTCAAACTTGGCTCCTTCAATTTGCGCTGTGGAATGCCCAGCCCCTTGTAGTCAACTGAAATCAACCAATCAAAAGTTTTTCATTAAAATAAGTTTTTTCGTTTTGTATGTACCTATTTTTAACGGAAAAAAAAAAAAAATGAAAATTTGAACTTTAGTAAAATTTGAACTTTAGTAAAATTTGAATTTTAGTAATAATTATTACTAAAAATATTGTTTTTAACAATTTGTTTATAAAAAAAAAGTGTAATTTTTTTCTTTAGTAAAATTTGAACTTTAGTAAAATTTGAATTTTAGTAATAATTATTACTAAAAATATTGTTTTTAACAATTTGTTTATAAAAAAAAAAGTGTAATTTTTTTCTTTTTGTGTTCAAATTTTCATTTTTTTTTTTTCGTTAAAAATAGGTACATACAAAGCGAAATAACTTATTTTAATGAAAAACTTTTGATTGGTTGATTTCAGTTGACTACAAGGGGCTGGGCATTCCACAGCGCAAATTGAAGGAGCCAAGTTTGAGCAGCTGTAGCGCCGCCATTTTGTTTTTTTTTCTTATAAAAAAATTTGTGTGTATACATTTGAACATCAATGTCAATATGTAATTTCATTCAATGTAATAAATACTCTCAGTTTTTTGTAAAAAATTATTGAAAAACCTGTTGTCTGGAGGGTCTTCCCCCCTTAAGAAATTGACCAATCACAGTCAAGTATTAAGAGAATACTCGACTGTGATTGGTCAATTTCTTAAATCTTACGCCTTACGTCTCCTTAAAATCTCATTGTAGACGACGCATTATATAGACCTGGAAACTGCCATTCCGTTGTTTTATATAGATCTGAAAACTGCCATTTGTACACGAATTATAATATTATCGAACGTCTTCATTCAATTACCTCATAAGTTCCTAATATATGGTTTTTTCGTGTTTTATCGTCTGCTTATGTCGAACTTTAGGTGTTACGTGTGAAGGGGGAGGGGGAGATGGAGATAATATCAGTTGCGAAGCCGTTTTCAAAAAGCCGAAATTTCTAAATATTGATATTGATCCCAACTTAGAACATTCTTAATTAGTTTTTCCGGAAAAATGTAAACTAGATTGGAATTTCTCCTTAACTCATTTATTTATATATTTGCAAATATATCCAACGGTAGTTATAAGGACTTCACAAATTTTATATATTAAGAGAGTATATATTTACTTTATATAAGGTTTTTCAAGTAGTTAATATTGTAATTAAACTATCTGTAAATATATACTACTTATATAAAGCTCATCTTTTTAATAATAACAGTTATACACTTTTAGTATAAAAATTTTCTATCTATTGGTAGTATTGAGGACTTTATATAAAGAAATGATAGAACGGTAGTTTTCAGGACAGTCCCTAAAACTGCCGATAGACATATATAACTTTCAGGACCGACCTGAAAGACACCACGAGTCTTCAAAACTGCCGATTCATCTGAGAAATTGTCCCGAAAACTGCCCTTTGACATACATATATATATATATATATATATATATATATATATGAAAACACCGGCATTTGTACACGCTTATAAAACACATCACTCCCAATAAAAAAAAAATATATTTATTTTTATATTATTATTATTATTATATATAATTTATACAATATAATTGTTATTAAATATAATTGTGATAATTATGATTGTTTTTCCTATGCGAATTTATCATAATTATATTTAATAACATATTGTGTAAATGATGTATAATAATAATAATAAAAATATATTATTTTATTTTTTTTTATTGGGACTGATGTGTTTTATAAGCGTGTACATATGTCGATATTTTCATAACAGTATATAAAAGAAAAGATTACGCGTAAATAAACTCGATACTGTGTTTCTCAATACGAAAATTATGGGCGTAGCACAGACACGCACCAAATACAGACTTTATCGACAACGTCAGAAGTGGGCGTAGCACGGACACGCACCAAGTGGAGACATTATCGACAGTACGAGAAAATGGTTGTGCGAAATAGTTCCAACTTTGAAAATGGGTGCGAGGGGCGTTTCAAGCAGTCTCGTAAAAGGGCAACAAGTAAAACGCCGGCGTGGCCGCTCTCAGGTTTCTCTCTGGTTAAATTTTCCTTTAATTTAATGTCTTTCATAGGAAAGTTAAATTTGATATGTTTATATCAAATATCTGTGATCTTAAATTTGATGTTTTTATTAAATATAAGATAGATCTTAAAAATCGTTCATTTGAATTATAAATAGTGCATGCGTTAACAAATTATTTATTACAAGAAGCCAACATTTATTTAATAAATACTTGTTAACTATTAATAATAATATAATATATAAATACTTGTAAACTATTAAGAGTTGTAACTTTGTAACTATTTGCAATTGTAAAATTGAGATTCTTTAACTATATTAACAGATGCAATATAAAAATTAGAATTTTTCAATTATTAATGAATCTTTATTAAAATTCAATAAATAACATAAACGACGTTAACAAAAGTATAATTATGAACTGAGAAAAAACCGTTTTTCCAGTGTATCCTCTTTTGAGTGCACCCCCCTAAAAGTAATTCTGCCGGCGCCCATGCTAATAAACATTTATTAGATGTCTTAGACGTCTCTGTTCGACTTATCATTTCTCACTGGGAAAGCGTAGATTTCCTAAAAATAATATGATTTTTTAATTAATTATAAAGAAAAAGTTACCGCAAATATAAAAATTATATTAAATAAATTCACATATAATGTGTGAACGTGCAATATTGGTACACATTTACATTTACTTCATAACTAATATTGGTATTATAATGGATGCAACCATATTGGCAACACATTTATATTTATTTAGTAGCCAATATTGATCATCATAGGCACTGCAATATTGGCAGAACACTTGCACTTTGTTAACAACCAATATTAGTTTTACATTGGGAAATATTGGCCAAGACATTTCAATATAACCAATATTGAGCCAAGGTATATACCAATATTTTGCCAATGTTTTGTGCTACTAGGGATATTTACTTATAAAAATATATAAAATTTAGACATTTGTGTCTTTTAAATTAGATCTCTATAAAACATTTATTTATTTTATAAAAGTCTATTAATCGCTACTACGTTTAAAAAATAGCTATTAATTTTTTTATTAAATGTTTCTTATTAAGATCCTTGATAATTTATATACAATTATCTTATTTATATTCAGCAACAGGAATTCATAATTATATTCAATATTTCAATAACACAATAAATTGACTAATTCCGATTTATCTGTTTAATTTCATATCTATTTAATATTCTGAATCCCAACAAGAGATGGAGATTATTAAACAAATTATTTTAAGTTAAATCAATTTATCAAAAATTAAACTGACTAAAAAGAAGAAATATACTTTGAATCTCATGTTAGTCTCAGTCCTTTATATCAATTTCATCAAAAGTTGAATACGAGTTATAGTTAAACTTGGTCGCCGTGTAGCGGCAAAGCGAATTTGAGTTGTTTCGGAATATCATGTTTGCTCACAATTTGTTGACAATTTGCCGTCAAACTTCCCTACGCAGATCTTGATCGGATATTGCCGATAATTTGACGTCAAGCATATTTGCAAGGTATGCTCGGTTTTGTCACTCATTTGCTATCAAGTTATATCAACAAGATTTGCTCACAATTTGCCGTTAGATTACACGTGCAGATTTTACTCGATTTTTACCGACAACTTGATGTCAAGCATGTTAGTAAGCTTTGCTCGTTTTTATTGCCAATTTGCTGTCAGGTTTTGCCAACAAACTTTGTTGGATTTTTGCCGCCAATCTGCCATCAAAATCTGTAGTAGCAATTGTCCGCAAATTGTGGCCTTTTTACTAACAAGAATTTGTAGCAAACGTTGACAAAATCTGTTCGAGCAAACTTTGTTGACTGGATATATTTCTGACAGAAATTCGATTGCGAAAAAGTACATCATACATAGCGATAAGCGAAAGAATTATCGAATTATGCAAACCCTGTTGGAATTCAGAATATTAAACAGATTATTTGAAATTAAGTCAGTTTATTATAAGTTAAACAGATAAATGGGAAATAGCCTATTATTGGAATGAAAATAAATGAATAAATGGAAAATAGCCCATTTATTGTGTATATATTAAAGTACTCTTATGGTCGACTGTATTTATATATTTTTATAAATTTCCAGGATATTCATTTATCAGAAACGAAGAAAGTAATATTTTAGTGATATTATTGAAATATTACTAAAAGCTTTCAGCAAGGTTGCATTTGAAATGATTGCGAACATTAAAACATTGTAGAAGTGTTGCATAAACGGTCGTGAAATATTTTTGTAATACTATTGAAAGGTCTAATTTTTCAAATGAAATATGGCAATAATGTTTCAGTAATATCACATGTTGGAAGATGAGTATTGTTTATATAGAGTGCGATATGTAACTTTATTTAAAAACATTTTAAAGGCACTATGTATATACACATATTATACACACCTATAGATTTGTATTTCTATTTTTATAATATGCAGACTAATATATAAAACGCGCGCGCGCGTTAGGACATATATAAACTATTTAACAATTTGTTATATATATATATATATATATATATATATATTTTATATATATATATATATATATATATATATATATATATATATATATGATTCGTTGCATTGTGCTGCATATATTGTAATTAATACCAAAATTATAAACATATTTTAGAAAAATAAAGAATTCTATAACATATCACAATACAATGATACATTTGAAAATCAAATTTTATATACATTAGTGGCATATTTTAATAGATTATCATCTTAATTAATTCTATTTGTACTAAATTTGTGATAATAATTAGTTTTTATATATTGACATATGTCAAAGACTTTTCCCTATATTTTAGTCAAAAGTTCTGTTGAAAAGTTCAAATATCAAATTCATAATTTCGCAATTTTCTATAATTACTGAATCATCTTTTGTATTGAATGGTGCAAATCAATTTTATCATACGATTTACATTACGATTAATTTCCCAGAGAAAAGATTATATAAGAACTGAATGTAAAAAATTAATATAAAATTATTGAATGTACATTATATTTATATATTCAAATATAAAATAGCTAAAAATACTTTTACAATATAAAAGCGATATGTTTCCTATTTGTCAGGTAATAAGACACATTTTAGATAAAAATATATTATATATATGTACCTAAAAATATATATTAAATACTGCCTTTTTTCATAGGAATACTATCAAGATAGATTATATGATTGCAATATTAGGCAATTGCATAGTGAACGTCAATAACTCAAACATTTCGTCAAATTCAAAATTTTTACATCTTATTAACTGTTTTTGTATATTGTTTTTTCTTAACTGCATGTTCTTTCATTTTGTACTTTTGTACAAATCTGAAATAAAATTTATCTAACAGTTACAACAATAAAACATAAATTAAAGCCCATTTTGGAGAATATTGAATGCGGCTCCTAATGCCCAACTTAATTCGTGACCATTGATCTTCTTGTAAAGCTGCAAGATAAAAATGTTTTGTTATCTTTCAAAATATTCTCAAATGACGAAAATAATAACATAATACAAATCTTATTATAGTTACATATAATTTAGTTGTTGGTTCCAAACCAAATCCGTCTCTTAACAAAATATAAATAAATGTCAAATCTAAACACATGAATGGTTGATCTGTATTTGGATAGTCACATGTTTCCATAGCTTGTTTTAAAAATCCACTTAATTGTACAATTCCACCCAAAAATGGATCTATTAGTGCTACCTAAAAATCAATGTGTGTGTGTGTGTATAATATATAAAATTTTTCATATTTTACAATCATAACTTATAAAAGTTGATGTTTTATTTAATATTCTTATAACTAAGAGAATATTTCTATTTTTTATAATTTTTTACATATTTTTATTTAATTGAAATCTTACTTCTGTTGCACGTTCAAAATAATATGAAAATGCATATATTTCATGATCTTTTAAGCCTATTGGTTTGTCCGTCAGAGTATTAACATATTTTTTAATGATTTT
This sequence comes from Camponotus vicinus, assembly GCF_025532165.1. Classification (NCBI taxonomy): domain Eukaryota; kingdom Metazoa; phylum Arthropoda; class Insecta; order Hymenoptera; family Formicidae; genus Camponotus; species Camponotus vicinus. The sequence goes on along the minus strand of NW_028141950.1, from coordinate 12,365,337 downwards.
TGAACATTCCGAAAAGCGTACAATTGGTTTATTTTCATCTCCACCAGCGAAGTTTTGAGTTTTGATTAGTTTGTATGTGCCATTTATCGGACCTTTCACAATATAATCACGTCCGCCGTACGACCATTCGGTGGATATGATCGGATTGATGCACTCAGAATGTATCTCTATAGGAAGCTTAAGATCTACAGTTTCCTGCAGATTCATATCATAAGTTAATATTGCATTTCTGGCAGCCATTAAACCCATGCCTAAGTAACTATGTGTATATAGGCTCATGTTATGATTTAATACATTGATGGAATATACATGTTTCTCCAATTGTTTTGCTTGATCATTATTTGGTTGAAATGTGATTTGTGTTGATCCTCCTCCAAGGTCTAATGCAGCTACAGTAGTTTGAGAATCAATTGAGTTAAAACGATCAAGCAAGAAATTGACAGTGAACCAAGAGAAAATTCCCTCATCTGTGCCTTCCATTATAGAAATGGAATTTTTTGCAATCTGAAATCCAGACATGTGAAACAATTTTCTGCACTCTTCTAGTATGTTATTAGCTTTAGCTTCAGGTAACAATCTTAATCCTGCTGTGGCTTTCATAGTCAATAATGCACGAGACCATTCAGATTGCGGAATAACAGTTTTTGCTTTATTCAAAAGTGTAGTCAGAGATCTTGCAGCATCTTTTGGATTATCCGCGAATGAGCTTAAACCAGGTTTTATTTCACTAAATAGCTCATTGTCTAATATTAAATTGCCATTGAGAATCGATTCATGAAAACTGAAAGCTAATACACGGCTACCAGTAGATCCAGCATCGATAACAACAACATAGAATGGTTTTTGTAAATTAAAAGAGAATGCTAATGTGTCGATGGCTTTGCTACCTATTCTCATAGGTTTTAAATCATTTGCTATAGCTATATAACCTAGGAATAATGTGCCAAGCAACACTAGCATAGTAAAGTATTTTCTTCCTAGCTGATTAGTGGTTTTCTTTTGGTAGGATGCCAATTGATTATCTTGTTCCTCTTCATTTTCATTTCTTAGCTAGAAGCATAAAAACAACATTATTATGAAAGTCTAGATTAACAAATTTCAATGCATCATATAAATTATACATTTTTATATAAATATATAATATTATCAAAATGAGAAATATATTAAAGTGAGCAAAAAAAAAATGCAAAAACCTTCAAAATACAACAAAGATAATAAAAACTATATGTATATAAATGTATATATGTGTGTATGTATATATATGTATGTATGTATGTATGTATGTATGTATGCGTGTGTGTATTATAAATTATAAAAATTGTATATACAAAACAAAATTATATGACAAATAAAAAATAGCTTCAAATGCAATAGAATAGATTCTGTTAAGTCGTTTGACACAATTTTCTCGGAAAATCTTTTCTACCTAATTAAAATGAAATGTACAATGTATTTTATGAAAAAAATATATCTCTAATCAATATTAACTTCGTGTAACATTCCTTCCACTATTTCTATACTCACGAGCGTATATTGCATTTAGTGCGACGATCTGCCGGAGACAGATTGGTCATGAAAAAATCGTTTTAGTTTTTTCTTTTTATTCGATAAGCTAATCGACGAAAAAATCGTCGCATCGCGTCAAATCGTGCGATTACGCATTCTCATATTTTTCTTTATTTCTGTGTAGTGTAACGTATCTACTACATACATATGACAAGCACTGAACACGAGGTTTCTCATATGTAAAGCGCGATCATGTGATCAACGCGAAAAAAGAGGCATGTTCGAAATTTGAACAATTCCGATAGCGATTCACGTACGTACATATTACGTACATATTACGTACATATTACGTACGTATTATGATAATTATCAAAATTAAAGCCGACGGCACACGGTACGATTTTTCGTACTGGATTTGATAAAATTTAGTAAAATACTAAAAATGCACCAATCAGAATGCAGCATTTCTAATATTTTACTAAATCTTATCAAATCCAGTACGAAAAATTGTACCGTGTGCCGTAGGCTTAACATTACACCGATGAAACATTATACCTGTGTGTGTAATGCACAACGAACGAATTTTGATAAAGAAATTTCAGTAGACAATATATTGATAAATTGTATAAATACCTTTCGATGCCGCACGTTCATGTTGGACCTATGTATGTATGTATGTACGACGATGGATGATCGAGATCTTTTTTCTCAAATTTTTATTAGCACTGGACAAACAGTATCAAAATGAAAATAACCGAGATAATCAAATGAAAGAACACATAAAAAGTCAAGAGATGATGTTAGTAGAGAGATTACGCGAAACCCATTGCAAACGATGGCGAACTACGATAGAATTAATGGAATTGTACGTATATATATGTATATACGACGTGGTTCAAGGTTCAAGTTGTTTCTTCTTCTATATGGTTGATTAGGCTCCTAGAATTCGCCTATATGCCAGTTGGTGTTCGAATCGTTTAAGTTTATGCCTGTGCAGATGATACGTGTCCGATACATACTGATGTGTGAGGGCTATTCATGACATGCAACATTGGACTAGATAGCATGTGAAACTTCTTTGAAATACTTTTGAGTTGTGAGCGATGACGTTTCATGTTATGGGCAAAGGTGAATAGAAAGAGAACGAGTTATACTCCGAATTATATAATAGTTGGTATATAGGGTGTTCCTAAAATGAGTATTTATTTTGGTGAAATTAGAGATATCTTAAAAAATTGTTATATACTATTATAAGGATATGTCCAAATGTTATGCAAATTCACATATATTTATAAAAATTCAATTGCTTTACATGATTTTTTGTTAATTTTTTTTATTTTCTTTTCACAGATTCATAATTAAATTAAACCTATAAAATAGGTATTTTGTTTATATATATTCACGGATATATCTTAAAGAGAGATATTTTTTATAATTTTTATCATTTCGCAAAAAAGATAATCACTTTTTTTAGGAATACCCTATATAGTCGAAGGAATGATGGGCCTGTTCTTTTTAGCTGCACTGCTGCACTAGTGCAATTAGAGTGAAAGAAAGTATATTTGTCTCTTTCTAACTTATTGCACTAGTGCAGCAGTGCAGCTAAAAAGAACAGACCCAATGAGTACGTACACGCGTATCACGTGATCGCGGTGCTGATTGTGAGAATGAAAGACATATATATTTAGCATGAAACTTTTACGTAATTCATAATAGCAGACTGATTGCAGATTAATTAGACTGTAAACGAAACTTATTTTATTATTGCCCTATAAGCTTGGTTTGATAATGGTTTCTTTATTTCAATTGTCTTTACACGTTCAAAATCTGAATGTTAAAAGCAGTTGTACATACTTGTATATATTTGTCGTGAATGTCGCAGAGAAATTGAAAAATTACCGTCTAATCACTTAATTACGCAATGCAGTTAGATAACACATTGTAAGTTTATAAGGAGTTGTTCACTAGTAAAATTAGTAGATGAATTAATTTATTTATCGCATTTGTTGTGAAAACTGTACATTCACGTTAATTGCGATATCTGTTGATTTACTGAACGTAAGTAAATATAATAGAAGCATTATTGCTTTTACAATATTATATTTATGGATGTTTAATATAATTGATTGCAATACTATCGTAAAATATGCTGTATGTTGCATAAGAGTATATATTTAAAATTAGACATTTTTATTAGTCAAGTTTTATTTTTGAGATTGTTAAAAAAAATTTATGGAATAAATTGAAAAAAAATTTTTTTTATTAAGATATTAAGAAGGTTATTATACAGTTTTATATCTACATCAAATAGAAATTATATCGTTTTTGTTATATTTTAATATAAAAAAATGTTTCAAGACAAATTTTATATATATATAATATCGAGGGGTAAACCGCTGATCAAAATTATGTACACTAATGCCTACTAATGCCCAATTCCTGGGTATTACTGCTAAATTTTTAAAATTTAATAATTTAAATTTTAATAAATTTAAAATTATTGTTTGGAAGAAAAGACTTAATAATACTTTAATAACGTCCATAATACGCAATAATACTTCAATAAAACCTAATAATACCCAAGTAATGCCCAAGCAATGCTCAGTAATGCCTCAAATCTGTACACCGCAATGCCCTCAGTGGTTTACTCCTCGTATAATATAAATGTATAAGTGAGTGTGTGTATTTATGTATGTGTGTGCATATGTTTATACATAACTTATAGGTCTGATTGCACCAATGTTATTTTTACTTTAGACAAGACTTGTCTGTCTGAAATATGTCTATCTCTATTTAAAAAGAAAAATAAAGATAGACATATTTAAATCTTGCTTAAATTCAAAATAATGTTGATGCAATCTGGTCTGTCTTGTATAATAAAATTTAAAAAAAGTAACATGAAAATAATGATTTATAATTTTTTTGTGTAACAGTAATAGTAACAAATTATTTTAGTCTTTTTATAAAATTCTGCTAATAATAAAATATTATATATTTTATATAATATCATGATTAATTTAGTTAAGGATATATTTTTAAATAAAATTCACAAAAAATTTATGTAAAATATGAGTAAGTCAATCATTGTATTAAAAATTAAATTCTTTTCTATATTAAAAAATAAAGTCTAATTTAGCAAACGTTTTAGGTTTTAGTATTCTCCAGATTTCTTATGGAAACAGTATAGACCATGCCATAAACTTATCGAGACGAGATTTTGGTTGTGAAAGTAGAAAAGGTTTACAAAACTGTGTGCATACTAGCATTAAATCAACTCACTAAATTATTTCTCTTTCTCTCTCGCTCTGTGACAAAAAGAATATATTTTATTTGATCTGTCAAAATAATAAGGATAAATAATATAAAATAAGAAACTCTGAAATGCAATAAATAAAAACTGTAAATATCACTATTTTTTTACATAGCATATAATATCATACTATTAATAATTTTAGTTCAACAATCTAAGAATAGAAAAAATTAAGTTACATTATTTACTTTTAAATATACAATACAATGTACACATATGTTTGTATTTGTTTCATATATATATATATATATATATATATATATATATATATATATATATATATATATATACAGGATTTTCGAAAAGTCCGAAAACGGTCGAATATCTAAAAAATAAAGCATTTTAGAGAAAAATGTGTCAAATAAAAGTTGTTTGATTTAAAGAGAGCTATAAAATGGTGGCAATGGTTTGACCTTGAATAGTCGCTGGAAGGTCACATGCAATTAACGATTACATTTTTTTTTTCGAAACAATTATGTGTTTTCTTTACACCAATTGATTCCTCTCATTATTTTGTACGTAAAAATATTAAGGTAAGATAATCGAAAAATGAATATTTTACAAGATATTTTACGGTTTATGTAAAATTAAGAAATTATTTCAAGCCTCATAACTCGGAAAGTACTTAATGAAAACTAACTTAATTATAGTGTTTTGGAAAGCTCCCGAGATGAGCTACAAGAATGTGCAAAAATATATAGGGTGTTCCATTTGAAAAATTCAAGTGACCTTCATGTGACCTTCCAGCGACTATTCAAGGTCAAACCATTGCCACCATTTTATAGCTCTCTTTAAACCAAACAACTTTTATTTGACACATTTTTCTCTAAAATGCTTTATTTTTTAGATATTCGACCATTTTCGGACTTTTCGAAAATCCTGTATATACATATATATATATATCTAAAGCAAAAATGTGATAATATAGTTATGTATTACATTATATTAATGAAAATAATTTTGATTATTTACTTTATATATTTTATGTCAATTCTTTTAATGAGGTTATGAAAATGGCATATTCCACCAAAGATAATATTCTAAAAGAAGCTGTTATCCAAATATGTGCTGGAGGATCAGCAGGTTTTATTGAGGTTTGCATGATGCATCCAATGGATCTTGTTAAAACACGTTTTCAGCTTCAAGTGAAGACAGCAAAGATGAATCCATTGTATTATACAGGTAATATTAATATATATATATATATATATATATATATATATATATATACAGAGTGTCCCATTTTAAAAGTTCCACCCTCATAACTTTTCAGGATCAACGTTTGAAGGAAAACGACTCGGATAAAAGTTGTAGGGAACAAAGGGGGCTATCTAATAGTGACTTTGGATTCGACATTAAAGGTCATTTTCAAGGTCATTTGTAGGTCAACTTCCGTTTTTTAAATGGGAACCCCTATTTTTTATTACTTATTCTTGTAGCTTATCTCGAGAGCTTTCCAAAACACTATAATAAAGTATTTCTTCATTCAGTGCTTTTCGAGTTATGAGGCTTGAAATAATTTCTTAATTTTATATAAACCATAAAATATATAGTAAAATATTCATTTTTCGATTATCTTACCTTAATACTTTTATGTACAAAATAATGAGAGAAATCAATTGGTGTAAAGAAAACATACAGTTGTTTTTAAGAAAAAATATGGAATTGTTAATTGCAAATTACATATTTTTTCTTAAAAACAACTATGTTTTTTCTTTACACCAATTGATTCCTCTCATTATTTTGTACATAAAAGTATTAAGGTAAGATAATCGAAAAATGAATATTTTACAAGATATTTTACGGTTTATGTAAAATTAAGAAATTATTTCAAGCCTCATAACTTGAAAAGTACTCAATGAAGAAATACTTTAATACAGTGTTTTGGAAAGCTCTTGAAGTAAGCTACAAGAATAAGTAATAAAAAATAGGGAGTTCCATTTAAAAAATTGAAGATGACCTTCACGTGACCTTCAAATGACTTTTCAAGGTCAAACCAATGACACCATCTTATAGCCCCCTTAAAGTCAATTAACTTTTATTTAAAACATTTCTTTCTTCAACGCTTCGTTTTTGAGATATTTCGCATTATCAAGTTAAATGGGACACCCTGTATATATATTTATATAAAGAGGGAGAATTAGATAGAGAAATGCATGATTTAATATAAATATTGTTATATTATATAAGGTATTTTCTCTTGTGTATACATAGAATTAGTTAAACTGCATAGAGAACTGAATCCTCTTTATACAGAGTGCGGCAATAACTTTGTCCTAAAATTTACTATTTTATATGAAAAAATTGTAACTATGAAAGTTGTACAGTATCAAGAGGGCCATAATATGCTAATAATATTTTTTCTGCAGAGACGTTTCAGAGATTTAAAGATTATTGTCATTTTTAAAATGGACATCTTAATCTTTTTATATAAATTGATCTCTCACAATCTTCCATGTAAGAAGATATAAAAGATGCTCAAAAATTGAATAATTTGAGATATTTTATGTTTTAATTTGACACACTTTTACATAAACTATGAAATATCTCATATATATATGTATATATATATATATATATATATATATATATATATATATTTTTTTTTTTTATTACTTTATTACTATTTATTTGGTTTAATCCATTCTGCCTGCACATAAGAAGTAATACAGTTATTACCTTGTGTACATTATATATTATTTATTACATTATGTTATTATTATTATTATAAAAATAATTATTATTATTATAGGAATTTGTGATTGCATGATCAAAATGTATAAGACTGAAGGACTACCGGCATTTTGGAAGGGAATTTTACCCCCGATAATTGTAGAAACTCCTAAACGCGCAGTTAAAGTGAGTGCTTATTTGATTTTCAGAAGAACGATTTTTTTATGTTTATAAAAATTACAATTTTTTTTAGTTCTTTACATTTGAGCAATATCAACAATTTTTCTTATTTGGTGCCAATGCACCTACTCCATTGGTAATTATCTTAATTACAGTTATTAATATATAAAATTTTCTATAATTATTTGTAAGATAAACAAGCTTACATTATTATAGACATTTTCGTGTGCTGGTTTCCTTGCTGGTGTTACAGAAGCTATATTAGTTAATCCTTTTGAGGTGATCAAAGTAAAACTACAATCTAATCGAAAGCATGTCAAAGAAAGTCCATCAACCTTTGCAGTGACAAAAGAAATAGTTTCAAAATATGGTTTTGGTTTAAATGGTCTGAACAAAGGGCTTTCAGCCACCATAATGAGAAATGCAGTGTTTAATTCATTTTATTTCAGTTTTTATCATTCTGTTAAAGAATGTGTACCAGTTAAAAAAGAATCTCCTTGGTTGGAATTTTTGACTAAAGTAATCATATAATAAATATATGCATCTGTTTTTTATATGCAATATGTTATATATATATAAATTATTTTAGATTATTATAGGATTTGCATCAGGCACTATTGCTTCTTGCCTAAACATACCATTTGATGTTGCCAAGAGTCGCATTCAGGGATCACAAAATGGCGTACAGTATAAAGGAACATTGAATACCATGTACATTATTTACAAAAGAGAAGGGTATTTATTTATGCATGTAATTTATTTATTGCTAAAATTGTTTACATTTCAGTGTTATTCTCATATATATATATATATATATATATATATATATATATATATATATATATATATGTATATGTATAATACATTATATGTATAATACATTATTCTAGTTTCATAGCCTTATACAAAGGCTTAGTACCAAAAGTATTAAGATTAGGTCCAGGTGGTGCCATTATGCTTGTAGTGTATGAATACATGCATGCATTTCTTACCAAAAAATTCAAAGATTAATTTTTATATATTATGAAAAGTTGTGAGGGTAACTAAGGAGGTAATAAGTCATTTTCTAAGAAGATGCATTTAATATACACATATATATAATATAAGAAATCATATTTCATATTTTGTGTCAAATAAACTTTCTTTTCCTAGTTTTAATTTATTTTTCTTTTTCACTCTTTTTTCTTATTTTAATTTATTTTTATATTTCAACACAATATAGAAAAAATTAATCATCTAAAACAGTATCTAGCCATTTTTCTAAATCAGTTGGTTTAATTGGAGCACTTTGTGGTTTTATTTTGGAATCTGCAATTAGAAAATCAAATATTTTATACAATTTTACAAATACGAATTAAAAACCAATTCTAATATAAATATGGAGAGGAGGCTGTGGGGGGGGGGACGAGGAATGTCACTTATATTTAATTTGAAATTTTACCATTATGAGATGTAGAAATAAGCTGTGAAATCGTTGGATTATTCTGGATTGGTTCTTTTAAGGATAATAAAAATTCTATCTCTTCTTCTAAATTATTGATATTATCTTCTGATGCAAATTTCGTATTTTCTGTAGACTTGAAATTTCTCGACTGATCAGTCTTTGTATTCTCATCCATCTCACTTTTTGAAAATATGATATTCGATGAACTCGATATGTTCGGATAAAAAGTTGTACTGTAAACGAGCTTCCTTTTCTCAGCATCATTATTGATATTTGTCAATTGATCATTCTAAAAGTGATCATGTATATGTAATTATTCGTTTAACTGAGAAAATTATGAGATTAGATATTAAATGTATAAATAAATTTTCTTTTTTTTTTTTTTTAATTTAATGTTTATCAACAAAATAAATATGTACAATTTATGCACTTATCAAATTCAATCAAGTAATTTCAATCATTTTCTAGCATTTACTTCCATCACTTTCAGGTAAATAGATTTTAAATTAATAAGTTTAGCTTTTACTTGCCACTACTTGAATTCATCAAACTATTTTTTTACTCTTGACCAGTAAAATTTTAAAAATGTGCCCTTGATCACTTTTGCACAAAATTGATTATTATCAATAATTATATGTAAAAATTTAACTGGGCAAGGATTTTTAAAGGTTTTCTTCTACTTCAAATAAAGTAACCAACAATCATAGCAACTGCAATTACTATTTTGTCAAGTTACAATTCATAGTAATTCATAATAAATTATACCTATCTTACTTGGTTTTGTGTGGTAAAATTGACTAATGCCTGTTTCTACCAACGTCGTTTAACTTTAATCTTAGCTTAACTCACTCTTTGTCTCCTTCTAACTGTTCTTTTAGAAAGAGACAAAGAATGAGTTAAGCTAAGATTAAGTTAAACGACGTTGGTAGAAACAGGCATAAGTACATTATTGGAATTTGGCTGGATTCTTTTGACCTACTTGACATACTCATTGGATATAACATCTTCAGATTATCTGTTTCGATCAATGGAATATACCTTAGCTGACAGAAAATTTAGAAGTATTGAGAAAATAAGAAAATAGTATGATAAATTTATAACAAGATCAGATTTATTAACAATCATGAATCTATAATTTACCTAAAAGATAAAAGTGCTGGAAATAATGAGAATTATTTTCATGGTTGAACTGTACATATATAATTTGTTTATACAATATTGAATTTCTCATAAGAAAATAGTGGAAAACTTATCTATATACCTATATATAAGTACTTACTATGAAATACCTGTTATTTACGTTAATATATTCATTGAATGGAATACAATCGATCGCGACTGATAATGTTTTCAAGTTTAAGGTAAAAAATTCCGAGTATTGTGATGAGTCGACAGACCACGCTTTTTCGGATTTAAAAACGAAATGTCCATTTTTTGAAAGTGGCGCACTTATGAGAGTGTTAAAGTCTTTGCCTACATCTTCGTCGGTTGACATTTCCACATAATTGGTGAAAGATGACGAAGGTCGTGATTTCTTTTTCTCTTTAGTTTTTTGCGTTTTCAAAGATCTTTCCATATTTCTCAATTTTCTTTTTCTCCTTCGAGCTTTTTCACTGAACTATATATAAACTGGAAGGGGACTGTCATGCTAAGTATATACATATATACATAAGCGAATAAAGCCGTAATCACACTACGGGTTGCGGGCTTGGGGTACTTTCCGATTCACGCATGATGCGCATGAAGTGACAGAAAATGTATAATATGCGTGACATGAACTATACATTTTCTGTCACTTCATGCGCATCATGCGTGAATCGGAAAGTACCCTTGGTTGCGGTTGGAATTGACCAATCAGAGTTGCCGGCCAACAAATTGCTTTGTTCTGATTGGTCAATTTCAACCGCAACCCGTAGTGTGATTACAGCTTAACGAGCTTCTTGACATAGACCGCATTCAACAGTTGGGCAACATAGGGTGCTTTCCATTTAGCGACACAAGCATTATTCTATCTTTTTTCAGTGAATAACACAAACAAAGATAGAATGACACTTGTGTCGATTTGTGTCGCTAAATGGAAAGCACCCATATATTATAATGTTTTCGACTTATCGGATTCAATCGCTCCGGGGTAGTTTACTAGACGTTATTGACCAATCACAGCCATTCTTTTGAAGAATGTAACCATATATTCTTCAGAAGAATGACTGTGATTGGTCAATAACATCTAGTAAACTACCCCGGAGCGATTGAACCCGACAAGTCGAAAACGCTATGAGGGTGGGGTCAGTGTTGTCAGGCGGGTCAGGTTTTTCGCGCATGCGCAGCGAACGCGGCCTCAATGAAGTATCTAATACAGACAAAAAGGTGTGCCGCTGATCGCCCGAAAAAATGTTCTCTTAGAAAATTATTCCGAGTAATCAACGGCACACATTTTTATCTGCGTATATATGCATATGTGTTTACACACACGCATAATATAAAATACAGTAATACAGTAACTTTCTTTCAGCCCGCCAAATCTTCCATGTGATATCTGATACCAGGTACCAGTGATACAGCGCTGGTTAGCCGCCATTATTGTCGCGCATGCGCGAAAAACCTGACCCACCTGACAACACTGGGTGGGGTCCCATGGAGCGTATTACGATACGCGCGTATCGGGCGTATTGAAAATCTGACCAATCGCAGACGTTCCGCTGTTTGTGATACGGGAAAGTTACGTCTGCGATTGGTCAGATTTTCAATACGCGCGTATCGTAATACGCTCCATGGGACCCCACCCTTAGGCTAATATTACATTTGTCGTACGACAAATTTTTTAAGCACATTGATTGGCTGCGGGATAGAAAGTTTCTAAAGATTCAAAAAATTATTATCCCGCAGCCAATCAATATGCTTAAAAAATTTGTTGTACGACAAATGTAATATCGGCCTTAGGGTAACGTCCCATGGCGCGTATTGCGATACGCGCGTATCGGGCATATCGAGCTCCGACCAATGAGTACGTTTACACGGCAACGTTAAATCAGGTTTAGTAACAACCGCTGTTGCAACTACTGGTGTTAGATGTCGTGTAAAGCCCTTTGCACAATGCTAGGCAACAGGCAATAAGAACAGAAATAGTATCTATTCTCTGCTCCTATTGGCGAATATTTTCTGTTCCGCGTATTTATTGGTGAATAGTTTCTATTCCTTATTTCTATTGCCTGTTGCCTAGCATTGTGCAAGGGGCTTAAACCGTGCTTTACGCCGATGTACGCCGATGTTATTACACCAGTGTAGTAACGCTACTCCTGCTGAGGAAAAGGAGTAGACTTACAAATCCGGCTTTATGGCCATCACACATGAAATTCCATAAGCACGTAAGACGTAAACGTAAGGAAATCGACCAATCACGGTCAAGTATTAGCCCCTCCAAGGGGTCAAAACTCGACCGTGATTGGTCGATTTCCTTACGCTTATGTCTTACGTGCTTATGGAATTTCATGTGTGAAAGCCTTTAAGCCGGTTATACAATAGCTGTCGTAATCGGGTGTCGTAAGAGTTAACCAATCACAGTTGATTTTAGAGAAGAATAATCGAATACGATTGGTCAACTCTTACGACACCCGACTTACGACAACTATTATATAACCGGCTTAAGAAGACGTGTAAACGCTACGAGAGTTATAACAATCGTATTGCCAACCTGAATAATCAAGTATCGACGAGTGACGAGTACTAGAGGTCTAAATATCAGAGAGACGCCAAACTACCCCCATGCCGCCGCGCCGCCATCTTAGATCCTACACGCACGTGATGTTATAGTGGTAGTGACGGTGTTTCAGTATTAGTCCATGTAAATCGCAGGTTAGTTTACCTTAGTATTCCCTAGGTTTACTCCCACTTTGTCACCGTAGCCGCCATCTTAAGAACGGATAGCTCACCACCAATCAGAAGGAGGCACGAGTTGGCGCCTCTCTGATATTTAGACCTCTAACGAGTACTAGTATACAAAGACTGCCAATAAGTTAAAGTAAAGAGGAATAGTGATAAAATAAATCCTTGCGTGTAAACGAACATCACTTTTAGGAAGTTATAACTACGATTGTTACTAAACCAGATTAACGTTGCCGTGTAAACGTATGACAGACAATCCGCTGTTTTTGATTCGCTGTTGATGATCCGCTGAATTCATTATTCGAGCGGATCGCACAAGGTTTGTTCGCGTCGCATGCTCCAACATACTCCTACTCACTCCAATGCGCTCCAATACGTTCGCGTCACCAGAACCAATATGGCGACTAGGTGTTCCCGTCGCGATAGAACATAGGGCCTGAGCAGAATGGCTGCCTTAAGATTTTAAGACTATGTTTTATGCCTTAGGTCTTTGTCTTAGATAACGCACAATACTGTGTGTTATGTCCCGAGTCTTATGTATACGCGAACGTTTGTAAGGGCCTGAGCAGAATGGCTGCCTTATAATTTTAAGACTATGTTTTATGCCTTAAGTCTTTGTCTTAGGTAACGCACAATACTGTGTGTTATGTCTCGAGTCTTATGTATACGCGAACGTTTATTTCTTACAAACGTTCGCGTATACATAAGACTCGAGACATAACACACAGTATTGTGCGTTACCTAAGACAAAGACTTAAGGCATAAAACATAGTCTTAAAATTATAAGGCAGCCATTCTGCTCAGGCCCTAAGAAATAAACGTTCGCGTATACATAAGATTCGAGACATAACACACAGTATTGTGCGTTACCTAAGACAAAGACTTAAGGCATAAAACATAGTCTTAAAATTATAAGGCAGCCATTCTGCTCAGGCCCATACTCTATGGAGCAATTAGGAGCATGCTCCATTTGCCTCACCTTCGAAGGTGGTGCAGTTGGGGCAAATATGCGCGCATGCGTAATATATAAAATATAAATTGATGGATGGCCGATTGTAATGTGCGATTGGTTGGAATCAAAAAAGGAAGGGGAAATGCCTCAAGTCCGTTCGTGTCAAGTGTTGGTGCACATAAACTCATCTGCTCTAACCGCCATCTTACCTGTGATCCAAGGCCCATATTCTGAATCCTCTTTTATCGATAAAAGTGCTCCTAAAAGCGGCCTGTAGCCAATCAGAAGGCTTATATGCCACTTTTAGAGGCATTTTTATCGATAAAAGAGGATTCAGAATATGGGCCCAAGTGTTCTCTGGTGTACATTGGAGCATGCGACGCAAACAAACCTAGAAATACAGGACAAAGCATAAAGTACTAGAGATGTTTATCGATATTCGATATTTTTTCAACTTCAATATAAAAATATCGAATTGAAAAAATATGAATAAAATATCGAATGAATACTTTTGAACAATTTAAACAAGTCATAAAAATAAATATTTTTACACGAAATTTAAATTTAGCACAAGACTTAGGTCGGGTCTACAAATAGGTAATTTAAGCCTTAAGCATTAATGCGTCGTCTACAATGAGATTTTAAGGAGACTTAAGGCGTAAGATTTAAGAAATTGACCAATCACAGTCGAGTATTCTCTTAATACTTGACTGTGATTGGTCAATTTCTTAAGTCTTACGCCTTAAGTCTCCTTAAAATCTCATTATAGACGACGCTTTAGGGCCACTTCAACCAACTCCGATTAACTTAATCTACTTAATATACAGAGACAAGCCAATATAATTGTAGAAATACAGTATATCGTCAGAAATACAATTGGTCACACTGAATTATTTTGTCATGTTGGCAATCCTTTAATCAACCATTGAGTTAATCGGAGTTTGGTCGAAGCGGCCCTAAGAGATTGACCAATCACAGTCAAGTATGAAGAGAATACTCGACTGTGATTGGTCAATTTTTTAAGGCTTAGAGCTTAAATTACCTATTGTAGATCGGGACTTATGCTTGATCCACAATCTTGCTTTAAGTGACGGAATCGTAAGAAATTAATCAACCACAGTTGAATGTAAGAAGAATAATTAAATACGATTGGTTAGTTTCTTACGACTCCGTCAGTTAAAGCAAGATTGTGAACCAAGCATAAAGCCGTAATCACACTACGGGTTGCGGTTGAAATTGACCAATCAGAACAAAGCAATTTGTCGACCAGCTATTCTGATTGGTCAATTCCAACCGCAACCAAGCCCGCAACCCTTAAGCCGGTTATACAATAGCTGTCGTAAGTCGGGTGTCGTAAGAGTTAACCAATCATAGTTGATTTTAGAGAAGAATAATCGAATACGATTGGTCAACTCTTACGACACCCGACTTACGACAGCTATTGGTCCATATTCTGAATCCTCTTTTATCGATAAAAGTGCCTCTAAAAGTGGCTTATAGCCAATCAGAAGGCTTATAAGCCACTTTTAGAGGCACTTTTATCGATAAAAGAGGATTCAGAATATGGACCATTGTATAACCGGCTTAACCGGCTGTAGTGTGATTACGGTTTTAGCTTGCCCTCGTTTGTACTAGTTCAATTCAGTGCAGTGCAACATGAATTCAGTGCAGCAATAAAGAACAAACCTGATTAGAGGGTCTCTATATTTTTTAACATTCGATCTAGATATGTGTTTATCTTTATATGTTTCTTTATACGTCTATGGTTTGCTTGCTTCTCGCGCATGACCATAGACAGTTTTGCTTCAACATTGAAGGTACTGATATAGTTGCGCTGTTGCATTGTACTCGATTATATTATAGTGTGATGTGACGCCGCGTATCCTATATGGAAATTTCGTAGTCTTGCTTTAAGACGTCAATGGCTCACCATTATTCGTATTTGCAATAGTTTTAACAACAAAGGAGGCAACTTTCTCTCTCATTCTTTCATTCCCTCGCACGAGAGATTGTCCTGCATTATTTTCACATCTTAATTTCATTGGCGATGGCTGAAAATCGAGATGCGATATTAGCTGACTTTCAGGTAAACCACAGCTGATTTTCCGCACACAACGCATAAATGCGTTGTTAGGTTATGGTTGCGTTTCAATGACATTGTGATAATTGGTCATTTGAAATAAGTTTCTCTCTCTCTCTCTCTTTTCCTGCCTCCTTCTCTCCCTCTCTCTCTTTTTCTCTCTCCCCCCTTTCTTCCTTCTCTTCCTCTTCTCTCTCCTCGTTACTTCCGTCATTTTTTTTCGGAATTATCACAAGTACTTGAATCTGAAAAAAATACAATGCTTTTTACAATCGACTTTTGTTTTTTACTTTTGTCTTTTGAATTATAAATCTACAAACATTGCCAAATGACTTTACCAATTGACTTTTGCCAATTTCCTTACTATATTATTTTTATAAAAGTTGTCTGTTGTTAAAATAAATTGTCATAAACTTTATATCACATTTGTAGGCTTGCACTGGAATCGATGATTTCGGAGAAGCCATTCTATATCTGGAAGAAACAAACTGGGATCTACTGGTAGATAATGTAACAAAATCATGAATTTGTAGTCATTAGTTTCATATATTAAGATATATATTTTTTTTCACATAGGCTGCAATAAATAAAGCTATGCCCCAAGGTACGCAACAGTTACCTTCTGAAATGACTTCAGATATAGAAATGGTAGAGGAAATTAAAATAACACCACATTCATCTTCGTCAAAGCAACAAACTGCTCAAAACTCAAAAAAGATAGGAACAAAAGCAGATATAGTAGAAAGCGCAAAACCTGGGACAAGTAGACCTAAAAGTTGCATGAGAAATAGAACACTTACATTCCACATTAATTATCTTGATAATGTTTATAAAATAAATTTGTCTGAATTATCTACTTTGAGTAAGTATGAATCATATGTAGATCATATATTGACATTTAAAGATTAACACAAATAAGGAATTACTAATTATTGAATTATATTTTTTAGAAGATCTTAAGCAATTTATATGGTATAAAACAAATATAGCACCTTGTCAACAACATCTTCATGGATGGAAAAAGGAACCTCAAACATCGAATACGATATTGCAAACATTAGATCTGCCTAGAGAAAATACATTGTACCTGTCATCGTTATCACAAGATGGTGATTTGTCTCATGAGACGTAAGTAGTAAAATTTTACTTCAATGCAATTTTGTAATTATTATAATAATAAACCTACATTTTTTATTTTTTATTTTTTATTTAAGGATAAACCTGTCAGATCGTATGATTCAAACTTATACTTTGAATGTAAAAGATGAAGTACATAATAAAACATACAATTTGAAATTTCCTGGTACACGTACTATATTAGAAGTGAAGACAGACATCTACTCATTAATAGACGTACCTGTACGAAATCAGCAATGGAAAGGTTGGCCTAGTTCATTGAAGGATGATAATGTAATATTAGCACAAAGTGGAATTTGTTACCCAGAACATGATTTATCCGTTGGAAAACTTCCTGTAAAAGAAGAAAAAAAGGTAATATCTCGTTAAGAATAAAGAGTCTTTTCATAATGTTAATTTATATATAAAAAATTATAATTGTCTCTCTCTCTCTCTCTTTCTCTTTCTCTTCCTCTCTGTGTTTAGAAGGTTATAGATTTGATTGACAGCGATAGTTCCATAGATGAACCAGAGGATGTGGAAGAATTTGAAGATGTTCCTGAAACGTTTACCGTCGAAGATGATATTTTCATAGATGATGTTAAATCCACTAAAGTAGAGCGTCTCAGTGAGTGTATATTGAAATATATGAAAACTGCTTTGTTTTATTTAAGTGATATGATGTTTTACCTAATATTGGTAAAACAATAAATGAGATTTTTTTTTTATAAAAAGTGCCAGAAAATGTAGTTGATGAGGTGATGGGCACATTACATTTTGCGGAGCAATTCGAAAAACGATATGGGCCAGCACATCCGGAATTTTTTGCTGGTACATTCGAAGATGCTCTAAAGGAATCATGTTTGAAACCAGCAAAAGAGGTTTGTCTTGATCTTGCGCTACAAAAATATAATTTTTATCATAATATCTGAAAGCAAAATATTTCTTATGTTTTAGAGAAAATTATTAGCAGTATATTTGCATCACGATAATAGTGTACTAGCGAACGTTTTTTGTACTCAATTATTAGGCTTTGAAACTGTGCTTCAACTTCTCTCAGCAAATTTCATAGTATGGGGTTGGGATATTACATATGAATCTAATAAAGAGAGGTATAATTTATATAGATAATATAATGTATATAAAAAATGTAGCTGTGTGAATTTATTGAACAATCATTAAATCTCGTTTAATTCTCAGATTTCTATATTCTGTAACTCAAACCCTTGGTACTATTGGCTCGTTAGCTGTGTCAAGCATAGATGTTGATACCTTGCCAGTTTTAATGATTATTATGAGATCTAGATCTAATACAGAGATATTTACTATTGTACATGGCAATGTGGGAGTTAACGAGTTATTAACGAATTTGGTACAAGCCGTCGACATATTTCAAGTACGAAGTACAGCTATTTTACATACTGTTGAGCAATATTGTTATCTCTTAAGAGTATATATATATATATATATATATATATATATATATATATATATATATGAAGTATATTACTTTATTCTAAAACATACGAATATATAAATAGAAATTTTATACAATTACTATTCTTCTTAAAATATAGGAACAAAGACGAGCTGATATTGGCGTTGAAGAAGAACGGCAGGCTAGAGAAAGAGTTAAACAAGAACAAGACAGGGCATATCAAGAAAGTTTGGCAGCTGATAGGTAAATAAAAAAATTCAAGATTTATTATGCAGTTTCAAAGTTAAATCATGTCAATATATTCTTTGAGTAGAAATAAAAAAAAAATGCTATATAAACATAGATCTGGAAATGCTTTTATTAAAATATTACAATCATTTTATTAAAATATTACAATATCAAATATGAATGGTGTATTGCTGTTAATACATTACGATATAAGAGTAGGTCAGCTATGTTAATCTAAGAAGAATCAATTGTTTGGCTTTCCAAAATCACCAGATCTTACAGAGACTTTTATAGAGCTAGATTTTTATCTAAACAATAGTGAAGACGTTGTGACGACGAATCGATTCTTATATAATATATAAGAATCGATTCGCAACTGAAACTGATAGACAAGATTAGTGATGTATTCATTGACTTAAAACAAAATAGATATGAAATTCATAAAATTAAATTCAATCTCCCAATGATCTTGCGTCAGAATCAATCTTGCATCAGAAAGAAAGACATTTTGAAATAGAAACTTAAGCGAATTTCCTTCTTTTTTCAGTGTTATACATTATAACATAATAAAATGTTCTTGGATATATACTTATATATTTTTTTCTTATTCCTACTCGTAAAACATACTGACAAAATTTTATAGTTTAACTTTTTTGAAATATCTTTATAAAATATATCTCTATAAAATATACAGGGTGTCCCATTTTAACTTGGACAGTAAAATATCTCAAAAACTAAGCCCAGCAAACAAAAATGTTTCAGACAAAAGTTGTATGGTTTCAAGGGGGCCATAAGATGGTACCATTGGTTTGACCTTGAAGAGTTATTTGAAGGTCACATGAAGGTCACCTTCAATTTCTTAAATGGAACCTACTATTTGTCATTGCATATTCTTGTAGCTTATCTCGAGAGCTTTCCAAAACACTATAATTAAGTACCTTTTCGTTAAGTACTTTTTGAGTTATGAGGCTTGAAATAATTTCTTAATTTTACATAAACCGTAAAATATCTTGTAAAATATTCATTTTTTTCGATTATCTTACCTTAATACTTTTACGTACAAAATAATGAGAGGAATCAATTGGTGTGAAGAAAACACATAGTTGTTTTGAAGAAAAAATATGTAATTTGCAATTAACAATTCCATATTTTTTCTTAAAAACAACTATGTGTTTTCTTTACACCAATTGATTCCTCTCATTATTTTGTACATAAAAGTATTAAGGTAAGATAATCGAAAAATGAATATTTTACAAGATATTTTACAGTTTATGTAAAATTAAGAAATTATTTCAAGCCTCATAACTCAAAAAGTACTTAACGAAAAGGTACTTAATTATAGTGTTTTGGAAAGCTCTCGAGATAAGCTACAAGAATGTGCAAAAATATATAGGGTGTTCCATTTAAAAAAATTGAAGTGACCTTCACGTGACCTTCAAATGACTCTTCAAGGTCAAACCAATGGTACCATCTTATGGCCCCCTCGAAACCATACAACTTTTGTCTGAAACATTTTTGTTTGCTGGGCTTAGTTTTTGAGATATTTTACTGTCCAAGTTAAAATGGGACATCCTGTATAGGATATTTTACATAAAGTGTTACAAGGTGTTTTTTTTTTCTCCAAAACTTGATATACAAAAAATGTTTTAGACAAAATTTAGAGGGCTTTGAGAAAGAAAAAAGACAATAATCTTGAATTTAAACTAGGTCAATTTTTCAAGTTAATCATGTGAACATAGTTTTTAAATAAAACCACACCAATATGTTTATACAAATCGAGTTCTCAAAAAAACTAGGTTCATTTTCACTTTAATTGAAATTCAAGATTGTTAACTTTTTTCTCTCTCAAAACGCTATAAATTTTGTTTGAGACATCAGGTTTTGATGAAAATATAACAGTTTATGTGAAACACCTTGTACATATATTTGTATAATTTGTACGTATATTTGTATAACACTACATAAAGATAATTTACATTGAATAATAACTGTATTTTTGTAATATATTTCAAGAGCAAAAGAAGAAGCAAAACAGATGCAAGAAGAACTCGAGAAGAAGAAGAAAGAACAGGCTGAAAACGAAAGGCTAGCAGAAGAAGCGAGGAAAGAAGCTCACAGACAAGCTGTAGAATCCAGTTTACCACCTGAACCGCAACAGGGAGCGGGCGATGGTGTAATGAAAGTAAGAGTACGGCTTCCAGCTGGGAAATTTCTAGAACGTAAATTTCAACCGGACACGCCATTACAAACACTCTTTAATTTTCTTATTGTGGAGGGTTATCCTACAGAGGAATATAAACTCCTGTCTAGTTGGCCTCGAAGGGATGTAAGTAGATGATGTAAGCATTTAAGTTCTTATTATGTAGATATTTCTTTGTAATTTGTTTTAGATTGTATTCTTTGTATATAAGTTGAGATTAATTTCTCATAAAAATTCTTTTATAAAATATTTATAATGTAATAATATATTAACATATTTATGTATTTGTTCCAGTTAACATCGATGGACTCAAAACTTACCTTGATGGAATTAAAATTCTGCCCACAGGAGACGGTAATTTTAGAAGAACGATAAATATATAATACATTATAATTAAATTTAAATATAGAAATTAAGTGTCGCAAATATTCTACAAAAATGTATTTATTTAACAATTTCGAGATAGAAACAGCAAATTATAGAATCTTGTTTATCTTGCAAATATGTATTGCATTTTTACGCTGAACTTTTCCCGAACAATGGAGTCATATATAACAAATGTAATGTTATTTCATAAAAAAAGAAAGTTTTCCATACATACATATATTATATACTTTAAATTCCCAAAAATAAATCGGATTCTGATCAATTTTAAATGAGAGTTATACTTGTTTATTACAAATGTTCGCAATTAGACTATGTAAATAATGGGGATAATACATTAGAATTTTTATATTATATATATATACACACACACACACACAAGGTGTCTTGGACTTAACAAATCAGCCGTTAATGGTAGATTCCTGAAATCATTTGGAAATGAAAATCTTAATACCAAAATATTGAGGATGTAGTTTCGGCGCTACAAAAGATTAAAGATTACCAATCGGCGCGTTACATTGTCCTGTGCTCAAGGACATAGTGCATCAAGGGGCCCGCGTACAGTGTGATAATATCAATATCGATAGAAGGATTAATATAAAATAAAAAATAGGATTTTGCAGTGAGCACGATTATGTCTTCGATGCGACAGTAGTCAGTAGTTTGAACATTTTTATGAAGTCTTCCTCAACATTTTGGTATTAGAATTTTCGTCTCCAAATGATCTCGGGAATCTGCTATTAACGGCTGATTCGTTAAGTCTGGGACACCCTATATATATATAGGGTGTCCGCGGGGCGAGGACTTCGAGATATATCGAAGTGCGCGTTCTACGCTTTCGGGCACTCGCGGGTCGCGTGAAATAACAACACTTTTAAGAACAACGTGCAACTTTATTGCGGAACACAGAACACACACAACGGATTATAACAAGGAACACGATAACGATTCGTAAACGCGTCCACTCAGCTCAATAGCTGGCTCCAGACTAGACTGTCATTCGTCTTGTTAACGCGCTCGAAGACGATCTTCTGCCGAACGTCACGGGTGACCAAGTAATCCGCAGGGAAGGAACACGAGGATGCAACACACACTATATATATATACAGGGTGTCCCATTTTAATGTCCCACCCCAAATAACTTTCTTATTTTTAATTTTAGAAAAAGATGTTTCAGACAAAAGTGGTATGGTTTCAAGGGGGACATAAGGTGGTGTCATTAGTTTGACCTTGAATAGTTACTTGAAGGTCACGTGAAGGCCACTTTCAATTTTTTAAATGGAATCGCCTACTTTTTATTACATATTCTTGCAGCTCATCTCGAGAGCTTTCCAAAACACTATAATTAAGTTAGTTTTCATTAAGTACTTTCCAAGTTATGAGGCTTGAAATCATTTCTTAATTTTACATAAACCGTAAAATATCTTGTAAAATATTCTTTTTTCGATTATCTTACCATAATACTTTTATGTACAAAATAATGAGAGAAATCAATTGGTGTAAAGAAAACACATAATTGTTTCGAAAAAAAAAATGTAATTGTTAATTGCAAATTATATTTTTTCTTTCGAAACAATTATGTGTTTTCTTTACACCAATTGATTCCTCTCATTATTTTGTACATAAAAGTATTAAGGTAAGATAATCGAAAAATGAATATTTTACTAGATATTTTATGGTTTATGTAAAATTAAGAAATGATTTCAAGCCTCATAACTCGGAAAGTACTTAATGAAAACTAACTTAATTATAGTGTTTTGGAAAGCTCTCGAAATAAGCTACAAGAATATGCAATAGAAAGTAAGGGATTTCATTTAAAAAATTGAAGGTGACCTTTACGTGACCTTGAAGCAACTATTCAAGGTCAAACTAATGACACCACCTTATGTCCCCCTTGAAACCAATCAACTTTTGTCTGAAACATCTTTTTCTAAAATTAAAAATAAGAAAGTTATTTGGGGTGGGACATTAAAATGGGACACCCTGTATATATATATATATATATATATATATATATATGTGTGTGTGTGTGTGTGTGTGTGTTGTATATGTTATGGCGCGTGTAATGAAGAAAAACACAAATTGTTACTTTGTGACACGTTTTTTTTTTTACATTATAAATATAAGGACGCCGCAAACACAATATCACGTTTTATAAGTTTGATTGCCTCACTAAATTTATTTTCCAAATCTGTATTTCCAATACCTTTTGCAGCTTGACATAGTTGTCGAAGCACTTCTTCTAAACGACGCATGCATCTAATAATAGATCCTAAAATATATTTTATATGCATCAATACAGAAAGATAAAATGAGGTTTGAGTTTATTGTTGTCTTAACACAACAAGATATGTTACCTTCAAATATATCTGTCATTTTACAAATTTGTAAGAATGTTGCGCCTTTGCACCAAGCATATATAACGTCCATTAAATATGGTTTAAATCTATCGACATATGCATCCTCGTCTAATTCCAAGTTGGCCTCTGTTGAAACCTTTGCTATTCTACGAGCCAAATCTTGCATCTGTCTGAGTGGACCGCTTAATTCCTCTGTGCTTTTAGGCATTTCGTTCGACTTTTCATCACATACAAAACAACTTATCAATGCCACCATTTGCGGTACACTTAAAGCATTGAAAAGACCATTGAAGATCATCTCTGTCATTAATAGCTCGTCGGCACCGTTCAATTCGCAAGCTACACGTCCTTTCAATTCTATAATGTCCGCCGATGTGCAATATGCCATCCTTCTTAAAACACGCTTTCTACATTTAAGTTCATTCATCTGAAGTATAGACTTAGCCTGCTTAAATTCTTCCTTGGCTTGTTTAAGCTGTACAGCCAATTCCTCCTTGTGTAAAAATTGTTCATATAATACATTTACATTCTGATCCTATAAATATTACAAAATTAAATTTATTATAAATGAAAAGAATATTAAACATAAATATTAAACAATTAAAATATGTTGCATAATAAGCAAAACATAAGCTTTGAAAGTTTTTTATGTAAAAATATATATACAGATATGTTATGGAAAGTGTATATAGAGGAGGTGTTAAAAATTTAAAATTATATTGTACAATATTTTGTGTTTCAATTTACCACTTTTCTCTATATATGTACTTATATATATACTTGCGCGCGCACACACACACACACACACACAC
This sequence comes from Camponotus vicinus, assembly GCF_025532165.1. Taxonomy (NCBI): domain Eukaryota; kingdom Metazoa; phylum Arthropoda; class Insecta; order Hymenoptera; family Formicidae; genus Camponotus; species Camponotus vicinus. The sequence goes on along the minus strand of NW_028141950.1, from coordinate 12,340,772 downwards.
ACACTCACTCACTCTCTCTCTCTCTCTCTCTCTCTCTCTCTCTCTCTCTCTCTATATATATATATATATATATATATATATATATAGAGAGAGAGAGAGAGAGAGAGAGAGAGAGTGTGTGTGTGTGTGTGTGTGTGTGCGCGCGCGCGCGCGCGCAAGTATATATATAAGTACATATATAGAGAAAAGTGGTAAATTGAAACACAAAATATTGTACAGTATAATTTTAAATTTTTAACACCTCCTCTATATACACTTTCCATAACAAAACAATTTCCATAACATATCTGTATATATATTTTTACATAAAAAACTTTCAAAGCTTATGTTTTGCTTATTATGCAATATATGTATTTATCACTTACTTTGTGCAAAGAATGTGCATATAATTTTTTTTCTAATGCTTCAATTTTTTTAACAATATCTTTAAAACTTTGATCCTCTATGTGCATATCTGTAATAGGGTTGAGTAATGGTGGACCATCTGGGAATCTTTTCTTTACTTCTCGTATTGTTTTCAATACACTCTTTCTATTATCAGATGGCCTGAGGTCTTTTGGATAATATAATCTGAGTGAACTGATTTGAGAAATTAAATTATGTGAAACAGGAACTACTTCCATTTCACCTTCTTCGCCTTCGCGACATGGAATTGGATTGCCTTCTTTGGAATCTTTCGATATGTGAAGTAAAATATCAGTGATAATAATAGTCTTATCTTTTACTGGATTTTTCGGATTTTTCTTTTTAAAGTTTACTATAATACCCCAATCGAACGTTTCAAACTCATTTCTCACCTACAATATCCATAAAAAAATTAAAAATTCCATTCAAAATGGCGGAAATACATGTAATATATAAATATACACTTTTACTAGTCTTCCGGGTTGTAAAAATGGAACCAAATATTCTGGTTGCGTCAAAAATGACCGAAACTCTCCGCTCAAACGATCGAGCTGTTCCCGTATATTATGATAAGAAGAAATCTCATCATATCTCTCAACATTCACGGTATTGTAGGTAGTGTATAACTCCTTTACCTCTGTAAAAAAGTATAATAAAGGCAATTAATTTTCACGGTTTTAAACTATTATAATGTTAGCGAATAACGACTTACTATTATACAAAGCTGGAATACCAGCTTGATTTTGAAATTGGAAGAAGCTTCTTTCTAACATGTATTCTGGATTAATCTCTTCCACTCGAAGAAGATTAAGCACCATGTTATAGGTCAGATGAAATGCAGAATTTATTGGATCTGGTTTTCCTTGAACAATAGCTTTACCGACAACTGGACTAACTTGTTCGTCTATCATTAATATTACAATTCCTTTGTCGTCTAGACCTCGCCTGCCCGCACGGCCGGACATTTGAATATATTCACCCGATGTGATCCAACGGAAGTCCTTACCATCAAATTTACGGGGTGCCGTAAACAAAACTGTTCGCGCAGGCATGTTTAAACCCATTGCGAATGTTTCAGTGGCAAAAAGCGCTTTGATCAAACCTTCGCCGAATAATATCTCGACTGTCTCCTTTAAAATTGGCAAGAGTCCACCATGATGAATACCTATTCCACGCCGTAAAAGTGGCAGCAAGTTCGTAACTTGCGGTAACTTTTTGTCCTCATCGTTAAGGACATCTATCGCATTATTGAAAACCTCATCCACTAATTTTTTTTCTTCTAATGTGTTCAAATCTAGTTTGGCCATTTGCATCGCATAAACTTCACAGTCTTTCTTTGAAAAACTAAAGATTATCACGGGGGCAAAATTTCTCTCCATGATCATTTTTACCATTTTGAAGATATTTGTTTGTCCACTATTAGTAGCGCGCAAGCCACCTTTACGTCCTTTTGTGTCACCTTTAGCTGCATCACCTATATTCTGCAGACAGGCCATAGCTCTGTTAAAATTTTCTTCTTTAAATTGACCAGTTTCATCTACAACCTGTTTTACAATAAATAAATGTAATAGATGGATGTGTTCCTGGTTTTTATCAAACTCTTAAATAGGTACATTTTCAAAAATTATCACTGACCAGATGAATTCCATCACCACCAACTGGAAATATGTAATGTTGTAATGGAGTAGGTCTGTAATCCGTAGAGACCACATGGCAAGGCTGATTATGCAAATGTGCCACCCACTCTGCAAATTGTCGTGCATTCGGTATGGTAGCAGAGAGAAATACATAATGTACATTATCCGGCAACAATATAAGCGTCTCCTCCCACACCACGCCTCTCTCTTTATCGCGCATGTAATGAATTTCATCAAAGATTACCCAACCAACTTCACGCATCACCTATACAAATATATATATATATATATTTAATATATTTTTCTTCTTATGTAATATTTAGTAAAAAAACATTGTTATACTATAATTATATAAAATAATATTTATATATACTAATATTACAATATATATATATATATAAACTAATATTTATCTATACTAATATTACTTTTTATATTACTTTTACATTACTATACTTTCATATATATTAATTACATAAAAGCAATAAGATGGAATATTACAAAATTATAATTTCCTATAGCGTAATACAAGTTATATAATCATTATTACATTATAGTTAATTCATATTCTGCATAAAATTGGTTCATATAGAGCATTAATCATATATAGAATTGATAATTAAATAAAAAAATAAATTAATTATACAAAAAAAAAATACATATTTAATTTATAAAATTCGAAATTTAATTTATATAAAAATTTGATTTCTTCAAATAAGCAAATAAATGACTATTGGATTATTTCTCACACTTATTCCAATAACTTCAAATAATCTGTTTAATACTCTAAACTCCTTCTTGAAATTATATTAAGAAATTAAATTGACAAAAGAGATACTTTGAATCTTATGTTAGTAACTGTACTTTGTAAGCTTTATATCAACTTCATGGTAAAAAATTGAATAAAAGTTAATCTAATTTCACTGCCTAATTTTGTAATGCGATAGAACACTTTGCATTTTCATAGTTTTAAAAATAAAACAAACCTCTGAGCCTCTGTACAGCATATTACGCAAAATTTCGGTAGTCATAATTAATACACTAGCTGTTGGATTTATAGTAACATCACCTGTTACCAGACCAACATCTTTAAATTCCTCATGAAACTCTCTATACTTCTGATTACTCAATGCTTTAATTGGAGTTGTGTATATCACCCTCTGCTTATCCTTAAGTGAACATGCTATTGCATACCTGAATGATCATTAGATGATGAAATGAGAAAGCCATTGCTGCAGAAAAAATTGCTCAAGATGACATTCTTTGAAAATAAAATATAAGATACTTACTCGGCCACAACAGTTTTACCAGCTGAAGTATGAGCGGAAACAAGAACTGACTGATTATTCTCAATGCATAAAATTGCTTCTTTTTGGAATGGATCGAGTATAAATTTATATTCTTTGGCTGGTTTACCCTGTTTATGTTCTAAGGGTACATATTCTTGCTCAGGTGGAATAGCAACCTCGTGCATACAAGATTCCATAGTCTCTATATTATGTACTTTTATTCGACATATCATATCCTCTAGACTAAAAAATAATGTTTAATAATAATAATGTTTAACATAATTGTATATTATAATTTTACCTCTGTAATTTTATATCATATTATTAAATAAATATAAGTAAACAAAATTATAAAATTATATATATGTATCTGTATATTATATTTACTTTATTTTTTAAAAATAATATATGCAATATAATATCAAAAATATAAATTGTATATATAATGATATATATATATATATATATCATTATATATATATATATATATATATATATATATATAATTATATATACAATTTATATTTTTGATATTATATTGCATATATTATTTTTAAAAATTAAAGTAAATATTATATATATATATATATATATATATATATATATATATATATATATATATCATTATACATACATATAGATTAATTTCTTTTATGTAAGTTTATCTATGCTTATATGTCTATCTATGCAATCAGTTTTTTAATGGATAACTTTATATAGTTGAGTACTCTTAACATTTATATAAACTTTATCTTGGATTAATTTGTATTAAAAAGTTCAAAATAATGATTTCATTTATTAAAATAATAATGAATTCAAGAATATAAAATCAAGAGCCATACTTGATGTCATCCAGAATAGGATCATGTCGTAATTTCTTAACAAATGACTTATCATCTTCCGTGTCAAGCTGTCGCTTTATTCCCGCATCCGATTCGATTTTCCTACAAATTTGGTTAGAATAAATAATTTGCAGCCATGAGGTTGCTTTTAACAGTAAAGATTAACCGCTCACTTACTTCGAAATGTCCGGTATCTCCACATCATCGCCATGCTCATCAAAAACATCAAATAAATCTTCGGTAAAATTTGCCATTATTTGTTAAAAAACAAATTTTTTTACTCCGATACTATTATCTTCGACATTTTATTGTAATAGAGGCAATAGAGGCGGCCAATGTCCGCGGCACACGATATGATTTCGTATCACAGACTTCTATAATACACTAGACTGCTAACATCTGTATAAAACACTAATCTATATATAACTGGATAGCCGATCGCCTTTGTTCGTAGTATTCAGAAGCGTCCCCAAATGGACGGCCACCATCTTACCCGGCAATTTGCCTCCGAGGGCGGGAAATTCAAATAAGTTTGACTAAAATTTACGTTATAACATTTTTTGTGTTATTAATAATAGAATCAGTATTAAACGATGAAATAAATAATAAAATTATTCAAAATATTACAAGATGTAAAGCTTTAGGACTAATGTCGAATAATACAACGTTTAAAAAATATACCTGAAGAATGAATAAGGAGATTGACGTGAACGTTTGCGCTTGCATATTATACAGACTGCCGGGGAATCTCTAAAATAAGTTGGAACATTATTAAGCTTCAAGCGTACTCTAAATTCAGATCTATCAAAACAGTCTTCAGTAAAATGATCTGGGAGTCAATTGTGTATCACATTATTAAGTGAAAATTACAAAAGTGAGCAAATTTACTAGATATTGACTAATGAAATTATAAATATTCTAGTACATTTGCTCACTTTTGTAATTTTCACCAAGTTGTGTGATACACAATCGACCCCCTGAACACAATAAACTTTCATTGGTAAGTTTCCAATATTTCAATGGTATATTGTTGACCCATTGTTCCAATAAGAATTTATCTGATAAAGGAAACCTGTGAAAGATGGATCGCACAGAATAGAACAAAATGTTAAATATTCGAATAACTAGTTTTTTTTAGCTATCTATTCTATGAAATATGAAAATAATTGACTTAATGATCAACTCGAAAACATAACCTGTAGTAGTCACATCTCGTAAATTCTGTGTATAATGTATAGATTATTCAATTTACTTACTTATGATATGTTCGTCCACAATTTTTTTTGTGAATGCTTCAACAAAAACAACACCTCACCATGGCAAATTATTTATGAATAAACCTGATTTTAAACTTTTACGCATTTTAATCTGCAGTGCCACGGTGGACAGAGCACTGTACGCATGCGCGAACCTCGGGCGTGTAAAATAGCGGACCTTCAATTGGTACCTCGCTCGGAGGCCTATCGGCTATCCAGTTATATATAGATCACCCTAGCGAAAATAAATATCGGAGCGTAAGTCGAATGTAAGGAAAGAGTAATAGAAGTGTAAACGAAGCTTCTAGAAGGCGTAAATTGAAACAACGAAACGTAAATGAAGCGTTAACACTTCGTTTACGTTTCGTTGTTTCAATTTACGCCTCCTATAAGCTTCGTTTATACTTCTGTTACTCTTTCCTTACATTCAACTTACACTCCGTTATTTATTTTCGCCAGGGCAGTGGTATAAAATGACTCGAAAAAGTAATGCGAGGTGCAAATGGTGGTGGGGATGGCAGCCATATTTCGTGTGGGCAAATTATACTGGGTGTTCAATTCGTATTGTCGATGTTGTCAGATAAATCAGATGTCAACAGACGAGATAGCCTCAAACATAACATTTTGGACACCCTATATAATATACCCACACGAAATATGTCACGTGCACACCTGTGCATCATGTCCGCCTGTATCTGTTAGCAGTCTAGTGTATTATAGAAGTTTGTGGGTCTGTCCTTTTTAGCTGCACTGCTGCACTAGTGCAATAAGTTAGAAAGAGACAAACATACTTTCTTTCACTCTAACTAATTGCACTAGTGCAGCAGTGCAGCTAAAAAGAACAGGCCCTGTGTTTCGTACGATCATATAGTTAGCAAATTTGATATTCCCTATTATCTATTAAATCAATCGCTTGGGATTCGTTTGGGCACATTTAGGAATAGATTCTCATAGTTTAGGAAATAATAGTTTATTTATAACACAGGCCCACAAAAAAAAAGTACGCTGTGCTGGCGATCTGACTAGGCTAGTCTTATGTATTTTGGCCCGCTGAATTCGAATCTGACGTTAGAATTGCTCCATCACGTCACAGTTTTTTTTAAATCTCAAAAGAGAAAGACGAAAATTTCGTAAAAATCGACATTCTAGGGTAGTAAGACTGCGCTTCTTGAGGGAAAAGTTACTGAAATCATATTTCCATGTATTTTCTGGCATTATAAATCCAAATCCGATTTGTCACACCAATCATACCATCGATTCCATTAACATTTGTCATGAAAAAGTAGCAATCTTCCGTATTCCATATTTGATTTTAGTTCATTCATAAATCTTATATTGGAAAGAATTAATCTTATATTCTCCAAGTCCAAATTTTGAGAAAAATTTTTCGAAACTTACAACTTCTAGCTGTTGAGTTCGTATAAGATGCAGAAATTTCTTTATATAGGTCACAAACCTCTTTTCATGTCTTTAAAGCGCTAGAGGTACATGAAAAAAAAAGATTGTGCTATCTGGAGGTAAAAACCTATCTTAATATCTTCGCATCTTGATAAATAGAATCTGTTTGCAGTAAATTTTAGGTGTTACAACCTGAAAAAATAAAAAAAATAAAAAATGAGCACAAAAAAAATTGAGCACAACGTTTATATTCTAGGTCGGATTTGGATTTATAATGTCTGAAAATACATTAAAATATGATTTTGGTAACTTTTTCTTTAAGAAGCACAGTCTTATTACCCTAGAATGTCGATTTTTACGAAATTTTCGTCTATTTTTGAGATTTAAAAAAAACTGTGACGTGATGGAGCAATTCTGACATCAGATTCGAATTCAGCGGGCCAAAATATATAAGACTAGCCTAGTCAGATCGCCAGCACAGAGTACTTTTTTTTGTGGGCCTGTGTAATTAATTAAAATAAATTGAGCGTATAGTTAGCAGACATAAATACCCCGTAAGCAAAATGTTAGCAGTATGTCGGCAGAAATCGAGCAGGATCTGCGCACGCAATCTGATGGCAAATTGATAGCAGAAACCGAACAAGATTTGGGCTTACTTATATTAATGGTAACAGATTTAATCAAAGTATATCAGCAGACTGACTGCGTCCTTATTCAGCTTATATTCTGCTGACAGAGCCTGCTCACAGAATCTGACAGCAGATTGGTAGCAGAAATCCAGCAGGATCTGTAAACATGACTTGACGCTCGATTGGCGGCAAAAACCGAGCAGAATCTGTAAACATAATCTGACAACAGATTGTCGGCAGAAATCGAGCAGGATCTGCGCACGCAATCTGATGGCAAATTGACAGCAGAAACCGAACAAGATTTGGGCTTACTTATATTAATGTTGTATAAATGCAATAAAATTGATTATTACAAATAAGTATAGTGCTAAATAAGAATATTATCGGTGAATTATCGGTTAATTACAATTTTTTCTGATATGACATAATGTATAATAATATATGTTATATTGTAATTATTCTCACATAACGAAGGACTAGTTCAATTTAATTAAATTAATAATAAAGTAAAAGTAATTTAATTTATAAAACGAGATATAATTTATTTAGAATTAATTCTTACTTTATGCTTCAAATAGGCAGTAAATGAATAATTTACCATTTATCCTATTGATTCTAATCAGTTTAATATTCTGAATCTCATCTTGTATCAGATGTCAGAAATTAAAGTGATAGAAATAGTTACTATATTTTTGATCTTTTATTAATAATCGCGACTTTATATATATTTTTGACAGAGATTTGATTGCGAGAAAATATGTCACATAGCGGTAAACGAAGGAACTATCGAATCATCCAAACCCTGTTCTGCTTCTGCCGTCAATCTGCTATCAGATATTGTGTGCGCAAATCCTGCTCGGTTTCTACAGGCAATCTGACATCAAATTTCACCGCACAGATCCTGTTCCATTTCTGCCATCAATCTGCCGTCAGTTACATCAGCAGGCTCTACTCGGGTTCTGCTGACAATTTGATATCAAATTTCATTGCGCAGATCCTGCTCGATTTTTGTTACCAATCTGCTGTCAAAATTGCGCCGCACAGATCCTGTTCAGTTTCTGCCATAAATGTGCCGTCAATTATATCAACAAGTTCTGCTCGGTTTCTGTTGATAATCTGTTGTCCAGTTATGTGAACAGATTTTGTTATATTTCTGTTGACATTCTGCTGACATCACATGATATATCAGAACCTGCATCAATTCTGTAATCTTTCTGTCGACAAAAATTTATAACAGATTACCTGACAAGATCTGCTTTAGCAGACTTGGCTATTGGGGTATTTAAAAAAATTTTTTTTTTTTAATTAACGTGAAATTATTTGGGAAGCATGTCTGTAATGTTTTTAACGTTTGGGAAATAATTATTTCATCTGAAAATCGGTAAATATGTCGACGAAGGGAGCTCGATTACCTTGACCTTGACATATGTTGTCAAGGTCACTGTCCTGAGTAACATCCAAAAGGTTTTAGCCGTCGCTCGTTGTTTATTAAAAAGTTATTAGTAAAAGCAGAGAGAAGACTGAGAGGTGTCATAGCCCGCTTTTATTTTTTATTTTTTTTTATTTTTTTTATTTATTGCGCAATAAGCTGGCATTGGCCATAAGCCATACAGCACCGTCGGTACAACTTAACTTATGTAGGTAAAATACATATAAGTGTGGTATTGCATTCTAGTATATATATATATATATATATATATATATATATATATATATATGAAGTTTAATAAAATAGATATTTATACTATAAATACTTAAATCAATCCTTATATGTAATGAAGTGGCCATTAGAAGGCCCGCTTTTATTTATTTATTTTTTTTTATTTTAGAGTATAAAAGAAAACCTGGGGGTTACCCATCCAGCTATTATACATTTGTTAACGAGTTATTCTTATACTACATTTTACACGAAATTACAATATTTATAACGAGAGTCTAAGATGAAATAAAATAAAATTCATTATGACATTTATAAGTATCATTTACACTTATACTTGTAAATCTAAATTAAAATACCTAGAAGAAAAGAAAACTGTAGCATACAATAACATATATCTATACGATATCGTATTTACGATAACATAATTATTATCTTTCACTTAGGACTATGTAGACAGTTTTATTCTATCATCTATTCTATTCTAGTACTTAAAATTAAAATTAAAATTAAATATCTCCTTTACCCTAACTTTTAATGATAGTAATAACACTAATAATGGTAATAAAAATAATAATAACAATATTAATATTAATAATAATAATAATAGAATTAATAATAATAATAATGGTGATGATAACTATTATCATACACGAACTATACAATAATCATAAAAAAAAACCCAGGTTGAAAATAATAATCGAACTCAAAAGGCTTGTATTTATACATTGACATGAAGTTCTATCATTGTAATTTGTAGATTACTTTAACCAGAGAGAAGAATGAGAGGTGTCATGGCCCGCTTTTAGGTGATCCCTGAAAGCGATACGCCCTCTGTGGACCTTAAAAACGTGCACCTAAACTACGAAGCCAAGGTGCACGAATGTTCTCAGAGGGTAACATATAAGGTGCACAATTTCTGGTTCTGTTCCGTGCTATGTGCACAAAATGACGGTAGCACCAGTGCTGTATAGCAAGACGCTTACGTATATTAAATAAATTTTTAATGAATTTTGTATGACTCTCTCTCTCTCTCTCTCATATATATATATATATATATATATATATATATATATATATATATATAGAAATTTATTCATTATATGATTACAACACTTGAAAATAAGATATTTTATTAGGCTATTAATAAATAATTTATATATTTACAGAGAGAAAGTTTGATATTATTTTTAATGTAAAACGCGTACACATTTCTTAAGAATAAAAGTTCTAAATAATAAAGATGTATGTGTGTATATATATATATATATATATATATATACAGGGTGTTTCATTTTAATCCGACCAGTCGAATATCTCGAAAACCAAGCCCGGGAGAGAAAAATATTTCAGACAAAAGTTGTTTGGTTTCGAGGGGGCCATAAGATGGTGACAATGATTTGACCTTGAACAGTCATTTGAAGGTCACATAAAGGTCACCTTAAATTTCTTAAATGGAATACCCTATATATTTTTGCACATTCTTGTAGCTGACATCGAGAGCTTTCCAAAACATTATAATTAAGTACCTTTTCGTTAAGTACTTTTTGAGTTATGAGACTTGAAATAATTTCTTAATTTTACATAAACCGTAAAATATCTAGTAAAATATTCATTTTTCGATTATCTTACTTTAATACTTTTACGTACAAAATAATGAGAGGAATCAATTGGTGTAAAGAAAACACATAGTTGTTTTGAAGAAAAAATATGTAATTTGCAATTAACAATTCCATATTTTTTCTTAAAAACAACTATTTGTTTTTTTTACACCAATTGATTCCTCTCATTATTTTGTACGTAAAAGTATTAAGGTAAGATAATCGAAAAATGAATATTTTACAAGATATTTTACGGTTTATGTAAAATTAAGAAATTATTTCAAGCCTCATAACTCAAAAAGTACTTAACGAAAAGGTACTTAATTATAGTGTTTTGGAAAGCTCTCGAGATAAGCTACAAGAATGTGTAAAAATATATAGGGTGTTCCATTTAAAAAAATTGAAGTGACCTACACGTGACCTTCAAATGACTCTCAAGGTCAAATCAATGGTACCATCTTATGGCCCCCTTGAAACCAAACAACTTTTGTCTGAAATATTTTTCTCTCCCGGGCTTGGTTTTCGAGATATTCGACTGGTCGGATTAAAATGAAACACCCTGTATATATATGTGGGTGGGGGTATGTGTGGTATGTACGTATGTATGTACGTATATATGCATAAAAGCGATGCGAGAGTTACGTGAGGAAGCGAGAAGGACGAGTGAAATAAGAACGAACGAGATAGAAATAGCACGAGCAACGAGGACTCGAGCTCGAGAATCAGATTTTTCTTGCGCGCTATTATTTTCCTCTCGCTCGCATCTATTACTGTCTCGTTCGCTCCTATTACTGTCTCGCTCACTCTTATTACTGTCTCGCTCATTCCTATTATTGTCTCGCTCGTTCTTGTTACTGTTTCGCTCGCTCTCGATTCTTGGGTCCGCTTATCTTTCCGAGCTGTCTATCACGATTGTCAAGTGTGACAGAGAAAGTAAGACCATGAGTAGAGAGCGAGCGAGATGACCTATCATCAAAGAGTTCCGAAGTCTCTTACAATCGGTTTCTTCGCTTCCTCTCCATTCGCAATTCACGAAAATGTAAACATCTTATAAAATAAAAATTGAAACTTTTATTTTTAATTTCATCGGTTTGAAAGTAATTTTAATGAATTAAAGAGATTTTTGCGATTAAAATGATATCAAACACGACGTAAATCGGGTAATTTTTAATTAGTCTGATAATAAAAATTTTATAATTATATTTTATAATTATATTTAACTAAATTTATGCGATTTATATCGTGTTTGATATTATTTTAATCTTAAAATTCTCATTATTCAATTAAAATTACTTTCAAATGAATAAAAAATGCATTTAATTTTTTGACATATATTCGTGAATATTATAAATGAAGTCTCATGTAAGAAACTTCGGAATCTACGACATCGGGAATTTTTTCATTATTTATAATAATACACGACTTTAAATTGCCATAAAATAAAAACTAAAGCTTTGATATTTTATTTGATCTTTTTGATTAAAAGGGATTAATGAAATTTTTAAAATTGAAAATTATTCTAATAAAATATTGGGTTTAATGTGATTTCAATCGTAAAAATCAATGTGTACATGTATATAATAAAACTCTTAATTTCTCATAATTATAGTTTTATTTTAATAAATTAATAGTGTCTAATTTAAACTATAATTTTGAAAATAAGACTACATTGTATAAAATGTTGCATTGTACTTTACTTAATTTATCTTACTGAACATAACTTTAGAATTAATTTGATTTTTACGATTGAAATCACATTAAACCCAATATTTTATTAAAATAATTTTCAATTTCAAAAATTTCATTAATCCCTTTTAATCAAAAAGAATAAAATATCAAAGCTTTAGTTTTTATTTTATGGCAATTTAAAGTCGTATATTATTATAAATAATGAAAAAATTCCCGATGTCGCAGATTCCGAAGTTTCTTACATGAGACTTTATTTATAATATTCACGAATATATGTCAAAAAATAAAATGCATTTTTTATTCATTTGAAAGTAATTTTAATAGAATAATGAGAATTTTGAGATTAAAATTATATCAAACACGATATGAATCGCATAAATTTAGTTAAATATAATTATAAAATTTTTATTATTAGACTAATTAAAAATTACCCTTTTTACGTCGTGTTTAATATCATTTTAATCGCAAAAATCTCTTTAATTCATTAAAATTACTTTCAAACCGATGAAATTAAAAATAAAAGTTTCAATTTTTATTTTATAAGATGTTTACATTTTCGGGAATTGCGAATGGATAGAGGAAGCGAAGAAACCGATTGTAAGAGACTTCGGAATTCTTTGATGATAGGTCATCTCGCTCGCTCTCGACTCGCGGTTTCGCTGTCGCTCTCGCACTTGACAGGTCGTAAAGATAAGCGGACTCGGCTTCCTCGCGAATGTAAACATCTTATAAAATAAAAACTGAAACTCCTAATTTTTATTTTATCCATTTGAAAGTAATTTTAATGAATTATTGAGATTTTTGCGATTAAAATGATATCAAACACGACGTAAATCGGATAATTTTTAATTGGTCTGATAATAAAAATTTTGATTATATATTTAACTACGTTTATCTGATTGATACCGTGTTTGTTATTTTAATCGCAAAATTTTCATTATTCCATTAAAATTACTTCTATACCCTTATAAATATATCTTAAAATAATTAACTTATTTATTTGTCATAATTTGTCATCGGCCGCTTGCCAGCGGCAGATTTGATAACGAGATGAGCATGACAGTATATGAGTACGTAAGAGCGAGTGAAACAATAACAGAAGCGAGCGAGATAGTAATAGGAGCGAGCGAGAGAGAAATAGTATGCCAGGCTGCAAGAAAGACTCTATTTCCAAGTCTTCGTTGCTCGTGCTATTGCTATCTCGTTCGCTCTTATTGCCATTTCGCTCTCTCTTATTACCTTCTCGCTTGCTCACATAACTCGTATACGCTATACACGCGCGCGCGCGCGCGCACACACACACACACACACACACACACACACACACACACACACACACACACACACACACACACACACACACACACACACACACACACACACACACACACACACACACACACACACACACACACACACACACACACACACACACACACACACACACACACACACACACACACACACACACACACACACACAACACACAACACACACACACACACACACACACACACACACACACACACACATATGTATATAAAACTTTGCTCACTTGAAATATCTACGCTATTTTTACAGATATGAAAAAATTGTAATTACGAAAATTGTACGATTAAAAGGACCATGATATGCTAGTAATATTGTTTTCGTAAGTGGAAGCGTTTTAGAAATTTCAAGATTATCTTCATATTTTTTAATGGAACCATCCTAATTTTTTTATATAAATCGATTCTTCGCAATATTCCGTGTAAAAAGTTATAAAGATAGTATAGTCAAAAATTGAACAGTTAACGAGATATTTGATTCTTTAAGTTGACATAATTTTATATAAATTATAAAATATCTGATAAAATGTTCATTTTTCGATTATTTTACTTTAATAATTTTATGCATAGAATAATAAGAGGAATCAGTTAATGTAAAAAAAAACATATAATTGTTCTTAAGAAAAAATATGTCGCTGCTCATTGCAAATTCATATATCAAAAAAAAAATTATATATATATATATATATATATATATAGAGAGAGAGAGAGAGAGAGAGTGTGAGAGGATCGCAAATTCGTCATTTCTCATTTATATTAAAATTTATTTGATATTGTAAGCACCTTGCTATACAGCACTGGTGCTACCGACATTTTGTGCACATAGCACGGAATAGAACCAAAAATTGTGCACCTTATATGTTACCCTCTGAGAACATTCGTGCACCTTGGCTTCGTAGTTTAGGTGCACGTTTTTAAGGTCCGCAGAGGGCGTATCGCTTTCAGGGATCACCTAAAAGCGGGCCATGACATCTCTGCTTTAACTAAAAATACAATTCTATTAATAAAACTACAAGTTGACTCTTTATGGGAATATATTCTCCTTGCATTCAAAATTAGTTCTATGAATGAGAAATCTGGTTATATCTTTTTAGATATGCAAGTCAATGCTAGAAATGAATCTAGCTAGGGGGTAGTAGATATCCAGATCCATGATTGTTAATAGTGATTCTATAGGGATGGGCAGAGTAGATACAATGTGAAGCAAGGACGGTATCAATGTTTCTCTAGATTTGTTATATTTTGGGCATTGCCAAAAACGTGATTAGTAGTCTCTGGCATACTGCATCTTGCGCAATTAGGGGAGTTGACAATATTAAATCTGTAAAGGCTATCTTTTAGGTGTGACGGCTTCGTATTCTGGAAATCGATACTACCTCCCTTCTACTGAGTTCAATATTATCGAACCACGTACGACGAGATTTAGATAGGTAATTATTCATGTAAAAATTTCCTTTATCCGCTCCAGAGGTTTCACACTATTCTAAAATTCTTCGTATAATAAATTTTTCCATTTCAATTTAAAATCTTCGGGTGGAATTCCTATTTGTGAATCTCTACCTGACCGAATTGCTTCCTTGGCTTTACCGTTAGCAAGCTCATTTCCGGCGATACCTTTATGTGCAGGAATCCAAATTATGTTAATATCATACCCTTGTGCTTCAAATTGTCTAATTGTATCTTTTATTTTTATTACTAAGATAGAACTCTTGCCCATTATATTCGGTTTCAATAGAGATTCGAGCACTGATTTTGAATCTGAAAAAATTGAAATTTGCTTAATTTCATTATGTGATATATAATTTAAGGCTTCTAAGATAGCTAACGCTTCGACTGAATATATAGATAAAAATCTTGGCGATCTGAATAATTTAGAGATTGTGTTATCAATATTTGTAAATGCAAAACCGGTGAAACTAGACTCTGGAGCTTTGGAACCATCTGTAAATAAACAGTGTGTATTTTTTAATTCTTTATTAAATGTATCTAAAAAGCTTATATTAGTCGAAAGGGGGTTTTCAAGATTTATACCAGCATTCAGATTAATTTTAGGAATATAAAGTAATGAGTCATAATGAATTGTATATCCTAGCGGTATATTGTGTTTAAAGGCAATATGTAAATGTTTTTGGACAAATCTAAAACTATCCATTACAGGAATGTTCATATAACGATTAATTATGGTTGGATTATCTTCTAGATCTATTATATTTTCACATATGCGAATTAATTGGTGATTGTCCAATGCAAATACTCTCGATAGGAAATTCCTGCAAATATATTTCCCGCGTAATTCAATAGAAGGTTCTTTAGCCTCCGCTAATACAACGTTTATAGGTGTTGAATTTCTCAGCCCTAATGCTGATCTAATAGCTTTATATTGCAATCTCTGGAGCTTAAGAGAAGAACTTTTAGACAAATGATGGAGAAAAAATATTCCGTATTCGATCCTTAATCTTATTAGTGATTTGTATAAATTTAACAGAATTCTGGGATCAGCCCCCCACCAAGTATATCTTAAACACTTAATTATTCTAATTGGGTTTTGACATGCGTCCCACACATTTTGAATGTGCGGAGACCAATTTAATGTCGAAGTAAATTTCATCCCTAAGAATTTTATTATATCGGTATTTGGGGTAAATATGTCTTTAAAAGTTATTCCTAGATTCGTCGGTTTCCTCAAGCCGTGAGAGAAAACACACAATTTATTTTACTTGGTGAAAGATTTAAACCTAAATCTCCCAAGAATGTATCTATACTCTCTAGTGCCATTCTCAATTGTTCTAGTCCCTGTTGAATTGAATTAGGTGTCACAAAAAGTACATCATCTGCATACTGTAAGATCTCACAATTATTCTTGACCGATAAGTCCACCTCCCTGACATAGATTGCGTACAACAGTGGGCTTAATACACTTCCCCGAGGAAGGCCCTTGAATGTCCATAAAACCTCATCTACGTCTCCGTATCTGCAAAAAAGTTGACGTGATGCGACTATATGATTTATAAAACATAGGGACTTAGGAGGAATTCCGAGTTTCATTAATTTATTGATTAGTATATTCGGAAGAACATTGTCATACGCTGCTTGTATATCTAGAAACAAAGCAGTAACTGATTTTCGAGATTTAAAAACTTTGATAATATTAGTGTACAGAATAGCAATATTGTCACTACAAGCTCTTTTTCTGCGAAAACCAAATTGAGAATCAGGAATAACTTTATGATATTCAACCCACCAATTTAGTCTATTGCATAAAAATCTTTCTAATATTTTATATGTACAAGAAGCTAAAGAGATTGGTCTCATTTTATCTGAACTAGATTTGGGAATAAAACAAACGAGAAAGCTTTTCCATTCACTAGGGTAAGTACAGGATGTAAACATTTCATTTAGAATTTCAAGTAATACTTTAAGGCCATTGTCAGGGAGTGAAGCAAAGAGCCTGTAGTCGACTCTATCTAATCCAGGACTAGATTTTACTCTAAGATTACTGATTAATACTTTTAACTCTGACAGTTCAAAAGGTTGATCTAAATAGGGGTCACAATCATAGTCATCAAGATTTGGAGGAGGCGATGCAACCCATGGCGGACACAGAGATGATATTACGGATTTGATTGCGTTCGTTTTCTTTGGAGAGTACATATTATTATTACCTGAATTTGACCATCTATTTTTAAAACGTTTAATTGTTCTCCACACGAAAGAAGGATTAGAATTCTTCCTTAATTCTTCACAAAATCTTCTGAAAGATTCCTTTTTAATTTTTCTTAAACCACTTCTAGCTTTAGCTTCATGTTTTTTAAAATCTATAAATTTTTCCCACGTACGATCTTTTCTGAACTCCTTTAAAGCTTTCTTCCTATTGCTAATCAGTTTTCCACATTCCTCATTCCATCACGGGCAAGGCGGATGTTTGTTAGTTTGAGACAGTTGACTAATGTTATTATTTTTATTTTTGGGAGTTGCCTCCTCAACTGAGTTAATCATGATGTTAATGAACGCATTTAATCTGCATGCTACATCAGGGAAATGTGCCGAATCAAGTTTTCCTTCTAATACTGAAGAGTTAAAATATTCTTGAAATTTTATCCAATCAGTTTTTTTAAAGTGATGCCTTAAGACACCTCTATATGCTTTATAAATTATCGATTTAGTAGTCGAGGAAATGGATATTGGAAGATGATCACTCCCCCATAAATCCGAACCGACTGACCATTCAAATTCAAGACTATCTGATGTATTTGTAAAAGTAAGATCGACACAGGACTCAACATTAAAGTTCGAGGAACTGATTAATGTTGCCTGTCCCGTATTGAGGCAAGAAAACTGAGATTCTATCAGACTATTTACAAGATTCAATCCTACAGTACAACTTCTGCAGTCACCCCAAAGGGGGTGATGTGCATTAAAATCTCCTCCTATCAGAGTTCTTCCCTTGAATTGATTAAAAAAGCAATTCCAAGAGGTTACGTCAATTCCGATACCAGGAGCTCTATAACATGAGATCAATGTTAACTCACCTCTGGCATCCCAGATCTTTGCAGCACATACCTCTAATCTATCCATACAATTGTGTTGAATATCTACTTCAAGATATTTAATATTGGATCGGATCAGGATAGCGACCCCACCCCCTCTTTCTAAACGATCTTTTCTTATTACTTCAAACGAGTTAGGGACAAAGCTATCTTCCAGCGTTAGCCAGGTTTCTGAAAGAAGAACAACGTCATAATCATTTACATATTTCCGTAGTTCGGTCCATTTTGCTTTTAAACTTCTACAATTCCATTGTAAGAACTTCATGTAATAAAAAAAAAATAAAAAGGATTGCGATAGAGAAATAATGATTAATTGTCCAAACCAGTTTCTTCTTGATACAGAGATGATTGTAAAACCGCACACTTTGCTCTCAACGTTTTAATACATTCTTCTTTTCCTGTGAATTTTGGAAGAATTTCTTCTAAGGCGTCTAATATCAAAGTAATTATTGCAAATAACTCCGTTGACTTTTTACTTGTAACTCGTTTATGAGTTAGTAATTGTGTTTTGGATATGGCCGGAATCACTCTTGATGCATACGATATATTGTCTTTAGAGAACCCTGGAACGTTACTCCTTGCAGGAAGATAACAGGTTTGTTCGTTTTCGCTGCACTAAAACTACACTAGAACTGAACTGTATTGAACTAAACTGAACTAGGGCAGGCAGTACAGTACTAGTTCACATCAGTGCAAAAGTGCAATCAAAGATAAAAAAACGCCAAATTTCGTCCGTGCAAGTCAATAACATGGCGTATCACATTGACATGGCATTATTATTTGATTCTTCATCAGATGAAGATGACTTAATTAACATACCACCGGCGTTACCACCGATTCAAGGAAGACGATCCTTGTAATATATTAAATAGTGAATTTATTACTATTAATTTATATTATATAAATCTTAGGAGAAAATATAACCTAATTCTGTATTGTTTATTTATAGATCAAAATGTGCTACCAGTGTTAGACCCAGTTTTAAGAATAATGCAGAGAATAGAACATATTAAAGTTAACAATTATATAGAAAATGTTGTTATCTATTATACTAATATGGATTTTATAATGCATTTTCGATTATCAAGACAAGTAGCATATGGTCTGATAGATCAATTCAGGATGTCTTATATATATACTTCCATGGAAAGTATGTAGCGTAACAAAAATTAATATTATTTTTAATTTTTATTTGTATAAAGATATACAGATTGCTATTTCATTGTATATTATATTTTAGATCTAACAGGGCGTTCGAAAATAACAGCCGAAAAAAAATTTATTATGTTTCCTGTGGTTTGTAGGCCATCAAACTGCATTATATAGAGATGTAGCTGACAGATTTGAGATAACAATTAGCACTTTATATCATGTTATTAGTCGGGTTACAGAGTTTCTTATTTCTATTGCACCTAATATTATCAAATATCCCACTGCAGATGAAAAAAGAGAAACAAGTACTTTTTATGAAGAAAGAAAAAGATTTCCTCCTGGTATAATTGGTAATACATTTATAGTTATAGATGAAAAACATTTTTTTATTACATGACTTGTGTAACTTATATGTGACATTCTGTTATCTGCAGGTGCTATTGATGGCTCCCATGTCAGGATTGATAAGCCATTAGAAGATCCTGATTCATATATAAACAGAAAATAATATTTTTCATTGCACATACAAGGAACAGTGGATCAAAATATGAAATTTATAGATGTTTTTGTGGGATATCCTGGTTCCGTGCATGACGCAAGAGTGTTTAAAAATTCACCATTATATGATCATTTACATGAACTTTGTGAAGGTAAGTAATATGTATAGAAAAAAATGTAATATGATAAATATAATTAAAACTCCTGGATATTTACCACAGCAGCTTTTCAGATCATAAATGAAGACACAGGTCACGATAAATACCTGGGAGTCTTAATAATAATAATCCATATTTTATTTAAAAAAATATTTTTTCAGATAATTATTTCTTATTGGGCGATAGTGCATATCCTTGTCTAAAGAACCTAATAGTACCGTACAGAGACAATGGGCACTTGACACATGCCCAAAGAAGTTTTAATCGTCAATTAAGTTCTTGTCGAGTAATTATTGAAAACGCCTTTGGATGCCTAAAGCAACGATTTCGGCAGTTGTATCACTGTAAATTAAGGGACATTGTAAGAATGGTACAAGTGATATATGCCTGCTGTGTGCTGCACAATCTGGCAAATAACCGAGAGTTAGAATATTTTGAAGTCAATGAACCAATGAATGATGAATATCCCGATATTGAAGCACAAAATTTTTGTGTTGAAATAGATAATGCACCTAGAGAATTAGAAAACGGTATACATATACGTGACGAATTATGTCGATTAATTTCTGGATGAAATAAAATATAAACAATTTTACTAAATAAAATTTATTTTATTTTGCCTTCAAATTTATTTTCTTATACTTCATTATTAAAGGTAATTAACATTTTTATTTTTATTTTATTTAATATTAGTTTTATATATATCAATTTCTCTTTAAATAATAAAGCGCAAGAAACTTGTTACAGCATCAATAAAAAATAATATCACACGATATAATAAAAATGTATGAAAAAATTAACATTGCATAAAATATTACATAGAACTATAATTAATATCACAAATATTATACAAAATAAAATATGACAAATATTATATAAAACTATAAAAATCACATAACATATTATATAAAATTACTACAATAACTAATACTAATATTTAATAATAATATTTAATAACTCTAACGTTAATAAAAAAAATAAAAGAAAATGTAGGGGCCTAAATCCTAAATTATCGTTCTCAGGATAGCCGAAATGGATAGTGGATTACTCGGAAGTATTAGACAGGATAGATCACGAGATTAGTTATCACCACACTTAATTTAATAATGATATCAGTAGATATGGGCCACTATGGTGCGTCAAAACAAACCCCCACCACTCGGCCCCTGGCGCCGTGGGCGTGGCCAGGTGAAGTGGAGGGAGGCGTTCTGATTGGTGGAAACAATGTCCCACCTCCCGAAGTCTCGATTTTGATTGGCTTGCACCATAGTGGCCCAGAGTTTGATTGGCTTGCACCATAGTGGTCCAGAGTTTGATTGGCTCGCACCATAGTGGCCCAGAGCTGCGATTGGTCGACGCCGGCTGTGTCGCCGATTTATCAAATTTTTATTTCGCTACCTCCGCGGTACTAGACTCGAAGAAGCAATCCTCCTCCCACTCCAGCCCTGGCCCACCTGTATAGGATTCCGAGTCAAATTCCCGTTACCTAGCCCTTAGTCGCTCTCGCTACGTCTTGGCAGAACGAACCCCCCCCCACCTACCGACTTTCGGAGGGTAGCCGGCGGTATATGTCTCGAGGAAACAATCCTTACCTCCCCACTCCGTCTCGGGGCCCGCTATGGAATATCGAAACAAGCCCCCTCCGCTCGAACGGTTCATGACGCACTTTATCGGAAAAAGAGACAAAGCATCTCAGTAGGAGACAATAATTATTATAATTATTATAATTATTATAATTAGACTACATTGCACTACAGAGGTAAAAAGATGAACATGCGGATGATTGAACGCGTGGCGGGGGTGTTATAAAGGAAGAAGGGAAAAGTTAAAAGTATTAAACTCGAATTAAGATAAAAAATTTTTACATTTATTAATATTTTTCAAAACCAGCCATTTTTTAATAAAATTTTTGCTTATTATTAATATACAGAAATATATACAAAGAAGAATTATATTTATATTGTTATAAATTTTACATTTTTCTTATGCTACTTACAATATTTATAATTCTATTTTTTTAAATAAAATCGGAAAATGCGCGACTTTTATTTAAAAAAGAAAAAGTCACCCAAGAAATAAGAATATTGTTATACCGCCACATATCCGTATGGTAGCGAATATCTGCTATTGATAAATCTACGCTTTACTAATACCGGCGCGCATATTTTTGTTTCACTTCGCGTAACAATTTCATGAAACGCCGTACGTCGAATTGCATTAAAGCGTAGATTTATCGAAGTTTCGTTATTTTCTTCTTCTTCGTTTTCCTGTGTGTCTTTTTCTCTCGCTAATAGTAGCTTTTTTATAGCATTAAAATTAATTCGTCGCGAGTTCTCGTAATTAAGAGTAATACCCTTAATTTTACAAGTTTCGTGAGTATTACCCTCCGGTGTTCGCACGATGTAGGCGTAAAATTTCGGGCCCCCGGACACGAACGCCTCGATATAGCTACCGCGGCCGTAGCTTTCGAGTTCATCCGTCATGTCGCCTAGAAAATTTCC
Organism: Camponotus vicinus; assembly: GCF_025532165.1. Taxonomy (NCBI): domain Eukaryota; kingdom Metazoa; phylum Arthropoda; class Insecta; order Hymenoptera; family Formicidae; genus Camponotus; species Camponotus vicinus. Next base: position 12,318,185 of record NW_028141950.1, on the reverse strand, counting down.
CGTAGGCGGCATGTATTCGTTCGAATCACCGGTGCTTATAAAAATACACGAATCCGTATCGTAATATAATACACGACGATCTAAACGTTCTAGGTACTCGTACAATTTTAAACGCGCTAGTGCAGTCGTATACGCTGCTATCACGACGTTTGTTATCGGCGAGGGAACGAGAGCCTCTTGTCGCAGTCGCCACGAAACATACATTACCTCGTCATTCACGGGTAATATGTCGGTTATCTCGTATTCGGCGCTCGTTAGTAATGTCGCGAAACGTTGTTGTGTTTTTACGATTTCGGTAGTCGGCAAATTGGATCGTTGGCCGAATTTTCCCAGAATGAATTTAAGCACAGTTTCGCAACCGAGCGTAAACCAGGATTCCGCGCGATGTTTCGCTTATCAAGAACGATACCCTCAGTTTTTTCATATTCCCTCAAGTATCGCTCTTTTGTCTCATCGTCGTTTTCCCCGCATTTGCTCGGCCAACCACTGGCTTCCTGTTTAAGCTGTAAAAACGTATTAATATATTCGGCGAACAATCCACCTTGCCGCGACGCACGATCGTATTGGCTAACTCTATATTGCCAAATTTCGCTTACCGACGTTACGAGATAACCTTTCTCGACGGCCTTGCGTAATTCGCAGGTTACCCAGGTACCCTCGAATTCACGCTCGCTATCATTGAGTGCACGGTGTCTGAGAAAATGTTTCGCAGCAACTACGACATAACGCGAAGAGTAATTTTCCTCGTACGCGATGCGGAAGTACGGGGTGAAATAAATCACGAGGAGAGAGTACTCTACAGCGTATGAGGCCTTCGAGCGAGTCGAAATTATAATTCGGTGACCTTCCGACTAACGCGCTACATTCATCGCCGACGTAAATTTCCGGATGACCGATCGGAAAAGCGCCCGTCTTCAATACAAACGGGTATAATGAGCATACGTCGACGTAGCGTATTTTCTCCGTACCTGTGACTTCGTATTGAGTTGCGATATTTCCCGTACGCCCACCGAAAAACGCGTCGCGAGGATCGAGCGGTGGTGTTTCTACCATCGGATGGTTCGCGAGAAAATCATACTCGTACATTACGCGTTTGTCGCGCATTTCTTGGTCGAAGGCGCACTCCCACTTTTCCGACACTATGTATCCCCGCTGACGAAGGCGCCATGAAACTGCGAGAGTTCGTTCATATCGCGAATTTAATGTATCTCCGCGATCCTCGACGAAAGCGCTTTATCGCGATTTACAGGGAAACAAGTTGGACATCCGTGCCAAAAGCAACCGTGAAATTGCAACACGTGACGCTGCGTCCTTCCCGCAACAGACGTTTCGAAATAACCATCGACGAGCGTACCCTCGATCGTGCGATATTCCCGCGCACGCCCCGCGTGATTTATACGGCGGTCGAGTTCGCGCTCCATCCATATCAGCCATTGTAAGGCTTTACGCGAATGATTGCTCGCGCATCTGTATCCCCCCGTAGGAATAATGCCTATCGTATCGGCTTGCAAAAAGTTTTTCCGGAAAACCGTCATGCAGGTCGAAGCAATAGTTGTACATTCCTCGAACGGGCATACATTTCCGCGATCTAGGAAAATTTTTCTAAACGCTACGCACGCTCGTCGAAGAATATCAACATCGTTACGACAATAGCGCACTATCTCGCGTTGGAAGTCGAACACGGTATTTTTTTCCCTCATTTCGGTATGCCATGTGAGAAAGCGTTCGCGCTCTTGCGATTTCATGTTATCCGGAGAATAATATTGTACATCGGGTAACGGTCCGACGTACGTTTGATTTTCGATAGTATTAAATAAATGCGGAAAAATGCCCTTATCCTCAGTATCCTTTAGCCCGAAAGCCTTAGGTAATTCGGATAATCGCATCGGCATATAATTAACGCTATCGATGAATTTTGTATGTCCCGCGGTTAAAAGAATAATTTTTGTGCCGTTTAAAATTACTTTCGGTTCAATATCCCTACAATTTTCCACGATATATTTCAAAATAAATTGCGCGTCGAACGCTTTCGCATTATGCGCTATACAAATTATGTGTTTAAAATATTTTACCGAACGCGTAACGAAATCTACAAACTGTTTAACTGGATCGCGTTGAAATACGAACTCTCGCACTCCGCACCAACGACACCACACGGACATGTTATTTTCCCCCACGCATGCTTCACAAATCTGTTGCGCGATGCATAGCGTCGGAATATGTTTTTTTATATTTCCCGTTCCTTCGACCGTCTCGTCCTGCCGCGTTTCGAAATCGTAAAATACGAAAGCCACACGTCCCTTTCCGCGTTCATATGCACGTTCGTTCTTTTCCGCGTTATCACATATGTTCCGTGCTTCTTCTTCTCTCGTGCTAGATATATCTACCTCATCCGGTACCATCGCTGATGAAGATGGCCCGGCAGAGGAAATATCGACACGTTGTCGAAGAGGTTGCATATAACACATATGATTGCGCGGTTGTTGTGAACGGCATAATTTGCAATAAGAAACGCCGCATTCGTGTTTTAAATTCGATTTAACGATACGCCCGCAACTATCGCAAAATCGCACGATGCTACAAACATTAGCGCGTGTTCTACCGTCGTACGATTTCTCGCTACGATGACGCTCGAAACACCTTGCACCGTAAAATAGCCGATTGCACGCGTCGCATTTTATTTCGGCGTAAGTGGAATCGCACGGTGGTGCGGATAAGCATCGCGGGCATTTATTTAAGCACCGGTGACTATTGGGTCTATCGTTTCGGAAGCCTACATTACACGCTACGCAATAATCGCGAGTACCAGCGGCGGCTTTTAAATTTAAAATAGGATTATAATGTCGCGAATCCTCGTAATACATGATATTTAATCGCCGCGAGGACTCGCGTCCGAGAGAAGCGAGTATTTCGGCACCGTCATACATCGGTTTTTCGCCGCGACCGAAAGTATTAAAATTATACACAATAATCGCGATATTGTCGGCGGCGAAATAACGCTGGAAACGTTCGATTTCACGAATTCCACAACCCTCTTCCGGTATTGCGACACCGGCATTTCTCGTTAATTGCAATGCACATTCGCGTTGTAACGAAGAATGCTGATATCTTATCGCATTCCATTTCTCATGCAGCTCACCCGTACGGATATTACCGCGCACGCTATAAGTTTGAGCTACTACGAGAGCTCGAGGGAAGCACAGGTTATCGGAATTATTAATTTCGACTATCGAACGTTTCGCGACATCCTCCCGTGTTAACGCGACCGCGACCCGAAGGCATCGAGACATTATAAACCCGTATGTTAAATTGGTCGGCGATATCGAGACCACCGGCGCTCTGTGCTAACGAACTCACAAGTCTCCAAATGTCCTCGTAACTCAAATCACGCGCCGGACGAAAAGATATACCCGCAGGACCATGCGATAAATTCGGCGAATCAAACGATAATCCTACGTAATCGCCCGGTTCACATGAATTTAACGCATACGCGTGAATTTCGCGAAACGCGTTTTCTAACGAGTGATATATATCGTTGCCTTCAGTCAACGGACGTATCGCGAAACTCGCTTCTCTACCGATTACCCGGAATCTTCTAAATTGTTGCGCATTTTCCGATATTAAATTTACAAAATTAAAATTATTATTTCCGACCTGTTGGTGAAGTTGTTGCTGCTGCTGCTGATGTTGCTGTTGTTGTTGCTGTTGTTGTTGTTGCTGTTGCTGCTGGTACTCATGCTCCTCCTCCTCGTCCTCTTCACCCTCCTCGGTCTCGGATGAAATATTTTCCGAGCGGGGTAACTCGGCTACCTCCCCCTTAGTCTCATCCTCTTCCGCTTCTTCTTCCTCATTGGTGTGGGAGAGCGCTGAATTTTGTTGGCCGTCAACACCACCTCCGTATTGTACTGTTAAAAAACCGTATAAATTATAAATACTATTTTTGTTATTTTTATTATTTTAATATTTTTATACTCGAATGTAATCCGTACTATAAATATTATAATACAACAAAATAATCTCACCTTTTTAGCAATATTTGTTGTTTTTTATTCCGCTACTAATATTCTGGGGAATAACTAATCCCCCAGCGACGAGTTTCTAAAGAAAAATTAAGAATTTGGATTAAATTCGAGCATAAAAATATATCGAGAAATAAATTATTAAAGTTACCTTCTCTGGAGGGAGCGTATATATTTTCCTCTTCTTCCTCTCTCACAGTCTCTTCTTCTTCTTCTTCTTCTTCTTCCAGCACTATCACTTCTTCCTCTTCCTGCACTTCTTCTTCTTCTTCCCCACTCTCTTCTGGCTCTTCTTCGTTAATCTCCACTCTCTCGCGCTCCTCCATCTCTCGCGGAAATTCTAATAATATTTTAAGATTCGAATATTTAATATTATAGAAACAAAATTTAAAACAGTTCTAAAATTATTTTTATATTTGAATTTTCGTTTTAGCCTATTTTTTACATAATCATCATCTTTACCCGGCGAGAACACTTCGCTATCAGGGCTACTGATTGCATATGTGATGTCGTCAGCGTTCATGTTTTCCTCGTCGTCGTCGTCGTCAAGAACGACAACGGGAATCGCCGGATTTTCCTCGAGTAATCGCGGTCTTCCTGAAATGTAGAATATTTTTTATTAGTATTGATTATTTTTATTACTACCGAACATTCTATCCGAGAAAAATTAGCACTCGTTTTCATTACGTGCAAAACTTACGCGAAGGACCTGCCTCGGGTTCTTCCTCTGCGCGGCGTCTACGTGAAGGTCGCACTATCGCTGTTCTCGCGAGATTATTGTTTCCTGTGATTAATTAGTAATTAAATATTTAACTTTATAATCGCGATTTTTCGTATTTTTTCTTTGAAAGCAAAAATAAATAAAATAAGTAAAATAATTACCTGTCGACTGGATCCTACTGTAGTTTTGAAGTAGGTAGGTTATATGTCCACCTACATCTTCCTCTTCTTCATATTTTTCATCTTCGCTCAAGGCTCTTCGTGCACTAATTATTTCGCCGGCAATATTTAGTAATTTCGCGTCGCCGCCGAAATGCCCCAATTTATATAAAATTGCAAGCAATGTATCGGAGCAGGCACACGCGAAATTCGAAAATACGCTGTAATTATGTTCACTTGTTTTCGTTAATTTGGAAATGTAGCTCGCGGAATTTATCTTTGGAGATAAACTCGCAGCCAACTTTGCACAACTCGATATCAAATTTTTATTACACGCCATTTTTTTTCTTAAAGGAATAACACGCGAGTGAAAATCGTACAAGTTTCCTCGGGCAAAGAAAATCTCGAAAATGCTTATATTCGGTTAAGCGTTGTCCATTTTATATATTTTCCTCCTCACTCAAAAAGGAAAATCAAACAAACCTTTATCAGCGCACGGAGAAGTCCATAAAAAATGTAGAAATTTGAAATTTCTTGTAGTCGTATATACCGTATTGTAATTATATTTTTCACCGTGGCGCGAATAATCTATTTCATTTCTTATTTTGTTTTTCGAGAAAGCAACTGACGCTAAACATTTTGCTAATTACCTTAATTAAGTAATGGTTTACGCATATGATTTCTTAAAAACTAGGCGTAATAAAAAAAAAATTTGTAATTATTTTATTTGTCAAAGATTTTTATTTTGCGTCGACCATAGCTATTGCACGAATATAATAAATTTTTAAAATTATTTGTTTCTTTATAAGAAAAAATACACGTTTAATGCTAATAATAATAATAATACACGACGTGTTGCTGCGTGTTCGCAGTAAAGGACAGAAGGAGATATCGGGAAATATGTTGAAAACGTAGTAAAAAGTACTCTGTGAATTTTTTTTTTAAGAAAAACTTGTTATGTTATTTATTATATTTTATTGATGTACATTTATTTATTGGTTTTCATAAAATTTTCGTTTTTGTAAAATCGCACGAGAAATTTCATTAAATTTAAGCGAAAGTATCTCTACAAATATAATGCTGAAATATACATCTAAAAATGTTAAATTATTAATTTGAGTTCGAACACTTTGTTCGATTTGTTCATAATTTCCTTTAATTGTGAGTTTTATAATTTCGCAATCTATGTACGATGAGGGAAGTTTTAATTCTATTTCGTTTATTATATAGTTAGCACATGTATTGACAGTATCAACGATATTAATTAATTGCGACAAATGCGTATCTATGCATTTTATAATATTTTCCAAGCCGAGGAAAGTAACTTTCTGCATCACGATAGCGGTGTTATAAGTTTTTCGTTTCTTCGACGGAGGTTGTTCTTCCTTCTCGACATTACTCGCGGAATATTCGTTGGTTTCCTTGTATGCCACTAGAATAGCCCTCGAGCCATAAGCGCTGGTAAAGTTGATGGTGATATTGTTAATAATAATCGGATTTATTCCTCCCGTTTTTTTTTGATCGTCGTTCAAATACTGTCTCATATGTTCCATGCAGGATTGAAATTGCTGCCACGTGTCGGAGTCGAGACAAATCCCATCGGCATTATTGATCGTTAATTTAACAATTGGAACAAAACAGTCTTCCTTCGTCGATTGCAATCCCACTTGTATCTTCTTAGTGAAGGATGAATTAAGTCCGTATGTTGTTGATAGCAACAAATGTCGGTTTCTTCCACCGTTGCCGATTTTATTGTCTCCATTTCCCGGCTCCTTAATATCGCAAACATGCGAGGATTTCACAAAACTGGCTATTTCCGTCGTTCCAGCCATTACTATTAACCACTCGAAACAAACTCGAAAAATGTACTGTGCAAAAAATAATCACAACAACAACGTTAGCGTATTTGCGTAGAATTTTTCTTCTTCGCTCGAGACTTAACTTCTGTTAACGACGAAATTCGAATGAATACACGGTTTGTCCTCGCGCTTATATTACTGCTTCTCCCACCTAAAAAAAATCTAAGCAAAAAGAGTGGGGGAAATAATATGGGCAGAAGTGAGCATAAATGCGTATTCAAACAAAATATTTTACAATAATCAAAGAAAAATACCGAGAAACTTCTATAAACGTTTCTAGAAACTTCTAAAAATTTTCTCTAAGCTATATCTCGAGTGATTCACCACGGGAAAAATATTTAGGGGATGTTTTATTAAGGAAAATTCGAATGATAAATTTATAGATATTACGGGCGGGGGTATATCTGAATGTTTAATTTAAAAAAAATGTGAAATCTTATCAGATTTCTTAGTCGATACGGTATATATGCTGGTTCAGCATGAGAAAAAAATAGGTTGAGGATTTAGGATGAGGGTTTCGCTAGGGTAGATTCAAGGTGAGAATATCTTCCATATCTTCCTAAATTATTTGGAAACAGAATTGTTTTCTTAATCACTATTGCAAATATAGCGGGGTTATTTTAAAATGAAAACCATTGACGGTTATCTTAAGATGAGATTATTTTATTGAATGTCTCTAGTTTTTTAACGTGTGTTTAGGGTTTTAAGAATCTCTAGATATTATTATTATATCACGGGGGGATAGTGTTTGTCTGAGTCAGCTATCGGTTGATTCATAAAATACGAGTATGTACAGGTATTTTGTAATTTAGGCGATACATCGATTTAAAATATATTTTCCAGAATTTAAGCATTTTATTTTTACTATAAGCGTATATGGAGAATCAATTATAAGCTCATTAGCGTTGGTGCTCGCGAAAGTCGCCGATGCGAGCCTACCCTCGCGCGAATACGCTTACTCGCGGTCGCGCGTCGTGTATCATCTAATCAGCGGTGCTTTCCGCTCGCACGCGTAACAGAGAACGCTAGCGCAAGCACGTGGCCGGCGCGGATGGGGCCCCACGCGAATAAGCTTATTTTCTTCTTACATTCCTGTATAATATTCGAGGAGCATGCGCATTTTTTTCTTTCTTAGATTATTGTTGTTAAATATCGTCGTTTACTTTTTTATTTATGAGATTGTTCCTAAACGCGAAATCGATTATTTTGTGTAATGGACGTGCGCTGGAAACATCCTTGGACGTCGATCGTCTGCGGTCCTACGGGATGCGGGAAAACAATTTTCGTGAAAACATTTCTTCGACATTTATCCCGCATGTCCGATGTCCGATTCGAGAGAATTTTATTTTATTACGCCGAGTGGCAAGATGCGTATCAGTGCTTACATTGCGACACGGGAGAGAGAGAAGAAGAGAAAAGCGAGAGCAAATATAGCGATAATGCTTTAATAAAATCGAGGAAAAATATAATCGAATTTCGCGAAGGGTTACCGCGTCCGGAGGATTATTCTAACGATGCGCTTTCTCCGAAATTGGTGATAATCGACAATCTTATGAGGGAATCGTCTTCGTGCGACGCTATCGTGGATCTATTTACGAAAGGAAGTCATCATAAGAATCTCAGCGTTATACTCATTTCGCAAAATCTTTTCCATCAGGGACGTGGACAGCGCGACATATCTCTCAACGCGAATTATATAGTAGTTTTCAAAAATCCGCGCGATCGTGCGCAAATTCGTCATTTAGCGCGTCAGGTATATCCCGACGATCCAAAATTTATGGAAGAAGCGTACTACGACGCTACCTCGAAGCCGCATGGATATTTATTGCTCGATTTGAAACAATCGACTCCAGACGAATACCGATTTCGCACGTGTATCTTTCCGGAGGATACTCTACATTACGTCTACATACCACGTAAATCTGTCATTAGAGCCGGAAGCGTATGAAAGAAAGGTATTCGCAGCCGCGAGTTGTAGTTGTGCGATTACGACGCAATGGTGAAAAAAGCAGACCCTAACAAAACATCATCGACAGCGACAGCGACGAATTTATCGAATAGCGCAATAAAGACTGCAAAACGTTGCATCGGAGAGAGGAACCTGTGTCTCTTAAAAACTCTATGCTATTTGAAAAAAAATCAAAGAGCGGCGTTCTTACGCGATGCCGACAATAAATTTGTAAAGTGTATTCAGAAGTGCATTTTCAATACGCTCGAAAGTAACGTACCGCTCGAATCTAGCGAAAAAAAGCGCTTGTCCAAGCATAAAACGACTTTACGGCGCATCGCGGCAAAGCGGGGTAATTTGAAGACTAAAAGAAAACTATTGGTACAACGCGGAGGATTTTTACCCTATATTATCGGTCCTATACTCGGAGCTTTATTATCACGGATTATCGGCGAGTGAAAAGAAATACAATTCTTTATATTCTTTGTGAGGAAAAATAATAATATTTGGAAAAGTATTAAAAATGGAAAAGGCTAAAAAAATGGTTTTAATTTCTACGGAAAATCTCGAAAAAATGCAACGAATGCAGCAGCAGCAGCAGCAAAATCAACAGTCGGAAAATGTTAATAATACGGAAAATGATAATAATAAATCTGTACGGACACCGGGAACCCCTTTATCGCGACTCGATGCGGAGATGTGTCGTATTCTCAATCTCTCGACTCCCGCCGACGAGGGTGAAAGATGGAAAATGTATAAAGTACTTCAACGTTATTTTTACTTTGTTCGGGATGCAAAAAAGCGTTTTCGCAAAGATTCGCGTGGGGCTTTAAACGGCGACGCCGATGATAAAACTGAGCAAGACGAGGACATGTACTTGGAAGATGACGATACCGAAGAATTTACGCGTACTTTAATTAGTAGCGTTGAAGATGGAGGAGGAGGTGACGCTAATAGTTTCGGAAGAAAACGCGATCAATCGGCGGAAATGATTAAAAATATAATCGAAAGTGTGCCGAAAACTTATCGCTACAAAGCTCACACGCTATTGAAATATTTACTCGATGCTCCGTCGTCAAAGATCGGTTGGGATAGACAAGGACTCGTGACTATAAACGGTGCGGTTGTAACGGGTTCGAATATTAGCGATCTCATAAATGACGCGATACGCGAGAGAAAAACAGTAAAAGCAATCGGAAGAGTTCAGTTTGCGCGATTACTGCAGGACATAAACACACCTTCCAGTCTCATAGGAAATCGTAGTTTTTTACACGTAGGCAAAATAGCTCGTCGTATTAAAAGCAGCGAATTAGCAGCTGTTACTTCCACTCCGAAAACTCGTCGTTCACGCAGCAGGTTAAACGAGACGGTTGTATCCGAAGGAGATACGGTATTTATATCTGCCGATGAGGATGAGGATGAGGCCGATGAAACATTAGCAAGTAAGGACGAGAATTCCCCGACGAAGAAAGCAAGAGGTTTATTCGGTTGGAGCAAATTCTAATAAGATGGAACTCGAAAAATTATATTACGATCCTTCGCACTACGCGGGTTATTCAGCGACGGTCAATTTATCACGAGCGGCTAAGCCGAATTTCTCGCGTAACGAGGTTGTCGACTGGCTTAAATCGCAAGACGCGTACACGCTGCATCGTCCAGTACGACGAAAATTTCCGCGTTTACATTATAACGTGACAAATATCGATGATTTATGGGAGGCTGATTTAATCGATCTTAAGAGTTATAACGACGGATATTCCTATCTACTGGTGGTTATCGATGTACTTAGCAAATTTGCTTGGGTAGAACCTTTGCGCGATAAAACTTCGGCGTGCGTGGCCTTTAAAGGCCTTTCAGAACATATTCTCGAGAAACAAAAAACGTTTACCCGTTTACCTACAAACCGACAAAGGTAAAGAATTTATCGCGAGCGCTGTACAAAAATTCTTAAAAGAAAAAAACATCCGATTTCGTGTAGCGCGAAATCCCGATATCAAAGCAGCTATAGTCGAACGTTTCAATAGAACACTTAAGGAGAGGATGTGGCGCTATTTTACACATAAAAATACTCGCCGTTATATCGATATTTTGCAGGATATTGTTCACGCTTACAATCATACTCGTCATTCTAGCATTAAAATGCAACCAGCGATCGTTACGTTGGAAAATGCGCGTATCGCGCGAGAAAATATGAATCGACGTTGGAATATCAATGCCGAAGATGCTGAAGAAAGAAAAAATCGCGGGCGCAAACAAAAGTGTAAATACAGAGCGGGCGAGCTCGTACGCATTAGTAGAGCAAAAGCAGCGTTTGAGAAAGGATACGAGGCGGGATGGAGTGAAGAAATATTTCGAATTCATCGCGTTCTCGAATGGAGAAGACCTCCTGTATACGAACTAAGCGATTTACAAGGCGAGGTTATAGACGGGATTTTTTACGAGCAGGAATTAACGCAAGTTATTAAAGACTTACGAGAGGGAGAATTTATCGTAGACCACGTGATAAAAACCAAGGGACGGGGCGACAATAAACAATTACTAGTTAGTTGGCGGGGATATCCTTCTAAATTCGATTCTTGGATATCAGCCTCGAGTTTAATATCAAAATGAGAGGGGAAGAATTTCACATAATCCTCCCGAGTAATAGTAGCATGCGCTACTTTCCGGAAAATAAAACAACGTGTTTCACCACCGAATTACCTCAGCGTATAGACTTAAGCGGTCGTTGGGAAGTAGCGCTCACGGAGATCCAGTTTCCGTGTAGCTTTTTACATATACGCCCTGGAGAAGGAACAATAAAATTTATCGATATTAATAAGAGCATCGATGCGTTTTCTCATGCGGATGTCGAAGTATCACCAGGCGTTTATTCGAGCGTACGCGATATTATAGAGACAATGAATGACGCGTGCAAACCCGTAAAAGCCCATGTCGTTTGGGAATTAAAAGCTGGTGGTAAAGTTGTTATGAGACTTTCCTGCAAAGAGAGGAAATGCGATATGGAACATCATGTGCATTTTTCCGACAAGCTTTGTCGTATGCTCGGTTTTGATTCACGCTGTGGAAGTTCGAACGATCTACTACCGATCTACTACAATCCTGACATTCCTCCTTCTTCGAGCATTGCTTTTCCAAAATTTCCTTTTGTACTCACGGGTGACGACTATATAATAGCCGACATACCAGCTAGTTTGTTGCGAGGTATTCCAGACAAACTTTTCGTCTACTGCGACATTTGCGAACCTTATATTACGGGCGATGTACAATCGCCTCTTCTTCGAATAGTCGCGCATGATGCACGAAACGATTATCCGTCTGCATCCACTCAGATAAAGCATTTTTCGCCCGCGCAATACATCGCGCTGCGGCGAACGAGTTTCCGTACGATCGAAATAGATATAAGAGATCAGCTGGGGAAGAGCATACCATTCGAATTCGGAACGTTGACGGTAACTTTGCATTTTAGGTGTATCGATTAGATATTATAAAATACACGGAATCCGCGAAAGAGAAAAACGCATTTGACCGTTCATTATTATTATTATTATTAATGGACTATTACTCGGTATATCGCGACGAATTACAGAACGGAGGCGGTCGCGGCGGCGGAATCCCGCGAGTTTTCGTCGGATCGCCCTATCAGCGCGGTCACGGAATCGGCAGTTTTCTCGGGGGATTATTCAGACGCGTACTACCATATTTAGGTAAAGCCGCGCGAGCTGTGGGAAAAGAAGCTTTACGGGCTGGCGTTAATGTAATCGAAGACGTCGAAAACAATACGCCATTTAAGGTAGCGGCCAAACACCGTTTTGAAGAATCGCGAGACAAACTCAAGAGAAAAGCCAAAGAAAAAATAAGTAGTCTAATGAAGGGTTCGGGATATAAGTCTGATGCGAAAATGCATGTAGCTCAGTTCCCTTTTGTCGGGCTTGATAATCACATCGCACGATCCGCAATAACATCGGCTCGCAAGCGACGACGGACGAGTAAGAAAATCAAAGCGGTTGGGAAAAAAAGAACGAGTACAAAAGCGCAGAGAAATAAAAAGAAGAAGAAAAGTCGTACGGTTGTGAAAAAAAGACTTAAGACGTCTGCGAAACGACGTAAAATCGGTAAAAAACGTACCGTATCCGATATATTTTCTTAAGCGGTTATATTCGGAGCATTCTAATTTAACGACGGTGGCGAGCGACGGACGACAGCGAGCAATTTGCGATAAAGAAATATGTCTTTTCTTCACACGCATTCGAGCGAGTGTTTAAAGAGCGAACTAGATCTCTTCTCTCTACCACCTACGCAAACTAGCATCGAAAATTCGCAATGGATTCATTACAAACCCGTGACCTCTCTCTCGGACGACTCGCCGATAGAATTCGTCATCCCCGGACACGGAGAAGAATATTTAGATCTCACGCACACCATGCTGAGTCTTCGTCTACGTGTAGAAACAAACGCCGATTCCGCGAGACAGGCTTCAGGAACAAGCGCCGAAAGAATAGCCGTAGGCCCTGTAAATCATTTGCTTCATTCTATCTTCAATCAAATCGACGTGTATTTCAATCAAAAGCTCGTGTCGCCTCCAAACAACGCTTACGCGTACCGAGCGTACATAGAGGCGTTGTTAAATTATTCTTCACCCGCAAAAACTTCCCATCTAACTTCCTGTCTATGGGACATGGATGCACCCGGACACATGGACGATCTGTTGGAAACAAATCCCGGCAATCCCGCTCTCGCGAGACGCGCTCGTTACATTTCCGGAGGAAAGGCGTTAGATCTCGTAGGACATCTCCATTGCGACGTTTTCAATCAAGACAAATTTTTAATTAACGGTGTAGAAGTACGGTTGAGATTCGTTCGTTCGAAAGATTCGTTCTGTCTCATGGAAAGTAGCGGAACATCGAAAATTCACATTCTCGACGCTACCTTGCTCGTTAGAAGGGCGAAAATAAGCTCGGGTTTGTTACTCGCGCATGCTAGAATGATGAGTAAAGTTACAGCCAAGTATCCGCTCACGAGAGTCGAGGTTAAAACATTCACGATTCATAGCGGCGTTATGGGTGAATCGTTAGATAATGTAATACTCGGTCAATTACCGAAGCGAGTAATAGTCGGTTTCGTTAGTAATAAAGCGTTTAACGGTGACAGAAAATTAAATCCGTTTAATTTCAAGAACTACGGAATAAATTTCTTCTCGCTGTACGTCGATGGCACGCAAATCCCCAGTAGGCCTTTGCAACCAGCTTTCTCCGAGGAGGAACCGCTTTACATCGAAGCTTATCAAACGCTTTTCTCGGGAACAGGTATTCATTTTTTGAACGAGGGAAATTCTATATAGCAGAGACGACTATTTCAAAGGATATACTTTATTCGCTTTTGATCTTACTCCCGATCTATCCGCTAATTGCGCTGGACATTGGAATCTCGTCAAACATGGTAGTTTACGATTAGAAGTGCGATTCGTAAGAGCACTTTCCGAGACGATTAATTGTATTATCTATGCCGAATTCGATAATGTCATAGAAATCGACTCGTCTCGTCAGGTCATCGTCGATTTTTCGGGGTAAATTTTTTATAGACGCTTAAAATTGTTCCCCCTCTACTTCGCTCAAAACTCCGACATCAGTGCGCAACGTTTCGAAAAATATTCAGTTTCGTTGGAGACACGCTCGGCGTCGTTGTTTTACATAGAGCCTCGCGTCGAATCACATAAGTTTTTTTCGTAAGATGGATATAGTCGTCGATATTCAGGGTTTCCGCGATGCGAAGAAAAAGTTTATCCCTAAGGAGGTTGCTGTTGTAGCGATTGACGCTCCAATCGTCGATCATTGGATTATGATACCGACGCATTCGTTTGCCGAATTACCTGAAAAAATAAGACAAGAAAACAACTGGCTCACGCAAAATCATCACGGCATTGAATGGTTCGATGGCGAAACTAATCCAAAATATTTTACATCGCAACTGCGGCAAATTACAAGATGCGTGCGTCACATTTATGTTAGAGGAAACGAGAAAGCGAGTTATTTGAGGAATCTACTTTCTAGAAATATATATAATTTGGAAGGCATCTCACCGGCATTCAAAAATCTGACGGTAGAAGAAGAGTGCGGACATCACGGATTTCGAAAATTCGGAATCTTTCATTGTGCATTACGCAACGCTTACAAATTAAAAAGCTGGATTGTTGCGCAAAATAATTTCAGCAGCGACGGAGACAGCATTACTCAAACGACTTGCAGTTCTCCCGAAATTTTGATAGTAAGCGACGACGACGACGACGATGAAAATGAAAATATTAAAGCACAATCAAATAATAAAATAGAGAAGAAAAATCTGCAAAAAATCGAACGTGCGGCTATTAACCGCCCCGCGCAAACAGAAAATCCGTTAGCTGTACAACCCGAAAACAAGCCACCAAAAGAAATTATTCAAATAATACCGCTTGTTCGCTCGTCTTCGCTGCAAACAAATGGACTCTCGCGAAATTCTGCAAGCATTGCGTCAGCTAGATGTCAAACATGTGGGAGTCTATCCTGCCGACAGATTGCCGATGGCGTGGACGAGGTCGACGGCCATCGTCGCTAATACGGACAATCATAATCGCCCTGGAGAACACTGGATCGCTTTCTTCCTCGACGAAGACGGTACAGGGACATACTTCGATAGCTACGGAATACCGCCCTTGTATCCGGGTTTTTTCCTACGTCTCCGGCGAAATTCCAACATTTATCGATGGAATACCGAACAACTACAAGGGCTTTTCTCTCAAACCTGCGGACTCTACAGTTGTGTATTTTTATATTATATGTGCAGCGGTTACGATCTCGATGGATTTCTTAGTCTTTTTTCCGAAAATTGCAAATATAACGATCATTTAATCGTAGAATTATTTCATAAAATTTTTCTTCGCGAAAAAAAACATGAAAAATATAATGTTAATTAATAGCGTGTTTAATTCTAAGAAGATATAAAAAAAATTTTTGCGAAGTACTACGAATTGTATGCGGGTATATTAATAAATGTGAAAATTTTTTATCTTAATTCGTGTTTAATACTTTTAACTTTTCCCTTCTTCCTTTATAACACCCCCGCCTCGCGTTCAATCATCCGCATGTTCATCTTTTTACCTCTGTAGTGCAATGTAGTCTAATTATAATAATTATAATAATTATAATAATTATTGTCTCCTACTGAGATGCTTTGTCTCTTTTTCCGATAAAGTGCGTCATGAACCGTTCGAGCGGAGGGGGCTTGTTTCGATATTCCATAGCGGGCCCCGAGACGGAGTGGGGAGGTAAGGATTGTTTCCTCGAGACATATACCGCCGGCTACCCTCCGAAAGTCGGTAGGTGGGGGGGTTCGTTCTGCCAAGACGTAGCGAGAGCGACTAAGGGCTAGGTAACGGGAATTTGACTCGGAACCCTATACAGGTGGGCCAGGGCTGGAGTGGGAGGAGGATTGCTTCTTCGAGTCTAGTACCGCGGAGGTAGGGAAATAAAAATTTGATAAATCGGCGACACAGCCGGCGTCGACCAATCGCAGCTCTGGACCACTATGGTGCGAGCCAATCAAACTTTGGGCCACTATGGTGCAAGCCAATCAAAATCGAGACTTCGGGAGGTGGGGCATTGTTTCCACCAATCAGAACGCCTCCCTTCACTTCACCTGGCCACGCCCACGGCGCCAGGGGCCGAGTGGTGGGGGTTTGTTTTGACGCACCATAGTGGCCCATATCTACTGATATCAAAAATATATTTAAACGTTAACTCAGATATAAGCTCAGTCAGATTCGTTATCGCGACTTTCCTCTACAACGGTTGATTTCCGAATGCCGACCTTTTTGGGTAGTGTCTGTTTTTGGTCTCGCAGGACCCCGCACCTCACCTATTCTCGCTACCGCCAGCCCGCTTACCAATGCCTAATCACGCTTGTTGTTAAGGTTCTCCTTCTAGAACCCTCGATTACCGTTGTCTATTATTATTCCGCTTACAATTCGGCCAGCCTGACAATAGGCCGTCCTCGGCCGTTTCCAACATTTTATTAAGGATACAAGTCAAAATTTAAATCTTGCTGAACGCTTTCGTCGAACACGCTTACTCGATCACAACATAATAGCAAAATTTTACATTTGATTTTGTTACAATCTATTGTTTCCGCCGTCACTCCCCATCTGGAAGAAACAATTTAATGCTCAGCTAGGCTCGTTATCTCTCGCCACGGCTTAATATTAGCGGCCTCCCACGTTCCCTTGTACGGCCTTTGCGAAATCTGACAATCTTCCACGTCCGCTACCATATATCTATCATTTCTCAATCGTCTTATTACGCGATACGGTCCTCTAAAATTCGGCGCCAGCTTTCCGCCCGATGTATCGAAGTTTTTGACGAGATCACCTTCCGCATATTCGCGAGCTGCTTTGCGCTTCCTATTTACATAATTCTCGTTGTATTTTTGTGCCTTTTCGATCCTTTTCGCCGCCTCTGCTCTAATTTTTTTAAGATTCTCTAATTCCGAGTCATTGTGTTCTAAAACATATTCTCTTAAGGCATCGACGATCTGTCCGCGTTGCTCTATTCCGAACAATAGCTTACTAGATGTTTCGCCAGTCGCCTTATTTTTTGTATTGTTTACCGCAAATTCGATCTCGCTAAGCGCTTTGTGCTAATCCTTCCATCATACAATTTGCCTATCGCAGGAGCCAAAATTCTGTTGTATCGCTCTACTTGTCCGTTCGCTTGTGGCGAACCCGTGGCTATTTTTATGTGTTTAACGTTCATTTCTGACATAAATTCCTCAAATTCGCTTGAGGTAAAGCTCGTGCCTCTGTCTGAGAATAAAATTTTCGGTCTGCTGTACGCATTAAAATATTCTTTTAGACATCTAATTGTCTCGCGCGTCGCTGTTGTCTTAACTGCATAAAATTTTACATATTTGGTAAACGCATCGACAATGACAAGCACATATTTTTTTGCTGCATTCGTTCGGTCCACGGGGCCAAAGTGATCTATATGTACAGTCTCGAATGGCACTTCTCCCTTCGGAATACTATGAACAAAGCCCTCAATCTTACCCGACGGCCTTGAGAAAGCAATACATTTAAGACAATTCTGTGTGTGAGCTCGAACCTTAGCTTTCATGTCAGGAAACCAGTAACTCTCTCGCAATACATCATAAGTCTTATCGACTCCTAAATGCCCGAAATCATTATGGTATCTACAGGGCGATCCTGAAAAACGTTATGTCTTTAAAATGACGTATTCCTGACACCATTCTAAGACAATTTTTCCTTTACCAAAATTTGATTTGAAGCGTAGTTTTTGAATTATGAGCAAAAATAGTTAGTAAATCACGCGTCGGGTACAGAAGGCAGGCAGGAGCGGCGCGGCGTGTCGTGAGCGCGGGCGCAGCTGACCGCCCGACGGGTGATTATCACCGCATGAGTCGCTAACTATTTTATCTTATAACATAAAATTATGCTTTAAATAAAATTTTGGTAAAGAAGAAAATGTCTTAGAATTACGTCAGAAATACGTGTTCCTTAAAATAACGTTATTTTAATAATGAAAAGTTGTTCCGGATCGCCGGCCGTCCGACGTTGCAATCAGCTGATTGCTACACGCGATGTGTGTATGGCGGAGTGTGTGCGTAAGAGAGAGAGAGAGAAAGAGAGAGAAAGAGAGAGAGAGAGGGAGGGTAGGAGGGACAGACATTCATACACACGCACGCACTTTTTTTCTCGCTCTCTTTCTCTCTTTTACGCAACACTCATACACTCTCTCATTCAGCCTCTCACTCACACTCTCTCGGTCACTCACTCACTCACTCACCTGCTTACTCACTTGCTCACTCACCTTGTAGCAGCGTAGCGAATCTTCATGCTATGTATTGTTGTTATCTGCTGCACGGTTATGATTGCTAGAGATGCGCGACACATCGAAATTTTTTCGATTATTAGTCTCACACTCGATTGACACAATACAGATTACACGATAACGAGTTTACTGTTTATTCACTCACTATTGATTTATCGATACCAAAAATTACTTTCAAAGAAACGCGAATGCAAACAGCACATGACTCGACGCGAAGCGACGGACCGCGGAGACTGCGCGACCACAAGAGTTATGTTGCCAGAAACGCGACACGCGACATCTAACAAACGACTTGCGCGTGGCGCGTGATTGACGCGAGATAAGACGAACGATCGGCTAAAACCTTCGCATTGCGAATGCGGTAGAAAACATGAAACGTATAATGACATACTTAAAAAATTAATTATTTATTATAAATAATAACTATTTCTAATTATAATAAATAATTATTATTTTAAAAAGCATGTGTTGTACGTTATTACGTTTTCGAAATTATTGCATTCACGATGCGAAGATTTAAGTCAATCGCAAGAATAATGTAATTTTAATTAAAATTAATAGTAATAACGTACAACACATGCTTTTTAAAATAATAATTATTTATTATAATTAGAAATAGTTATTATTTATAATAAATAATTAATTTTTTAAGTATGTCATTATACGTTTCATGTTTTCTACCGCATTCGCAATGCGAAGGTTTTAGCCGATCGTTCGTCTTATCTCGCGTCAATCACGCGCCACGCGCAAGTCGTTTGTTAGATGTCGCGTGTCGCGTTTCTGGCAACATAACTCTTGTGGTCGCGCAGTCTCCGCGGTCCGTCGCTTCGCGTCGAGTCATGTGCTGTTTGCATTCGCGTTTCTTTGAAAGTAATTTTTGGTATCGATAAATCAATAGTGAGTGAATAAACAGTAAACTCGTTATCGTGTAATCTGTATTGTGTCAATCGAGTGTGAGACTAATAATCGAAAAAATTTCGATGTGTCGCGCATCTCTAGCAATCATAACCGTGCAGCAGATAACAACAATACATAGCATGAAGATTCGCTACGCTGCTACAAGGTGAGTGAGCAAGTGAGTAAGCAGGTGAGTGAGTGAGTGAGTGACCGAGAGAGTGTGAGTGAGAGACTGAATAAGAGAGTGTATGAGTGTTGCGTAAAAGAGAGAAAGAGAGCGAGAAAAAAAGTGCGTGCGTGTGTATGAATGTCTGTCCCTCCTACCCTCCCTCTCTCTCTCTTTCTCTCTCTTTCTCTCTCTCTCTCTTACGCACACACTCCGCCATACACACATCGCGTGTAGCAATCAGCTGATTGCAACGTCGGACGGCCGGCGATCCGGAACAACTTTTCATTATTAAAATAACGTTATTTTAAGGAACACGTATTTCTGACGTAATTCTAAGACATTTTCTTCTTTACCAAAATTTTATTTAAAGCATAATTTTATGTTATAAGATAAAATAGTTAGCGACTCATGCGGTGATAATCACCCGTCGGGCGGTCAGCTGCGCCCGCGCTCGCGGCACGCCGCGCCGCTCCTGCCTGCCTTCTGTACCCGACGCGTGATTTACTAACTATTTTTGCTCATAATTCAAAAACTACGCTTCAAATCAAATTTTGGTAAAGGAAAAATTGTCTTAGAATGGTGTCAGGAATACGTCATTTTAAAGACATAACGTTTTTCAGGATCGCCCTGTATATAATAATTCTCGTTCCATATCATGTGGCACATAGAATAGAACTTTATCCTTTTTCTTACGATATACTAATCCGTTTCTTAACTCGAAAAGGTTATCTTGTTCTCTTTCTAATCGTGTTTTTAATTCTTTTATTTTCGGATCTTGAACTTGACATACGGATAAATTGAACTCGAATGTGCCGTCTGAGATAACGAGTATACTGTTTACCCGACTCAAAGCATCTACGTGTGGCATTCTTTTGCCCGGACGATGCTCGGTACTGTAATCATAATTTTGTAATTCGAACGCCCACCGTGCTATTCGTGGATTAATTATTTTTTTGTTTAACGTCATAACTAATGCATTACAATCGATAACTATTTTAAACGAAATGCCCTGTAAATAAATACGGAATCTCCTGAGCGCATATATTATAGCCAAAGTCTCTAATTCGTAGCTGTGATAGTGTGATTCTACCTCCGTAGCTCTCTTAGAAAAATAGAAAACCGGATGAAATCGCTTATCCGCTTTACGCTGCAACAATACCGCACCAAAACCTTGCGAGCTCGCATCGCAATGCAATTCTGTAGGATCGTTCGGATTATAAATCGTCAATATAAGAGCTTCGATCAATTTTCCTTTTAGTAGTTCAAACGCATCTAATTGTTTTTGTTCGAATCTAAATATCGCCTGCTTCTTAAGTAGGTCATACAATGGACCAGCAATTAGGGAGAAGTTCCCAATGAATTTTCTAAAATAAGAACACAAGCCTAAAAAGCTCTGCACGTCTCGGACATTCTTAGGGGAAAATTCTTTATCGCGACGATCCCATGATCGCTTGGACGTATTCCCCTCTCTGAGACAACGTATCCCAAAAATTCTATTTCGTCATACAAGAATCGACATTTGTCTAACCGCAATTCGAGTAAATTTCGTACTAAGAGATGGAAAACCTTGTCCAATGTCTCGAAATGCTTTTCGACAGTCCGTTGCTATCAGAAAGTCATCCATATACACAATAACATTTCCGCTTTTGATTAGGTCGCTAAAAATTTCGTTAACGTATCGTTGAAATCGTGCAGGCGCGTTCTTTAATCCGAATGGCATTTTTAAATATTCGTACTGCCCGAACGGAGTCACGAAAGCAGTGTATTTAATGCTATCTTCCGACATGTAAACGTGGTGAAATCCGTCCTTGAGATCTAATAACGAAAAATGACGTTTCCCGTATAACGCGTCAATTTGTTCTTCAATAATCGGAAGTGGATAATTATCTTTTGCAGTAATCTTGTTTAACTCTCTATAATCAATACATAATCGTACTTTCCCATTTCTCTTTTTAACTAATACCGTTCTAGACGCGTATTCTGAATTTCCTGGACGTATGATTTTCCGCGTTAATAAATCATCTACTATTCCGCGTAATTTATTTTTCTCATCTTGCGATAGTCTTCCCGGAGCAAAATGAAAGGGCTGTTTATTCTTGACGTACAGCTTTAATTCGGCCCTGACTTCCGGTTCTGACGGTTTTTCCGCTCGTAAATAGGATTCTTGCAACTTCTCCATAAATTTTACCCGAATCTCACTTGATAATCGACAGTTTTTATTTACTTTGTCCACTTCACTATCCTCAAACAAACTAGATTCTATATTTAATATTTCGTCCGTAAAATTTTCTTTAATCGGCTTTACCTCCGCTCTAATAAGTCCAAGATCTAAAATTCTAATCGAATCTCGTCCTAAAATGACACCGCACTGCATCGCCTGGTCCGAAACCACTCTCAGCCTCATGCCGTCTGCTCTGCGATCGTCAATCGAAATCCTCGCCTCTACCTGTCCGAAAATTTCTAACCTTGAGCCGTTAATTCCTTCGTATCCGCTATCTGAAATATTATGAATTAATATCGACGAAATATATTTCGACTTAATTAAGCTAATTGGGCTGGCAGTATCTAATTGTGACTCTAATTCGCAACTAAACGTTAATCCGTTTCTGCTCATCTGCACGTTGGTACGCCTAAGGAACTCGTTGTCGCTCCTTTCTTGTCTCACTACGTTGGCGACTTGGGATGTTGCGACTGCCCTTGACGCTTCCTTCAGCGATGTCGTCCGCTTCCCCTGCGGGCAACTCTGCAACTTGTGATCCGTCGCTCTGCATCCAAAGCACGAGCCTCGCTCTCTCCTGGGCTTCGGACAGCTCCCTGCCAAATGTCCCATCTCGTTGCAATTATAGCATTTTGGATCCGATCCTCGTTGTCCCTCGTAGTCTCTCGAGCTTGCGACTCCTGTTTGCGTCCTGCGTCTGTCTTGTGAGCAATGGCGTTTTTATTTTCACGTACGTGTGAATTCTTGTTTGTCTGGCGAATCGTCACCTTCTCAAAAGCCCTTAACAGATCTTCTTTCTTCTTGAAACATTGGATTCGTGCCTGATCTCGTATAGTTCCATCCGGCATGCCGTCTATTATAAAATCCGTTAGCTCGTCTTCGTCAACTGGCACTTTATTTGCGAGAATTACTTTGTCATAAAAATAGTGACTAAACGTTTCACCATAACGCCAGATCCTCCTCTCGAATTGCTTTCGCAATTCCATTTTTCCTGGTGGATGATCAAAAATGCCTTGCATCTCCTCAAGCAAATCGTCTACCGATATTTCTAAGTGTTCTGGTCTTGAATGGAACCACTGAAGGGCTTTCTGTTTCAATCGCATATTCGCAAGAACACGTGCCGTCCCATCGTCCAGCTGATACGTTACTCGAATCAGTTCAAACTGCTTGCGCCATTTCCAAAAGGTATCCTCCTCGCCCGTGAATTCGCTCATTAACTCGGCCAAAGCCTTAATCTGTGGACGCATCATCACATTTTGGTTTGCACTCGTCGCCGGTGATCCAACATTTCTCATGGCTTCCCCCGTGCGCGTCTCCTGACGTAAAAACTCCAGTTCTCTTCGCATTAGATCTCGCTCGCGTCTCATGAGCTCGAATTCTCTGTCACGTAATTCCTTCTCTTCTGCCTCCCGACCACCACGGTCAGCATCGTCCACACTCCGCACAACGCGACACCGCTCCTCAACTATGGCCTCGTCCTCTCCCTCGATAACGTCATCCTCCACGCGCGAAAACCGCTCCACCGTCTCCTCTCTCTCCGCGGATACATTTTCCGTCGAGACTCCTCCCGCCGTGAGCCTCCACGCACCGCTCGGATCAAATTCATAAAGTCTTTTCAGCAGTTCCGGCTTAGCACCTCTCTGCGAAAGACCGGCCCGCCTTAACGTTTCCTTCAATTGCGAAACCGTAAATCTTTCGCCTTCCATTTCGAACCGTTAACGATTCTCGATCGACACGCAAAGTCAAGAACAAAGCACTTCTCACCACACGAATGTTTTCCCTCAAAGGTCGCGACTCGACAACAAGCAAGCTAATTCGTAAAAATCCGTTACGATCACAAATTTTTCTTTCCGAGTCTCTTAATTACACGAGCCGATTACTGTCCAACAAATCGTCACTGAAATATGCGCCAATCTCGTAAATCCTGTCTCTTAATTTCTTTCCGAATATGCGAACGAATTCGAATCCCGCTTCTGAAGAATTGTAGGGGCCTAAATCCTGAATTATCGTTCTCAGGATAGCCGAAATGGATAGCGGATTACTCGGAAGTATTAGACAGGATAGATCACGAGATTAGTTATCACCACACTTAATTTAATAATGATATCAAAAATATGTTTAAACGTTAACTCAGATATAAGCTCAGTCAGATTCGTTATCGCGACTTTCCTCTACAACGGCTGATTTCCGAATGCCGACCTTTTTGGGTCGTGTCTGTTTTTGGTCTCGCAGGACCCCGCACCAAAGCTGCCAGATCTCCGCCGCAAGCAACATGCAACATGGCGTGGAGGGGGTAATGAGGATGTGAGCGTAAGCGTACGTGTGAGCTCGGCGCTTCGGCTAGCTTCGGATAGTAGAAGAGGACAGAATACAGTCTTCTGTCTTCTTCCTACCAACGAAAGCGACGGCCGACGCGCGACGCTACACGCTGGTCGCTCCTCGATATGCGCTCAATGTTTCTCTTACAGCTTTTTTATCGTATAATATGTTTATAATATGTATGTGTCTATTATATATATATATATATATATATATATATATATATATTATAAATATATTATACAAATATATATACAAATATAAATATATACTAATTATATGACAAAAATATATTATAAAACTATTTAATATAATAATTGAACTTGTTTTCTCCATACATATACATTTAAAATAATAAAATAAAAAAATTTAAGGAGTGTGGCGATTTTCCACACCACCCACGGGGTATCACCAATGGCGCGTTAGGTTTTTTTATGTGGACCTTCGCCTAGAGCCCTATTATACCACATTGTATTGATATGTATAAGAGGAAAAAATATCTAGGAATAAAGGATAAAAGGAAGAAAATATTGGATAAATAAATATATTCTATGAATTATTTATTATTTTTTTATTATCTGTATATATATATATATAATATTAATAATAATAATAATAATTTTTTATTACATTTCCGCCTCCTCGGCCCCAGCTGCCTCCTCGGCCTCGGTCGCCTCCTCGGGCCCGGCCGCCTCTTCGGCCCCGGCCGCCTCCTCGGCCTCGGTCGCCTCCTCGACCGCCCGCGACGCCCCAGCCGCCCCTGCTGCCCCTGCT
Source organism: Camponotus vicinus (assembly GCF_025532165.1). Taxonomy (NCBI): domain Eukaryota; kingdom Metazoa; phylum Arthropoda; class Insecta; order Hymenoptera; family Formicidae; genus Camponotus; species Camponotus vicinus. Next base: position 12,293,228 of record NW_028141950.1, on the reverse strand, counting down.
GCGCTGCGCGTACCAGCGGGCACGGGCCCGCCCGCCTCCTCTTTTTTTTTGCTTATTTTCTGAAAAATAAAACAAATAAATTATTATATATATATATATATGTATATATAATTTTATAAAATATAATTTAATATAAAAAATAATGTACCATTTTGCTCCTGCTGTTGCTCTTCCTGCTGTTCCTGCGGCGGCGGCGGCTGCGGCTGCGGCTGCGGCTGCGGCTGCTGCGGCTGATGTTGCTGATGCTGCTGATGCTGCATAAATATTTGCAGCTGCTGCTGAAATAATTGTTGCTGCTGCAACAATTGTTGCAGCAGCTGCTGCATATTAGGTGCATCCTGCAGCACCAGCGCATTCATCTCTTCATTAATTTCTTCTATAAAATTAAGAAAGAAAATTAGAACAGAAACATTAAAATTTCTTAATAATTTTGTATAAATAATGATTTACTTACGAGACATTATGTTCAATCTGTCGCCGTGCTGAGCCGTGGTGAACAGACACTGAGGCACACTCGGCATTTGTTTCATGCCGTTTCATTTGTTTTATACCGTTCATTTGTTTCGCGGCATTTTTTTTCATCAGATAATCTTGTCGCCTTGTACTGTCAAGTAAACGTATTTTTTTATACGTGCTCTGAAATCTTGGCGTTCAAAAAACTATCACAATCCCGATTTGTGTGTGAGTTCTGATTATTTCAAATTTCTATATTTCTATCTATTCTAGATATTCTAAATATCTATCATTTTTCATCTTTAGCTTATTTTATTCACTCTTCTTTAATTCTTTGTTTCTGCCTATTTTCTTTTTCACAAAAATGTGTGATGAATTGAGAAAAAAATCTAAGCGAAGCTTTTCAGATGCTTGGCTCAATGATGATCGAATTAAATGTTGGATACGCAAAGTAGCTTTTGATGAGAGCTTGTATCATTGTATTATATGCAATAAAAATATTTCGTGCAACACACATGTTTTAAGACATGCGGATTCTGCGTGTCATAAAAATAATATTAAAGAAAATAATTCATCTTTAAGTACTGATAATAAAAATAATAATAAAAATTCAGATAAAAAAATATCCGAAAAATATAAATTTCAAGACCAATGGCTAGAGATTGAATTATTTAAGCCATGGTTACGCAAAGTATCACATGATATAAATTCATTTTTTTGTTCATTTTGCGATAAATCCATGAGAGGTGATTTATCGAAAATTTATCGTCACGCAGAATCCAAAGCACATATAGAAATATGTAAAATTAAAACAGAAACAAAGAATACAAACGAAAATATAAACATAACAGATGATTCACTTTTGTCGTTTGAAGAGCGAAAAAAAATAGCAGAAATTCGATATGCTGCATTAATTGCTGATAAAAATATTTCGCATCAAACTGCAAAAGAAATCCTCAACTTTTTTCAACATATTGGAAAAGATCCTAATGTGTTAAAAAGCATGAGCGTGGGCCGAACAAAATGTAAAAACATTATTACAAATGTTTTGTGCCCAGTTGAAACAGATCGTGTCGTCAATAAAATTCAGAATACAAAATTTTCAATTTTTATTGACGAAACATCTGATATAACTAATGATAAATGGATGACTTTTCTTGTTCGATACGTTGATCCAGAGACATTAGATATTCGCTCACAATTAGTTAAATTAATTGATATTGATGCCAAAGATTCAAGCGCAGAAAAGTTGTTTCAGGCATTTAAATGTGAAATGTGGAAATTACAGATACCATTTTTAAATATCGTAGCTTTATCATGTGACAATGCATCTGTTATGACAGGAAAACATTTATCGTTTAAAAAAAAATTAGAAGAAATATGTCCACATTTATTAACATTTTCATGCCCATGTCATTCCTCCGCATTAGCAGCGCATGCTGCATGTTCTAAAATGCCTGCATATTGCGAGGAATTTCTAAAAAAAATTGCTACTTATCTCAATAGCAGTCCAAAACGTACGGCTATTTTTCGTGAATTTTGTGAGTGTTTCCAAGAAACAAATCGCAAAATATTGAAATTATGTGATACGCGCTGGCTTTCGCATTATTTATGTATCGAAAGACTTCTTGAATCTTGGGATACAATTAAATACTTCCTTACTGAAATGATTGTGAGCGAAAAAACAAATTCTGGAGAATATCTATTGTCTATGATGAACAACGTAGAGATAAAAGCTTATTTTCTATTTTTAAAATACGTTTTGAATTTCTTTAATGCATTTAATGCATTTTTTCAAGCATTAGAAACAAGGATTCATTTATTGCATCCAAAATCTTTAAACTTTCTTTTCCAAATCTGTCGAAATTTTATAAAAGAAGAATATTTAAAACCACTTTCTCCAAATATTATATTCTCCTTAAAAGAAAATCAAAAACCTACTAATGAAATTATTTTGGGATCAGAATGTGAGGAATATCTGAACGAATTAACTCTGAAAGGTCACATAAACATAGTTACAATTGTTCGAGAGAATTGTTTAATATTTTATGTGACTGCTGCAGAAGAAATTCGTAAAAGATTACCTCTAAATAATATATTTTTATTAAAGTTACAAGTTTTTAGACCATATATAAGTTTATTTGATAACAATAGAGAAACATCATTCAATGATGTTTCTTTTATAGCTAAAACTATCGGCGGTTTTGATGAAGATGATTTAAAGAAGGAATGGATGGCCTTACCATCAGATTTTACAATGGAAGAAAAACAAAACTTTTCTAAATTAAATTTCGACAGCATGTGGAAAAAAATTTTACAAAATCGACACAATAATCTTGCTAAATATCCCAATTTAACAAATGTTATAAGTACTATTAGATCTCTTCTAAATTCAAATGCCGATCCGGAAAGAATGTTTTCTCTTTTAAATAATTTAAAAACAAAAAACGTAACAGTTTTTCGTCAGCTACTGTTAATGCTATTTGTGTATTTAAATCTGCATTAAAAACAAGAGGCGATACAGCTATCAAAATGAAAATTGATGAAAAGCATTTGTCTCTTATGTCAGCGGATAAATTATATGTTACCGTTGCTAAAAAAAATAAAAGTATTTTAAGGTTACATGCTGCAGATACTATTGACATAGCTGGCCCCTCATCTCATAAATAATAAATTTATTAAAAACATTACGCTTGTAAAAGTAAGTACGTGAAAAACATCTTGTCTGTGTAACAGACATCATATTTGTGGAAAGCAAAAGTATTAAAAACATCTTGTCTGTGTAACAGACATCATATTTGTGGAAAGCATAAGTATTAAAAACATCTTGTCTGTGTAACAGACATCATATTTGTGGAAAGCATAAGTATTAAAAACATCTTGTCTGTGTAACAGACATCATATTTGTGGAAAGCATAAGTATTAAAAACATCTTGTCTGTGTAACAGACATCATATTTGTGGAAAGCAAAAGTATTAAAAACATCTTGTCTGTGTAACAGACATCATATTTGTGGAAAGCAAGAGTATAAAAATTATCTTGTCTGTATAACAGACATCATACTTGTAAATGACAAAATAATGCAATGTGGTATAATAGGGCTCTAGGCGAAGGTCCATATAAAAAAACCTATCGCGCCATTGGTGATACCCCGTGGGTGGTGTGGAAAATCGCCACACTCCTTAAATTTTTTTATTTTATTATTTTAAATGTATATGTATGGAGAAAACAAGTTCAATTATTATATTAAATAGTTTTATAATATATTTTTGTCATATAATTAGTATATATTTATATTTGTATATATATTTGTATAATATATTTATAATATATATATACAGGGTGATTCAAAATAACCCCTGTGTCCCTGAAATGACATATTCTTGAATCAATTCTAAGACGATTTTTCCTTCGGCAAAATTTCGTCCGAAGCTTAGTTTTTGAATTATTAAAGGAAGTAGTTAACGTATGACGGGTCGAATACAAGAGGCAGGCAAGGGTGGCGCGATTCACCGTCAGACGCGGGAGCTTACGCGGGGCGCCTGCTGCGATCAGCTGATCGCTATACACATACAGACACACATGCGAACACATACATTCTCTCTCTCTCTGTCTGTCTGTCTGTCTGTCTGTCTGTCTGTCTGTCTGTCTCTCTCTCTCTCTCTCTCTCTCTCTCTCTCTCTCTCTCTCTCATTCGCTCACTCACCTGTAAATTTTTTTTTTTTTTTTTTTTTACGAGAGAGGGAAAAATGCATTTTATGCATACCCACCGGTCGATCCAGTGAGTTATGTGGGACTCGAGTACCAAGTCGAATTACAAACTCGGTACTCCCTACCCACTAAAAACCCCTCTCTTTTCACGAATTTCCTTTAACACACTGTCCCTCTGACTTCCCGAGATCTGTTTTCACATAACGTCAAAAAATAGTTATTATTACCTTGTTCGATGACTTTTGATGTATTGTTGTAATTGCTTGAAGGAGAAATGAATTTTTCGATAGATCGTACGTTCTCAAATTTAACGTAGATATCACGTTGCAAAAGACAAGAAATCCACACTAAATTATTAACTGAAAGTTTTTCTTCTTTCATGAACTGTATTCTTTTATTAAACTTTAACGTAATCACATTTATTTACTCACTCGATGAGACGAGAAATTTACTAATGACTCTATCACTAATCACTATTAATCACTGTCGAATAATAATTGTTGGCGATTAAAAATCACTCGATGAAAGAAACACGCGCGGACACGTTACTACACGACGCGACAATGCGACGATAATTACGACTCGGCGACTGCAAGCAGTTTTTTGTCATGGTAGATTGCGGTAGGTTAAGGTACTACTGGCGCTATCGAACGCGATCATGTGTTCGATTGAAGAATGCGGTAAACATAATAAACATTTAACATAATAATAATATTAATATCACTCACTCGATGAGACGAGAAATTTACTAATGACTCTATCACTAATCACTACCGATTTTCGATCATTGATAATAAATAGTTAAAAATAAATAGGTGAAATAGATAAATAAATAAATAAATAGATAAAATAGTTAAATAAATATTTAATATTAATATTTTACATGATAATAGTAAAAGTAATAAATATTTTAAAAACACTTATTTAATCTAATTAATTTTTAAATAGATATCATACGATGTATGGATATCACACACATTCATGATAATAATAATATTAATATGTTAAATGTTTATTATGTTTACCGCATTCTTCAATCGAACACATGATCGCGTTCGATAGCGCCAGTAGTACCTTAACCTACCGCAACCTACCATGACAAAAAACTGCTTGCAGTCGCCGAGTCTTAATTATCGTCGCATTGTCGCGTCGTGTAGTAACGTGTCCGCGCGTGTTTCTTTCATCGAGTGATTTTTAATCGCCAACAATTATTATTCGACAGTGATTAATAGTGATTAGTGATAAAGTCATTAGTAAATTTCTCGTCTCATCGAGTGAGTAAATAAATGTGATTACGTTAAAGTTTAATAAAAGAATACAGTTCATGAAAGAAGAAAAACTTTCAGTTAATAATTTAGTGTGGATTTCTTGTCTTTTGCAACGTGATATCTACGTTAAATTTAAGAACGTACGATCTATCGGAAAATTCATTTCTCCTTCAAGCAATTACAGCAATACATCAAAAGTCATCGAACAAGGTAATAATAACTATTTTTTGACGTTATGTGAAAACAGATCTCGGGAAGTCAGAGGGACAATGTGTTAAAAAAAATTCGTGAAAAGAGAGGGGTTTTTAGTGGGTAGGGAGTACCGAGTTGGTAATTCGACTTGGTACTCGAGTCCCACATAACTCACTGGATCGACCGGTGGGTATGCATAAAATGCATTTTCCCCTCTCTCGTAAAAAAAAAAAAAAAAAAAATACAGGTGAGTGAGCGAATGAGAGAGAGAGAGAGACAGACAGACAGACAGACAGAGAGAGAATGTATGTGTTCGCATGTGTGTCTGTATGTGTATAGCGATCAGCTGATCGCAGCAGGCGCCCCGCGTAAGCTCCCGCGTCTGACGGTGATTCGCGCCACCCTTGCCTGCCTCTTGTATTCGACCAGTCATACGTTAACTACTTCCTTTAATAATTCAAAAACTAAGCTTCGGACGAAATTTTGCCGAAGGAAAAATCGTCTTAGAATTGATTCAAGAATATGTCATTTCAGGGACACAGGGGTTATTTTGAATCACCCTGTATATATATATATATATATATATATATATATATATATATATATATATATATAATAGACACATACATATTATAAACATATTATACGATAAAAAAGCTGTAAGAGAAACATTGAGCGCATATCGAGATATCGAGGAGCGACCAGCGTGTAGCGTCGCGCGTCGGCCGTCGCTTTCGTTGGTAGGAAGAAGACAGAAGACTGTATTCTGTCCTCTTCTACTATCCGAAGCTAGCCGAAGCGCCGAGCTCACACGTACGCTTACGCTCACATCCTCATTACCCCCTCCACGCCGTGTTGCATGTTGCTTGCGGCGGAGATCTGGCAGCTTTGCCCCGCACCTCACCTATTCTCGCTACCGCCAGCCCGCTTACCAATGCCTAATCACGCTTGTTGTTAAGGTTCTCCTTCTAGAACCCTCGATTACCGTTGTCTATTATTATTCCGCTTACAAAAATAAATATTTTAATTCCTTAATAGCCAATTTTTATCTTTAAATAATTAACTTATATTAACTTATATTAATTTTGTAAAGACTTCCTTCAGCAATTGATTTTTTTCTTCTTTCAAATTATTTGCTCTTTTTAATTCTTTTACAAATTCTTCTTGTGTTAATCGAATCTTTTTATATTCCTCCAACATCTCTTTCTGCATGCTATATTTATTATTGTTGCCATCTTTGATATTAGTTGCAAATTCTTTAATTGTTTCTTGGCAACTTTCCAACATTCGAGCAGTAGCACCTAAATGTTTTCTTTCATTTTTCTGTAATGTTTGTGTAACATGTATAATTTTGACTATACAAATCAACATCTTACGTTATAACTAAGTATACCTTCAACACTTATATTTTAACTTAATTATATATTCACAATAAGATATTCACAATAATTTACAATAAGAAATTTCTTTATATTTACTTTTTTTGATTGACTCGTTGTTGCTCTGTTTAGATTATTTTCCTTTGAAGATGTACTTGGTACTAGGCTATCTGTATTACTATCTGTGCTTGGTATCTCTGCACTATTTATATTACCATTATTGGTATTAAATATCTCAAAATCATCAAAATTATCTCTGTTTGCTATTGAATTGTCTATATTGCTATTTCTGTTAGCATTATTTATATCCATAAGTCTGCAAGAAATATTTAATAAATAAACGAAACAATCTAATTATATTAATATAAGAAATAATGCTTATTTTATTATTATAACTAATTAAAAATATTATTTACTATATATTATTGATAAAAACTATTAATTTATATTTATATTAACATCATAAAATTAATATTTACATTAATAATAAAAAAAATTAATATTTATTTACTTACAAAGATATATTTTTCCTTTGGTTTTCTCTTATAATTAACCCTTCACTACCACACACAGCCAATGGCTCTATATTATGTTTCGATCCTAGCAATTCAGTCAATTCTCTATAATAATGATATACAATTTTATTATGCATATTACCTTTGTACATTTTATACTTTTTAGAATCAATTTATATATATATTTATGTAAATACTTACGTTTCAAAGGCACATGACATACGACCTCTCCCTGTTTTTTTATTATTTAATTTCATATTTTTATATGATCGTTCAAGTGATTTGTATTTATTTTCTACTTGTAATGAGGTTGTTTTATAACCGTTTTTTTGCATTTCTAATGCTATTTTGTTCCACATCATCTTTTTCGTTTTAATTTTTCTACTTTGTAACAATTCGTTTCAATCTTTGTATAAACTAAGAAATAATTTCGTGCTCGAGTCACTCCAAGCAAATGAATCTTGTTCATGTGTAGCTTCGTTTTCTTTATTTAATATTGTATTATTATGCAACTATATAAAAATAGTTTTGTCATCTACACATAATTTTAAATTTTCGCAATTAAAATCTATTTCATCATAATTGAATTCATATTCTACGCCACCTGTAAATATATTATATATTTCAATCTTTTTTTTTGTTGTTTAAACATTTCTTAATTTTTAGATGAATTTTTTATACCTTCAGTAACACATGTAACAGTTCCATTGTTGTTAATGATGATGTTGCCATCCGAATCTTTTTTTAAAAACGCAAATTCCATATTTTCTTTTATAATAATTATTACCTTGAATAATTATGACTTTTTTCTAAACTTTTGATGGCGTATTTTTAGTTATGTTTACAAATCACTCTGCACTGAACTGACGGCACTACCTCACGACTCAGTGCAGGCAGTACAATGAACTGTTGCACTACACGCTATTACACTTCGAAAACGAACAGCATATCTGACATCATTTCCGGAAAATCGAACGCTTCGGTGTACACTCTTTGCACTAGTGTACACTAGTTCAGAAAGTTCTTCGAAAACGAACAAACCTAACGATATTGCTCTGGCGTCTTCATTAAATAACGATTATCTTCAACATTAATTCTTGAAACCTTATCAATCTTATTTCTTGCTTCAGAAAACGAGATATTTTCCAAGGCCATAGTTCTGATGATGGCAGTATGTCTTATGAATGCTGGACATGATCTGTCTAACGTATGATCTCCTTGGTAGTTTATGCACTTTTTTCCCATAGTACACTTGTCTTTTTCAAGTCTGTCACGAGATTCTCCGCATGTAAGACATCTTTCTTTATTTTCACACGTTTTTGCAATATGACCAATACGGCCACATTTGAAACAAATTCTTACTGACGGTATATATGGGAGTACAGGAATTCTAACCTTCCACATTTTGATATACTCTGGGAGTGCATTTCCCCTCAATTCTACACAGACTGAACTAGAGTCTTCCCATTTTTTGGTTACTTTATTCCTTTTCTTCAATCGAAACATGTTAACCACCTTTATATCATTTTCACTTTCTACTATCTCTTGGATTTCTTTCAAAGGAACATCATCTGGCACATTTTGTATCACGCCTTTACGCTTTGTCAGAAAGCCAGGGATAAAAGCATCCATCTTTTCTTTCTTTAAGGAGGCTATTCTTTATTGCTTTATTTGCTTCCAATCCTGATATAAACATAATTTTCCAACAGAGTCTAGACACCGGAATAATCTCTTGAAATTTGATTCCTATCACGAAAAGCATCCTTGCAATATCTAACGCTGATTTGACTTTGTTATTCTCTTCTATTTTATTTTGTCTTAGGAAAATAACATATGGGCCTCGATCTAATTTTCATAGAGGTTATTGTTTTTACCTTTGTCTTGAGACTCAAAAGTTAGGTTATCAAATTTCTTGAGTGGATATAATTTGGCCACGTTCGAAATGGCCACGGATAAATTTGACCACGTTCGAAATGGCCACGGATAAATTTGACCACGTTCGAAACGGCCACTCGTTCGTAATGGCCACGTTCGAAACGGGCACGTTCGGAACGGCCACGTTCTAAACGGCCACGTTCGGAACGGCCACGTTCGGAACGGCCACGTTCGGAACGGCCACGTTCGGAACGGCCACGTTCGGAACGGCCACGTTCAAAATGGCCACGGATAAATTTGACCACGTTCGAAATGGCCACGTTCGAAACGACCACGTTCGAAACGGCCACGTTCGTAATGGCCACTCGTTCGTAATGGCCACGTTCGAAACGGCCACGTTCGGAATGGCCACGAAATGTTGGAAGCACTATCCCCTCACACACGCACTCTCTCTCTCTCTCACACACACACACAAACAGGGAAGGGTGCAAGAGGGGGCCTTCGGCCCCCCCTCCCGCACCCACCCCGTCCCCCTCGCTTCGCGTGAAAAGTTGCAAAGTGAACCCGTACGCTATCGGGTTGGTGCGCTATCGGGATTGTGCACGATTTACTCTGTGTGCTATCGGGACGCGTGCTATCGGGTTGGTGCGCTATCGGGAATTGTGTCAATTTTTCGTGTGCTATCGGGTTGGTGCGCTATCGCACCGTGCGCTAACGGGACCCTCCCGGCCGTTTCGAACGTGTGGCCGTTTCGAACGTGGCCGTTACGAACGTGGTCAAATCGAACTTTATTCAATATTTCCCGTGGCCATTCCGAACGTGGCCATTTCGAACGTGGCCGTTTCGAACGTGGCAATTACGAACGAGTAGCCATTACGAACGTGGCGGTTTCGAACGTGGCCATTACGAACGAGTGGCCATTACGAACGCGGCCGTTTCGAACGTGGCCATTTCGAACGTGGTCAAATTTATCCGTGGCCATTTCGAACGTGGCCGTTCCGAACGTGGCCGTTTAGAACGTGGCCGTTCCGAACGTGCCCGTTTCGAACGTGGCCATTACGAACGAGTGGCCATTACGAACGTGGCCGTTTCGAACGTGGCCATTTCGAACGTGGTCAAATTTATCCGTGGCCATTTCGAACGTGGCCGTTCCGAACGTGGCCGTTCCGAACGTGGCCGTTCCGAACGTGGCCGTTCCGAACGTGGCCGTTTAGAACGTGGCCGTTCCGAACGTGGCCGTTTAGAACGTGGCCGTTCCGAACGTGCCCGTTTCGAACGTGGCCATTACGAACGAGTGGCCATTACGAACGTGGCCGTTTCGAACATGGCCGTTTCGAACGTGCCCATTTCGAACGTGGTCAAATTTATCCGTGGCCATTTCGAACGTGGCCATTTCGGACGCTCCCAATTTCTTTGTTTCTGTAACCTCATTATCTCTGTTGCTGTTACTCGAGTATTCTATCGTTGTTTTCTGCACTTTTGTAGTTTTCTTCTCCTGCTTCTTTTTCGCCATCTTAGAACCAGAGTCTTGATTAATTAATTTGGGATCGTAATTATCTGAAGAGTCTTCGCTTATCGTCGATACTTCTCTAGTACGTTTTCTTGAAGAATTATCGGGATCATAGTCCATTGTCATATTTTCTTTTAAAGATTCTTCCATGTTCTTTGTGTCTACATGCTCTTGCATTAACTTGAACTGTCTTGTTGCGAATTTTCCAAGATCAAGAGAGACACGTGGTCTCTCCTTCTCCCCCTCCCGTTAGGACGGGATGATGCAATCTTCTAAATAATTCTTGTCGTTACGAATATGCTTAATTCAGTGATTAATGCTGTATCAAACTCAAACTACACACTCACAATAGATGAGTAAGATTAAAGAGAGCGAGCCAGAAATAGAGATGATAATTACTCTTAATAGCAAATAGAGAATTTCGATAAAAATCGTAGAGAATCAGAACATTGTGAACGAATCACGATGTGAACGATACGCGCGCCTTGCTTGCTCTCAAACAACAACAGGCCCGCTTTTAGGTGATCCCTGAAAGCGATACGCCCTCTGTGGATCTAAAAAACGTGGACATGAACTACAAAGCCACGAAAGTTCTCAGAGGGTAACATATAATGTGCACAATTTCTGGTTCTGTTCTGTGCTATGTGCACGAAATGCCGGTAGCACCAATGCTGTATAGCAAGACGCTTATGTATATTATGTATATTAAATAAATTTTTAATGAGTTTTGTATGACCTCTCTCTCCTCTCTCTCTCTCTATCTCTCATATATATACATATACTGAAATTATACTGAAATTTACTGAAAACAGCTATATACAATATATAGAAATTTATTCATTATATGATTACAACACTTGAAAATAAGATATTTTATTAGGCTATTAATAAATAATTTATATATTTACAGAGAGAGAAAGTTTGATATTATTTTTAATGTAAAACGCGTACACATTTCTTAAGAATAAAAGTTCTAAATAATAAAGATGTATACACACACACATTTTTATTATTTAGAATTTTTATTCTTATATATATATATTGTGACGTGACACTTGGCGGTCCGTCACAAGGATCGCGAGATCCGACCGAGAATGAATTTGGGCCCTCGTTCTCCCCTAATTTAGGGAGAGAGCGGCTATTGGAGGCGAGATTATACTCGCCTTCCGTGCGTACAAATTTATTTGTTAGCGTTAAGATTAGGCTTAAGAGCGGGCACGATGGGAAACGCTGACGGGATCTCATCCGGTGGCTCAAAATTGAGGAAGGAGTACAGGATACAAGGAAACGGGCGAGCGGAGGCGCCGACTAAAAGGAACACGCCAAGCTAAGTATTATTATTTAATTGCGTCAATAATAAAGTCCACTTAAGACTACCGCTGCCGCCCCTGTAAACATTCACATGCCCAGCAGGTACGGGGAACAATTGAGGGGAAGGCCAACCAGCGGACGAAAACTGACACTGAGACCCCGAGTCGGAGTCATCTCGGCCGGAACAGCGCTAAAGAAGAACATTCTAAATAACGGCGAGTGGCTGCCGAAAGTATCCCTCCTGACGGGCCTCGACGAGAGGAATTATGGAAAAGAAAAGAGGAAACGGGGTGCGACAAGCACATGTACAGCCCTGAAGGCCGCAGGATTAAATGGGCCACACGACGATCCTGAGGGTTGCGGAAGCGCCACAGGTGGCCTAGTTACGCATTAATTTGCTGGCGTGATTCCGACGGGCCTTCCGCTCGCCACTGTTCGGCGGACCGGCGAAGGGAACGACGGCCCAAAATCATCGATCCGACACGTGGATGCCGAGAGCACGGAGAACCGCCAGGAGTCACCGGTGAGACAAGCGTCGACCCCATCTGGCCGTCTTTGTTAAATAATTCAGGTAGAATTAGCTCGAACAATGTCGGTGCCGTATAGCTGCCGTCATTAAATTTATTGTGAAATTCCTTTTCTGCGTTCTCGATATTTGCGTCTTAGAGTACGACGGCCGGCCGAAAGACTTTGTTCGAGCTTTCGTAAAATTAAGTGCCCTCTCTCCCAGTTGCGCGCCGACAGTCACTGTAAATGTTTATTTGTACAATTATTACTGTTAGCTGTAAAACTTTGTCTGTTAAAAGTACTGTAACCGAGCTCACCCACAAAGGCGATTGCGATATCCAATAACCGACAAATACGTCGCGGCATCGGCTCGCATATTTCCGAGGCTCAAATCATTTGATACTTTATTGTTATTGATAGTTTTTCATGTCTAGATTCAACCGTTCATGTTAGATAAGTTAGTAGTCGCTCAATTCTTTCGTTAAAGCAGCAGATCTGTATAATCGGTTCGCATCTATAATCGCTTCTGTTAACTGCGTGTGCGGCGGGTAGATCCATTATTATAATTAATTATTTCTATTCGCGAAAGACGGATGTCATTAAAGGAGTCGACACCGCGGTGCTCATTATTAAAAGTTATCTGGGGATTCGTAGCTGCCGAAACTCTAACAAGTCTCGTTTAGCGCGGAATTCCGGGACTTTTCTTGTATGCTTTTTTTCCGCCGCGTGACATATGATACCGCGGTGATCGCGCTCGAATGCCGGCCCGTCGCTGCCGGCTAATAATCGGATAATCAATATTATAAAACCGCTTTGCATCTACACGAATCTGTCTGTCATTAAAATTTATTCATATGTTAAATATATTAATTCTTGTTATTATAATATTATGTTTTATTTGCAGCCACCCTGTATTCTCGATCCTTCCTTGTGAACTGTTAACACGGACTCCCCCCCTCTGCCAATTTCGAGACGGGGCTAGTCGAGCGTCCGTCGCGATTTTTCTGAGAATTTTGCATTCTTTGTGTACTGCCGATACGGTAAATTTTATAGAGCGGTGCGGATTACCGCACCTGGCGCCCATATATTTGATTTTGGAGAGAAACGTTTTTTTTTGTTATGTAAGGAGATCGCGCCGAAGGTGTGCCGTGGGCCAAAAACACCGGCCACGTAAAATCATTAGCCCTTAAAGAATTAACGGTCACAAATTGGCGCCCAACGTGGGGCCCACTAAAAACAGGGCATCTCATGATTTCAAATTTTCCGTTAGAGATTCGTTGGCACAAGGAAGAAGGAACTCGAGAATAACAAGGTCAACTGTAATATATATTGAATTTTGAATGTTGTGATATCTCTCTGTGTCTGATATTTGAACATGTATTTCTCTTGTATTTGAGGGTCGCAAGCAAATATGATTTTGAAAACAACCGTTTTGAAAGTATCGGAAAGTCTCAGAAGCATATATAATACAGATTAATATTTTTCCCGTACGGGAAACTTTTCAAATATTAGTAATATCGCCTATTTAATCGGTTTAATGAAATATCGAGAATTATAGCTGTCGATTGGAAAAAATTTTGTAATTTATTTTAATTTAATGAAAATATTAATTTTTTTTTTCAATATTAAAACTTCTGAGATACTATATATTGGAATTCAACTTTTTTAAGAATTTTATTCACTTCTGGAGCTTTTATTATTATCTCTCGGGTATTATTAATGATTGTTGATAACTTCTTGAAAACTTCGTAATCTTTTGCTTAATTTTTTTTTATATATTATAATTAATTCTTCGTTTTTTTTGTTTTGTAAGCTGTTGAAAAGTCAACGTAGCGAATTAAAAGTCAATATAGAGGACCTTATTATTTATTTAAATTTGGAATGCTTGCGCACCCCTCCTCCTTTCTTTCATTTATTGGCGCATTAATTGCTGCCTACCGCTATAATATTCGGCTTTACAACTTGTATATTGATGTGTGCTATTTTTGGATTCTTTTTCTTGTGTATTTTTTTTTCTTTTACCGTTTGCCTTGTTAGCGATTGAGATTATTTATCTTGATGTATATTCTGTGTATTAATGTGCCTTTCTTTCAGGATTTAATTGCCATAGTAAAATTCTTATTTTAAACCAATCTTTTTTTTTATCTGTGGAATTTCGGTGTGATTTTATAAAAGGGAAATTATTTGGGAAAATTATATTAGTAAGGATTGCTTGCTCGGAGTTTTCGGAACATTAGAGTCGTTTGTCTTCGCGTTAGTGTTTATATTTTTGTGTGTTACCGTTCGGAGCGTTCGCCTATTATTTTCGAATTTAACGATTGTCATTGTTAGCTTCTCTCAAGGATCTCTCGAATAAAGCCTTCGCAGTATAACACAAATATTTGCGTCCTCGGAAAACCACAGCTTTCGTCGGTCGAAACACGTATATTTTCGACTCGTATAGTTGCCGTGAGATAACGGCCAATTTTGAATTTTATTTCGAGATCGAGTGTTCGCGATGAGCGTAGAAAATCGGAACGATACGGAATGGGTTCACGCGCTGACGGTGGACCAGCTGAGGGCGGAGTTGGAGCGACGGGGTCAGAGCAGTGAGGGTACCGCCCCCGCGTTAAGAGCTCGATTAATTAAGCATGAGAACTGCACACTACTGGGATGGGAGACGCCGCGGACACCCACCGGAGTCGATCTGGAAGCGTTCGAACAGCCGGAAGGGGCGCTTAGAAGGCCCAGTGACAGGGACGAGCGGTCCGTAGCTGCCGAGGGGGCGCCAGAGGGGGATCGCTCTCGGCTGCGTGTACGACCCCCGCGAATAGAACTACCCCCGCCACCCGTGGATAATCGAACCACTCCGAGACCAGCGTCTTCCGCCATGGACGTTTATCATATCATGCGTCGGTGGAATTTGCAATTTTCCGGCGCGAGAGGTAGCGACGCGGAAACGTTTCTAACGCGTATCGAGGAGGGCCGCGCGTTGATAACAGTCAGCGACGAAGAAATTTTTAAATGCATTCCATTCTTTTTAACGGGCATCGCGCTATACTGGTACCGTGGTGAACGTAATCAGTGGAGGACATGCGAGATTTTGAGACTGCATGGCGTGAAAGATTCGGGAATCCTGACTTCCAATTTGCCTTACGAGACGAGATCATGCGGCGTACGCAGGGTGAACACGAACTTATCGCGGATTATTTAACCTGTATTCGCGCCCTTTTTGATAGATTAAGTCCTCCGTGGAGTTTGGAGGAACAGTTAAATTACGCCCATCGTAATATGCTGCCACGCTTACAGATTTCGGTTCACCGCTGTAATGTTTATGATTTCGCCTCGTTGGAATATGCGGCTACGCGCGTTGAACGTAGCTACGACGCTTTAGCGCAATATCGTCCTCCGCCGACTCCGGACCAGTCTATTTTTCCTGATTTAGCGTATCGTCCTCCGCGAAAGGCCGCGAAAGGCCCGACTGCCGTAGCTGCCGCCGGAATAACTGACGTGCAGCCTACGAAGAAGAAGAAGAACGACAAGCGAGCCCAGAAAGGGGCGACCGACACCCGAACGGCACCGGCGACCGTTGCCGTTGCGCCTCCTGCTGCCGCGACCGCCGGTACTTCCGCTCCGACTTCTAGCAAGTCAGTGACTTCCAACCGGAAGGTGAAGTGTTGGAATTGTGAAAAGACCGGCCATATAGCGCGTGAATGCTCGGAATCGCGCTGCCAATACTGCTACCGTTGCGGCAAGGCGAATGTCACCGTGAAAACGTGCCCCTCGTATTCGGGAAACGGGGCCGAGAGTCGTTAGGGAGGGCCGCTGCGACTCTGAATAATGAAGGGGAGGCCCGCGTCGCGAGCTCCACGCGCGAGATAGTCTTGTCTTCGAACATGGTCGATCCCACCGATTCTTTAGAGCTACCACCATTGCATTATCTTATCGTTGCCATTAATAAGGAACCTTTAAGGGCGCTCGTCGATTCGGGATCGACTCGTACGATCCTCGGGGCTGAGGCCATTAAAATTGTTCGAAGGTTGAATCTGCCTACTCGGCAACGAGTTACTCGGATTCGCACCGCGAATGGGCAGATAGCGAGAGCGCGCGAGGAGGTCGATCTATCGTTTCGATTAAGGGATCGGATTCGTACCATTTCCGCTTGTTTGCTGCTGGACTTGACCGTCTCGTGTTTAATCGGCATGGATTTTTTGCGAAAATTTGGCGTAGTTGTGGATTATGAGTTATCGGAGTGGAATTTTAGAGATAGTCCTGCCGTGAGATATCCGTTTGAGTCGGAGAGCGAGGAATCGCGAGTATGCTGTGGACTCCCCGAGTTGACACCCTTGCAGAATGAACACCTAGAGTCATTTTTGGAGAATAGGGTACCGATAGCTGTCGAAAACCCCGGTGTCACTTCTCTTACAGAGCATGTTATTGACGTTGGCCAACATCGACCTGTCAAACAGCGATGTTATTTGGTTTCGCCTAAGGTTCAGGAGGCTATTCGCGATGAAGTGGATAAAATGTTAGAGGCTGGAATTATAGAGCCTTCTTTTAGTGAGTGGTCAAATCCTATCGTTATGGTAAAGAAATCTAACGGGAAATATAGATTCTGTTTGGACTTTCGGAAAGTGAATGGCATCTCTAAAAAAGATGCGTATCCGCTGCCGAATATGAACGGTATTTTAGATAAACTTAGATCTGCTAAATATATCTCAACTCTCGACTTGAGCCAGGCGTACTTTCAAATACCGTTGGCCGAGGAGAGCAGAGAGATTACTGCCTTTAGTGTTCCCGGAAAGGGGTTGTACCACTTCACGCGAATGCCTTATGGACTTACCGGAGCACCCGCGACATTCCAGCGATTGTTGGATAAATTAATAGGGCCGGAAATGGAACCGCACGCGTTCGCGTACCTAGACGATATCGTGATCGTGACGCCGACTTTCGAGGAACACCTGGAATGGTTGGGACGCGTGTTGGATAAAATTTTTGCTGCCGGTCTTACTATAAATCCGTCGAAATGTGAGTTTTGTCGCTCACAAGTTCGGTATCTCGGGTTTATTGTACAGAGAGACGGGCTAACAGTAGACCCCGAGAAAGTACAACCGATCTTAGAATATCCGGCCCCGCGGAACATTAAGCAGTTACGCCGGCTCCTAGGTATGTCGTCCTGGTATCGGCGTTTTATCCCGCGATTCGCGACTCTCAGTGAACCGCTAACAAGATTACTGAAAAAGAATCAACGTTGGGAATGGGCGGAAGATCAAGCCCGTGCTTTTGAACAGATCCGTTCACATTTGATGGCCGCTCCAACCTTATCGTGTCCAGATTTTAATCTTCCCTTCGTTTTGCAAACAGACGCGAGTTCTGTCGGGATAGGAGCAGTTTTGACGCAAACAGTCGAGGGACAAGAAAATATTATAGCTTTCGCGAGTAGAGCATTGTCCGATCCGGAGAAGAAATACTCCGTCACAGAACAGGAGTGCTTAGCTGTCGTATGGGCTATTAAGAAATTTCGACCATATCTAGAGGGTTATAAGTTTACGGTAATAACCGATCACAGTAGTCTGCGATGGTTGCATAATCTTAAGAATCCTACGGGTCGACTCGCAAGGTGGGCCTTAGAGCTACTCGAATACGATTACGAGATAGTGCATAGAAAAGGCGCGTTACATCACGTACCGGATGCTCTGTCGAGAATGTATGAAGGTGACACCGAGGTTAAAGTATTAGTTGCCGCGGAAGCAGATTTAGCTGCCGATACCGCAGATGAGTGGTATCGCCGGCGTTTCAGGGAGGTATCTGACCGAACTAAAAGATGTACGGATTGGAGAGTTGTAGATGGTCAAATGTATTACTGTCGACCAAGGGCGATCGTGTCGGACATTGTCGAGGATTTAGATCGGTGGAAATTAGTACTACCGCAAGAACGGCGAGGGGAGGCTCTGAGAGAGGCGCATGACGAGCCGCAGTCCGGACATTTAGGGGTGGAAAAGACCTTCCAAAGACTCGCGGTCGCGTACTTTTGGCCGAACATGTTTCGGGATGTCGCGAGATACGTTAGGCGGTGCGACACGTGTCAACGTACGAAAGTGGAACAGGCTCCCCCGACAGGACTTATGGGCCGACGCGTCGTAGAGGGCCCATGGACTGTCATTGCTGCCGACATAATGGGACCGTTTCCCAAAAGTAAGTCCGGATTCGCATACGTCCTGGTCGTGCAGGACTTATTTACAAAGTGGGTAGAGTGTTTTCCGCTACGCGCCGCTAACGGGAAAAAGATTTGTGAAGCTTTAGAGGAAGTGGTCTCGCGGTGGGGTACGCCAAAGTTCCTGCTTACGGACAACGGCACGGAATTCGCGAACCGAACATTGCAAACGTTCGCTGAAGAGCACAGAATCCAACTCACCACTATTCCGCCGTACCACCCGCAAGCGAATCCCGTAGAGCGAGTGAATCGGGTCTTAAAAACAATGATTGTCGCGTTCCTGGATCGAGACCATCGGGAGTGGGATGAGCACTTGAAAGACTTCCGTTTCGCATATAACACGGCTCACCATTCGTCGATAGGCACATCACCCGCGTTCTTAAACTTAGGACGAGAGTTAGCTCCCTCCAATAGTTTACGCGATCGTTGCCGAGGGACGGCCGAGATCGAACCGCGGAACCCCGCGGATTGGTCCGAGCGTATGAGAGGATTACGTACTCTATACGACTGGGTGGACGAGAATTTGGAGCAGGCCTACCGCAAACAAGCCACGTACTACGATTTGAAGCGACGCAATGTTGCTTTTCAGATTGGCGATCTAGTATTAAAACGCCACCATGTTTTATCGTCAGCGGCACAGAATATTGCCGCAAAGTTATCACCGAAATTCCACGGACCTTTTCGCATTGATCGCATGCTCTCGCCTGTTGTGTGTGAGCTCGTCCATTTGAGTGGCGATTTTGTGGGTAAGGTGCACGTGCAGGATCTTAAACCCTACCATGTTCCGCTTCCCTAGAATAAGAGCTCCTCTTTGTTTCAGTTGTACTCTGCTTTGGCTTTGTGGTCGCATGATCATTGTGGTGTTGCGTGTTCGTAACCTGTATGAGGATGACTGCAGGCGCGGCTATGGAGGAGAGTGGACTAATTTTGAATTTGGAGATTTAGGAGCATTCGAAGGCTGACGGCTGTCGACGTTGGTCGGTAGCCGAGACCTCCTCGGTCCTCTCTTAGGAGGGGGGAGTTGTGACGTGACACTTGGCGGTCCGTCACAAGGATCGCGAGATCCGACCGAGAATGAATTTGGGCCCTCGTTCTCCCCTAATTTAGGGAGAGAGCGGCTATTGGAGGCGAGATTATACTCGCCTTCCGTGCGTACAAATTTATTTGTTAGCGTTAAGATTAGGCTTAAGAGCGGGCACGATGGGAAACGCTGACGGGATCTCATCCGGTGGCTCAAAATTGAGGAAGGAGTACAGGATACAAGGAAACGGGCGAGCGGAGGCGCCGACTAAAAGGAACACGCCAAGCTAAGTATTATTATTTAATTGCGTCAATAATAAAGTCCACTTAAGACTACCGCTGCCGCCCCTGTAAACATTCACATGCCCAGCAGGTACGGGGAACAATTGAGGGGAAGGCCAACCAGCGGACGAAAACTGACACTGAGACCCCGAGTCGGAGTCATCTCGGCCGGAACAGCGCTAAAGAAGAACATTCTAAATAACGGCGAGTGGCTGCCGAAAGTATCCCTCCTGACGGGCCTCGACGAGAGGAATTATGGAAAAGAAAAGAGGAAACGGGGTGCGACAAGCACATGTACAGCCCTGAAGGCCGCAGGATTAAATGGGCCACACGACGATCCTGAGGGTTGCGGAAGCGCCACAGGTGGCCTAGTTACGCATTAATTTGCTGGCGTGATTCCGACGGGCCTTCCGCTCGCCACTGTTCGGCGGACCGGCGAAGGGAACGACGGCCCAAAATCATCGATCCGACACGTGGATGCCGAGAGCACGGAGAACCGCCAGGAGTCACCGGTGAGACAAGCGTCGACCCCATCTGGCCGTCTTTGTTAAATAATTCAGGTAGAATTAGCTCGAACAATGTCGGTGCCGTATAGCTGCCGTCATTAAATTTATTGTGAAATTCCTTTTCTGCGTTCTCGATATTTGCGTCTTAGAGTACGACGGCCGGCCGAAAGACTTTGTTCGAGCTTTCGTAAAATTAAGTGCCCTCTCTCCCAGTTGCGCGCCGACAGTCACTGTAAATGTTTATTTGTACAATTATTACTGTTAGCTGTAAAACTTTGTCTGTTAAAAGTACTGTAACCGAGCTCACCCACAAAGGCGATTGCGATATCCAATAACCGACAAATACGTCGCGGCATCGGCTCGCATATTTCCGAGGCTCAAATCATTTGATACTTTATTGTTATTGATAGTTTTTCATGTCTAGATTCAACCGTTCATGTTAGATAAGTTAGTAGTCGCTCAATTCTTTCGTTAAAGCAGCAGATCTGTATAATCGGTTCGCATCTATAATCGCTTCTGTTAACTGCGTGTGCGGCGGGTAGATCCATTATTATAATTAATTATTTCTATTCGCGAAAGACGGATGTCATTAAAGGAGTCGACACCGCGGTGCTCATTATTAAAAGTTATCTGGGGATTCGTAGCTGCCGAAACTCTAACAAGTCTCGTTTAGCGCGGAATTCCGGGACTTTTCTTGTATGCTTTTTTTCCGCCGCGTGACATATGATACCGCGGTGATCGCGCTCGAATGCCGGCCCGTCGCTGCCGGCTAATAATCGGATAATCAATATTATAAAACCGCTTTGCATCTACACGAATCTGTCTGTCATTAAAATTTATTCATATGTTAAATATATTAATTCTTGTTATTATAATATTATGTTTTATTTGCAGCCACCCTGTATTCTCGATCCTTCCTTGTGAACTGTTAACACGGACTCCCCCCCTCTGCCAATTTCGAGACGGGGCTAGTCGAGCGTCCGTCGCGATTTTTCTGAGAATTTTGCATTCTTTGTGTACTGCCGATACGGTAAATTTTATAGAGCGGTGCGGATTACCGCACCTGGCGCCCATATATTTGATTTTGGAGAGAAACGTTTTTTTTTGTTATGTAAGGAGATCGCGCCGAAGGTGTGCCGTGGGCCAAAAACACCGGCCACGTAAAATCATTAGCCCTTAAAGAATTAACGGTCACAATATATATATATATATATATATATATATATATATATAAACGTTTAAATGATGATATGACGCCTGTTTATACCGAAAATATGTCGAATAATTATTACGCGGCACCGAACTGCTCGGAGTTAAATTTCGCGCGTTGATTTGTTCTGCCAATTAGTGCTACTACAGCATATCAGATGCTGTAGTGGAATGCCTGTAATGTTTACACGCATTAGAAACATACATCAAAGTAATAAGAACTCATTTAGTGCAGTTTGATTTTAGTTTCTGTAAAAGTAACAAAAATTACTACAATCATTAAAAATGGCTCCGACGTGCCAGATTCCATATGAATTGCGAATCAAGATTATTATTTTACAAGAAGAAGGATATAACATCCGGCAAATATCAAAGAAATTAAAGTTATTTTCTTTATATTGTATACTTTTATAGAGTGTTTCCAAACTTATGGAGGGTACTGTATGTGGGTGGGGGTGGTATGTACGTATGTATGTACGTATATATGTATAAAAGCGATGCGAGAGTTACTAGGAAGCGAGGACGAGTGAAATAAGAACGAACGAGATAGAAATAGCACGAATCAAGCGATGCGGTAGCGTCGCGACGTCAAGTACATAAAAAACAGGTCCGAGCATTGAGTTGAGAGTCACTGTTCTCGACGCGGCGCTACCAAGTAGCTTATCCGGAATTTCACGTCAAGTAAACTTTCGATTAAGATATTTAATAAACTAAAGCCGTAATAAAAAATCTAACGACACTTTTATGATATAATGTGAATATAAGCTTTCGATTGCGACCAGTTTGAATAAAATCGGTGCAGTCCATCCTGAGAAATGATGATCGAATATCAGAATTGTGACATTTTTCGTTTTTCTCCAGGTTCAGACTCACGTACTACATATGTTCGCATGCACACACGCAAAGCGAGTTTGTTCCTCAAGCGGCGTTCACAGCGTGCCTATACGATTATTGCTTCGATATGTACAATGCTTTAAGAGAAAAAATCATATGCGTGTGCATACGTGTGATATGTATATGTGTGTGTGTACGTACGTGTGAGAGATTAATTTATTGAAGTATAGTGCGGAATAGTGTAAAACAAGGAAGAGAAGTGACAGGTTCAGCAGTCAGATTATTTGTTTAAAAACACAGATTATAAGAAATAAATAAGAGTAAATAAATAAAAGTATAGTGTAGAACAAGGAAGAGAAGTAGTGTGTAATAATGTATCAAGGAAGAGAAGTGACATATTAAAAGTTATTGTCAAGCGACGCAGCAGCGTCGCCAAGTACATTTATTAGTATTATATAAAAACACAGATTTGTGACACTTAACGACAATGCAATAACATACACATTTCTTCCGTGCAATATGTCTCATTTCTTCCGTCCAACACACACACACACACACACACGATGCACAAAATCCGAACAGCAACCTCCTCGTGGTGTGCATCGGGTAACACTAATGCTGGCGGTAACAGGCATAAACAGACTAAAATGCATGGGTAACTTTGACATGTCAACATTCATAACTCCGCCAAAAAAAATCGTACAGACTTCAATTTTTTTTTAATTTGTGCGGAAAAGTTTATATTCTACGGTAATTTTTACAACGTTTGCGAGAAAAATTCATTGCACCCCGTGGAGCGCGTCAAAATATGCAAACTTTTTAAAATAAAACATGACCTCACTTTTAAGGAGATAGCGGGAGGGAGGAAAGGAGGAAGTCAAAATATGACAAATTCTCTTTAAAGTAGAGACTTCAAACTTTAAAATAAAAAAAAAATTTTTCTGATACGATCATTTTTCGCGGAGTTATGATTATTTAAAATTGAGTGAAATTTTGATAAAAATTTTTGTTGCGCTAATTTTGTTGCTCAGTGTATTTTGACATATTATATATTAATCTTAATAAAGAGAATAGACAGTTATCATTTTGTGGAATATAATTATGTGGATATAATTATTATGTAATTTATAATTATATGTGTTTGTGTGTGTGTGTGTGTGTGTGTGTGTGTGTATAGAAATTTACATATTTGACTGCGCAACTATAATCATAGTTACATAGACATTTATTACATTTGCCTGCGTAGACACAAATATAGTTACGCAGAAATATTCTCTACATGTATAATGACAATTATATACAGGGTGTCCTAGACCACCCGTACACCCCTTTTCTTTCAAAATCTAAGCATTTTAGAGAAAACCGTTTTCAACAAAAATTGTATGGTTTTGAGGGGAACATAAGATGGTGTCATTGGTTTGACCTTGGATGGCATCGTTAAGGTGAGGTCAGGGACACCTTTAATTTCTTAAATGGAACCACCTATTTTTTATGGCATATTCTTATAGCTTATGTCGAGAGCTTTCCAAAACACTATAATAAAGTATTTTTTCATCAAGTACTTTTCGAGTTATAAGGCTTGAAATAATTTCTTAATTTTACATAAACCATAAAATATCTATGATAGTAAAATATTCATTTTTCGATTATCTTACCTTAATACTTTTATGTACAAAATAATGAGAGGAATCAATTGGTGTAAAGAAAACACAAAATTGTTTCGAAAAAAATGTAATTCGCAATTAACAATTACATTTTTTTTTTCGAAACAATTATGTGTTTTTTTTTACACCAATCGATTCCTCTCATTATTTTGTACATAAAAGTATTAAGGTAAGATAATCGAAAAATGAATATTTTATTAGATATTTTATGGTTTATGTAAAATTAAGAAATTATTTCAAGCTTTATAACTCGAAAAGTACTTGATGAAAAAATACTTTATTATAGTGTTTTGGAAAGCTCTCGACATAAGCTATAAGAATATAAAATGCAATAAAAAATAGGTGGTTCCATTTAAGAAATTAAAGGTGTCCTTGACCTCACCTTAACGATGCCATCCAAGGTCAAACCAATGACACCATCTTATGTTCCCCTCAAAACCATACAATTTTTGTCGAAAACGTTTTTCCTTAAAATGCTTAGTTTTTGAAAGAAAAGGGGTATACGGGTGGTCTAGGACACCCTGTATACACACACACACACATACGCGCGCGCGCGCGCGTGTGTGTGTGTGTAGAAATTTACATATTTGACTGCGCAACCATAATTGTAGTTACATAGACATTTATTACATTTGCCTGCATAGACACAAATATAGTACGCAGAAATATTTCCTACATGTATAATGATAATTATATATACAGGGTGTCCCATTTTAAGCGTCCACCCCAAATATCTCTCTCATTTTTGATTTTAGAGAAAAATGGTTCAGACATGTTTTATATGGTTTCGAGTGAGCCATAAGATGTGGTACCATTGATTTGACCTTGAAGAGTCATTTGAAGGTCACGTGAAGGTCACTTCAATTTTTTTAAACGGAACACCCTATATATTTTTACACATTCTTGTAGCTTATCTCGAGGGCTTTCCAAAACACTATAATGAAGTTAGTTGTCATTAAGTACTTTTCGAGTTATGAAGCTTGAAATCATTTCTTAATTTTACATAAACCGTAAAATATCTTGTAAAACATTCATTTTTCGATTATCTTACCTTAATACTTTTATACACAAAATAATGAGAGGAATCAATTGGTGTAAAGAAAACACATAGTTGTTTCGAAGAAAAAAAATGTAATTTGCAATTAGCAATTACGATTGAAATCACAATAAACCCAATATTTTATTAAAATAATTTTCAATTTCAAAAATTTCATTAATCCCTTTTAATCAAAAAGAATAAAATATCAAAGCTTTAGTTTTTATTTTATGGCAATTTAAAGTCGTATATTATTATAAATAATGAAAAAATTCCCGATGTCGCAGATTCCGAAGTTTCTTACATGAGACTTTATTTATAATATTCACGAATATATGTCAAAAAATAAAATGCATTTTTTATTCATTTGAAAGTAATTTTAATAGAATAATGAGAATTTTGAGATTAAAATAATATCAAACACGATATGAATCGCATAAATTTAGTTAAATATAATTATAAAATTTTTATTATTAGACTAATTAAAAATTACCCTTTTTACGTCGTGTTTAATATCATTTTAATCGCAAAAATCTCTTTAATTCATGAAAATTACTTTCAAACCGATGAAATTAAAAATGAAAGTTTCAATTTTTATTTTATAAGATGTTTACATTTTCGGGAATTGCGAATGGATAGAGGAAGCGAAGAAACCGATTGTAAGAGACTTCGGAATTCTTTGATGATAGGTCATCTCGCTCGCTTTCTACTCATGGTCTTACTTTCTCTGTCACACTTGACAATCGTGATAGACAGCTCGGAAAGATAAGCGGACCCAAGAATCGAGAGCGAGCGAAACAGTAACAAGAACGAGCGAGCGAGACAGTAATAGGAGTGAGCGAGACAGTAATAGGAGCGAGCGAGACAGTAATAATCTATCGTCGTATTAATCTATAATTGAAATTATAAAATTTTTATTATCAGACTAATTAAAAATTATCCGATTTACGTCGTGTTTGATATCATTTTAATCGCGAAAATCTCTTTAATTCATTAAAATTACTTTCAAACCGATGAAATTAAAAATAAAAGTCAATTTTTATTTTATAAGATGTTTACAATTTTCGTGAATTGCGAATGGATAGAGGAAGCGAAGAAACCGATTGTAAGCGACTTCGGAACTCTTTGATTATAGGTCATCTCGCTCGATCTCTACTCATGGTCTTACTTTCTCTGTCACACTTGGCAATCGTGATAGACAGCTCGGAAAGATAAGCGGACCCAAGAATCGAGAGCGAGCGAAACAGTAACAAGAACGAGCGAGACAATAATATGAACGAGCGAGACAGTAATAGGAGTGAGCGAGACAGTAATAGGAGCGAGCGAGACAGTAATAGATGCGAGCGAAAGGAAAATAATAGCGCGCAAGAAAAATCCGATTCTCGAGCTCGAGTCCTCGTTGCTCGTGCTATTTCTATCTCGTTCGTTCTTATTTCACTTGTCCTTCTCGCTTCCTCAAGTAACTCTCGCATCGCTTTTATACATATATACGTACATACATACGTACATACCACACACACCCTCACCCACATACAGGGTGAGCCATTTTAATTAACGCACGCAATTATTTCGGAAACAAAGCATTTTAGAGAAAAATGTTTCAAACAAAAGTTTTATGGTTTCGAGGGGGCCATAAGATGGTATCATTGCTTTGACACTGAAGAGTCATTTGAAGGTCACGTGAAGGTCACTTCAATTTTTTTAAATGGAACACCCTATATGTATATATTTTTACACACTCTTGTAGCTTATCTCGAGAGCTTTCCAAAACACTATAATTAAGTACCTTTTCGTTAAGTACTTTTTGAGTTATGAGGCTTGAAATAATTTCTTAATTTTACATAAACCGTAAAATATCTTGTAAAATATTCATTTTTCGATTATCTTACCTTAATACTTTTACGTACAAAATAATGAGAGGAATCAATTGGTCTAAAGAAAACACATAGTTGTTTTGAAGAAAAAATATGTAATTTGCAATTAACAATTCCATATTTTTTCTTAAAAACAACTATGTGTTTTCTTTACACCAATTGATTCCTCTCATTATTTTGTACGTAAAAGTATTAAGGTAAGAATCGAAAAATGAATATTTTACAAGATATTTTACGGTTTATGTAAAATTAAGAAATTATTTCAAGCCTCATAACTCAAAAAGTACTTAACGAAAAGGTACTTAATTATAGTGTTTTGGAAAGCTCTCGAGATAAGCTACAAGAGTGTGCAAAAATATATAGGGTGTTCCATTTAAAAAAATTGAAGTGACCTTCACGTGACCTTCAAATGACTCTTCAGTGTCAAACCAATGATACCATCTTATGGCCCCCTAGAAACCATAAAACTTTTGTCTGAAACATTTTTCTCTAAAATGCTTTGTTTCCGAAATAATTGCGTGCGTTAATTAAAATGGCTCACCCTGTATATATATATATATATATATATATATATATATATATATACTGGGTGTTATAAAAGTCTGGACACGGTCGAATATCTCGATAAGGAAGAGTTTTACTAGAAAGTGTTTCAGACATAAGTTGTACGTCTGTAGACAAAAGTAGTACGTCGCTGTCACGTGAAGGTCATCTTCAACTTTTTAAATGGGACACCCTATATGCTTTTGCATATTCTTGTAGCTCATCTCGAGAGCTTTCCAAAACACTATAATTAAGTTAGTTTTCGTTAAGTACTTTCCGAGTTATGAGGCTTGAAATCATTTCTTAATTTTACATAAACAATATCTAGTAAAATATTCATTTTTCGATTATCTTATCTTAATACTTTTATGTACAAAATAATGAGAGGAATCAATTGGTGTAAAGAAAAAACATAGTTATTTCGAAGAAAAAATATGTAATTTGCAATTAACAATTACATATTTTTTCTTAAAAATAACTATGTATTTCCTTTACACCAATTGATTCCTCTAATTATTTTGTACATAAAAGTATTAAGGTAAGATAATCGAAAAATGAATATTGTACAAAATATTTTACGCGACGCAACTGACCGTCAGACGCGGGCGCTCACGCGGAGCGCCTTCGGCGATCAGCTGGTCGCTATACTATGCACGGACATACATTTTTTTTTATTTTTTTTTTTACGCAGGGGAAATCTTCAAGGATACCCCCCCTCCCCGAGGGGAGAGAGAGAGGGTTATGCCGGACTCCTACCGGCTAAAACCCCTGCGGGTGTCCTCCACCGCGGTGTCACGGGGGAGCCACAGGCATTCTTCCGCGACCCCCCCCACCGCCTCACCTCCAAAGTAGCCGGGAGGGAGGACACCCGTCCGCCTCCCGGCTCCGCCTAGTGGGGGTATTGCACCGGTGGGAGGTCTCCCCGCTCTGCACCTGTGCCCCCCTCGCCGCGGCCCTAAGCTGGCCTCTTCTAACGCTGTGGTGGGGGAGCGGGGGGGGCCGCCGGGGAGGCCATGCGGTCTCTGCAGCCCCGGAACCTCCCTACTCACCCCATCATTCCGCCAGCAATGCTGTAAAGGGGGAAGGTAGGCCTACATCAGGTCCCCCCTTCAATCTCCGTCCCGCGTGGGGGTTGGAAGCCCAGGAAGCCTCCTCCTTCCTCGCCGGATCCTTCTAGCCGCTGCTCCTCCTCCCAGGGCTGTTGTTGGGGGGGGGGCATTTTCCGCCGGTCCCTTTCGGCCTCCTCCTTGGCGCACATGATCTCTTCGCAGTAGAAGGTCATGGCTCTCCACTCCTCCTCCCCCCTCAGCATTGCCTCTATGACGCTGCCGAGGGAGAGGTCTGCCTCCACCACTGCGACCAGGGCACGGCGCTGCACCTCCCAGGCCGAACAAGCCTCAAGGGTGTGCTGCGCCGTGTCCCGGTCCCCCTCACAATGGTGGCACCTAGGGGTCGGTTCCCTCCCGATGCGGCACAGGTAGTGACCGAAGCACCCGGGCCCCTATGTCCAAGGACACAGCCAACGCCACCCCCCCGTGCTGGACGATCTGTTCCGAGCGGGCCCGGAGATCATCGATCGCGTCGATGGTCGACCGGCCCGCCCGGAACCCAAATTGGCGCTCGCTGAGCCCCACAACAGAATGCAGGTGCTCAACGAGTCGCCCCACCAGAACGCGCTCCATCAGCTTACCGACCTCATCCAAAAGACAGAGAGGTCGGTAAGCCGATGGATCGCCGGGGTCCTTCCCTCCCTTCGGAAGGAGGACTAACCTTGCCATCTTCCAGAGGGAGGGGAAGACCCCTTCCCTGAGGCACCTCGTAAAGAGGTACCTCAGGGACACGCCAGCCTCACCCATGACCAGGGCCCAGATCTTACCAGGGATGCCGTCCGGGCCGGGAGCCTTATTCGGCTTCATTCTCCGGGCGGCATCCCTCATCTCCTCCGCTGTCACCCCCCAGCCCTCCCTTCACTCAGGCAAGCGGCCCGAGAGGGGGAAGGGCACTGCGCCCCAGGCTCCCCCGGGGAAGAGGGTCTCAACCACCTCAGGCAACCCCGAGGAAGCCAGGGGCCAGGGACTCCGTGGTCGGGGGCGCCCGCGGTCTCAATTTCTTGAGAACCATCATACAGGGCGATCCTGAAAAACGTTATGTCTGTAAAATTACGTATTCCTGACACCATTCTAAGACAATTTTTCCTTTACCAAAATTTGATTTGAAGCGTAGTTTTTGAATTATTAAAGGAAGTAGTTAACGTATGACGGGTCGAATACAAGAGGCAGGCAAGGGTGGCGCGATTCACCGTCAGACGCGGGTGCTTACGCAGGGCGCCTGCTGCGATCAGCTGATCGCTATACACATACAGACACACATGCGAACACATACATTCTCTCTCTGTCTGTCTGTCTCTTTCTCTCTCTCATTCGCTCACTCACCTGTATTTTTTTTTTTTTTTACGAGAGAGGGGAAAATGCATTTTATGCATACCCACCGGTCGATCCAGTGAGTTATGTGGGACTCGAGTACCAAGTCGAATTACCAACTCGGTACTCCCTACCCACTAAAAACCCCTCTCTTTTCACGAATTTCCTTTGACACACTGTCCCTCTGACTTCCCGAGATCTGTTTTCACATAACGTCAAAAAATAGTTATCATTACCTTGTTCGATGACTTTTGATGTATTGCTGTAATTGCTTGAAGGAGAAATGAATTTTCCGATAGATCGTACGTTCTCAAATTTAACGTAGATATCACGTTGCAAAAGACAAGAAATCCACACTAAATTATTAACTGAAAATTTTTCTTCTTTCATGAACTGTATTCTTTTATAAACTTTAACGTAATCACATTTATTTACTCACTCGATGAGACGAGAAATTTACTAATGACTCTATCACTAATCACTACCGATTTTCGATCATTGATAATAAATAGTTAAAAATAAATAGGTGAAATAGATAAATAAATAAATAAATAGATAAAATAGTTAAATAAATATTTAATATTAATATTTTACATGATAATAGTAAAAGTAATAAATATTTTAAAAACACTTATTTAATCTAATTAATTTTTAAATAGATATCATACGATGTATGGATATCACACACATTCATGATAATAATAATATTAATATGTTAAATGTTTATTATGTTTACCGCATTCTTCAATCGAACACATGATCGCGTTCGATAGCGCCAGTAGTACCTTAACCTACCGCAACCTACCATGACAAAAAACTGCTTGCAGTCGCCGAATAATTATCGTCGCATTGTCGCGTCGTCGCGTCGTGTAGTAACGTGTCCGCGCGTGTTTCTTTCATCGAGTGATTTTTAATCGCCAACAGTTATTATTCGACAGTGATTAATAGTGATTAGTGATAGAGTCATTAGTAAATTTCTCGTCTCATCGAGTGAGTAAATAAATGTGATTACGTTAAAGTTTATAAAAGAATACAGTTCATGAAAGAAGAAAAACTTTCAGTTAATAATTTAGTGTGGATTTCTTGTCTTTTGCAACGTGATATCTACGTTAAATTTGAGAACGTACGATCTATCGGAAAATTCATTTCTCCTTCAAGCAATTACAGCAATACATCAAAAGTCATCGAACAAGGTAATGATAACTATTTTTTGACGTTATGTGAAAACAGATCTCGGGAAGTCAGAGGGACAGTGTGTCAAAGGAAATTCGTGAAAAGAGAGAAGTTTTTAGTGGGTAGGGAGTACCGAGTTGGTAATTCGACTTGGTACTCGAGTCCCACATAACTCACTGGATCGAAATGCATTTTCCCCTCTCTCGTAAAAAAGAAAAAAAAATTACAGGTGAGTGAGCGAATGAGAGAGAGAAAGAGACAGACAGACAGACAGACAGAGAGAGAATGTATGTGTTCGCATGTGTGTCTGTATGTGTATAGCGACCAGCTGATCGCAGCAGGCGCCCCGCGTAAGCACCCGCGTCTGACGGTGAATCGCGCCACCCTTGCCTGCCTCTTGTATTCGACCCGTCATACGTTAACTACTTCCTTTAATAATTCAAAAACTACGCTTCAAATCAAATTTTGGTAAAGGAAAAATTGTCTTAGAATGGTGTCAGGAATACGTCATTTTACAGACATAACGTTTTTCAGGATCGCCCTGTATACGGGCGCCCCCGCGGGTCCTCATTAAGGGAGGTGAGCAGCTCCTCCCAGGCCCTAGTCTTGGACCTATCGATGGCGACGCCGAGTGAGTGCCGGGCATCTCGATACTCCCCCCGCGCCTGCCCAATGCAGGCCTCACTACCATTCCTCCTCCGCAAACATCTCTGAAGCCGGCGTCTGGCCCGGACCGAGGCATCGCGGAGATTCGCGATTTCCTCGGTCCACCAGTACGCCGACTTCCTCTCACACCCCCTCCTAACCCTTGGCATCGAAGCGTCGCACGCCTCCCAGAGGGCTCTGCGAAGCCTCGATGCCAGCTCCTCCACTCCTTTCCCTTCCCAGGCCTGAGGGTCATCCCCCCAGACTCATAGTGAGGCATATCCGGGTTCAGCTTGGTGAGGGATTACCTGCGCTCCCCCTGAGTGTCCGCCCCCGTGGGTGGATGACGGGCGACCAAGCCGAGCTCGATGTACCTGTGATCCGACAGGGTCTCGAGCTCGACGGCCACCCGCCATCCCCCCACCATACGCAAGGCCGCAGGGGAGGCCCATGTCAAATCGACAATGAACTCCCCCTGGGGCCTCACGCATGTGGCAACAGACCCGACATTGAGCAGGGTCAACCCGAGTGACCCCGCCCAGTCCCGCAGCGCCTCACCGCGCCGATCCTCAGACGGGCAGCCCCAACTCCAAGATTTGGAGTTGAAGTCGCCCATCACGAGGACCGGCCCGGGGAGGCTGTTCCTAACCACCTCCTCTATCTCGCCAAGCTCGGCCTCAAACTGGGCCAGACTCAGCGAGGGGGGGAGGTATATGCCCACAACACAGGCGGTTCCCCACCACACCATCACAAAATGCCGACCCCTGGCACCCATCCTGCAGGGGGGCGACCCTACGTCGCCCCCCCGCACGACAGCCACCAGGGGTACAGAACCCCCCGCACACCCGCCCGGAAACCAGGACGGGTGGTCGGGGGGGGCCGCATATGGCTCCGACACCACGGCCAACCCACAACCACGCTCCGCCATCGTGTGCAGGAACAAGTCCTGCGCACGGCGGGCGTGGTTGAGGTTGGCCTGGAGAATGGATAGGGACGCTGGTTTACCTCTAGTCATCGTTTCCCGTCTCCATCTCCACTTCCTCCATCGACTCCTCCTTTTCCTTTCCCTTCCTTCCTCCTTGTCCATCCCTCGAGGGTCTCCGTTCTTTGGGCGGTTCCATTTGGGGCTGCTGCGGTGTTTTCTGCGGCTGCTGCTGTTGCTGCCGTCGCAGTTGTTGCCGCCGCTGCTGTTGCTGCTGCCGCAGGGGCGTCACGGCACTCGCCGCCTCCCGCCCAACCCCTCCTAAAGAGGGTGTGGCAGGATTCAGCGGAGCCCGCCCTAGCGGTGCAACACAGCTCGCGCCCCCGCTGCGGTGATCCGCCCCTCTCCCGGCCTCCGCACGCAGGAGGCAGTGAGGGGGGGGCCCGACACGTGACGGCCGTGTGGCCCAGCGTCCCACACCTGTAGCAGGTGCAGGACCTGTCCTCCGTACTGCCACACCTAGCGGCCACGTGCCCCTCCCTCCAGCACCTAAAGCAATGGGAGGGGCGCGCCGCCGCCAACCCCACCCTGGCCACCGTCCACCCTATCTTTACGCGGGCGGCCTTTGCCAAATCATCCGCCGTTCTAATAGGGCAGCGGACCCAAGCCACCCCCATCCCAAATGCGGGCCTGCTGATGGTGGCCTTTACCTCCTCAGGCCGGGCCACTCCCCTATCCACGATGGCGGCCATCACATCTTCCACCGTAACCGCCTCGTCCAGCCCGTGAATCCGCACCGCCGCCAGAGGCCTCTCCACTCGGACCGAGAAGTCCTCGGCGAAGACCCTCCGCATTTCCGCGGCGAGGGCCTCCGCCTTGGACTCCCTGTCCTCCTTCGCAGGACCCGGGATCTCGAGGACATACGAGCCCGTCAGCCCACGACGGGCACGCATGTCCTCGATCCCCAGACTACTAAGTTTTTCGGTGCCGATGCCCAGCCTCGCCTTTCGCAGGACTTCGGCATACGACCCATCGGGGGCCGTGATCGTGACCGCGGCCGTGGAGGGGGCCCTACTCCCCCTAATGGGGGGAGGAGAGCCGCCCCCACCCCCGCCACGTCCCGATCTCTTCCCTTCTGCCGGGCCCGCCGACGGCCGCAGGGGGCGGGGGGGCCCTGCTCGGTCCCCCCCCACCACCGTCGCGCACGTGGGTTCCGCAAACATCCTCTCTTCAACCTCCTTCCTAGGCTCTTCCTGGGGTTGGTCCAGTCCCTCCTTCGGCCGACCGAAATACTCCAAGAAGGGGACTGTAGATCCCTTCTTCTTCTTCTTCTTTTTCTTCTTCTTCCTCTTCCTCTTCGGTCCCCCCGTGTCTCCGTGCACCTCCGTGGCGGGGACTTCAGGGGCCGGAAGGTGACCGAATTCTGCCAGAGGGTCGGGTACAGGGGTCTGTGGCGCAGGCAGGGATCCCCACGATCCCCGTCTGCTGAGCCTCCCCAGCACCCGCTCCACGATCTTGCTGACCGTGGCCTCTATTTGTTGAAGGAGGGAGATACTCATCTCGAGTCCTCCCACCGCTCCATGCACGGACATACATGCGAATACATACATTCTCTTTCTCTCTTCTCTCTCTCTCTCTCATTCGCTCAATTACCCGTTTTTTTTTTTTTTTTTTACGAGGGGAAAATGCATTTTATGCATACTCACCGGTCGGTCCGGTGAGTTATGTGGGACTCGAGTACCAAGTCTAATTACCAACTCGGTACTCCCTACCCACTAAAAACTCCTCTCTTTTTACGAATTTCCTCTGGGACACTATCTGACTAACCAAGATCTGTTTTGACACAACGCCAAAGAATAATTATTGTTACCTTGTTCGATGACTTCTGCTAATTATTGCTGTAGTTTCCTGAGAAATAAATATTCCGATACATCGCACTTTCACTCAAATTTAACGTAGATATTACACGTTACAAAAGACAGAGACATCCACACTAAATAATTAATCGAAAGTTTTTCTTTTTATAAACTGTACTCTTTCGTAAACTTCAACGTAACCACATTTATTCACTCACTCGATAAAACGAGAATTTACTAAACTATCACTATCTCTATCACTAATCACTATCAATCATTGCCGAATAATCACCGTTAGCAATTAAAAATTCCTCGATGAAAGAAATACACGCGGACACACGTGTTATTACACGACGCGACGACGCAACAACGCGACGATATTTATTCGGCGGTAGCAAACAGCTGTAGTTATGTTAGGTTACGGTAGGTTAAGGTACTAACAGCGCTGCCGAACGTAATCATGTGTTTGACCGAAGAACGCGGCCAACATACAATATTAAACATTCAACGCGCGTATAATATTATTATTATCACACGATATACATACATCATATGATATTCAAAATTAATTAGAATAAATGAATGTTTTTAAAATATTGAATATTTTACTATTAATATTAAATATTAATTAAATATTATTATTGATATTAAATAAATAAATATTTAATATTAATAATAATAGTAAAATATTTAATATTAATAGTAAAATATTCACTCATTACTATTAATATTTAATATTAATAGTAAAATATTCAATATTTTAAAAACATTCATTTATTCTAATTAATTTTGAATATCATATGATGTATGTATATCGTGTGATAATAATAATATTATACGCGCGTTAAATGTTTAATATTGTATGTTGGCCGCGTTCTTCGGTCAAACACATGATTACGTTCGGCAGCGCTGTTAGTACCTTAACCTACCGTAACCTAACATAACTACAGCTGTTTGCTACCGCCGAATAAATATCGTCGCGTTGTTGCGTCGTCGCGTCGTGTAATAACACGTGTGTCCGCGTGTATTTCTTTCATCGAGGAATTTTTAATTGCTAACGGTGATTATTCGGCAGTGATTGATAGTGATTAGTAATAGAGATAGTGATAGTTTAGTAAATTCTCGTTTTATCGAGTGAGTGAATAAATGTGGTTACGTTGAAGTTTACAAAAGAGTACAGTTTATAAAAAGAAAAACTTTCGATTAATTATTTAGTGTGGATGTCTCTGTCTTTTGTAACGTGTGATATCTACGTTAAATTTGAGTGAAAGTGCGATGTATCGGAATATTTATTTCTCAAGAAACTACAGCAATAATTAGCAGAAGTCATCGAACAAGGTAACAATAATTATTCTTTGGCGTTGTGTCAAAACAGATCTTGGGAAGTCAGATAGTGTCCCAGAGGAAATTCGTAAAAAGAGAGGGGTTTTTAGTGGGTAGGGAGTACCGAGTTGGTAATTAGACTTGGTACTCGAGTCCCACATAACTCACCGGACCGACCGGTGAGTATGCATAAAATGCATTTTCCCCTCGTAAAAAAAAAAAAAAAAAACGGGTAAGTGAGCGAATTAGAGAGAGGGAGGGGGAGGGAGAGAGAGAGGGGGAGAGGGAGAGGGAGAGGGGGAGGGGAGGGGGGAGGAGAGAGAGAGAGAGAGAGAGAGAGAGAGAGAGAGAGAGAGAGAGAGAGAGAGAGAGAGAGAGAGAGAGAGAGAGAGAGAGAGAGAGAGAGAGAGAGAGAGAGAGAGAGAGAGAGAGAGAGAGAGAGAGAGAGAGAGAGAGAGAGGTCATACAAAACTCATTAAAAATTTATTTAATATACATAATATACATAAGCGTCTTGCTATACAGCTGTGACGTCCCGACCAATAATTTTCCTCTTTTACCATATAAGTGGATTCCTTCTTTACCTTATTAAAATTTGTGCAATTCCATCTAATTACAAAAGAGCAAGATTGAAGGAAATATTATCTTTTGTTACCATTAACATCATAATTACATTTATCCTTAGTTATATTTTAATTAATTTTAATTATATTTTAATTATTTTTTATTATATTTTAATTAATTATTTTAAATTATTATTTTAACTAAATTTATTAGAGTTATAGTATTAATTTTATAAGGATACTTATATAAAAAGAATTATAAGTTCATCAACGAATAATGCATTGTACAAGGGAGCGATATTGAAACGCCTTTAAGATTCGAGCGCTTTTATCTATTATGGAATAAATCATAACTATAAATAACGACCGTCGTCATTCCCTCGTTATGACATCATTTGTAAATTTTCGGTTAATTGAATATTCCACTTAAGTAATATCGAAATTAAGTAATAAGAGCAAAATTCAAAATTGTACATAGCCAAATTTGGAAAGAGGAACTAAGCCTGCAATAGAATTGTAATATTATTAAGAGGATTCGTTCATATATTTCACACGGCGACTTGCTCTCGCTAATCAGCTAAACATAACATCCGCATGCCAAGCTTTGGCCGATATTCCAACGGACAAAGAAGATGACGAAATTTACATTATCTAATCCCCCACCAAATCGTACTAAGGAGGACCAGCGTCTACCGGCATTGTCACGGAGGACCAGAAGTTTTTTCTCCGGCTTACAGTCAAGACGTACTCTGATTTTCGCTGATTGTTCACTGCATTATTCACTGACTTGATTGTAACTACTTACACTTTTATTCTATACAATATAAATGTATAGTTAATCGGAAAGTTCTACGAGAGATTTTACTGAGAACCACTCTTTACCGCCGAATTTTGAAATCCATTATCCATTGGAAAATTCACACTACGGGATCTTTGAATTTCGAGTGATACTTCTGACAGATCTAGAAGGAAGGAAGAATATTATATATTCTCCTAGTAAGTAAGGGATAATTAGAAACTAGGTGAGTTAAGATTATTTTAATCCGTTTTCTATCATATAATTATTATAATTAATGCCATTAATTTAATTTCCATTGAATTATTTAACATAATTTTGTCATTATTACTTTACTTGATATAATTATATTGTACGATTCATAATTATTACTATAATTTATAATTATTACTTCGATTTATAATTATTAATTATCCTATTATTTGAGTTCATTATCATTATTTGATTATTATCGTTTATTAATAAATGAAATGATTGAGTTAATAATATTTATATTAATATTGATTATTTTAATTTTATTCATTCTTTCGGCATTACTTTATGATCAATTGCGTTTTCTTATTTAATCTAATCATTTAATTATACTATATTATTTTATTTTATCTTTTTATTCTGTTTATTCTCATTTGGAATATAATTTTAAATTTGATAATAGATCATAATCTCCCTCATCCCCAGTAAACCCGGTGAATGCAGGGTGACTGAAAAAAGCGGGAGGCATTAGAATAAAATAATTAAGTTACCCATCTCGGTATTGTAGTTTTCTATCATTTTGTAAACCGGGACGTAACACAGCACTGGTGCTACCGACATTTCGTGCACATAGCACGGAACAGAACCAGAAATTGTGCACATTATATGTTACCCTCTGAGAACTTTCGTGGACATTGACTTTGTAGTTCATGTTCACGTTTTTTAGGTCCACAGAGGGCGTATCGCTTTCAGGGATCACCTAAAAGCGGGCCACCTCTCAGTCTTCTCTCTGGTAAAAGAAGTTAGAAAGAGAATATAGATTTTATTGACACCGTGTAGATAGAACTATAGTATGAAAACACAGTTCGAAAGTATTTTCCACACAAAGTATGCTTATAGTCCGAAATATGTAAACATAACAATAATACAGACTTAGGCTGTAGAAATATTCCTTGTATTTAGTACTTGCAAAACTCTTAATACGTGAACATGAGACTTCACGAGTTTCACCGTTTAACTAATAATTACAAGGAATTAGTTTCTTATTCTTTAATAATAATATTGCTGAATAAAATATAAATATAAACATAAATTTGAATATTTTTCTTTCTCCGACCACGCATATACTTAAATTTATATAGAATTTAATACAATTTAATATAATTAAAAAATATCACAAATGTATGTGTACACACACACACACACACACGCGCGCGCGCGCGCGCGCGGGGGTGCAAGGGGGGGCCTTTGGCCCCTCCTCCCGCAACCACCCCGCCGGTAGGGGACGCATTGCGAAGAGTTCAATCACAATGGATATATGCTGTAAGTTGTAAAGCGAGGTCCACCTTGCCCCTTGCACCCCCGCGCGCGCGCGCGCGTGTGTGTGTGTACACATACATTTGTGATATTTTTAAATTGTATTAAATTCTATATAAATTTAAATTGTATTAAATGTATTTAAAATTATTATTTTTTCATATAACAGCTAAAATAGTAGGTTTATGAAAAAAATGCATATAACTTTTTTTGTAGTTTTTCAGCGGCTTTATTTTCTGCTTAAAATGTTTTTTCTTAAATCAATATTTTCGGAGATAAAAAGCATTAAAATTGTAAAATTCTTTTGTTAATAACTTTTTAATAAACAACGAGCGACGGCTAAAACCTTTTGGATGTTACTCAGGGCAGTGACCTTGACAACATATGTCAAGGTCAAGGTAATCGAGGCGGGCTCCCTTCATCGACATATTTACCGATTTTCAGATGAAATAATTATTTCCCAAACGTTAAAAACATTACAGACATGTTTTTCAAATAATTTCACGTTAATTAAAAAAAAAATTTTTTTTTAAATATTTATGTCTGCTAACTATACGCTCAATTCATTTTAATTAATTATAAATAAACTATTATTTCCTAAACTATGAGAATCTATTCCTAAATGTGCCCAAACGATTCCCAAGCGATTGGTTTAATAGATGATAGGGAATATCAAATTTGTCTGCTAACTATGGGTTTGTTCTTTTTAGCTGCACTGCTACACTAGTGCAATAAGTTAAAAAAAGACAAACATACTTTCTTTCACTCTAACTAATTGCACTAGTGCAGCAGTGCAGCTAAAAAGAACAGGCCCTATATGATCGTGTGTTTCGTACTACTCAGGGGATCGATTGTGTATCACACAACTTGGTGAAAATTACAAAAGTGAGCAAATGTACTAGAATATTTATAATTTCATTAGTCAATATCTAGTAAATTTGCTCACTTTTGTAATTTTCACTTAATAATGTGATACACAATTGACTCCCTGGTAACTAAATTGCATAGTGTTGTCAACTTTTAAACCTTTCCTTGGTGGTGTTCCGATTCTCCACTTGGAGTGCGTTCGAAAATATCCTCTGAGTCCCGATCTACAATAGATAATTTAAGCCCTAAGCCTTAAGAAATTGACCAATCACAGCCGAGTATTCTCTTCATATTTAACTGTGATTGGTCAATCTCTTAAGGCTTAAAACTTAAATTACCTATTGTAGACCCGGCCTGAGTGCCTTGACTCTCCCAAAGATCGTTCGAAAATACTTCGAGAGCTTTCGATGGATTGCTTGTTGTTGCGTTCGAAATCACCCCACACAACATGCATGTCTTGAAGACGTCTTAAACATGTCTTTCTTATGACGCCTTTAAGACTTGTCCAATTGACGTCTTTCTGATGTTTTTAAGACATTCAATTTAAGACGTATTTTTTTAAACGTCTTAAAGATGCCTTTCTTATGACGCCTTTAAGACTTGACCAATTGACGTCTTTCTGATGTTTTTAAGACATTCAATTTAAGACGTATTTTTTTAAACGTCTTAAACATGCCTTTCTTATGACGCCTTTAAGACCTGACCAATAGACGTCTTTCTAACGTCTGTAAGACATTCAATTTAAGACGTATTTTTTTAAACGTCTTAAACATGCCTTTCTTATGACGTCTTTAAGACCTGACCAATAGACGTCTTTCTGATGTTTTTAAGAACATTTACTTTAAGACGCCATTTTTAAGATGGCCGCGGTGCCAGGCCAGCCAGGCATTAGACGGGGTCGAGTTGGAAAATAAATTATTCCATTTACCAAAGTTGAGCAGTGCTTTGCACAGGTAAGAATTAATGATATTTAAAGCCGGGTCTGCAATGGCCATAGCATAAGGTTGTAAGATGTAAGCGAAATAACCAAATCCATTTCCTATGGATTTCGTGCGTTCTACGGTGGTCTCGCATACGCAGTCACGGAAGAATTCTGCGTTCTTAATTCTTATTGCGCGTCCGCCGTAGAACATACATAGAGCCCATTCTACAATGGCAGTAACAAGACTGTAGGAGTAGAGATTAAATCGTTTTTAGTGAAGTAAAGAAGAAGAAGTAATGAAATAGACAATTCTCATTTTGTACTACTATTACCTTAGAGTACTAATGAGAATTTCTATTTCGTTACTTCTTGTCTTTACTTCATTAGAAACAGTTTATTCTTTACTCCTACAGCCTTGTTATTGCCATTGTAGAATGGGCTTAGGGCGTGTTCCAAAATTCACTGCCAGCGCTGAAAATCTTTAGTTCACGTTACGTATATTATATATTTTCAGCACTGGCAGTGAATTTTGGAACATGGCCATAGTAGGAAATGGATTTGGTTCATTTCGCTTACAACTTTATGCTACGTTATATATATATATGTATATGTATGTATGTGTAAAAAAATTAAACTCTATATTGTAAAAAAATATATTAATTATCTTTTGTATATTTTTTTTGCAGCATTATGACAACATATGAAGATTTTATTCAACAAAATTTTATTCAACAAGATTGTGACGGTGTGCGTTCCATAAATGGAATGCTTGGCCATCATCGCGTATTGATACTACTAGACTAGTTGTACTATTGAAAACTTTGTATCAACCAATTAAGGAACAAGTAGATCTTCCGCCAATTCAATATGATCCAGTTTTATGTACAAGATCTACATGCAGAGCTATTTTAAATCCATTATATCAAATAGACTATTGTGGTAAGTAATAAGGTATTATAAATGAATAGAACAAAAATCATTTTTTATTTATCACAAGAAACATTTTGAAAAATATTAAAGTAGTTTATTTCTATTAGAAATTAAAGTATATTTTAATGTGTTTCTTTATTACGATATATTTACATTCATATTCTTTATTATTCTTTATACTTCATTTAAATTCGTATTTTATTTAATGCATAATTCTCTTGTAATTTTCTGTCTATATCATATAAGATAATTTAAAAAATCAAATTATTTATTAGGAGCATATAGTATTCATAAAAATATTGTAAAGATATTTTTATATTTCAATAAATTCTAAATTTGTGTTATCATTATATATTATTTTTTTTAAGTTACATTATAATACACATATTGTGAGTTATATTAATAATTATGAGAAAAAAACTTTGCAAAAAGAATTTATGAGGAAATTCTTCGAAATAAGAAACAAAAAGGAAATATATTTAAATGATCAAAATGTATGCATTTATTTGAATAATAGTGTTATATATGTGTTATATATGTTGAATAGTTATATTATGAAACAAATATTTTTGATTTTACTTTTTTTAAGATTTGATTCTTTTCGAACATTTTTTTTATTATCATTTATTGACATTACATGATTTATTATAGTTTTTATTATATATAAATTTATGATATATATATATATATATATATATATATATATATATATATATATATATATATGTTACTTATATATTACTTTAAATATTATTGTATCTCAGTCCAATTGTATGTATTTATATGTATTATTTAGCGTGCCCAATGTTTGCCATCAATATTTTTACTTTTTGCGGATACATATGTCTGGATGATGAAGAATTAGAGGCACTTAAAGATTCATTACAAATGTCATTGTCTCTGCTTTCACTCAATGCTCTTATTGGTCTTATCACATTTGGCAAAATGATTCAAGTTCATGAATTAGAAGCACAAAGGATCTTCAACCAAAACAAGTTCAAGATATGTTAGGTACGAATAGAATAAGTCCCAAGTTATATTTACTATATTAGTCATTGTTCTTCATTATTACTTTATTGCATTTTATTCACATTACATTTTGATAGGTATAGGTAGACTAATTCCTGGACAAAATCCAAATCAACCAAGAGGACCTGGTGCGTAACTATTGCCAGCTGCTAATCGCTTTTTGTAACCAGTACATAAGTGTGATATGAGACAGTTCGACAGATCTTTTAGGAGAACTGCAACGTGATCCATGGTCTGTTGGGCCAGAGAAACGTTCATTGCGATCTACAATTGTGGCATTAGCAGTCGCCACGGATCTCTTAGAAGCTAGTTATGCAAATACTGATGCTAGGTATTTATATGTTGTAATATGATGTATATATGTTATGTTTTTCATTGTAATCCTACATATAATGCTATCAATGTATTTAAGGATTATGCTATTTGTTGGCGGACCATGTTCTCAAGGACCTGGCCAAGTTGTAACTGATGATTTATGACAACCAATCAGATCACATCATAATATTCAAAAAGATAATGCTAAGCATAAAAAGGCAATTAAGCATTATGATACACTTGCATCACGTGCTGCAACTAATGGCCATAATAGATATTTATAATAGATATTTATTTTTGTGCTCTTGACACCAAACTGGTTTATTAGAAAGGCGACAATATTGCAACTCTACTGGTGGTCATATGATGATGGGGGATTCATTTAATTCTTCATTATTCAAACAAACTTTTCAACGAATATTTGCTACAGATGCCAAGGGTGATTTGAAAATAGCATTCAATGCAATCTTAGAAGTAAAAACATCTCAGAAAATTAAAGTTCCTGGAGCAATTGGATCTTTTGTATGTCAGTGGGAGAAAGGATCAAGTGTTGGAGTACTACAAGAAGTAGGCTTACTTGTCAGTGGAAATTTTGTTCATTGACACCATCTACAACAACAGCATTATTCTTTGAAGTTGCAAATTAACATACAGCCCCAATTCCGCAAAGTGGAAGAGGCTGTATTCAATTCATTATCCAATATTAACATAGTAATGGACAAAGGCGAATTAGAGTTACTACTATT
Organism: Camponotus vicinus; assembly: GCF_025532165.1. Taxonomy (NCBI): domain Eukaryota; kingdom Metazoa; phylum Arthropoda; class Insecta; order Hymenoptera; family Formicidae; genus Camponotus; species Camponotus vicinus. The sequence continues at coordinate 12,249,330 of NW_028141950.1, read as the reverse complement.
GCAAGAAAGTAAATATATTTTTTATTATACATTATATGTATATCATAAATATTTATAATATCATAAATAATAATATATCATAAATATTTATGATGTTATAGGGATATCTTTAATTATTAGTTGGGCAGATGAATCATCATCTTTGCATCATGTAAGCATAGAATTTGAGGAAGCAACAGCTGTTTTTATGTCACGTTTAACTGTATTTCGAGCAGAAAGTGATGATGGTCCAAATGTTTGAAGATGGGTTGATCATATTCTGATTAGACTTGTTAGTAGTTTCTATCATTAAAATTGTGCCCAATTACACTTAATATAAAGCTTAAACTTAATATATTTATACATATAGATTTACACATAAATATATATTTTATCTATTTTGAGGTGTAAAATCTTATTATTGCAGTATCAAAAATTCGGAGAATATGCAAAAGATGATCCAACTAGCTTTAGATTGGCAGAAAATTTTTCCTTGTGTCCACAATTTATGTATCATTTACGCAGATCACAATTCTTCAAGTATTCAATAATTCCCCAAATAAAACTAGTTTTTATAGGTAAGTTGTTATTTGTATAAAACACATGATATATTTAAAACTTATTGATACTTTTAGGTCTCATATTTCATATATCAATATATATTTTTTGACATTCTTTTTAACTGAAAGAAGAAAGGAGCATCTCAGATAAAGTTTTCATTTATCTTATGATAGCAGTCATTTGTCATAAGTTGCTAGTGTATTCGCAATATATACTGTGTCCATTTTGTGTGCAACATTCAATTTAATTTCAAATAACTGCATTATTGCATATTTGCAATATTTGCAATAATGCAGTTATTTGAAATTAAATTGAATGTTGCACACAAAATGGACACAGTATATATTGCGAATACACTAGCAACTTATGACAAATGACTGCTATCATAAGATAAATGAAAACTTTATCTGAGATGCTCCTTTCTTCCCATCTTTCATCGAGTGCGATTGTGATTGTGGTTGTGCATTAAGTGAAAATTATATAAAATAGTTTACAATGAATGAAATTTAATAACACTGTGATGAACAGTATAACTAACAAAATGAACTCACAGACTTTATATTTACAGATGTTGACATTACTGATGAGGAATGGTTGAACGAAAGTTTAGTAGGTGATTACGTGTCTTGCGGTAATGCTAATGTGCGTGATGATGGTAATAGGCTTAATAATGACAATGTGCCTGATAATAATAATGATGATGATGATATTGGTGACAATATGATTAGCCCCGATAATGTGCTTGACGGTGATGACATGACAACTTTCAATGCCAACGGCAATCAGTTGGAAAAATGCTATGGTATGTATTAAACTTTATTCTTTATTCTTCCTTCTTAATTATATCGTTATATTGTACTTATAATAGCAATATGTTATATGTACTTAATTTCGTATGTATGTACTTGTGTAAAATAACTAAACAGATAATTTTAATGATACTTATAAAGAGAAATAAATATTTTTCTTTTTTATCTTATACAGATGCGTGTCGTATCGAACAAAAAATTATTAAAAATCTCATACAAAGGAATACGAGACAGTTGGAGATAATAATAAATTTAATAAATAACGCAGGACCAGCTAATACAATATATAATAATGACGAAGTCCAATTATTGCCGGAATTTCCGCTATCAACAGTTGACGAATTTTTCAAATTTGACACGGATCTCCAAAAGGACAGAGAGATTCGGAAACAATTAGTGAGTACTTTTCTGTTTTTGCGTCCATTTCTTTTTTCTTCTTCTCTCTATTTTTAAATGTGAAATAAATGTATATTTCTATAATTCAATCAACAACAAAAATTCTTTTGTAGAGATAAAAGTAGAAGACAAAATCTAGATATTGAATATACTGGGTGTCACACTAATTAATTCCTCTCATTATTTTGTACATAAAAGTATTAAGATAAGATAATTGGTGTAAAAAAAACACATAGTTGTTTCGAAAAAAAAATATGTAATTTGCAATTAACAATTACAATTTTTTCTTAAAAATAACTATGTTTTCTTTACACCAATTGATTCCTCTCATTATTTTGTACATAAAAGTATTAAGGTGAGGTAATCGAAAAATGAATATTTTACGATTACCTCACCTTAATACTTTTATGTACAAAATAAGATATTTTACGGTTTATATAAAATTAAGAAACGATTTCAAGCCTCATAACTCTACAAGTACTTAATGAAAACTAACTTAATTATAGTGTTTTGGAAAGCTCTCGAGATAAGCTACAAGAATAATAACGCAATGAAAAATAAATGGTTCCATTTAAGAAATTGAAGGACAACCTTCACATGATCTTGACAACGCTATTCAAGGTCGTACTAATATTACTGTGCATTATTTGAAACCCTATAACTTTTATACAAAACATTTTTGTCTGCCGTTCTCGGTTTTCGAGATATTCGGCTGATACGGGTGGTCTGACACACCCCGTATATATATATATATATATATATATATATATATATATATATATATATGTGTGTGTATATATGTATATATGTATATATGTATATATGTATATATGTATATATGTATATATATATATATATATATATTTATTTATTTATTTATTTATTTATTTATTTATTCATATAATAAAAACAATTGTGAAAAATAAAATAATGAAAATAATAGGCTCAACATAATAATAAATTACTAAGGGGTAAAAAGGCAAATAAAAATCAAAAGACACGCGGTTATTAGTGCGCAAATTTAGATATATAGTATAAAATATTTACTTAAATTTACTTAAAGCGTAATATATAACATTCTTTTAAATTTTATTACAATTTTTGCTGCCTTTTGTCGCTTAGTAATTTTGAAAGAAGCTCTTAAAATATATTAAATTCATGTTTCCTTTTTCTTCAAGCGGCTTAAATTGAAAATATTATTAAACATTTTTGTAACATTCTGTTATAGAAAAGGAAAATTGCAAAAATTGGAGGAAACACTTTCGTTCACAAGACAAGGAATATTATAAAATACACATTATCGGATGAATTGTGCCGCAAATTATCATGGACAGGCCAAAAAGGATCAACGGCAATTAAGAACACAAGTTTTGTCACAGTTATTATGGGTAATTATTATTTCTTTAAGATATATTTTTATTTCTCCTTTTTATGTAATATTGTTTAAAAATAGTTGCACCTTTAATGTATTCGAACATCAGTATTCGAGATAGTATCTAACATATGCTTAGATGTAACGTGCACTTTTAACTTTAAATTTTTCTTCAGAATTATTAATAAGATCTTACTTCAAATTTCGTTCAAATATTCTTCTACACTTTATACTCTTTCCAATTTTTTACGGATCAAAATTTTTATATTCTTTCCAAAAGTTGCAAACGTTTATAGCTATACTTTACTTCATGACTACCCTATTCTAACTATTGGAATTAAAGCACAAAATATTTTAATAATTATGTAACAAATCGTTTTTCAGCATACGTTTCGGACGACGAAAAAAGTAATATGCACGATATTAAAAAGACCATCCAAGAATGGTTACGACATGCGGGAGATCGCCTCAACTATTTAAGAAACAAGAAGAAAAAGGTTGGTAAATTATTGAAAATTCCATACGATATTATTTAAAAAACAATAGGGCTGTATAATGTTGCTGCATAACATTTTTAGTGTTGAAAATGAGAAAACATTGAAATTAATATATGTTTTTTAATATATGTAAATGTATATCTTAAATCATATTTCACTTATATATTTAATTTTGTGTGTGTGTGTGTGTGTGTAAAAAATTAAATTCTATATTGTAAAAAAAAATATATTAATTATCTTTTGTATATTTTTTTACAGCACTATGACATATGAAGATTTTATTCAACAAAATGAAGATTGTGACGATGTGCGCAATGGAATGCTTGGTCATCATCGCGTATTGATTCTACTAGACTAGTTGTACCATTGAAAACTTTGTATCAACCAATTAAGGAACGAGTAGATCTTCCGCCAATTCAATATGATCCAGTTTTATGTACAAGATTTACATGCAGAGCTATTTTAAATCCATTATATCAAGTAGACTATCGTGCAAAATTATGGATCTGCAATTTTTGCTCTCAGAGAAATCCTGTAAGAAAAAATTCTATCCATTTTCTTTTAAACTAAATCATTTTAGCTAGACTAGAGTTTAACTTAATTAGATTTAAGCTAGCAATTGTTCAATTTTGGAAGTAAATTCAGCAGAATAGTAAGCTATAGGTCCTTGATAAAAATGACTAAAATAATATGATTTAGATTGTACAGATCATAAGATTTCAATCTTGTATTATAGTATGTATGTATATACACAGCATATATATGCTATACACATAAATGAATAGAGTAAAAATCATTTTTTATTTATCACAAACATTTTGAAAAATATTAAAGTAGTTTATTTCTATTAGAAATTAAAGTATATTTTTATGTATTTCTTTATTATGATATATTTACATTCATATTCTATTCTTTATTACTTCATTTAAATTCGTATTTTATTTAATACATAATTCTCTTGTAATATTCTCCTCTCTATATCATATAAGATGTAATTTAAAAAGTAATCGTAAATTATTTATTAGGAGCATATAGTGTTCATAAAAATATGTATAAATATTCAAAATATAATAAAGAAATGAACTTAAGATGAGTTTTGTTATTTATTATAGAATAAATCAATAAATCAATGCAGCTATTTTACCGACCGAATTACGCACGTCTAAAAGTCGTCTTAATTGAAATGTCTGAGACGTCTTTATAACATCCTGAGTGAGACATTTAATTATATCTTGATTGGGATGTCTTGAGTGAGACGTCTTAAAACAATGCCCGATAGATATCTTAAATCGGGACATAAGACGTCTTAAAGACGTCATAAAGATGTAATTCTGATAACTTCTTAAGACGTCTTTAGAAATTTCATGACGTCTTTAAGACATCTTTAAGACGACATAATGTTGTGTGGGACACTCGATCCACTTCGAGAGTAATTTTTCTCCCTATCTCTTGAAGGTAGGGAAAAAAGGGAATTGTGAGTTCGCGGGAAAAAACAAATAACGAGTTTGCGAGAAAGAAAGATATGTCGTCTATGTCGAAATAAAAATTGATTTATCAAGGTACCTGGTTATTAGAGACCAAATAAAATTGTGACTACACATAGGGTGCTTTCCAGCAAGGAACACAGGCGACACTGTGTGGCACAGTGTCAGACACAGTGTTTGTTTTCCAGCAAGGTGACACAGTGCGACACACTCAAACACTGTGCATGAGTGTTTGTTGGAACGCAAAACTCGACCATTGCGGATTACATTAATATTTTCACTAGAATTTTTCACTAGGATAATTTTAAAGTGTGAAAGCAATAAAATACCCATACAGCACCGCAAGATAGCAATAACATTGCAGCAACATTTTTCTGCAAGATTGCAACATTGTAGACCCAGATAGCCAAATGCAATGAGGTTGCTGTCATGTTGCCAATAATTGTTGAAACAACTAATTTTAACAAACTAGAGACAAGGTGAGACAGCATTATGTCTGTTACGTTGAACTCACTTGAATTCATGTGCTAATAACAACAAATTGATTGCAACGTGTCAGCATATTGCTGACATGTTGTAGACAACGTAATATACCAATATTGCAGACCATTTGCTTCGTTAATTGATTGCATGCAGATATATAGCTGCATTCGTAACGCATTCTATTTCGATGTCAGCAAGTATACTGCAAATATATAATAATACATGCGATGCGTTTGTTTGCTGAATATGTCATATCAAGCTTGGCTATCTGGGGAAAATGCTGCTGCAACGTTGTTATGATATTGCAGCAACATTAAAATGTCCGCCTACAGAAATATTGCAATATAATATTGCAGTAATATAGCAAATATAATATATATGCAATAATACTTTATATATATATTTATCGGCATAATATCCCCAGATAACCAAGCTTATGACATATTCAGCAAACAAATGCATTGCATGTATTATTATATATTTGCAGTATACTTGTTGACATTGAAATAGAATGCGTTATGAATACAGATATATGTTTGCTTCTACATGCAAACAATTAACGAAGCAAATGGTCTGCAATATTGGTATATTACGTTGTCTACAACATGTCAGCAATATGCTGACACGTTGCAATCAATTTGTTGTTATTAGCACATGAATTCGTGTGAGTTCAACGTAACAGACATAATGCTGTCTCACCTTGTCTCTAGTTTGTTAAAATTAGTTGCTCTAACAATTATTGGCAACATAACAGCAACCTCATTGCATTTGGCTATCTGGGTCCTTAATATATGAAAAAGGTAATAAGAAAAATTAGGCTTATAAGAGTTAGGTGCAAGGATCTAGGTATGTATAGATTTTCTGTATTATAATAATAATGAAATTATAAAATGTAACTTTTTGGTGCACATTCGACTCTCTTTATTAGTGACAGAGAGTTCATTGAAGAGAGTCGAATGTGCATCAAAAAGTTTGCATTTTATAATTTCGTTATTATTATAATACAGAAAATCTATATACATACTAGATCCTACACCTGGGTTTTATATAAGCCTAATTTCTTATTATTTTTCGATTGAATGTCATTATAGAGTTTACACATTTATTTAATTTTAACATGTAAAGTTAAACTATTTTAAAACTTATAGAATTCGAAATTTTAGAATAGTATAAAATTTTATCATTAAAGCTATATTGTTTGACCTATACATGTTGTAAATATATAAATATTATATTAAAAAATCTGAATAAATATGTAATAATAAATAATAGTCTGATTAAATATATATGTATATTTATTTATTTATGAAAATACGTATAATATATTATATTACATATATACTTTTAATAAACTATATGTGTATACAACAAAAATAAATGTCTATCTTTGGCTGAACTATACGTGTATATTACGTATATATATATTTAATAAAATATATAATAAACTATATGCATACATAATACAAAAATAAAGTGTCTATCTTCGACTGAACTATATAAAATAATAAAATAATAGATACGACAAAATAAAATAATGACAAAATAATAATTACGAATATATGTATAAAAAAAGGACATTGCACATGTTAGATAATTTTTATTTATCCGAATCCTTTTCTTCATTTTTTTGCCTTAGTATTCGTATAGAAGCTTGCGCAAGCCACTTGGATACATATTCCCCAAATTCGTTTTCCGTTATTTCTTTATATAATATACGAACAGCTTCTGAAATATATCCAAATATTTAACATATGTTTTAAATATTAATCAAAGTATATTTAGAGTTCTAAATAAAATAATATGTGTAAATAACTCGTAAACAGTACATGTAGAGAAAATATCAGAGGGAGTCGATTGTGTATCTTGAAATGAGGTAAAAATTACAAAAGAAAATTCACTAGAATATTTACGATTTCATTTGTTGAAATCTAGTAAATCTGTTCACTTTTGTAATTTTTACTTCGTTTCAAGATGCACAATCGATATATATAACAATACATAATATTATAATATTAAAGTGCTTTTTGATTATTTTAAAGTCAACTTTGATGATTTTTTTTCCAATATAAATAAATTCCTCAAGTTATTTTGCATATAAAAGAATTGAGGTAACAAATAATTTTAATCTTTACATTAATATAGCTATCTTATGTTTCTCTCAAAATCTCAAAAGTTTAATTTTAATAATCGTTTCTTTTAACGACTGTTTACGAATTATTGATGTGAATATTATTTTATTCGGAATTCTTGTATTTATGTTTTGATGTTTATATATGTCATCATCAGCTATATCTCGTTTATTTTTTTATATTTTTCAACAAAAAATTTTAATTATCAACTTTTATAAAAAAGAATATAAACTTCAAATATGTGTTCTGAACAGTATACTTTTTATTAAAATTAAATCGGGTTTTTTAGAAAAAATGTCCAAAAAAGCATATATTTTTAACTTTCCTAAATAGCCTTTAAGAATAAAATTAAAAAATACTTGCGTATAATCACTCTTGAAAGTCTTAAATCTTTGAAACACTGTTTATTTCTCTTTCCATTCCAACTGAAATGTGTAACTAAATTATCCGTTATTGCCTTTTTCAATATATTTCGTATCATACTATGAGCACTATTTTCACCAACAAGTTGAAAGATCTTAAGCTGAAATAAATTGCCACATTGATAAATACTACTTACAAAGAGAGATATTCCATAATAAAATTTGATAACTTTTGTATACATACTACATCTTCCTTAAATCTCATCTCTTGCAATTGTTCTTCAAACAATGTTAATTCTGATAATGTGCATATTGGGAATTGTATGTTGTTTTCTTGTATAATGGAAGATTAATTTTGATATTGTATTTTTTCTTGAAATATTTCTAATTTATTTTCAATAGTATCCAATTTGTATAACATTCTGTTTAATTTTCCTAACATTAATTTCTTAAATTCTGTCATAAATTAATATTATTTAATTAATAGTTAGAGATATCATATTGTGTTTACTATTATATATATCATGCAATAAATATATTGTTGTGTATTTTTACATATGAAATATATAAAGAATTATAAATATTTTAAAACTTATACCATGAGTATAGATTTTCTTTTTCTTTATGTAAAGTAGAATTTTTTACAAAAGGCACATTATCTGTAACAGTTTCGTTAGCACTAATATCTGGAAGATAATTGAAAAGTAAGTATTAGTATTTTCTCTTGAATATCGATAATATAAGATAATGTTAATAAATTGTAACTATATAATGATCACCGTTTCTGTTTTCTGCATTAAACGATGTGTTTTCACATAATATATTTCTTGTAAGTTGTCTAGATGTATTCTGTAGCTCTTTGTCGGATGACACAAAATTTTGTTTCTGTGGAAGAGAGCAGGCAGAATTTTTTCTCGTGTAACATTATTTTCTTTATATAAATATAAATCTTCTACAGAGAAAGAAGAAGACATATATTTTTTAGCTTTCAAACGCCTTCTCTTCTTTTCTTTTTCTTTTAATTCGTTTGACGATATATTTGTTTCAATATTTGATGTATCTTCTGCTAAAATTAATTTTTGCTTACCCTCTTCATAAGTATCTAAATAATTTAAAGAATAAAAGTGTTAAAAAATATAAAAGTTACTAATAATATAAATACATAAAAAATTTGTTTTATGTTATTTAAATACAATAGAACAATAAGGCTTTAGATAATATAAGATACAATTAAAACGGACAAATGAGAGCCGGGTGCGCTGGTTGGAAGACGTGAGTTAAAAAATTTTTATTGAAAAAAGAAACAAGTGTTGTTGCTTCTCTGCGCTCCAACTACAGCGCGTTGGTTCTTATGTCATTTTCTTTTTAATTTTTTGATTACTTAAGCCAAATCTCTAATTATTAAAAAATTTTTATAAACTTCTTGTTCGATGTAATATATTTATTTTAATCTGCATACATTTCGGTCCTTGGATTGGACCATTTTCATGTAAAATTAAAAATTAAGAGAAATTAAAAGCTGAGCGTGTCGAACGAGCCGCAATTGTCGGATGATTACTAATGAATCATCAGTACGATTCGCTCAACATGCTCAGCCTTTAATTTGTCGTCATTTATAATTTTGCACTTAAGATGGTCCAATTCCAAGGACCGAAAGGTCTACAGATTAAAATAAATATGTTACATCGAATAAAATGTTTATAAAAATTTTTTAACTGACGTCTTCTATCCAGCGCATCCGACTCTCCCTTGTTAGTTTTAGCTTTATCTCTCTCTCTCTTTTACTTTATATTATTTACTTACTTGCAATGCCAAAAACTTTCTTTACTGGTAGTACCTTTCAATCTGACTTTGCTCTTGGCATCTCTCTTGTTATGATTGCTTTATTAATACGAAATTTTGTCTTGAAATGACTAGGCCAAATACTTGATAATGTATCTGCGTTGAACCATGTGGCAGGTATTAACCGCAGACCATCATTAAATTCCGCAATAATATATTTCTCGTTATCCATTCTTCTACCGCACAATGTACGAAATTATATAGAAATTATATTTTATATCTTATTATAGAAATATATATATTATATTACGCACAAAATTATGTTTATTATTATTAAGTGGGAAAATAGCAAAAGTATTTTTTGTATCATTCCCATATGGAATTTTCCATGCCTTACACAAAACATCCGTAAATGGCCAAGAATAAAGGTTATTATTACATACTGTCATCACTTTAATATTAAAATCGCTGGATTGGCATGGTAGTTTATATAAATTTTTTACATAATTTAATTTTGTACCAATAAGGCAAATTTCTTTATCCTTTTTTTGTATAATATTCAGAATTAAAATGCAAGTACCATTTCTTAGTAGACAGCAATTATTAGAAGAACTTCTACAATTAATAGTAAATTTTCCATTCGATATTATGAGATACTGACAAAGAGATTCAACGTCAACATTATTAGGTACTGGACCATTTTTGTGCAAATTTTTACATGAATATGTTTTATTATTATTATCATGTTCTGCAAATAAGGAATTACAATTTTCAATCTCATTATACCTTCTAATCAATTGTTGTAATGGCTTTTCATTTTTTCGTAATCGTCTCTTTATAAATGTCATATAATTCTCCAAACGAAATACACTAAAATTATCAAGTGAACCATACAGTCTTACGTCAGAACATATATATGTAAAAGATTATGTACATTATGTGATATATAATGTTTACCGTATAATATTTCAAATGATTCAACAAAATGATGAAGTAAAGCTTCTGCAAAATTTATTAATTCTTCTTGACATAAATTTACGACGCGTAAGAATTGTTATAGCTGCATGTAACGTGAGGAAATGAATATATATTTTTTCTTGTAATATATTTCTCAATACAACAGGATCTGTATATAATAAAAAATTTCTGAATTCTGTAGCTTTCCATTGCTTAACATCTCTTATTGATCTGGGTCTTCTAACAAAATCAATCGGTGTAGTATTCCTGAGTAAAATCAGTAAATGTGATATTTTATTAATATATCTTGCACTTAAACGTACAGAAAGTAGACCTTTCATCCAAAGTAGTATCATTTTTTTCATAACTCCTAAACATATCAAGTGCATATAATTTAATGGAGTATTAGTTAAAGGTAGAAATTTGGGAACATTATTTAAAATAGAAAAACTAACTTGAAAATCTTTATAAGCATTAATTGCAAATAACACATTTGTTCTTAAAGAATATTTTTTTTTTATATGGAAAGCAGATTCTACCATTTACATATTTGCCTTTAATTAAACATTTAGTACAACTATTAAACCCGGTATGACCTTTTATACATAATACAAAAGATTTAGCAGGTGCATCGCATATTAAAGCATATAATGAAATTATAATTACGTTTCCATTATAAATATAACCATTATTAATTAAATCAATTAAATCGTTAACTAAAAGTTGTAGAAAAACATTAGAATTACTAGGTTTTTTATATCCAAAATATGCACTAATAAGATATACTGTCATATTTACAGTATTTGAGCATAAAATAGTCCAAAAGGATGCTTGTGATGATTTTGCTAGTGGCACACCGTCAATATTTATTATTAAGTTAAGACATTTATCATTATTTTTTAATAATAGCATCTTTTTAATAATATTGTGCAAGCCAAAATAAAAGTATTCCCCTTCATCTACTTTTAATATATTCGTTTGTCTTGGAGTTTGTAATAAAGTTTCGTGTATCTAAAGGTATGTTATAAGATACATGTTGACTCAAAATTTTCAACAATGCATTGCATTATGGGGAATATTATATGATACAACCCATGCAGCTATATCATTTCTTAATTTATTTTCATTGTTATCATCATTCTCATCTATTTCTTTTATAGACTTTGTTGTGGTTCTTGTTAGTTTTATATAATGTCTAAAGCCGTTATGCCTTATTATTATGTCTTCAATACGCGAACAGTCCGAAGTAGTGATAGAAGATTCAAGCACGTCGTTTATGCTTCGTTCACATCGACCACATCCATGCTTCTCCGACGGTCCGTCTTTCGGTCGTCTCTTATGACGTCTTCTTACTGTGGTGTCGTGTGCACAGTCGTGCCGTGTGCATGCTATGTGCTATGTCGCCTCTGCACGCTATCGTGCGAGCAATCGCTCTTGGTTGCGCAGTTCGTCAATCAGTAGCGTAGTGCTTAGCGCCTGTCAAAGGGCGCAATATACCCAACAGACTTGATTTTCAGTTATAGAATTAATTAGAAAATCATCACAGTTATTATTGTTCTTTTGAATATTATAATCATAAAACTTGTCACAATCTCCTGAAGTTGTAGTATCAATATGTACTGTGTTATTACTATGTGCATTGCAAATATCGACCTTAGCAGCAGTTTTATTATGTACATCTAAATGAAAAGTATGTTTAGAAAAAGTGTTGACAGTATGATAATCTAAAATTGGTTCTGAATAGCCAGCGAGATCTATTTCTGTATTATTAGTAATAATCCGTCTACTATGACGTTTGGAAACAAATCTTTTGTGTGCGTTATACATATTTCTTAAGAAGTATAATAATTAATTATTATGAATATATCATACACTGAAACAAAATGTATTTCATTAATATTTGAAGAATATTCACAAAGGCTATACACCCAGTAAGCAAAATGTTAGCAGGTTGGCAGCAGATTGGCAGTAAATTCGATCAGAATCCCACACCAGAATCATAGCCATCTGTGTCCGCATTAAGCTTTTGTTTTGGTGACAGTCTGTAAAACATAACCTGTCAACAAACTGTTCGGCAGAAACCGAGCAGGATCTGCGCGATGCAATTTGATGTTAGATTGCCAGCAGAAACCGAGCAGAATCTGCGCATGCAACCTGATGGCAAATTGACAGCAGAAACTGCACAAGATTTGCGCTTACTTTTATTAATATTATATAAATGCAACAAAATTGATTATTACAAGTGCTAAATAAGAATATTATTGGCAAGTTAATTACAATTTTCTTCTAAAATGACATATATGTCATATGTTATATCGTAATATATGTTAATGTAATATATGTTATATCGTAGTTATATCTCATATAGCGAAGGACTAATTAAATTAAATTAAATTAATAAAGTAAATGATAAAAGTAAATGTAACTTGTAAAACTGGAGATGTAATTTATTTAGAATTAAATTCTTGCTTTATGCCTCAAATAGGCAGTACATGAATAATTTACCATTTATCATATTGATTCCAATCAGTTTAATATTCTGAATTTCATCTGCTTGTATCAGATATCAGAAATTAAAGTGATAGAAATTAAAATGATAATTACTATATTTTTAGTATTTTATTCATATTCGCGACTTTATATATATTTCTGACAGAAATTAGATTACGAGAAAGTACAGCTCACGTAGCGGTAAGTGAAGGAACTATCGAATCATGCAAACTCTGTTCCGTTTCTGCCGTCAATCTGCTATCAGAGATTGTGTGCGCAGATCCTGCTCGATTTTTGTTATTAATTTGCTATCAAATTGCGCCTCACAGATCCTGTTAAATTTCTGCTATAAATTTGCCGTCAGTTATATCTGCAGGCTTTACTCGATTTCTGCCGATAATTTGACATCAAATTTCATTGCGCAGATCCTGCTTGGTTTCTGCCGACAATCTGTTGTCAAATTGCGTCGCACAGATCCTGTTCAATTTCTGCCATCAATCTGCCATCAGTTATATCAGCAGGCTCTACTCGATATCTGCCGAGAATTTGATATCAAACTGTGTTGCGCAGATCTTGCTCGATTTCTGCAACCAATCTGCTATGATAATTTTAAACAAATCCTGTTCAGTTTCTGCTATCAAATTATGTCAGCAGGTTTTGTAACATTTCTGCTGACATTCTGTTATCATTATTTGATATAACAAATTTTTTATACAATCTGCAATCTTACTGTCGACAAAAATTTGTAGCAGAAATTGACAAAATCTGTTTGAACAGACTTTGCTGACTGGGCACATGTAGCTCTCTAAAATAATTATATGTATACAGGGTGACCCATTTTAACTTAGGCAGCCAAATAACTCGAAAAATAAGCAAGATAGAGAAAAATGTTTTAGACAAAAGTTGTATGGTTTCGAGGGGGCCATAAGATGGTATCATTGGTTTGACCTTGAAGAGTCATTTGAAGGTCACGTGAAGGTCACTTCAATTTTTTTAAATGGAATACCCTATATATTTTTGTACATTCTTGTAGCTTATTTCGAGAGCTTTCCAAAACACTATAATTAAGTACCTTTCCGTTAAGTACTTTTTGAGTTATGATGCTTGAAATAATTTCTTAATTTTACATAAACCGTAAAATATCTTGTAAAATATTCATTTTTCGATTATCTTACCTTAATACTTTTATGTACAAAATAATGAGAGGAATCAATTGGTGTAAAGAAAACACATAGTTGTTTTTAAGAAAAAATATGGAATTGTTAATTGCAAATTACATATTTTTTCTTCGAAACAACTATGTGTTTTCTTTACACCAATTGATTCCTCTCATTATTTTGTACATAAAACTATTAAGGTAAGGTAATCGAAAAATGAATATTTTACAAGATATTTTACGGTTTATGTAAAATTAAGAAATTATTTCAAGCCTCATAACTCAAAAAGTACTTAACGAAAATGTACTTAATTATAGTGTTTTGGAAAGCTCTCGAGATGAGCTACAAGAATGTACAAAAATATATAGGATGTTCCATTTAAAAAAATTGAAGTGACCTTCACGTGACCTTCAAATGACTCTTCAAGGTCAAACCAATGATACCATCTTATGGCCCCCTCGAAACCATACAACTTTTGTCTAAAACATTTTTCTCTATCTTGCTTATTTTTCGAGTTATTTGGCTGCCTAAGTTAAAATGGGTCACCCTGTATATATATATATATATATATATATATATATATATATATATATACACAGTATATACAGTATATATATATATATATATATACAGGGTGTTTCATTTTAATCCGACCAGTCGAATATCTCGAAAACCAAGCCCGGGAGAGAAAAATATTTCAGACAAAAGTTGTTTGGTTTCGAGGGGGCCATAAGATGGTATCATTGGTTTGACCTTGAAGAGTCATTTGAAGGTCACGTGAAGGTCACTTCAATTTTTTTAAATGGAACACCCTATATATTTTTGCACACTCTTGTAGCTTATCTCGAGAGCTTTCCAAAACACTATAATTAAGTACC
Source organism: Camponotus vicinus (assembly GCF_025532165.1). Lineage (NCBI taxonomy): Eukaryota > Metazoa > Arthropoda > Insecta > Hymenoptera > Formicidae > Camponotus > Camponotus vicinus. Next base: position 12,233,994 of record NW_028141950.1, on the reverse strand, counting down.
TTTTCGTTAAGTACTTTTTGAGTTATGAGGGTTGAAATAATTTCTTAATTTTACATAAACCGTAAAATATCTTGTAAAATATTCACTTTTCGATTATCTTACCTTAATACTTTTATATACAAAATAATGAGAGGAATCAATTGGTGTAAAAAAAACACATAGTTGTTTTTAAGAAAAAATATGGAATTGTTAATTGCAAATTACATATTTTTTCTTCAAAACAACTATGTGTTTTCTTTACACCAATTGATTCCTCTCATTATTTTGTACGTAAAAGTATTAAGGTAAGATAATCGAAAAATGAATATTTTACTAGATATTTTACGGTTTATGTAGAATTAAGAAATTATTTCAAGCCTCATAACTCAAAAAGTACTTAACGAAAAGGTACTTAATTATAGTGTTTTGGAAAGCTCTCGATGTCAGCTACAAGAATGTGCAAAAATATATAGGGTATTCCATTTAAGAAATTTAAAGTGACCTTTATGTGACCTTCAAATGACTGTTCAAGGTCAAATCATTGTCACCATCTTATGGCCCCCTCGAAACCAAATAACTTTTGTCTGAAATATTTTTCTCTCCCGGGCTTGGTTTTCGAGATATTCGACTGGTCGGATTAAAATGAAACACCCTGTATATACACTCACCCGCAAAAAAAGCGGTACACCTAAAATTTGAGAAAACTTCATCAAATTTTAAATGATCATAACTTGGTAAATAATGATGATAAAAATATGTTTAAAAAAACAAAATGAAGGCTGTAATGTCCACTTTAAGAATATTTAAGTGGCAATTATGCTCAGCCATTGTTTTCAAAATGGCGGATAAGGAAGTGAAAGGATGTAAAATTGATTATTAAAGGATCGAGTTTGGGACGGTGCACGGCGTAAATCAGGTAACGCAGCCCAATGAGACCAAATGCTCGTGAAAGTGTGGAGTGTTATCTTTAAAATGTTTTTTTACCGAGCTCGATACGATGATTTTTCGCTGAGTTATTCCGAATTTAATTAAAAACGCTCTTTTTTCTTCTTCAATTTGCAGCTCAGCGAATAATTATCGTATCGAGCTCGGTAAAAAAGCATTGTAAAGGTGATACTCCACACTTTCACATGCATTTCGTCTCATTGGGCTGCGATACCTGATTCACGCCACGCACTGGAGCAAAGCGGGAACCTTTATTTATCGGTTTTGTATGCTTTCATTTATCCGCTATTTTGAAAAAAAATGGTTGCACATAATTTCAATTTAATTTAGGTGTGTGTGTGTGTGTGCTAGTTTGTATACCACAAGGATAAGGACCCCGTGGTTCGTCAGCTCCACAGTATTTAAAGACTCCAAACCCTCCTTGTGGCGTGTGTGTGTGTGTGTGTGTGTGTGTGTGTGTGTGCTCGTTTGTATACCACAAGGATAAGGACCCCGTGGTTCGTCAGCTCCACAGTATTTAAAGACTCCAAACCCTCCTTGTGGCGTGTGTGTGTGTGTGTGTGTGTGTGTGTGTGTGTGTGTGTGTGTGTGTGTACGGGCGCACGCATGTGTGTATTAATAGTGGGTATGACCTCCTCGTGCGCGTATTACCTCATTCATACGATCAGGCATACTCTGTATTAGTCTTTTTATTTCATCCTGCGTAATTGCATCCCATGCATTTTGAAGAACTCTTTGAAGTTCTTGCAGTGACTGAGGTGCAGGTACGTGATTTCGTACTTTCTTGCCGAGATTGTCCCACAAATGCTCAATGGGATTTAAATCCGGACTACTTGCTGGCCAAACAAGTCGATTTATGCCAACTTCATCGAGGAAATCAAACACTCTTCTCGCAGTGTGTGGTCGAGCATTGTCTTGCATAAACAAGAAGTTCTCTCCGATAAAGGGTGCATACGGAACAACATACGGAAGGAGTATGTCTTCCACGTATACATCTGCGTTCATGTTCCTGTCAAAAAAGTGCAAATCTGTATGAGCGTCCGCTGAAATACCTGCCCAAACCATCACAGAGCCTCCATTGTAGCTGTACCTTTCACTTACAGTACAATCTGCAAATCGTTCTCCACGACGACGATAAACTCGTTCTCGTCCATCTGGAGAATAGAGACAAAAACGAGATTCATCGCTAAAGAGTACTTTGCCCCAGTCTGCGTAATTCCAGTCTCTATGCGCAACTGCAAAATTGAGTCGAGCTACGCGATGACGACCTGTAAGAAAAGGTACAGCCGCTGGCCTGCGCGAAAACAGATTTTGTTCCGCTAATCTTCTCCGAACGGTGTCAACGGATACATTGCAATTGTGGACATCCCTTAAATTGTTTCGAATTTGAACAGCTGTTCGATGTCTGTCTCTTAATGAATTTAAAACAATAAATCGGTCATCGTTTTCATTGGTACGTCGAGGGCGCCCAGAACCAGGCCTCCTCTTGAAAGAATTGGTGTCTAAGTACCTGGCATAAGCACGTTGCACAGTTGACACTGACAGATCAAGTGCCTCAGCAACGTATCTTCGACTTCTGCCATCTTCAATTAAAGCAACAACTTGAGCAGCTTTTTCTGGAGTTATCGTTGCCATAATCGAGAAGTAATTTCGAGAAGAAGTAATTAATTATGGTTTCAATAGATGAAGTCGCAAGGAGCAACGCGTCTAGAGAGCTAGCAAATCAATCGCATAACTTGTACTATAGTCTTTCAATGTTTTTTCCGTTTGAGACGTGCTTATGCCAGGTACATTGAAAGACTATAGTACAAGTTATGCGATTGATTTGGTAGCTCTCTAGACGCGTTGCTCCTTGCGACTTCATCTATTGAAACCATAATTAATTACTTCTTCTCGAAATTACTTCTCGATTATGGCAACGATAACTTCAGAAAAAGCTGCTCAAGTTGTTGCTTTAATTGAAGATGGCAGAAGTCGAAGATACGTTGCTGAGGCACTTGATCTGTCAGTGTCAACTGTGCAACGTGCTTATGCCAGGTACTTAGACACCAATTCTTTCAAGAGGAGGCCTGGTTCTGGGCGCCCTCGACGTACCAATGAAAACGATGACCGATTTATTGTTTTAAATTCATTAAGAGACAGACATCGAACAGCTGTTCAAATTCGAAACAATTTAAGGGATGTCCACAATTGCAATGTATCCGTTGACACCGTTCGGAGAAGATTAGCGGAACAAAATCTGTTTTCGCGCAGGCCAGCGGCTGTACCTTTTCTTACAGGTCGTCATCGCGTAGCTCGACTCAATTTTGCAGTTGCGCATAGAGACTGGAATTACGCAGACTGGGGCAAAGTACTCTTTAGCGATGAATCTCGTTTTTGTCTCTATTCTCCAGATGGACGAGAACGAGTTTATCGTCGTCGTGGAGAACGATTTGCAGATTGTACTGTAAGTGAAAGGTACAGCTACAATGGAGGCTCTGTGATGGTTTGGGCAGGTATTTCAGCGGACGCTCATACAGATTTGCACTTTTTTGACAGGAACATGAACGCAGATGTATACGTGGAAGACATACTCCTTCCGTATGTTGTTCCGTATGCACCCTTTATCGGAGAGAACTTCTTGTTTATGCAAGACAATGCTCGACCACACACTGCGAGAAGAGTGTTTGATTTCCTCGATGAAGTTGGCATAAATCGACTTGTTTGGCCAGCAAGTAGTCCGGATTTAAATCCCATTGAGCATTTGTGGGACAATCTCGGCAAGAAAGTACGAAATCACGTACCTGCACCTCAGTCACTGCAAGAACTTCAAAGAGTTCTTCAAAATGCATGGGATGCAATTACGTAGGATGAAATAAAAAGACTAATACAGAGTATGCCTGATCGTATGAATGAGGTAATACGCGCACGAGGAGGTCATACCCACTATTAATACACACATGCGTGCGCCCGTACACACACACACACACACACACACACACACACACACACACACACACACACACACACGCCACAAGGAGGGTTTGGAGTCTTTAAATACTGTGGAGCTGACGAACCACGGGGTCCTTATCCTTGTGGTATACAAACGAGCACACACACACACACACACACACACACACGCCACAAGGAGGGTTTGGAGTCTTTAAATACTGTGGAGCTGACGAACCACGGGGTCCTTATCCTTGTGGTATACAAACGAGCACACACACACACACACACACACGCCACAAGGAGGGTTTGGAGTCTTTAAATACTGTGGAGCTGACGAACCACGGGGTCCTTATCCTTGTGGTATACAAACGAGAACACACACACACACACACACACACACACACACACACACGCCACAAGGAGGGTTTGGAGTCTTTAAATACTGTGGAGCTGACGAACCACGGGGTCCTTATCCTTGTAGTATACAAACGAGCACACACACACACACACCTAAATTAAATTGAAATTATGTGCAACCATTTTTTTTCAAAATAGCGGATAAATGAAAGCATACAAAACCGATAAATAAAGGTTCCCGCTTTGCTCCAGTGCGTGGCGTGAATCAGGTATCGCAGCCCAATGGGACGAAATGCATGTGAAAGTGTGGAGTATCACCTTTACAATGCTTTTTTACCGAGCTCGATACGATAATTATTCGCTGAGCTGCAAATTGAAGAAGAAAAAAGAGCGTTTTTAATTAAATTCGGAATAACTCAGCGAAAAATCATCGTATCGAGCTCGGTAAAAAAACATTTTAAAGATAACACTCCACACTTTCACGAGCATTTGGTCTCATTGGGCTGCGTTACCTGATTTACGCCGTGCACCGTCCCAAACTCGATCCTTTAATAATCAATTTTACATCCTTTCACTTCCTTATCCGCCATTTTGAAAACAATGGCTGAGCATAATTGCCACTTAAATATTCTTAAAGTGGACATTACAGCCTTCATTTTGTTTTTTTAAACATATTTTTATCATCATTATTTACCAAGTTATGATCATTTAAAATTTGATGAAATTTTCTCAAATTTTAGGTGTACCGCTTTTTTTGCGGGTGAGTGTATATATATACAGGGTGATCCAGAACAAACATTTGTCTTTAAAAAAATAAATTGTCGAGTCTATTCTAAGACGATTTTCTCTTTACCAAAATTGTCTACGAGGCTTAGTTTTTAAATTATTAAATAAAATAGTTTGCGAATTACGGAAGGAGTACAAGAGGTAGACAGGGACGGCGCAACTCACCGTCTGATACAGGCGATCATGTGGGGCGCTCGACGCGATCAGCTGATTGCTGCACACGATGAGTGTAACAATCAGTGTGTGTGTGTGTGTGTGTGGTGTATTTATGCACGCGTATCCACACATGCACCGTACTCTCTCTCTTTCTCTCTCTCTCTCCCTCTTTCTCTCTCACTCTCTCACTCACTCACTCACTCACTTATTCTTACCTTAATAATGAGATTCTTCATACTGCTGATAAATAGCAGTGCCCAGTGTGTTGCACGATAATAATCGTCGTCGACGAGACGTCGTTTCTTCAACACGCTGTCTGACACATCGTCAAATAAGCGAAGTTTTTTCTTTCACCACTTTTACAAATTTACTCGCGCACTTAATCACTCACGATTGATAAAAGGAGGAATTTACCAACGGTTACGGTAGGAATAATAAACGGTTAACGCATTTAATTATTAATTACACACTCGATTAAAGAACGCGTTAACAGAACGCGATACTCGATGCAAAGCGCGCGACGCGACGACCGACGACAAGCAGGTCAGGTTAGTACTAGCGCCTCTAGCGCTGCCAAACATAAACGTGTAGCATTACGCAATATAATATTAATGGTATGATTTCCCATTCAATAATGTAAGTATACAACATAATATGTCATAACATCTTGTACGTAACAAATTATTGAATGAAAATTATAACATATGTTACGTTGTTGTTTGTATTTATAGGTATATAATAAAGAACTATTGCGATAAAGTGAAAAGAATATGGACCAAAGTTTCTATGTGAAATTCAGTGAAAGCTAAAATTTATAGGTTATATTACACTGATGTCCTTATATAATCATAAAACATATATACCCAGTCAGCAAAGTCTGTTCAAACAGATTTTGTCAATTTCTGCTACAAATTTTTATCGACAGTAAGATTGCAGATTGTATAAAAAATTTGTTATATCAAATAATGATAACAGAATGTCAGCAGAAATGTTACAAAACCTGCTGACATAATTTGATAGCAGAAACTGAACAGGATTTGTTTAAAATTATCATAGCAGATTGGTGGCAGAAATCGAGCAAGATCTGCGCAACACAGTTTGATATCAGATTGGTTGCAGAAACCGAGCAGGATCTGCGCAATGAAATTTGATATCAAATTCTCGGCAGATATCGAGTAGAGCCTGCTGATATAACTGACGGCAGATTGATGGCAGAAATTGAACAGGATCTGTGCGACGCAATTTGACAACAGATTGTCGGTAGAAATCGAGCAGGATCTGCGCAATAAAATTTGATGTCAAATTATCGGCAGAAATCGAGTAAAGCCTGCAGATGTAACTGACGGCAAATTGATAGCAGAAATTTAACAGGATCTGTGAAGCGCAATTTGATAGCAAATTGATAACAAAAATCGAGCAGAATCTGCGCACACAATCTCTGATAGTAGATTGACGGCAGAAACGGAACAGAGTTTGCATGATTCGATAGTTCCTTCACTTACCGCTACGTGAGCTGTACTTTCTCGTAATCTAATTTCTGTCAGAAATATATATAAAGTCGCGAATATGAATAAAAGACTAAAAATATAGTAATTATCATTTTAATTTCTATCACTTTAATTTCTGATATCTGATACAAGCAGATGAGATTCAAAATATTAAACTGATTGGAATCAATATGATAAATGGAAAATTATTCATGTACTGCCTATTTGAGGCATAAAGCAAGAATTTAATTCTAAATAAATTACATCTCCAGTTTTACAAGTTACATTTACTTTTATCATTTACTTTATTATTAATTTAATTAAATTAAATTAGTCCTTCGCTATATGAGATATAACTACGATATAACATATATTACATTAACATATATTGCGATATAACATATGACATATATGTCATTTTAGAAGAAAATTGTAATTAACTTACCGATAATATTCTTATTTAGCACTTGTAATAATCAATTTTGTTGCATTTATATAATATTAATAAAAGTAAGCGCAAATCTTGTGCAGTTTCTGCTGTCAATTTGCCATCAGGTTGCATGCGCAGATTCTGCTCGGTTTCTGCTGGCAATCTAACATCAAATTGCATCGCGCAGATCCTGCTCGGTTTCTGCCGATAGTTTGATGACAGGTTATGTTTTACAGACTCTGTCGCCAAAACAAAAGCTTAATGCGGACACAGATGGCTACGGTTCTGGTGTGGGATTCTGATCGAATTTGCTGCCAACCTGCTAACATTTTGCTTACTGGGTATATATTATTAAATATATAATTAAATTTTCTTATAAATATAATAATGCATTTACATACCTCCTGCGTCTTTTTTTCTTCCTTTTTCTTGCACTCTTTGTTTTCTTTACACGTGTTTCACTGGTTTCACTTTGCGAGGCAAAGATGCGCGGCAATCAGTGCTCTCACAATCATATGAACGCGCATGCGCGGTCTTTGCGCTCTCACTGAAGTATTATCGAGTAAAAAGAGATATTGTATAACTTCTTCTAAAAACTGCTTATAAATATATATAAAAGTTTAAAAAAATTAATTGTTAGTATAAATATGTATAGAAAAATATTTTAAAATATTGCTGCAACATTGCTAAAGTAATATTGTAAAATGATATCTTTGCAATATTGTTGCAACATTACACTGCAATATGCAATGTTGCAATGTTGCAGCAACATTGCTGCAAGTTTTTGTGCTGTATGGGTAAGGTAATGATAAAAACAAAAACTAATGCTGATATAAAAGGTTATTAGTATTAAATTTACTTAAGTATTACAATAACAATTTACACGAATAGTTTTAAAAAATATTATTCGAATATACATCCAAATGTTAATGATCAGTTTTCTGAAAACGAGATAATTTGTTTGATACATTCCTATGAATACAATTCTGGATACAGCCGAATATACTCTATTTTATAATTTATCTATTTTCCAGATTATAATAGAATATTCTTGTTTTATAGGTGGACAACGATGATAAAATTATTTGTCAACTTGCTGAAACATTTTAGCAGCAGTAGCAGTTCAATAGACAGTGCTATGAGTGAATCAAACAATACAGAAGACAGTGCGAGTTCATCTAGTGATGATGGTGACGAGGACTTATTATTATTCCCACTGATGTTTCACTTGAGCCACTGATTGCTCACAAGTGGTGAAAGGAGACAGCGCATTAAAAATTACCTTCAGATTATTGATTCTTGGACTGATGTAGAATATAAACAACATTTACGATTAAATCGGTGCACTGCATCAAAACTAATTGGTAATATATACATTGTGCATTAGTGTTTGACAGCTCTACAAATACAATATATTAACAGTGATATCATTTTATTTTTAGATGAATTGGAGTTATCCGGTCTTATACCCTCACATTCTTTTGGAGTCAAACCTATATCTGCAAAGTTAAGTTTTCTACTATTTTTATGGTATATCACAAACACTGAACCATTGCGAACTATGTCAGACAGATTTGATGTATCCATTTCTTCTGTATTTCGAGTTCTACGGCGAGTAGTAACTTGGCTTTTAACAAAATTTAATTCAATAATCAAATGGCCACAGGGCCTTGAAGCTATAGCTGTAAGTAAAAGATTTTCGTCAACGAAAGGTATTCCGAAAATCTTAGGAGCGATTGATGGAACACATATACGAATAGAAAAGTCTTTAGACCGTGCACGAGACTATTGTAATCGAAAAAAATTTTTCTCAATCTCTTTGCAAGCAGTTGCAGATGCAGATATGCGGTTTACCAATGTGTATTGTGATGACCCCAGTTCCCTTCATGATGCTCGTATTCTCAGAAGATCTGAGCTATTTCATGAAGCATCTATGAATCAAGAACTATTATTTCCCGATAAGACATTTTTGTTAGGCGATTCGGCATATCCGTCGTTACCTTGGCTTATTCCTCCATTTCGAGACAATGGACATTTGACGCCTCAACAAGTAGAGTTCAATTATATTCATTCTTCAACGCGAATGGCAATTGAACGAGCATTCGGTCAACTGAAAGGATGATTTCGCCGTATTAAGTTTTTCACTGAATACCGTGACTTACCTTTTGTCATTAACACTGTAATTGCAGCATGTATATTACATAATTATTGTATTGAGAAAAATGATATATACGATTTTCCAGAAGCTTTGAATGATTGTACCAGTGTAATTACTAATAATGATATTGAACAAGAAGCAATAGATAATAGAACAGTTGGGATGGACCGTAGAACTGAATTATTTTATGAATTATTTCCTAATTGAATACCGACACACAACAATGATTTTACTCTTTTTGTTATGTGCTATTTTTTTAAATTCTGTGATTAAGTTTCATTATGACATACATATAATTAATAATTAATAATTTGCTATAAACTCTTTATGCGATATGAATGACTTGATACTCATATCAAGTAGTATTTTTGAATTAATCAGCTAATAAACTAATTTACTACTTACTATTTACTTTTTAATACGCGTATAAAACTATCTGTGTAAACTAGGCCATAATGTTATGTAACAAGTGAAATAATTTGTATGTCTGTATATAGTTCAATAAATTTACTTCTTTCCTCAAAATTAACGCTTATTTAGTTATAATATTAAAACAATACCATGACAATCACAAAATATATGTTAATATATTTCACTATTATATATATATATATTATAAAAGTAGAATTTTTTTAAGGAACAACATTTCTTACAACTATAAAAATTATTATGGTTTTATAGAGATCAGAATACATAACAGGCTGGATTCCATAAAACACACGCGTGCATGATCTATAGTATACGTAACGTGTATTATAGATACTTGTCCGGATATTGCGTTTTACAGAATCCAGTTAAAGTAAGTTTACATATTAACTAATGACTTTGTTCGTAATTTTCATAAAGTTTTATAATCGTAATTTCACAAAACAAAAGATAAGTCATAAAACATTTTAATCCAATCAGCCAAGTCTGCTCGAACAGATTTTGTCAAGGGCTTGTTACAAATTCTTGTCACCAAAAAGGCCACAATTTGCGTACAAGAGTTGCTATTACAAATTTTGATAGCAAATTGGCAGCAAAAACCGAGTAAAGCTTGTTGGCAAAACCTGACAGCAAATTGGCAGCAAAAAGGGTGCAAAGCTTGCTAATATGCTTGACATCAAATTGTCGGCAAAAATCAAGCAAGATCTGCGCGCGTGTAATCTAACGGCAAATTGACGAGCAAAATTGACGACAAATTGTAAGCAAACTTTGCTGACATAATCTGACAGCAAATTGGTGGCAAAACCCGAGCAAAGCTTGCTAATATGCTTGACCCATGCAACTCAGCATGATATAATATTAATATTATCATATCGCGACTTTCTGAGGAGACAATCGTATCGGTATGAAACTTTAGAATAGGGACATATCATTATCGCTTTACCAAAAACACGTCGTAAGACAAAAGTATACATGTTTCCCAACTTAGCATGATATAATATAACGCTATAATATAATGCGTCAACCCTGATCGAACGCCCGTCGAACGGAAACGAACGACCGTCGAACGGCTATCAAACGACTGTTGAACGGCTGTTGAACGGCTACCGAACGGCTATTGAACGGAAATGAACGGAAATGAACGGCTATCGAACGCAAAACAATATTCAATTATCAAACAATTATTTAAATGTATTACCATGAATCGAAATACAATATCTAATGATAGCTGTGTCACGTACGGAAACACGATATTGCCCATGTGCATAGATAAGGAAAGAAAGGAGAGAATAAGAAAGACGATAAAAATATATTGTATCATCAATTTATTATAAATATGGATTCGATCATTATCATGATGTTTCAACCACCAATTATAAATCTTAAATACATTTTGTAAAGCGCACTTTTTACATGATTTTCACAACGCACAGTATTCTTAACATCTAACTTATTTAAAGAAGCTACGTCCTCATAGTCTGCATCCAAAGTTTCGATAATAACATCGTTTCTCGCATCATCGCCCAGTATATCGGCCAACCATTGTCGTTTTTCGTGCCCTTTAACGTATACGAGAGGTGACGCATCATCATCCTCCTCCGTTGCACCCATCACCGCCGTCGTAATTAAACGTTTCGATTTCCAATATGAAACGTGTCCATCATCCCACGATAATCCATGGTGATTTTTAATCAACCATAAAACCTGACATCTCTCAGATTTTGTGAGCATGTACCATGGTACGGGACATGTAAAAATGTAATGAGAAAGTACGGATCCCTTTCTCAGAACCGCAGCTTCCTTCACGACAAAATTTTTCCCAACGATAAATCCTTGTAGATCCATAAACATTGGCACAGCCATGATGACAAGATCCGATCGCAGACTGATGTCGATCGTCAAACATCTCGATCTTTTATATATTTTTTTTTCATATGCAATGGAGGGGATATTTGCTGATTTATATAATTTTGCGGACTACATTGGTCAATGGATTATATTCGATAATCTGATCGTGCAAGATGAGACAATAGGCGGTAGTATTCGTCGGCATATTTTCCCTGCATTCAAACTCTATTCTCACGTCCACGGTAGCAGTTTTGACAGATTCGTTTTGTCGCGAGCAATCAATGACCGCGAGAGGACCGCAATGTAGAAACTTTGAAATGGTTAATAGCGTGGTGTTATCGCATCCGTAATAAGATTTGCGAAAACGAGAGTACATGTCGAATAGGACGGCGAATCTATTTTTTTCAAAATCTAAATTTAAATCATCGTAGAGATAAAATTCCGAGTTTAAATAGAGTTTAACGTTGGTCAATTTGCAGTCATCGAATAATGTAGCATCTTGTGACACTGAATTCTTTTTACCAGTTTGCAGTGCAAAGATCATGTATCGTGGTTTCTTTAACTGGGAGGCGGCTTTCACGGTCCATGAATGCTTAGTCGTGCTATGCAGCAGAGGAAATTCGTATAGATCCCAAGATCGAAAACTCATGTTCAAGTATCGTCCGCTTTCTAACATTCGTAATATCGACAATTTATTAATCTCGTTCAATATTACATGAGGCATACGCCACTGTACTAATTCAATCTCAGCTTCCGACGATGAATGTCCGAATAGACAATTATTATCGTTGCGCGAACGTATCAGAATCAATTCGTGACGAGCGTTAATCACAACGCGTTTATAATCTTCGCAAAATCCCAGCAACATGTTGAGCGGTACGCAATAGTTGAAATAATTTTTGTCACCGTTGTACGTCAAATCCCACGCAGTGTTCTTCAAGTTTATACTTTTCTGGTGCGTCAGAGAGACATAATTTTTAAGCGTCGAAGTTATTTCAACATTTCTGTTACGATCAATCTCTACTCCGTCGAGTTCGTATCGAAGCTCATCAAACATGAATGCGACGCAATTGTTTCCCAATACAACCTTCATTTCGTCATTCGCTTTACGCACATTCAACTTTCCCTCGATGAAAGAAAGCTTTCGCACGGTAACGTGTACAAATCCTGATGTTGTATAGGTATTCGTATCTCGACGCTGTATCCAAGCGTCGTATTGGCGTACGGATTGTACGTTTGAGTCTCAATCTTGACGATGCGATCGTCAAAGACTAGCTCACCTCCGATATTCAAAATATCAATCATTCTTTTCGTACGATGAATCCCAATGATTTTAAAAATTCACGATTCAACGTGCTCAGCTTTTTTTTAACGGCTACTTTATTATTATCACCCGATACCGCAATAGTATTGTCCCTCGTAAAAGTATTGTCTCTCGCGTGCTCCGTTTCGTTTAGCACGAGCATACTATGTTTGTCGCCGTCGTATATGCAATCTTACGGTAATTTCCTCTCCTCGAAAATCGAGCAATCGACCTCTTTGATCCACAATGCGTATCCGTAATGCTCCGTACGATGATCGGCAGATAAATGATCTGTGCCGGCGTTCCCGATATCTTATATCCTGGCGGTACGCTCGGTGAAAATTCATGTATCGTGTGTACGCGCATGCCATTGCTGTACGCACCAGCAGTCACGTCACATTCTATACGAATAATATTTACGTTTATAGTATTAACCGGTTCGTCCGATTCGTACCACTTGCGAGGTTGCAATATACGATTCGACGAGAATCCAAGCAAGGATCCTACATTGTCGGGTTTGGTAAAGTTTATTCTGTAGGCGCATTTGATTTCGCTCTTTAGCGTGCTATGATTGGCGCGGAGCGCTATTGGATATTCCTCATCATAATCGTTTTCAACATCTCTGGAAAGGTGTTCATCTTGCAAAATTGCGCGTTTGAGATAGTCATTTATAACGTGCAATTCGTACGATCCTTCGGGAATCGTAATTTCTTTGTCATCGTTGCCAAAGTAAAATTTATTATTCGAAAAATTTACGTTCGGAATCGTATGATAAGTTCCAAAATCCGTTAATCCGAGCTCGTAATCGGCATCGGTCAAATCTATAGCGGAAAAATAGCTTACAGCGAGAACGCTGCTTCTGCCAGTCAACGTAAGTGTCAGTGACATGTGGAACGAATACTGAGTCGTGACGATGGATTGTTAGGCTTTAAATTGATCGTCGACTGTTTGAAGAAATTTTAAACACAACTGTCCACAGATACTCTGATTGTAACTTTGATAAGATGTGTAATTGTATTCAATTTTCACTCGTCCGAAATATCGCACGAGTTCCTTGGGTGGTCGAAGATTTCCAAAACTGTCGAAATATACGACACGATCTCCCCTCTTTGCGTACGCTATCCAATGAGTACCGGGACCATCAACGTCATCCAAATTGACGATACCGCTCTCGTTTCGTCGTACACCGCTTATCGGTAAATTATTGCGCATGAAAACACCTCTAAAGAAAGGTATGCGCATACGTTTCGCCAATTGTTCCAATTGTATGTTAGTTGTCGTACCCGTAGGCATTTTTAATGCTTTTTCGACGTTCTCTTTTTTTTTAGACTTTGTTGAGAATCCCTGTCCACGCTTGTACGGAGCGAGATAAAGTCCGCGACCTTCCATAGCGCGATTGTGACGCTGCATCTCTTCTAGCTAATGTTACGCCGCCTTGCTATCATTTACCGCCTTTGGAATTCCCGCCGCACCGCCGGCCAAAGAACCGACAACTCCCAACAACGGTAAAAGTGGTAAAATACCACCGCGTTTCGCTACTGGAAGTATTCGTATTTTCCTCCTCTTTGTCGTCGACGGCTTTTTAATCCCCATGCCGAGTTTTGTCTTTGCCTTCATTGTCGCCCAAACAGTCGTAGCGGCTGCTCTTTCGCCAAGAGTCGAATCCCTCGCGGTATATATTCTCGAAGCTTGTCCCACAATCGTTCCACGTAATTACCAAAATTTTGCAGTAAAACAATCTTTGGGATATATTGCAGTTGTTCGGCGGTAAGCCAGAGAATGTCTCTTTTATCCGAAGGAGAAACATTTTTGATAGCGGTTTCGAGTCGAAACCTCTATAAATAGGTCTCCCCCTCGTGATCATTCGCAAAATTGATTCGAAAGAGAAAACATGCGGTTCGTGCGACAAGCGCGGATATTCAAAGTATCAAATTTCAATGATAGACTAATATCGGAGAAAAAAGTACGCAAGCATGGAAACATGCTACCGACTACTATACGCGGTATCGTTTGCGGCCCTTCAAACTGTGGTAAGACAAACGTGTTGATTAGTTTGATAGAAAGTCCGTACGGTGTACGTTTCAAGAACGTGTACGTATACTCGAAATCGCTTCAACAATCGAAATATAGATACTTGGAAAATTTACTAGCACCTTTAGACGAAATTGGTTATTTTACATTCTCTAATAACAGCGATGTCATTCCACCGAGCGAGGCGCTTCCGAATTCCATCTTTATTTTTGATGACGTGGCATGCGACAAGCAAGATACGATAAGAGAGTACTTTGCAATGGATCGACACTCGACCGTCGACTGTTTCTATCTTTGTCAAATGTACGCCAAGATACCTAAGCATCTTATACGCGACAATGCGAATCTTTTGATTTTATTTAAACAAGACGGCACAAACTTGAAACATGTATACAACGATCATGTAAATACCGACATGTCTTACGACGATTTCCGCGCATTATGTCAGAAATGTTGGCAACGCAAATATGGCTTTGTAATCATTGATAAAGACAGTACGTTGATCAGTGGACGATATAGAAGAGGATTTAATCATCGACACATCGATCGAGCATCATGAATGGCGATCGTGAAAAGATTGCGAGAGAGATTGCAAAAACGAGCGAATCAATTCGCAAAAAATATCGCGTTTTGAAATCTGGTAAAATGGAGGAAGACGTTGCATTAGAAAGATAATTTAAACCAATTACCGAACCTTTAAAACAGCTTGTCGAAAATACTGTGGAATGTGATGCGCCGAAAATCGAGACATTGAGTTTGACATTCGGAGAGAAGCATGAGGAAAAAATAAAAGAGTCAAAGCAAGGAATAAAGCGAGCACGGATAAATATGCCGATAAACGATTCGCCGATATATTCGATACCGAATCGATCAAAACGAAGGAAACAATTTTCTAATATGGCTACTGTTTCTACTCCGATAAATGTACAATCGCGTCAAACAATACCATCTCCGTCCGTCGAAGAAATTTACGAGACCACGCCCGATTCGTTTGTAACATCGGTCCGACACGAATTAGAAACGTCCGAAGGTCAGAAAACGTTCCGAGATCATTTTGGTCCACTAGCGCAAAAATATATAGGAGCTATTATGAGTGTTGATAAAAATAAAAGTATGGATTACGTCTACGGTGTTAAATTTACCAGCGAAGGAATGATGCTCGGTGATAAACGTTTCGATGTGGACATGGAAGATAATATAATTATCGATGGAATAAAATATACGGGAACCGAAGGTATCTACGATTTGATTTTTAGAAAATTTCCCAATCATAAAAAATATACTCAAGACGATTTGTATAAATATCAAAGTATATTAAAAGCAACAAATGCGCATAAACGTGACAACAAAGTTAATAATCTATTAAAAGTAATAAAGGATACAAGTATAAATATATAATTGCGCCATTATTCCCCGGTAGAAAGATGGGAAGAGGTATAGACGCGCCGCGCACCATGACGCTAAGCGACAACATGATCGATTACGTGCATTGGAACGATCCCAACGAATTGGTAGATCGTTTGCGATTGCTGGACGCCTCGCGTCGAGCCGGCAACAATGCTCACGACAATGAAATCTTGTCAATTATCGAAGAACTTCGCGAGACCGGCATTATTATAAATTAAACTATGCGTCGACGATACGTGTCATTCGGTCAATGTTCTCGATACCGAAATGTCGATTAATAAATTTGGATTATCGCTCGGAACGTCGAATAATTTGTATTATCAATGGAATGGATTATTGAGAAATTACGTTCGCGATAACGCCAGACTATTACAAGCTTTGACGCAAGGTCGCGCAAGATTCAACGCGTAGCGCAACCGGAAACTGATACTGACGCCGTCAACAAACGATACGTGGATAAACTTTTGCGAGATCGACAGGGAGAAATTGAGCAAAAAATTGTCGCGCTCAATGGATGTTTACGTTCAGTGGAAACTACAAATGGATCGACGAGCTATCTCGACTCGTTGCAGAGTACAATACGCGGAAACATCGCACCATCGGTATGAGACCTGTCGACGTCACTCCGGCGATCGCCGTAAAACTTTTAAATACGGTGTATAGCAACGTAAAAATTGCGGCTTCGGCAAAATTTAAAGTAGGTTATTCGGTACGCGTGAGTAAATGCAAGACAATCTTTGAAAAAGGTTTCACACCAAATTGGACGATCGAAGTTTTTAAGATTGTCGAGGTGCAGAAAACTAATCCCGCGACATTCATACTCGAAGATTCGCGTGAAAATCCCGTCGCTGGAGGATTCTACGAATACGAGTTGCAACGCGTCGCTGATCCCGACGTATATCTCGTGGAAAAAATTTTGCGGGAAAAGGGTGATGACGTATACGTAAAATGGTTGGGAATGGATAAATCACACAACTCTTGGATACATAAAAATAATGTATTGTAAACATTTATTAAAATATATATAATACACACACACACACACACACACACTAATGTATAATAACACACACTTTAATAAATTTATATTTATAATTGAAAAAAAAATGTATTTATTTACGCGCCTTTCCCTTGCGCTTCCATCCCTTGCGCTATCTCTCTCGCGCTAGTTATAATTCTTTATCGTTGTCTCTCTCACACTCGTCATTATTCTCGCGATATTATCGTTCTCTCTTTCGTACGCGTTCTCTTCGCGCTATCGTTCTCTCTCTTTCGTACGCGTTGTCTTGCGCTATGATTCTCTCTCTCTCGCACGCATTGTTTTGCGCTATTATCGTTCTCTCTTTCGTACGCGTTATCGTTCTCTCTCTTTCATATGCTCGTCGCTACCACTCACTCACTCACTTATCTTTGCATCGTCCTTCTCCCACCTTTTTTTAAATTACGTTCCTCCTGGATGGCTAAGTCCCCACCCGTTTACGCATTACCCGCCCGGGAGTCTGTGCCGTGTGGTCGTTAGACCTCCTCCTTTCCGGGTATCTTCGGTAAGGCGACCCCGAGGCAAGTATACACGTGTGCGTGTGTGCATGTGTCTATGTGTATATATATTGGTGTGTATACGTTGATGATGTTGTGTGTGTTCGCGTGAATGTGTATATATGTATGTGTGTGCGTATGTGCATGTGTAGTATGTGTTGTAAATTATGCATACATGCCTCGAGGCTTCCATAGTCAGATAATCTGTCTATCTAAGGATCGAGTGAATCGAGTATTCTGCAGTAGTCCGTATATGTAATGTGAGTGTAAATCAGTGTATGTGTGTGTATATGTGTATGTGTGTGTGTGTAAACCCTTCCCCCCGTCCTATCACCCCGGAAATCCCTACCTCCAACCCACTCCTACTCCGGCTCTCCACCCTCCGTATACCCCTCCCCTGTGATTGTGTGTGTGTGCATAGTTCTAGTATGTGTTGCATGTATTAAAGTCCATGTATTGTGTGTGATGTATAAGTGTGACGTCATGGACTTTCTACTTTTGAGATATATAGGTAGTCGTAGTTAGGATAATAGGTGACCCTTCGTTTCTGATTTAATAATCGATAGCCGTCGCTTTCAATTTGTGTCGATTCATGGCACATTCTCGTCGTTATCATCTTCGCGCCGGCGTTCGCGAGCGCGCTCCTCCTCTTCCTTGGCGAGCATGACCGTTTCGGCGAAGGTCACGAACGCCTCCCAATTTTCCTCGGATGTTAACATCTGTCTTATAAGTGTGCCGATTGTCAGATCTTGGCCGACCAAGCTGCGGAGAAGTTCTCTTTGATCGCTCCATTCAGCGCAGCGCTGGAGGGTATGATCGGGTGTATCATCCTCCAGTTCGCAGAAAACGCATATAGGAGTTATTGCTTTTCCGATACGGTTCAAGTATGATTGGAAACAACCGTGACCAGCGATCAATTGCGTTGCGTGGAAAGTTAACTCTCCGTACGTTCTGTCCAACCATGGATCCAAAATTGGTTCTATAGCTTGACACGTGCGTGCCCCAGCTACATCACGTCGTTGTAGGAATATCCTCCTTCTCATCAAGATTTCCTCTTCTCTCTTTATCTCTTTTTCTTCTAGTGTGTTCCATAATTTCAGTCTTTTGAGCTCGTGCACACGTAGAAACACGCGACGAAAGTATGCCGCGTGTATATCGGCCGGAACTATTCTTGCCAGGAGGAGTGAGGCGTCGGTAGATATTGTCCTGTAGCCGGCGATCACTCTTATTGCAATTACGCGTTGTATACGACGTAATTTTTTTCTAATTTTCCTATTAGTAGTGGACTCGCTCCAAATTGGAGCTCCATAATTTATAATGGATGCGATTGCATGCGCATACAATCTGCGTTTCTTTTCTCTTGGGCCGCGCAGGTTAGGCATAAGTGTGCAAAGGGCCCGACTTACCCGTGAGATTTTATTCTCTATGTAATTGAAATGGTCGATAAAGGACCAGTCTTTGTCCAGCATTAGCCCAAGATATTTTACTGTGGGTTCTATGTTTACTAACTCACGTTCTATGTATATATTGTAAATATTATGTGCATTTTGTATATATTATAAATATCCTTATTTTTAGTCCTAGACTTGGTGTGGAAAACGATCACCCCTGTTTTGTTTGCTGCGATCTGCAGTCCTAGAGTTTTGATGCGACCAATGACTTTACTGGTTTGCAGATTGGCTTTGGCTATAGCCATTTCGATCGTCGCTGCTTTTGACATGATGAAGGTGTCATCGGCATAGCCAAGTACGAAGGTATCATCCTCGAGTGGCGTTCTCAACACGTAGTCGTAAGTGATATTCTACAGGGTCGGTCCGAGGACCGATCCCTGTGGAACTCCAGCGGTAACGCTTCTCGTAATTGTGGTACCCTCGATAGTAGGGTATTCTATTTTCCTACAGGACAAATAGCTGCTAATGATCCTTTGTATATATTGAGGAAAGCATTTTTCTTTCATTGCATTCCTGATGTTACTCCAGCGCAACGAATTAAAGGCGTTTGTAACATCCAAACTTATGCCTACCACAATTTCTCCGTTCCTTCGGGCGTCGGTGACGATTTCCTGTACGACTAATAACGCGTCGCATGTAGAAGTATGCTTGCGAAAGCCGAATTGGTTTGCAGCGAGTCGCGACTCCGGATGGTGTTCCATCCAATCCTGAATTCTGATCTCTATCACTCGCTCTAACATTTTGTCCAATTCGCTCAACAAGCATATAGGGCGCGCCTTAGGAATCGGAGCATTAAGCTCCCCTTTAGGGATTAATAGTAGCAATGATTTTTTCCATAGTGTAGGAAAGATTCCTTTTCGTAAACATTAATTGTATATATACACTAGCTCCTTCAAGAATTCAGGAGATATTCTCTTAAGGAAAATAGATTTTATTCCGTCGATCCCCGGAGCTTTATTAGTGCCGGCTTTCTTCTTTAGTATATTACTAACTTCTTCGATGCTGATATTATACTCATCGAGCCATGGATCATCTATTTCATCACTGACTGCACCTTCGTTCCATTGGGGATCTTGTGGAAACAGCTTGTTGACCAGCTGTTCAAGGACATCTACAGAGAGAGTCTCACTGAAGCTTGGGCTACTGCGTCTTAATTTCTTTAACACTATACGGTACGGAAGACCCCAAGGGTCTGTATCGATTGATTGTATGAGTTCGTTCCAAGCCTTCGCTTTGGCTCTTTTGATTTCCGTACGTAACTCTATTTTCCTCGTTCTGTATATGTCTTCTTTTTCGAGTATGACTTCAATGCGTCCTCTCCGCTTCTCCTTTTACCATCGTCTCCTAGCTTGACAACAAGATTTCCTCATTTCAGCGATACGATCGCTCCACCAATAGACACTCTTTTTGTGCACAGGGGCCACGATCGGCATGCTGTAATTACACGCATCTGTAATTACCTCTTGTGTCCATTGGGTCATCTTGTCGATATCATTTTCGTGCGTATGATTAATGCATCGCCAGGTGAGGGCTTCTCTAAAGCGATCAATATCCATTTTCTTATACGCCCACCGAATATATTTCTTTTTACGATGAGACATTCAAGAGTTCTCGTCTAATTTGATCTGAAAGCGAATATAAGCGTGGTCTGAGAGCGATTCTAACTTCATAACCTCCCAGTTAACAATTCGGGATTTAATACTTGGATTACACCACGTTAGGTCCACTATCGACGAGTCTTGCGATCTTATACAAGTGGGCTGATTGCCGGAATTGACGATAATTAAATCTCTGCTTGCGCACCATCTTTCGAGGCGATCGTCCCGTGAATTGGTACGGGGACAGCCCCATAACGTAGACTTTGAATTAAAGTCACCCCCAAGGATAATGTTATATCCTTGGGCATCCATAACATTATCATCTAATTCGTCCAAGAATTCCTCGAATATGTTATCATCAACATTCGGCGAGATATAACAGCATATTACAACGAGGTCTCTCCACTGTACAGAGATTGAGAAGCGGCCTTGTCTCTTTTTAATACTTGTATTCATATAACCGTTCATATTTCGGTATATGCAAGCTGTATCATTTTTATTAGAGGACCACATTGAGTCCTCTAGAACTCTATGGTTCCGTAATTAGTACCATGTCTATGTGGTATTCCTTTTCCATCTGCAGCATGAGATCTTGCGCCGCCCTGCAGTTATTCAGATTTATTTGCAGGAATTTTATCATGTAAATATGTACATATTAGGTCGTAAGCTAGATTTGTAAGTACCCCCGTGTAGATATGTAAATAAATGGAACACAAAGATATTCATTCCGGCTCGGCGACTTCCATCTGTTCGTCCGTCCTCCGCTCGGACGATCTTTGTGCCTTCACCGAGGGTGTCTCAGTATCGTTCTTAGCCTTGTTACTATTTTCAGGACTAGGTGTTACAGAAGGGGAGCTACATAACTGTGCTGCGTCTGTAGGCGGACTGCTAGAGGTGTCCTTAGGAGGACTACTATCTACATTAGTTTCAGAGCTCGTATGGGGTGACTGAAGAATCTTGGCTGCTCTGCATATGTCAGATCCCATGCGATGGTTATCGGGTAGTCGTCTCTCTGCACATATTATGCATTTAACTTTATTTTTACATGCCTTTGTTGTGTGTCCGGGTTCACCACAACGAAAGCATCGTCCGGTGTAATCCTTATTTGATTTGCACTTGGACTGTACATGGCCAAGACTCCAACATTTATTGCATTGTATTGGTCGATTCGGAAGTAATTCGATTGATACTCGCGACCAGCCGATCTGTATTTTCTTTTTTTCCGCCAATGTTAGTGCGGCAGTCTTGGGACACTTGACCCAAACGATACCATCGCCGGATCTATTTCGTCCTATCTGTCCGACTGTAATTTCGGTTGGCTTACAGGATCCTTCGAGGGCTATCGCCTCTCGAACATCATCTGCCGAAATCGATTCGTCCAGTCCGACTAACTTTATTTCTCCTTTTATATTGGGGCGGGAAACTTTCGCCACTCGTTTAAGCAATTTGCTCATTTCCGCAGCTAGAAGGTCAGCCTTTTTAATATTTTCAGGACCGGAGATCTCGATTATCGTGGATCCACTTATTCCTTTCCTGATCTTAGGATTTTGAATGTCTAAGTCTTTTAGAGAAATGTTCTCCCGTGCTTGTTTGAGAGCATCCGCGTACGAAAATTCAGCGCTGCTACCTCTTATACTGATAGTAGCTGTTGAAGAGAGTCGCTTTTTCTCTCTCTTGATCATGTTTTTGAAGCTTTGCCGTTTAGACATTTTTGGATCCTTCTGTCGAATAGGCTTACTTCTTCTTCCGACAGTGAACCATTCTCGTCTCTCTTGTACCTGATCTTGCGGTAATTGTGCGATTAGTCTGTAATCTTGTGAATTGTCCTTTTTTAATATACTAGCAAGATGTCCTTTGCTCCGCATGTGCATCGCGGGGAGGCACCAATTGCACGTTTTCTTTTAACCGGATTTTCGGCCGTAGTCCAGCAGTCGTTGCTGCATTTCCGGTGCCGGTAAAGACCATTGTTGGGATCCCCCGACTCGTGCTGGGTACCCCTTCCAATGGATGTCTAATGGATGGCGTGTATCGAAACGCCGTATTCACAGGAGGTATATTCTCTCGATCTGATGTGCATGTCAATCTACTTTGTGTCGAAGGATTTATACTCCAATCAGCTCCTTCATTGAGCTTCCGCTTTTTACTCATAGGAGGAGACGGAGAAGACCAGGACTCTCCGAACTTAGGCCAGTCATCTCCGCCAGTCATTCTATATGCATTTTGGAGATCTTCTTCAAGTCGCTGAAATGCAAGTGTGCTCTCAGTAGGAGAATCCTCTTTGCTGGAGGCTTGAGTCGCTCCTTTAACTGTCGACTTTCTTTGCGACCTAGATGTTTCGGGAGATCCAGACTTCTCCTTTTTAAAGGATACTCTCTTTCTTTTACCTCTTTCTTTTCCGGTATGACATTTTGTCGATTGTCTCTGTCTATACTTGCACGAATAACTTGCATTTCCTTCTGTAGCTCCGCTTTCATCTCTCGATTTTCTTTCCTAATTTCTTGATTTTCCTTTTTTAGATCTGCGATAATCTCTTGGAATTCACTGCGTTCTCTTTTCCTTCTTTCATCTTCCTTGTCCCTATCTTTTTTACTTTTCTTAGCAACCTCCAATAGCTCTTCTATTTTGGCTTTAAGAGAACTAGGATCTCCCGCGGCCTCTGCTTTGTATTGGAGCTCGCGCACAAGCTCTCCAAGCCCCTGTGTCTTTTTGTGGAGCTCACCGCTCAGACCACCCTGAATTCGCCCACACTTAGTACGTATGAGCTCAATGTTGGAGATATATTCCAGTGCTTGGGCACACACCTCAGCGGCTGTCATAGCCCGGAGGAGCTCTTCTTTAATATGTTCAGGAGCAATTCCGGTCTTCTTAAGGATGTCCAGTTCCGCGATTATGGGGTCCACCGCGTTTGCTTTTCGGCGTGGTCGGCCGACCTT
The DNA here is from genome assembly GCF_025532165.1 of Camponotus vicinus. Classification (NCBI taxonomy): domain Eukaryota; kingdom Metazoa; phylum Arthropoda; class Insecta; order Hymenoptera; family Formicidae; genus Camponotus; species Camponotus vicinus. The sequence continues at coordinate 12,210,232 of NW_028141950.1, read as the reverse complement.
ACCCCGTCCATCCTCTCTGTCTGTGCCAGATGGGGCACTATCTGGATTGGAGCCAGTTAAGACTTCACAGTCTTTACTCATTGTGGCAGCATTATCTGGGGCCGAGATCGGGGTCCGCTTCCTGAGTGGGCGAGCCCGAAGCCTGGGACCTTTGGTCGTATCCGATGCGCTTTCATCCAGTGAATCCGATTCGAAATTGCGCTCTTTCTTGCGCTTGATCGCAGTACGGGTGGATGCGTCCTCGACTTCCATTTCCGTTTCAATTGGAGGTTTGGGATTCTCTGTAAGTATCTTCTCCTCCTCCTCCACTATATTAACCCAGCTTACTGGGGCCTCTGAAGAAGGAATCTCCATGGTTTTTTCAAAAGTAGGAGTCATAATTAATGTATCACTAGAGCCTTGGCGCGGGCGATCTATAGACTCTACCATTTTTGGAACTGATTGTTCCGTCATTGAGCATTGCGTAACATTTATTACTGTGCTCTCTTCCTCAGGAAATGCGGTGACGGTAGCCGTATCCGGCGCGGTGCCCGCCACATACACCACGCGTTGCCCATCGTCGGATGATGACGGGCGCGCAACTGGGATGACATTGCGCAGCTCGCCAACCCCTGCCGTATCCGACCCGGCTGAGGTGGTAATAATCGTCTCTTTTGGCTCCATATTTCATGTAAAGTGCGTTTTTGCACCAGAGTGCGCCTCTCTGGGGTGATTTTAAGGATCACCATCCTCATTCATACAACATACAATACACACATACCAGGAAAAGAGGTATGGGGTAGGAAATAAAGGATAGGTGGGGGAGGAGTAGAGAAATGTAGACGGGATATCTAGGGAAGGGAGGAACACATAAGGAAGAAGGTGAGGGGTCAGGGTATTATCCCACCCGTCACGGCACCCCTCCAGCCGGATTTGAAATCAGGGTTTTCCTTCCCCTATCCGCTATGGGCCAAGGCGCCCGGAGGGAGCGGAACTCCCCTTCCTCCCCTTCCGGGGAGGGAAGTGCAATGTGGACTCTCAGTCAGTCGCCCCGGATCCCCGGGCCCCCCCGACGCGAAAGCGTCGAAGTGGGGGCCCGGAGACCCGGGGCGGCCTAAGCCTCTCCACCACGACAAGGTGGAGGGGTTTCTGGAGGCCTGCCCCGGCCCTATCTTAGGGTCCATCCGCCACTGCTATTTGGTACAGTGGGGATTTTAATATATACTAGAGGGATCTTGGGGGATGTGGTCACTCTACGGCGTTGTGCTCGTCGGTGCCGTTTTATACGGAAGGCCAGTCGGAAGCCAGCATGTACGCGAATACCTCCACCGGCACTTATTTGGTCAGCGAGCGACCTTTTCAAGGATCCTCCATGGCAATCGGCATTGCATCCATCGAGCAAGATACCAACATCGCTCTGGAGTCGCATATCACTGTGTTAAAAAGCAGCATTAGGTGTGAGGTCTGGATAGCTCAGTGGTCTAGAGCAGTTGCCCGGAAAGCGAAAGACTCGGGTTCGATTCCCGATCCAGCCACTTGCGCCTCACATATTTTTCTAGTCTGCGAATATTGTTTTCTAGCAATTATTCGTTAGGCTGAAAAATGTGTGAATGCTCTCTCCACAGGATATGCGTCAATGCCGTTGCCACGGATGGATTCTGTCGCTCGTTGATCAAATGGGCGTAAAGACACGTCCGACCTCCTCCCACATACATCCCTATCTTTCTCCAGCCACCCTCAGAGAGGGTCCTTCTCCCACCTATGCATCATCTTACAATGCGTCATCCTTGTCCCATGCCATCCTTGTCGCACGTTGATGACATCCTTGTCGCACTGTCCTCTTCGCACACTTAGCGCTATCCTTTTCCCACACGTAGCGCTATCCTTTTCGCAGCTTCGTACCGTCTTCTTTCCGCGGATCCTCCTTCTCCTTGCGGACCTCTCGTCCATCGGTCGCGCCGCGGATTCCCCTTCCCCGCGTGTGACGTCACTCACCGCGCGCCGCAGTTCCTCCTTCCCCGCGCGTGACGTCACTCGCCCCGCGCCACGGTTCCCCTCGCGCCTCACCCCCCCTGAGAGGACCTGGGTTAGAACTCCTAGTAAACCTACTCATACATACATACGTACATACGTACATACGTACATACATGCACACGTACACACGTACATACGTACATCGTACACACGTACACACGTACACACACACACACACACACACACACACACACACACACACACACACACACACACACACACACACACGTACACACACACACACACACACACACACACATACATAGATGCATATGTGTGTGCGTGCGTGCGTGCGTGTCTGTGTGTGTACATATAATCACTTAAAAAAAATATATGTTTGTTTCCATATTATTCAGATATGCTTGACATAAAATATGTAATTTGTATATTTGACCTAAAATATGGTAATTTGAATATTTATGACTTAATATGATCTAATGGAAAATCTAATCTTATCTTAAATGCTTATTTTTATTTTTTGTTTGTTCTTTCTTCTTTCGGAAGACGATCGCCAGCGTGTTGTAACCATGATTTAATAACAGCTTGTATTTTACAACCGTCGCCTTTGTGCTACCGCGCCTGTCGGCATATCAAGGCTCGTCGGTAAGGAGCCTTACCCCTTGGCCTCACGTCCGTGATCTTGAGCTCGCCGACCCCAGGTATCTGGAGCACGATCCGGTCGAGTTGCTGTTAGGCGCTGAAGTCTGCTCAAGCATCCTCGAAGTCGGCCTGCGCAAGGGTGGTTCTCAAGATCTCGTCGCTCAGAAAACCGCCCTGGGGTGGATCCTGTCAGGGGGATCCAGCACAGCGTCCTTTCAAGGTCCCCGCAACTCTCTGCAATGCACTGTCGATCGAGAACTGACCCAGCTGGTGCATAACTTTTGGGAGCAGGAAAAGGAACTATCCGCCCCAGTCGCACTCACGCCAGAGGAGGAGGAGTGCGAGACTCTTTTCGCGCGTACTCACCAGCGAACTGCGTCCGGAAGATACGTCGTGCGACTATCCTTCTCGTCCTTGCCAACATCGCTCTGTGAGACCCGGAAACCTGCCGAGAGCCTCTTGACTGCCATGGAACTTCGGTGCAGGAAGGACCCTGACTTTGGTGTCCTCTATCTAGCATTTATGCAGGAGTACGAGCAGCTGAAACACATGGGCGCTGTGAATACGGTCAGTACCTCCGGATGTTACCTACCTCATCACGGAGTTCTCCGCCAATCCAACTCCTGCACCAAACTTCGTGTCGTGTTCAACGGCTCACAACGCACCACTTCCGGAGACTCTCTCAACAAGCACCTGTTGATGGGTGCAAACTTATTACCGGCACTAGCCGATGTCCTTCTTCGCTGGCGCCGACACCGCTTCTTTTTCGTCACTGATATTGAGAAAATGTTCCGGCAAATACTCATCCATCCAGATGACCGCCGCTTCCAGCGGATACTTTGGCGCTCAAAGGCTACCGACAGAATCCAAGAGTACGAGCTGAACACCGTGAAGGGCTTGCCTGCGCTCCGTTCCTCGCTGTTCGAACACTTCGTCAACTTGCGATGGACGAAGAAGCACGGGGCTCAAGAGGATCAGCCGCCCTGCGACATGATTGTTACATGGACGACGTGATCACTGGAGCGGACACCTTGCGCAATGCGGTAACCTTGCAGGCAGAACTCCGAGAGCTCTGCACGGCGAGCGGGTTACCGCTGCGAAAGTGGACAGCGAACAGCGAGGCAATTCTTGATGGTATCCCTCTGGAGCATCGCCTCCAACAGGCGCACCACTCCTGGGAGAACGAGGTGCATTCCACCTTGGGCCTGCGCTGGCATCCTGCCAGCGACGACTTCTCATTCGCGATCCAACCTCGAATCACTGGCGAGTTACGAAGAGACGAGTCCTGGCGGAGACGGCTCGGTTATTTGACCTCTTGGGATGGCTCGCTCCGGTCATTATTCGCGCCAAAATTCTGATACAATCAACTTGGTTGAAGAGACTGGATTGGGACACTCCACTCCCAACGGAGGACACTCCCAACGCTCAACACTGGCAGCGCCTCCTTTCCGAGCTCCATTTGCTCGAGGGGCTCCGCATAAGACGTTGATTGAGCACAGGCCATCAGGACCCGCTAATTCAAATCCACGGGTTCGCCGACGCGTCCGAGCGAGGATTCGCCGCTGTCGTCTATCTCCGCGTAGCTAGCGCCAATGCAACCTCTATCCATCTACTCGCAGCGAAGAGTAAAGTCGCCCCCATAAAGCCCGTGTCGCTTCCACGACTGGAACTCTGCGCCGTCTCTTTGTTGACGAATCTGGCGCAACACCTCCGCTCATCGCTAGATTTGCCCACGGCGCCAGTATATTTCTGGTCCGACTTCAAGGTCGCCCTCCACTGGATTAAGGGGCACGCCTCTCGATGGAAAACCTACGTGGCCAACCGAGTGTCTCTGATTCAGCAACGGCTTCCCGAGGCACTATGGAGGCACGTCCCTGGTCAAGACAATCCCGCCGACTGCGCATCCAGAGGAATCGCTCCAAGGGACCTGAATCATCCTCTCTGGTGGAATAGTCCCAAATGGCTGCGCATGAACTCGTCTCTATGGCCGGACAACGACGACGAGGCATCGATGACCAATGTTCCTGAAAAGAGAATAACAGCATTAGCAGCCACCAGCAAGAACAGACCAGAGCCGGAAATCCTTCTCCGGTTTTCAACTCTACAAAGACTCTTACGGGTCTCTGCTTGGTGTCATCGTTGACGTCGAGCCGCCTGCCGTTCTCCCAATACGACGCTACTCCCGGACGAGCTCGACGCAGCCCTGCTTTGTTGGCTCAGAATCGTCCAAGGAGTTCACTACGCCGCTGAACTCGCCGCAGCACGAGAGTCACGTCCAATGCCTCGTAGTAGCCATCTAGCCAGACTGCATCCTTTCATCGACGACAACGGAATTTTGCGTGTTGGCGGCCGTCTGAAACATGCAATGCTATCCTACGACGAACGGCACCCCTGATAGCGCCGCCCGCTTCATGGCTCTCCAAGCTCATCATAGAGTCTTGCCATCGTCGGACGCTACATGGAGACACGCAGCTCACTCTGGGGCTCCTCCGCCTCCGCTTCTGGGTCCCACAAGGTCGAGCCGTGGTCAAGCGGATGCTGCACCGATGCATGACGTGCACTCGCTAGCGAGCCAACACCCCGCAGCCTCTCATGGGCGACCTCCCTCGAGGACGAGTTACTCCCGCACGTCCCTTTCTGAGGACAGGAGTTGACTATGCTGGCCCGATATTCATTCGCACAACCAAAGGGCGAGGACAGCGAGCGCACAAGGCGTTCATAGTTGTGTTCGTTTGTCTTTGTTCCAGGACAGTCCACCTTGATGTAGTTTCTGACTACTCATCAGACGCATTCCTCGCCGCATTTCGCAGGTTCGTTTCCCGTCGAGGACTGTGCAAAGAAATGTACTCGGATTGCGGAACGAACTTCGTCGGCGCGGACAGGGAGCTGCGAGAATTCTTTCGTGCGTCTTCTTCCGACGGCCGTCGCATCTCTCAGGAAATAGCCAAGGAGGGTATATCGTGGCGCTTTAATTCTCCTGCCGCGCCGCACTTTGGAGGTCTCTGGGAGGCGGCGGTGAAGTCGACGAAATATCATTTACGATGGGGTGATAGGAGAGACAACACTCACCTTCGAAGAGATGAGTACTCTTCTGGCTCAAATCGAAGCATGCTTAAATTCTCGTCCATTGCAGGCCCTATCAAATGATCCAGACGACCTCTCCGCACTGACTCCAGGGCATCTTCTGATCGGCGTCCCTCTGCTGGCCGTTCCTGAACCTTCACTACTCAAGGAGGCATCAAACACTCTGTCACGATGGCAGCTACTCCAGCAAATGCGTGACCACTTCTGGCAGCGATGGTCGCAGGAGTACATCCACACTTTGGCACCTCGACCAAAATAGCTCAAGGACGAACCTGCCCCGGAGATCGGAGCGTTGTGCCTTATTCGTTCGGAAGCCACTCCACCAACCCGATGGCCCCTCGCGCGAATTATCAAGCTGCATCCGGGAAATGACGGCACAGTCCGCGTCGTGACCGTTCGAACCTCCACCTCAGAGCTCGTTCGTCTGATAGTTAAAATCGTTCTTCTACCGGGAATCAAGGAGACTCGCCCGTACATGGACGGGTAGTATCCGAGCATCGTCCTCTTCGCGTGGCGTTCTCGCGCGTCACTGTATATATTGTATATATCGTATTGTTCCGTCATATTCATTCAGCGTTTCTTTCGTCTTGTCTTAGCCGTACTATCCGTATCTCATTTTCATCGCGTGATTTCATTGTCACTTACTCAGCTGTCCCCGCGCATTTTTATTCGATGTATAAAACTAATCGCTCCACTCCCGTTACACCGCACACGGTTAATTTTTACGATCATTCTTGAATTTCACTACATTCGCGAGATTATTCACTAAATCACTCTGTACATTTCACATTATCCACCGCTGTATATATTTCTTCACATTCACGCGTCACTCATTCTCGCGAAAGACTCGAATGAACTGAGCAACACGTGTCTTTGTACTACGTCACTATCGCATTCCATTCATTAATCGCGATTAACAGCTCATCGATGGAACCGTTCGCGACACCTGCCCGTACACGAACACACTCACAAATTTCGTCATGTACTGACGAGGCGGGCGGGATGTTCGAAAATCATAAAAATCATCCCAGTTAAAAATTCGCATAAACAAATATCCGCTTGTTCGACGTTATAAAAATCTCAGAATTCAGAATTAACGGGCGTCGAGAAGCTTCTCGAAATCTCTATTTGTCAAGAAAAACTCGATCGTTCCCGTTATCTCTCATTTTTTCAACTCATAAAAAACGCGTGTCATAAACGTTCACAATAACAAAGCAACCGTCGACAAAATCAGGGAGGCGTATGGGCATGCGCGCCCATACGTCACGATTGCCAATCAGCTGATAGAAAAAGGTTGCGCGCATGACAATTAAAGAATTGTCTACCTCAGACCTCATCGGCGGCCAATTACGCGCGGCGCCCTGAGATCACCGCTAAATAATTAAATTTATTGGGCCACGTCGCAACGGGCCCAAGATTCCGCTCGCCTTATAACGGGCACCGCACGCGAGCAAGTCGAAGTCGTACTTTTCGCTGAACCGCATCTTTTGTTAAACCGCTGATTAAAACCGCTATTTCGCTATACGACCACTTACTCACTCGGACTTCCGCTTTCTTCTCTAATAATACGAAAATCGAATCGCTTATAACGACCGCTATTCCGCTTGGACTACGATTAATCGCTTTTGTAAAACCGCTCTCACTGTTAAACTCCGCTGTCTCATTCTCGCAATCACTGCACTGAACACCTTTTTTATTCTTGACTGTAATAAACGTCTGTTTTGAGTGTGAACGTGGCGCGCACTTTTTCACTGAAAGACCTTCCGTTCCTGTCGTCGCACTGTCGGATTCCGCTCGCGAACAATAAGCAAATAATAAAATAGTATGCAAAAAGATAAATACCAATTATCAAATCCATAACCTTCATTTCTTTTACCATTAGCGAATTTTTTTGTCCTGTCCATGACATTTTATATGCCATTTGATCAGTTAAGGTAGCAGTTAAAGCATTTCGTACATGTTTTTGGAAAGTTGTACCACCAATATTTTTTATCATTTTTTTCTGTGATGCAATGATATTTAACTTTAGTTAAAATATGTAAGGACATTTTCAATGTAAAAAAATTATAGAAAAATACATTAGAAATAATTGATAAAACATAGTTTAATAAGAAATATATACGCTAAAATGTAAAATAAATTTTGAAATACAATATGAAATCACTCACATATTGTGACCGAGCTGCAGCATCTTCTTTTAGTAATATTTCAAAGTCTTTCAATTCTTTTTCTGATGTAATAGGCAAGTTAAAAGCAAGATTATTGGTAGCATGGTCGCGAGGTGCTTCATTACTCATATCCAATACAAGAAGATAAACTGAATTTGTTTTTTTAATTATCTGAATATCTACGACAGGATACTATAAAAAGAAATCGGATATATTACAATTTAATCAACCAACAGATAAGAAGTTCATAATTGTTCTTACCGCAACATAATTCATGATGTTCAAACGTACGTCATTCGTTTTGTCGGTCAGTATTATTTTGTATATGTGCTGCAGAGAAAATTTTTATAGAGATTAATACCCTGTATACAGGGCGATCCTGAAAAACGTTATGTCTTTAAAATGACGTATTCCTGACACCATTCTAAGACAATTTTTCCTTTACCAAAATTTGATTTGAAGCGTAGTTTTTGAATTATGAGCAAAAATAGTTAGTAAATCACGCGTCGGGTACAGAAGGCAGGCAGGAGCGGCGCGGCGTGCCGCGAGCGCGGGCGCAGCTGACCGCCCGACGGGTGATTATCACCGCATGAGTCGCTAACTATTTTATCTTATAACATAAAATTATGCTTTAAATAAAATTTTGGTAAAGAAGAAAATGTCTTAGAATTACGTCAGAAATACGTGTTCCTTAAAATAACGTTATTTTAATAATGAAAAGTTGTTCCGGATCGCCGGCCGTCCGACGTTGCAATCAGCTGATTGCTACACGCGATGTGTGTATGGCGGAGTGTGTGCGTAAGAGAGAGAGAGAAAGAGAGAGAGAGAGGGAGGGTAGGAGGGACAGACATTCATACACACGCACGCACTTTTTTCTCGCTCTCTTTCTCTCTTTTACGCAACACTCATACACTCTCTCATTCAGTCTCTCACTCACACTCTCTCGGTCACTCACTCACTCACTCACCTGCTTACTCACTTGCTCACTCACCTTGTAGCAGCGTAGCGAATCTTCATGCTATGTATTGTTGTTATCTGCTGCACGGTTATGATTGCTAGAGATGCGCGACACATCGAAATTTTTTCGATTATTAATCTCACACTCGATTGACACAATATAGATTACACGATAACGAGTTTACTGTTTATTCACTCACTATTGATTTATCGATACCAAAAATTACTTTCAAAGAATTATAAATAATAACTATTTCTAATTATAATAAATAATTATTATTTATTATAATTAGAAATAAATAAATAAATAAAGAAATAAATAAATAAAGAAATAAATAATTATTATTTATTATAATTAGAAATAGTTATTATTTATAATAAATAATTAATTTTTTAAGTATGTCATTATACGTTTCATGTTTTCTACCGCATTCGCAATGCGAAGGTTTTAGCCGATCGTTCGTCTTATCTCGCGTCAATCACGCGCCACGCGCAAGTCGTTTGTTAGATGTCGCGTGTCGCGTTTCTGGCAACATAACTCTTGTGGTCGCGCAGTCTCCGCGGTCCGTCGCTTCGCGTCGAGTCATGTGTTGTTTGCATTCGCGTTTCTTTGAAAGTAATTTTTGGTATCGATAAATCAATAGTGAGTGAATAAGCAGTAAACTCGTTATCGTGTAATCTGTATTGTGTCAATCGAGTGTGAGATTAATAATCGAAAAAATTTCGATGTGTCGCGCATCTCTAGCAATCATAACCGTGCAGCAGATAACAACAATACATAGCATGAAGATTCGCTACGCTGCTACAAGGTGAGTGAGCAAGTGAGTAAGCAGGTGAGTGAGTGAGTGAGTGACCGAGAGAGTGTGAGTGAGAGACTGAATGAGAGAGTGTATGAGTGTTGCGTAAAAGAGAGAAAGAGAGCGAGAAAAAAGTGCGTGCGTGTGTATGAATGTCTGTCCCTCCTACCCTCCCTCTCTCTCTCTCTTTCTCTCTCTCTCTTACGCACACACTTCGCCATACACACATCGCGTGTAGCAATCAGCTGATTGCAACGTCGGACGGCCGGCGATCCGGAACAACTTTTCATTATTAAAATAACGTTATTTTAAGGAACACGTATTTCTGACGTAATTCTAAGACATTTTCTTCTTTACCAAAATTTTATTTAAAGCATAATTTTATGTTATAAGATAAAATAGTTAGCGACTCATGCGGTGATAATCACCCGTCGGGCGGTCAGCTGCGCCCGCGCTCGCGGCACGCCGCGCCGCTCCTGCCTGCCTTCTGTACCCGACGCGTGATTTACTAACTATTTTTGCTCATAATTCAAAAACTACGCTTCAAATCAAATTTTGGTAAAGGAAAAATTGTCTTAGAATGGTGTCAGGAATACGTCATTTTAAAGACATAACGTTTTTCAGGATCGCCCTGTATACAGGGTGTTTCATTTTAATCCGACCAGTCGAATATCTCGAAAACCAAGCCCGGGAGAGAAAAATATTTCAGACAAAAGTTGTTTGGTTTCGAGGGGGCCATAAGATGGTATCATTGGTTTGACCTTGAAGAGTCATTTGAAGGTCACGTGAAGGTCACTTCAATTTTTTTAAATGGAACACCCTATATATTTTTGCACACTCTTGTAGCTTATCTCGAGAGCTTTCCAAAACACTATAATTAAGTACCTTTTCGTTAAGTACTTTTTGAGTTATGAGGCTTGAAATAATTTCTTAATTTTACATAAACCGTAAAATATCTTGTAAAATATTCACTTTTCGATTATCTTACCTTAATACTTTTATGTACAAAATAATGAGAGGAATCAATTGGTGTAAAAAAAACACATAGTTGTTTTTAAGAAAAAATATGGAATTGTTAATTGCAAATTACATATTTTTTCTTCAAAACAACTATGTGTTTTCTTTACACCAATTGATTCCTCTCATTTTTTTGTACGTAAAAGTATTAAGGTAAGATAATCGAAAAATGAATATTTTACTAGATATTTTACGGTTTATGTAGAATTAAGAAATTATTTAGCCTCATAACTCAAAAAGTACTTAACGAAAAGGTACTTAATTATAGTGTTTTGGAAAGCTCTCGATGTCAGCTACAAGAATGTGCACAAATATATAGGGTATTCCATTTAAGAAATTTAAGGTGACCTTTATGTGACCTTCAAATGACTGTTCAAGGTCAAATCATTGTCACCATCTTATGGCCCCCTCGAAACCAAACAACTTTTGTCTGAAATATTTTTCTCTCCCGGGCTTGGTTTTCGAGATATTCGACTGGTCGGATTAAAATGAAACACCCTGTATATTTCATTATTTGATTCAACATTATTGTTTGTTCGTTGAGATTGTTTCGTTAAAAGTGGATCCTGACTAAAAAAATCTCCATATTCCAAAGGTTGACTTTCAAATCCTTTTGTTATTGTTTTCGTTGTCAACAAAACACTTTGCTACACCTGTGGAAGAATTGATTAAATGCATTTTTTCAAAATTTAAATTTTAAGTTTTATTGAATAAACGAATAATAAATTTAATCAAAATTTTAAAGTAAATAACATTAAAATAATCGATTATATTCAAAATTTTATTATTATGTGCTTCATCTTCGCTTGTAAATTCCTTATTTTTATTCTTTAAAATATAATTGGTTGGAGGTTTTGGAAACTCTTTTGGATATCTATAAGAAAATGAGGGTCTATTAAATTAATAAATGAATAAATTAAATAAACTATTAAATAAACTATTAAATTAATATATTATTATTAATTTATAATTAATCAGTTAATTTCTTTTAATGACTTACTGTGAGGTTTTAGAATTTGTTCTGCAGCTTCATCAGATTTTTCATTAGAATCTTTATCTTCACCTAGAGGAATATTATTTTTTTGAAATTTCGGAAGTCTTTTATTTCTAACATCTATAAAAATATATACTGTGACCGTTAATTTATTAAGGGCTAATGACATTAAATGACCGGTGATAATGGCCCACGGCACACCTTTGGCGCGATCTTCTAATATAAAAGAAAAGTGTTTCTTCTCCAAAGTAAAATATATGGGCGCCAGGTGCGGGAATCCGCACCACTCTAATAAAATTTAACGTATCGGCAGTATACACGAAAAAAATGCAAAGCTCTCAGAAAAACCGCGACGGACGCTCGGCTAGCCCCGTCTCGAAATTGGTAGAGGGGCGGTCCGTTTTAATAATTCACAAGGAAGGATCGAGAATACAAGGTGGCTGCAAAAAAAACATAATATTATAATAACAAGAATTAATATATTTAACATATGAATAAATTTTAATGACAGACAGATTCGTGTAGATGCAAAGCGGTTTTATAATATTGATTATCCGATTATTAGCCGGCAGCGACGGGCCGGCATTCGAGCGCGATCACCGCGGTATCATATGTCACGCGGCAGAAAAAAAGCATACAAGAAAAGTCCCGGAATTCCGCGCTAAACGAGACTTGTTAGAGTTTCGGCAGCTACGAATCCCCAAATAACTTTTAATAATGAGCACCGCGGTGTCGACTCCTTTAATGACATCCGTCTTTCGTGAATAGAAATAATTAATTATAATAATGGATCTACCCGCCGCACACGCAGTTAACAGAAGCGAATATAGATGCGAACCGATTATACAGATCTGCTGCTTCAACAAAAAAATTTAGCGACTAGTAACGTATCTAACAGAGATGGTTGAATCGAGACACGAAAAACTATCAATAACAATAAAGTATCAAATGACTTGAGCCTCGGAAATATGCGAGCCGATGCCGCGATGTATTTGTCGGTTATTGGATATCGCAATCGCCTTTGTGTGTGAGCTCGGTTACAGTACTTTTAACAGACAAAGTTTTACAGCTAACAGTAATAATTGTACAAATAAACATTTACAGTGACTGTCGGCGCGCAACTGGGAGAGAGGGCACTTAATTTTACGAAAGCTCGAACAAAGTCTTTCGGCCGGCCGTCGTACTCTAAGACGCAAATATCGAGAACGCAGAAAAGGAATTTCACAATAAATTTAATGACGGCAGCTATACGGCACCGACATTGTTCGAGCTAATTCTACCTGAATTATTTAACAAAGACGGCCAGATGGGGTCGACGCTTGTCTCACCGGTGACTTCTTGCGGTTCTCCGTGCTCTCGGCATCCACGTGTCGGATCGATGATTTTGGGCCGTCGTTCCCTTCGCCGGTCCGCCGAACAGTGGCGAGCGGAAGGCCCGTCGGAATCACGCTAGCAAATTAATGCGTAACTAGGCCACCTGTGGCGCTTCCGCAACCCTCAGGATCGTCGTGTGGCCCATTTAATCCTGCGGCTTTCAGGGCTGTACATGTGCTTGTCGCACCCCGTTTCCTCTTTTATTTTCCATAATTCCTCTCGTCGAGGCCCGTCAGGAGGGATACTTTCGGCAGCCACTCGCCGTTATTTAGAATGTTCTTCTTTAGCGCTGTTCCGGCCGAGATGACTCCGACTCGGGGTCTCAGTGTCAGTTTTCGTCCGCTGGTTGGCCTTCCCCTCAATTGTTCCCCGTACCTGCTGGGCATGTGAATGTTTACAGGGGCGGCAGCGGTAGTCTTAAGTGGACTTTATTATTGACGCAATTAAATAATAATACTTAGCTTGGCGTGTTCCTTTTAGTCGGCGCCTCCGCTCGCCCGTTTCCTTGTATCCTGTACTTCTTCCTCAATTTTGAGCCACCGGATGAGATCCCGTCAGCGTTTCCCATCGTGCCCGCTCTTAAGCCTAATCTTAACGCTAACAAATAAATTTGTACGCACGGAAGGCGAGTATAATCTCGCCTCCAATAGCCGCTCTCTCCCTAAATTAGGGGAGAACGAGGGCCCAAATTCATTCTCGGTCGGATCTCGCGATCCTTGTGACGGACCGCCAAGTGTCACGTCACAATACATATATGAGAAATAGAGCTTTATAACATTTTAAGAGAAAATATTAAAAAGTAAAATGTTTTTATTTCTTAATTTAAAATATTGTAAAATTAAAATGACTTTAAATACTTACATGATTTCTTATCATATTCTTCATCGGAAGAACAAAGTCGGCGTGGTTTATTGATTGCACGTTTCATGGGAAGTGGCTTACAAATAGTTGCTTTATTTGTGATTGCTTCAAACGCATCTTCGTCATTAGTCGAAATATTAAGAGCTTGGATTTCAATATCTCTGGCTTCATTATATGTAGCTCCAAAATAATATATATATATATATATATATATATATATATCATTATTTTGAATATACAGGGTTTACCAAAAGTGTGGAAACCCCTTAATATTTCGAAAAATGCGCATTTAAAAAAAAATGTTTCATACAAAAGTTATAGGGTTTTATGTGGCGCATTACACAGCAACATTATTATGACCTCGAATAGCGTTGTCAAGGTTATGTGAAGGTCACCTCCAACTTTTTAAATGGGACACCCTATATGCTTTTGCATATTCTTGTAGCTTATCTCAGAGAGCTTTCCAAAACACTATAATTAAGTTAGTTTTCATTAAGTACTTTCCGAGTTATGAGACTTGAAATCATTTCTTAATTTTACATAAACCGTAAAATATCTTGTAAAATATTCATTTTTCGATTATCTTACCTTAATACTTTTATGTACAAAATAATGAGAGGAATCAATTGGTGTAAAGAAAACACGTAATTGTTTCGAAAAAAAGAAAATGTAATTTGCAATTAACAATTACATATTTTTTCTTAAATATAACTACGTGTTTTCTTTACTCACCAATTGATTCCTCTCATTATTTTGTACATAAAAGTATTAAGGTAAGATAATCGAAAAATGAATATTTTACAAGATATTTTACGGTTTATGTAAAATTAAGAAATGATTTCAAGTCTCATAACTCGGAAAGTACTTAATGAAAACTAACTTAATTATAGTATTTTGGAAAGCTCTCGAGATAAGCTACAAGAATATGCAAAAGCATATAGGGTGTCCCATTTAAAAAGTTGGAGGTGACCTTCACATAACCTTGACAACGCTATTCGAGGTCATAATAATGTTGCTGTGTAATGTGCCACATAAAACCCTATAACTTTTGTATGAAACATTTTTTTTTAAATGCGTATTTTTCGAAATATTAAGGGGTTTCCACACTTTTGGTAAACCCTGTATATATGTTCAAAATAATATATACTAAAAATCTGAAGATAAAATACATTGATATTTTAAACCTACCAAATGGTCCTATAAACCTGTTATAATGAATTGTACTCCAATTTTCTTTTGGCAATGTTGCTTTAATGCTTTCAAGGGTAGGATTTTTAGATTTTGGTGGCCACTTAAAAATTTTAGACTCCTTAAATAACCAACAACTTGGTATGGTAGCACACCACTCTTTCCAAAATACAATAAAATACATATTTGTAGAATTAAACATTTTTTATTTTTTAAGAAGTAATGTAGAAAAAAGTTCATGTAAAATTGATAATTAATAAATTTACTTAGGAAAAAGATTACTTTTTTAAAGTAACTTTAATCAGTTTTACATGATTTTATCAATGGAAATATTTTTTTGAATTTATCATAATATCAATTGCAAACGATACGCAACAAAATACAGTGACAATTTAGTCATGTTAAATAAAAGTAATTTATAAATAATAATCTAGTGTTGAGTCTAGTGTTGAGTCAAGCGTTGAAGACAATTAGAACGGTTCTTTATTTACTATGAGTAAAATATTTAATAAATTGAAAACATATCTTATGATTAAAATGAATTTTTAAAGAAAGAAATAGCACTTAATATTTAAAACAAAACTGTCTAAATATTTATATTAGGTGGTAAACTTAATTCCTGCCGCTAAATATTACACATTATTTAGCGGCAAGAATTAAGTGTATCACCTAATAATAATAAATTTGCAAAAACTTAAGTGTTAAGCATAACCTTAAATATAGGTTATTTTATTTATTCCTTCACTTTAATTAACCCGTTTCTTATTTGCATAATTGATTTTAGTTTTATTATTCGTAATGACAATAGCATATACACTATAGTTTTATTTGCATATGCGTTTAATACCGATGTTTTAAGGAAAATTATATTATTATAATTATTTGCAACTTTGTTGCAACTACATAAAAATACATTCGTAAAAACACATTCATATATACCTGTAAAACATTTAAATTATAGAAAACTACGGTTGTCCCTCTAATTTTAGATCTATTTTTTTATCTGGATTGGTTCAGAATTTCTCTTTCTAGTTTCAATGTAGAGTGGAAAAGATACATTCTAAACTAGTACATCTAGTTCAGTTTAAAAGAACAGATCTTTTGATAGCGGTATACCGCGTAAATTCAAATAATAATAAACAAAATTTGAAACTTTTATTGATCGATACATAATAAAAATAAAATGCAAATAATAAACGAATATTGTTATATATATTATGTCACATGTATATTGTTATATACAGGGTGTCCCATTTTAATCGATCACCTCGAATAACTTTTTTAATTTTGATTGTAGAAAAAAACGTTTCAGACAAGTTATATGGTTTCAAGGGGGACATGAGACGATGCCATTAGTTTGACCTTGAAGAGTCAGCTGAAAGTCACGTGAAGGTCACTTCCAACTTTTTAAATGGGATACCCTATATGCTTTTGCATATTCTTGTAACTCATTTCGAGAGCTTTCCAAAACACTATAATTAAGTTAGTTTTCATTAAGTACTTTCCGAGTTATGAGGCTTGAAATCATTTCTTAATTTTACATAAACTGTAAAATATCTTGTAAAATATTTATTTTTCGATTATCTTACCTTAATCTTACCTAAATCTTACTTTTATGTACAAAATAATGAGAGGAATCAATTGGTGTAAAGAAAACACGTAGTTATATTTAAGAAAAAATATGTAATTGTTAATTGCAAATTACATTTTCTTTTTTTCGAAAACAATTACGAGTTTTCTTTACACCAATTGATTCCTCTTATTATTTTGTACATAAAAGTATTAAGGTAAGATAATCGAAAAATGAATATTTTACAAGATATTTTACAGTTTATGTAAAATTAAGAAATTATTTCAAGCCTCATAACTCGGAAAGTACTTAATGAAAACTAACTTAATTATAGTGTTTTGGAAAGCTCTCGAGATGAGCTATAAGAATATGCAAAAGCATATAGGGTGTTCCATTTAGAAAGTTGGAGGTGACCTTCACGTGACTTTCAGCTGACTCTTCAAGGTCAAACTAATGGCACCGTCTCATGTCCCCCTTGAAACCATATAACTTTTGTCTGAAACGTGTTTTTCTACAATCAAAATTAAAAAAGTTATTCGGGGTGATCGATTAAAATGGGACACCCTGTATATTATGTTAATCAGTAAAAGTAATATAGTAATAATTAATACTAATTTATAATAATATAATAATAAATAGTTTTAAATTCTTAATTTTAGATCATTATTTTTTATACTGTGGATTGAAAATAATAATCAATTTAATGAATGTAGCAAGGGCAAAAAACAATAAGATTTGTTATATGGAATACATACAGCCTTTTTGCTAACGTTATTTGCATTGATAATTGTCTGTTGAGACCATTGATTCCCGACTGCAATATCAAACTCTTTTGAATCAATAGGATAATTTGAAAAAGCTACAGAATTCATCAATAATTCTCCAATTAAAATAGGTTTTTCATCATGATCTAAATAAATATTTCTAATGCGTACGATAGTCCTATCTTGCAAATAACAATATTGATCTGCTTTATTCATTATTGATAGTGTAAATTTATTAAAATGTATAATATTATATGAAGTAATACCAAGTTCTTCCGATATTTTATGATTTTTACATGTCACTGTAGGTTTTTCGAAAAATAAATCTTTGTTTTTTTCAAAATTACATGCAATACGTTCTACAATTCTATTGTGCAGCTGTTGTAAAGGTTTTTCTGCCTTTTTTAGTGTTTTTTTAATATTATATAAGTAACTCTCAAATGAAAAAGAACTGAATGAATCAAGATGTCCAAATTTTAAAACATCATTGGCTAAATGAATTAAATTATGGATATTAATATCAAGAAATCGGTACCATATAATTCAGTACATTTCTCTACAAAATATTCCAATAAATCTTTAGCATATTTATTATTATCTTTGCAATCTGTTTCGTACGTTGTACGACAAAGAATCCTGATTGCACAGTGTAGAGAAATAAAATGGATGAAATATTTCTTTGGTAAATAATTTTGAAGAACAACTGGACCTACATACAATAAAAATAATCTCAATTCAGTCGCTTTCCATCGATCAAGATATTCTAATTCCCGAGTTTTTCTAGCAAATTCAGATGGAATTCATTTTGCTATGATTTTTAAATTTACAGATATTTCTTTTATCATTTTAGCAGAAAACTTTGTAACGTGCGGTTTTCGTACCGTAGAATCTCTAAAATAGCCGTCGGATCCAGGTGGCGGATATAATAACGATTTTCGTGTGTATGTGTAATAAATGTATTTATTAACTCTCTGTGTGTGTGGTGGTTTACAAAGTGTGAGCGTGGGTGTGTGAATGTGTAGTTGTATGCGAGCTCGTGTGTTTACAATGTCTGAGTATGTGTGTGCGTGTGTGTGCGGGCGCGCGTATCGGTACGTATGCGGAGCGAGCTATAATCGATAAACGCGGGCCGAGGATCTACGGGATTCCGGCGTGAATAATCGCCGCGCTTGTAATCGGTGGAAGTTCCCCTTAACTGTGAGTTCGCGAGATGCAATTCGTCCGTGGACGTGTCACGGATCTTGCGTGGTATTGATTCGCACAATTAGTAGCGCGGAAATAAATGATAGCAATACAATAAGGCGTGCAATATACGGTTGCACGTCTATCGGTACGGCGCGCTCGAGTTATTATAACGCGAAACGTCTGGCGCGTTTTTGTCGCGTTTCTTAGTGCGGTTCTTATCGCTCAGCTGTTCGGGATTTAAATCCAGTTATTTAAATTTAACGCTAATATTTCCCCTGATGGATTGCGGGTTTCGGAAGGCGTCGCGACGCTAGCAAGCGTCGGAGGCGGCTCAAGTTCCACCCCCCGGGATAGGTGCGACTCCTAATATTTGGATCTGGTTTCGGAGGCGATTTCGAAGGCGCCGATATCAATCGGTAGAGGCAGCGTTCGCACTACCTTCTGGCCTTTTTACTCTCGCAAGGATTTCTCGTGGTTGCTTTGCCGTCAGACTAGCTCAGCTGCTCGAGAGAGATCGGAAGGATCTGTCCGTATGTGCCGCCGAGAGCCCGTTTTATACCCGGTTAATTGCCCGCGCCGGCGTAATCGGTAATTACTCCCACCGAGCGGCGGTAAAAATATCGGAGCGGTTCGGGTCCGCCCGGGGGAGTTCGGGGTGCCGAGCGCGGGTTCTCAACTGTCGGCTCCCGACGGCAGTGTCGCGATAATCGGTTATCGTAATTCCTATTCTGTTGTTTCCTAAGTTATTAAAAAATGGGCGCACAGCGCCTCTGCCAATGCCCGACCGGTGTTCGTCGGGCGGCAGCTTCCGGCCGGTGTTCGCCGGGAAACGATGCATTCGGGGGTGCATCGTTACAACTTAATACATTTATGAGATCCTTTTGTTATCTTTTGTAAGATTTTTTTTACAGCTCCGAGACAAACAAGGTGCATATAATCAAGTGGGAATTGCGAGACCATCCCTAAATCTGCTTCTTCAAATAATAATGTTCCAGTATGATGATTTTCATCAATACGTTTAATGAAATTTTCATCTGTTCTTAAAGCTGCACTCGAATTCAAAAATAGCATGCGATGATTGTAATAATTTCCTTCTTCTCTACATTTTCCACATCCAAAGTAGCCATTGTGACCTTTTGTACATGTAATGAAAGATCGTGCTGGACTGTCACAAATTACAGCTCTAATTGTAACAGTAAAAATTTGATTGCAATAGTCAAATCCGCTTCGATGTAAAATGTTATATTCATCAATAAATTCTCTCAGAAATGTATTACAGGAGTTAGGCTTCTCATATCCATGATAAGCTCCGATTATAAATGGCTCGGAAATTTTTGGATAAATTTCTCCCAGAATGGGATAAAGTTCACTTTTTGAACTTTTGGCTATTGGCAATCCATCAATATTTACATTTATCTGGATATCATGAGATATTTTGTTGATACCAATCATTCTCAATTGATCAGTTAAAGCATTTTTTAAACCATAGTGAAAATATTCACCTGGTGGTACACTATGAATTATTGTTGATTTTGGTGTTCCAAGTAAAGTTCTTGGATCTAAAGATAGATTGCGAAATTAATCCAATTCAGCATTTCTTAATATTTTTAGAAGAGCGCCAGTTGCTTCATGAGTTATGCCATGATTGCACACCCATCGTGTCATTATTTTATTAAAATTTTGAGATTTTTTAATATTTTTAAGTAGGTATACTAGGAGAGTTCTAACTCAGGTCCTCTCAGGGGGGGTGAGGTGCGAGGGGGATTTCGGAGGCGCGGGGGAATGACGTCACGCGGGACGAAGGGGATTTCGACGGCGCGGGGGCTGCGGGGCGAGGGATGCTTGTTTCGGCGTGTGTTGGATGTTTTATCGCAAGTATAAGCAATATTATATTACATACCCGATTGTGTGATAAACAATATAAACAGCGGTATTCCTTAAGCAATATTGTATTACATATCCTAACGCGTCGGGACATGTTTTCGCAAACAAAATAGCTCTCGCGGTACACCTCCCACCCCCCCCACCCCCAATATAAGTAATTCTAGATTTTTTTCCGTTCGACGTATTCTTATATCTCGCATTGAATTACGCGTCGCGCGAATTTATAAACAATATAAACAAATGGCGCCCCCCAGAATCATCTTCCACGATTTTTTCTCGGAAGGAATGCAACGCATATCAGCGCCGATGTTCGGCTGCTTTGTGCTTTCGCGGTACACTCCCTCACCCCCAATATAAGTAATTCTAGATTTTTTCCGTTCGACGTATTCTTATCTCTCCCATTGAATTACACGTCGCGAGAACTTATAAACAATATAAACAAATGGCGCCCCCCAGAATCATCTTCCATATTTTTTCTCGGAAGGAATGCAACGCATCAGCGCCGATGTTCGGCTGCTTTGCGCCCTTGCTTCCTCCGTTCACAAAGATAAGAAAGGACGAAATATATATAAGAAGGATTGAAGCGCATCAAATCATAGTACGTGAACGCCCATCGACACGTGCAAGTGCTCCATAGAAAATTGTGACGTGTGTATTAAAAGTGTGAAAAAGATAGGAAGAAAATGGAAAACATCGAGGGAACTGAACGTGACCTGGTGGAGCAGTCCCGCCAAATTGCCACCTTGGGCGACTATTTTGCATGGTTGCAGCGTTGCGAGGAATTTATCAAACAGCTCGAAGAACGCAGTCGTGTCAAGCGTCCGCGGCTCTCGATCGGAAGTAGACAATCTCTGGTGGCTAAAATCGCGCGACTCGAAGGTGCAAAGACTCGATTGCAGAGACAGTTTATACCCAGTGGTGGTGATTACAGCGGCGACAATAACGCGGAAAGACTCGTTTGGCGAGAGATCGATACTGCGTTCGATAGCCGTATTCTGACCGGTGCTGTGATTAACGCAAACTATATCGAACCTCGTCAATTTCTCGAGGATGCCAAAGACATCGTGCTCGAGCAAGTGCAAGACGTTATAAAAAGACACAACAATGTAAAAGTGAACACTATGTTCAACGGTGAATTTGTGTCGGGTGATAAGCGTGCAAATAAAAGTATCAATACGAGAAACTGTGAACTCTTTCGCACGTGTGATTTACACGAGTGATACGAGCGCCGCGTTATCGAGCCCACCCTAGCAATGCTAGAAGAATTTCAGGAACGCGATAGTGGCTGGGTTGCATTGTCGCGAATACAAAATTTGACTGTTAATGTAAATAAATATAATCCTATGCGCGCGGGATGTCACATTAAATTGCCGCGGGAGATTACGACGAAGAGAGCGGTGGTTAACGTGCAATCTGAAGACAATGCGTGTTTCGCGTGGGCAGTGGTCGCCGCTCTATATCCCGCAGAAAGGAATGCGGAACGGGAATCATCGTACCCGCATTACGCGACAGTGCTGAATCTCCGGGACATTGAGTTTCCAGTGACTGTGAATCAAATTAAAAAATTTGAACTTGTAAACAATATCTCGATCAACGTGTACAGCATCGAGAAAGAGAACAGCATTGTCCCATACGTCTTTCGGAGCAGAAGCGGGATAAGCACGTCAACTTGTTGTACATGGAAGACGGCAACAACGTCGGACATTTCGCTTGGATCAAGAATCTATCGCGAATTGTCAGTTCACAGTTGAGCAAACACAACGGTCAAAGATATATCTGCGACCGGTAAGTTTAATTTATATAATATAAAATAATTTATATAATTGATATAATTTATATAATATGCATTGTATAAATCTTTAATTAAAAAATTTTCTTTTACAGATGTTTACATTACTTTAGTTCAAACGACAAGCTGCAGTCACATACGGTCGACTGTCGAGAGATGAACGACTGCGCTATCCGATTGCCGAGCGACAATGACAAGTGGCTCGAGTTCAACAACTTTAATCGGAAAGAGCGGCTTCCATTCATCGTATACGCCGACTTGGAATGCGTTTTGGTCAAGATGGAGGAAGAACAGCAAAATTTGTACCAACACCATCGGGTATTTAGTATAGCGTATTATGTACATTGTTCGTACGACGACTCGTTATCCGTTTATAATTCTCGCCGTAGCGCCGATTGCGTTTTGTGGTTCACCGAAGAACTTAGAAATTTAGCGTTACGTGTAAAGACTATTTTAACGACAAATGTCCCCATGGTAGATTTAACATCCGAAGAGTGGGAAAAATATCACAGCGCAACGCATTGTCATATATGCGAAAAACGGTTTACGCAAGAAGACGATACACGTGTACGCGATCATTGTCATTTGACCGGGCGATATAGGGGTCCCGCGCACTCAAATTGCAATCTAAATTACATATTTTTGCATTCCCATAGTCTTTCACAATTTATCCGGTTACGACGCGCATTTCGTTATCAAGGATATAGCCACAGCGTTCGAAGGGGAAATCGAATTACTTCCGACAACTAAAGAAAAGTATATTTCATTTACAAAAACTGTTGACCTTAAGGAAGAAAAATCGAGAAATCACATAAAATTACGCTTCATCGATTCATACAAATTTCTTAGGGCAAGTCTCGACAAATTGGCATCTTATCTAGACAAAGACAAACTCAAAATTTTAAAATCGGAATTTCAAAATTTATCTGCAGAAAATTTCAGTTTATTAACACGGAAAGGCGTCTTTCCGTACGAATACGTCGACTCTGTGGACAGGTTGCGAGATACGTGTTTACCACCTCGCGAATTGTTTTACAGTTCTTTGATCGGTGAAACTATATCCGAGAGCTTTTACGCGCACGCCGAGAACATCTGGACGCGATTCTCCATTCGAATGCTAGGCGAATATAGCGATTTGTACCTAAAAATCGATGTCTTGTTATTAGCCGATATTTTCGAAAACTTTCGCGATAGTTGCATCGAAAGTTACGGACTCGACCCCGCGTATTATTATACTCTTCCCGGATACACGTGGGACGCCATGTTGAAGCATACCAAGATTACGTTCGAATTGCTTACCGACATCGACATGGTCATGTTTATCGAACGCGGTATACGCGGTGGTCTGAGTCAGTGTTCCAACAGATACGCGCGTGTTAATAACAAGTACATGGAGTCGTACGATCCATCGAAATCATCGTCATTATTGATGTATTTCGATGTAAATAATTTGTACGGATGGGCAATGTATCAACCGTTGCCCTATGCCGATTTTCGATGGGTCGACGACGTGTCGAATTTTGACGTAGCATCGATCGCGTTAAATTCGCCTACGGGTAATATCCTCGAAGTCGATCTCGAGTACCCGCAACATCTTCACGATACGCACACTGACCTACCGTTTTGCCCGACACGCGACAAGCCGCCCGGCAAACAGCAAGACAAGCTGCTCGCAACGTTATACGATAAGAAGCGTTACGTGATACACTACCGCAACCTACAGCAATGTACGCGACACGGCCTTCGCATTACAAAAATACATCGCGTATTACAATTTACACAATTTCCGTGGCTTCGCAGTTATATCGAATTAAATACACAGTTTAGAACACTCGCGAAAAATGATTTTGAAAAAAATTTATACAAATTAATGAACAGTGCGGTATTTGGCAAAACGATGGAAACTGTGCGTAATCGTGTCGATGTAAAATTATTAATAAAGTGGGACGGACGATACGGCGCAGAAGCGATGATCATCAAACCAAAATTTCCATAGTCGAAGCGTTTTTTCGGAAAATTTAATCGCCGTAGAATTGCGCAAATTGGAAGTAAAATTTTATAAACCAATCTACGTCAGTATGTGCATACTCGACATATCGAAAGTGTGTCTGTACGAATTTCACCACGAGTACATGTCTCCCCTGTATCGCGACAAATGTAAGATCATGTATACCGACACAGATAGTCTAATGTATCACGTCGAGTGCGTCAATGTGTACGAAAACATGAAGCGCGATATCGCTAGATTCGATACGAGAGATTATGCCGCGGACAATGCGTACGGTATACCGCTCGTGAATAAAAAAGTGCTGGGCTTGATGAAGGATGAAAACAATGACGCGATAATGACCGAATTCGTCGAGCTTAGAGCAAAAATATACGCGTTACGAGTCGATGGTAAGAAAGACACAAAAAAGGCAAAAGGCGTCAAAAAGTAATGTCGTAGCGCGTAATATAACGTTCGACGATTATACGCGGTGTTTGCATGATGAAATTGAAATGACGCGACAACAGTCCTGTATAAGATCTAAATTGCACAAAGTGTATACCGTCCGCGAGACGAAAACTGCTCTGAGTCCGTACGATGACAAGCGGTATATCGTACCTGATTCGATTGACACGTTATGGGGACATTATAGGATACCTTTGTAAATAAATGTATATTTTGTTTATTATTAATTGTATATATTTTGTACATAACTGTTTAATGCAATGCGTTCCTTCTTTTTTATATATACGAGGAGAGAGCTTTATTTGTTCCATTTTTGTTCATTTTAAAATATATCATTATCTTTCATGTTAATTCTTTATTTTCTTATGTACGTATGCGCATTCTATTTTTTTTGTTGTTTTGTTATTTAATTACATTTTTGTTTAGTTACATTTCAACTTGCGTGTTTTTGCAATGCAAGCCTAGTAGAGCTAATAGCCGCTAAGGAGAGATGGCGCGCAAATCGAGAGAGTCGTTTTTGAGGTGTGAGTGTAAGAAAATGTACAAGCAAGCAAGCTGGCAGAAATAAATAATAAATACGTCAAATACATATAAAACATAGTGTCTTCATTTAACCCATTAACTTGGGAAATAATAATACCGTTCACAAGGTATAACAATAACCATGTATATATTTTGTATATTTTTATATTTCATATAGTTTTATGTAATACATATCTTACACATTAAATACATATACTATTGAAAGAAATATTAATAAACATTTTTTATATTATGTATATTTTCATTTTTCAAATATTATGTTCATACAATTTTTATATTATGTATATTTTCATTTTTCAAATATTATGTACACATATATTTTTTCTTGAAAATGAAAAATAAACACTGTATGATTAATTAAATCACATTGTCCTTATGTATCCAAGAGTTGTGCGAATTGTCAAATCCCAGCCATTTCACGTAAACCTCGTCACCCTTCCTGCGCAGTACTTTCTCCACGAGATACACGTCCGGATAATTCGTGCGATGCAACTCGTGCTCGTAGAACGCTCCGGCGATAGATTTTTTGCGATAATCCTCAAGTAGATAGCTTACGGGATTAGTATGCTGCACTTTTACAATTTTAAACACCTCGGTTGTCCAATTTGGTGTGTAACCTTTCTCGAAAATTGTCTTGTACTTGCTAACGCGTACCGAGCCACCTACTTTGAATTTCGCCGGACCCGCGATATTTACACAGTTGTACACAGTAGTCAAGAGTCTTTCAGCGATCGCGAGGGTAACGTCGACGGGTCGCATACCGATCATTCGATGCTTGCGCGCGTTGTAATCCGATACGAGTCGCGGCAACGCGTTGATCCACTTGTAAGATCCGTTCAGCGTAAACATCTTCCACATGTCGTTTTTCAGCGTGCGATTGAATCGCTCAACGATCGATACCTTCAATACCGAATATGTAGAATAGTGATTGATGTTATGTTTTCGCATAAGCCGTTGCACGTCGGCGTTATAAAATTCCTTCCCCTTATCGGTCTGTATGTTTTTCGGACACCTCTTGCTATCTCGAATTATCTCGGCGATAGCGTCAGCTGTCTCGCTTCCGCCTTTACTCTTGAGTGGTACGGCCCACGCGTGCTTGCTCAACACATCGATGACAGTGAGTATGTAGTGGTGGTAACCTCTGTTGAAAGGAGAGCGCATCTCTACGATGTCAGCTTGCCACAGGTCATCGTATCCCCGCACTATGACGTGTCTTCGGGGAAAATTTTTTCTCGCCGGTGCGTGCAGTTCGTTCACCAACTGCCGTTTCTCTAAACTATGTTATTTCTTCGCTTCCTCGGTTATTCCCGATCGCCGATCCATCGTTGGCGTTCGACAGACGTTCGATAGACGTTCCTGGCCCGTTCGTTGACGTTCGATAGTAGTTCCTTACACGTTCGATAGACGTTCCTGGCCCGTTCGTTGACGTTCGATAGTCGTTCCTTACACGTTTGATAGTTGTTTCTGAGCCGTTCACTGCCATTCTTCACCCGTTTGTTGCCGTGATTGACCCTGTTGGTAGTCGCTTCTAAGTAGTCCGTAGCCTCGTTCACAGTTGTTTTTGACCCGTTCGTAACCTCGTTGGCAATCGTTTCTGACCCGTTCGTAGCCGTTCCAGACTTGTATGCCGCCTCGTATGTAGCCGTTCCTGACGTGTTCATAGCCTTGTTCGCAGCCGTTCCTGAGGTGTTCGTAACCTCGTTCGCAGCTGTTCTTGAATTGTTCGTAGCCTCGTTCGCGGCCGTTTCCTCTTCGATCACTGCCACTCATTGTAGTTTGATAGCCGTTCAATAACCGTTTGTAGTCGTTCGATAACCCTTCGTAGATGTTCGATAAGCCATTGTAGATATTCAATAATTGTACAATAGCCGCTCCTAAGCCGTTCACTACAGCTCAGGTTGATATTCGTTTCTGAATTAGTGTTAATCGCACGCCGAAGCTCGTTTATCGCAGTCTACAAAGCTCGCATATCCTTCTCGAACGCAGTCAGCTTCTCGTCTGATTCTTTCTGTTGATTCTTCAACGTTTTAACGCATTGTTCCACGTACAGTTTGTTGACTGCATCGGTATCAGTCTCAGGTTGCGCTACACGGCAAATCTTGCGCGACCTCGTCATAGTCCGTAGCGACGCGACACAGAGCGTTTTGACGCAAGTAACTCTTCACCAATTTACCCCAATGATCGCTTGTGTCGATCGCATCATTTCTCCTTTCGAATAATCCAAATTTGTTGATAGGCATTTTTTTTCGATGCGAGTGACATCGATCGACTGATAAGTTTTGTCGAGACACCATTTAATTTATAATAAGGCCGACTTCGCGAAGTTCCTCTAGGATCGACAGGATCTCGTTGTCGTGAGCGTTGTGGTCAGCTCGGTGCGAAGCGTCGAGCAATCGTAGTCGATCCACTAGCTCGGTGGGGTCGTTCCAGTGCACGTAATCGATCTTATTGTCGGTTAGCGTCACTGCGCGAGGCATGAATACTCCCGTTCCGGATTTATTCTCTTTCGATTCGACCGACATCAACAGTGCGATTATTTGTTTATACTTGTATCCCTTGTTGCTATTTAATCGACCTTGCGCATCATATTTGCGTTTGTGCGCACTCGCCGCCATTAATATACTCTAATATTTTTGCATATCG
Source organism: Camponotus vicinus (assembly GCF_025532165.1). NCBI lineage: Eukaryota > Metazoa > Arthropoda > Insecta > Hymenoptera > Formicidae > Camponotus > Camponotus vicinus. The sequence goes on along the minus strand of NW_028141950.1, from coordinate 12,182,349 downwards.
TCCTCAGTGTGACGTCATCGGGAATTCTCTGGAAGATCAACTCGTATAATCCAGGTGTACCAATGTACCTCACTTCGTCTATGATTATAGAGTCATCTTTATCAATGTCAAATCGTTTGTTACCGAGACGGATATCATTCTCGTTGAAATAGACACCGTACACGTGATCGATCTCGTTTTTTTCGTCGCCACTAAGGAGAGCGCTCATATACTTTTGTCCCAGTGGTCCCAAGTGCTCTCGTAACACTTCTTGACCTTCCGACGTTTGTAACATGTTTCGAATAGATGTTTCGAGCGGGTTGCCCGTGGTTTCGAAAACGATTTTCGATTGCGAGTGATTCGGATATCGTGGGTTGTACGATTCTCGTTGTCGCTGACGGTGTAGAGGTTATCGGCGGTTCATCCAGTAAAGCATCCGATAGATCGGATGTACGCGGTGTCGATAAACGATTCGCCTTCAATCGTTTCCTCTTTTTCGGTGTCGCATCCTCCTCTTCCTCCTTGTATCGCTTGATGAATAACGTTTTAATTTTCGCGTCAACGTTACTCTCCGGCTCGTTTTTCACCGCGATTGAGCTAGAGTTGTCGACGATCTTTTGTAGTGGCTTGATAATAGGCCCAAAATGGGTCTTGACCGCGATATCGTCGTCGATCTTATCGGTCTTCAAAGCGCGATGATTCTTGCGGATCGATTCGCTCGTTTTCTCAATCTGCCTCGCAATCTTTTCACGCTCGCGAATATTATCGCTTCCAGCCATGTCGACAGAGTGTCGAGCGTTCCACTCCTCTCGACGGAATGTCGGCAGCGACTAATCGTTTTGCAGTATCGCGAACACGTTAAATCCTTTTCTGTATCGCCCGTTCGTAAGCGAGCTGTCCTTATCTATCACTAGGAATCCATACTTTTGCTGCCAACAAGTACGACATAATTCACTGAAATCCTCGTACGACATGTCGGTATTCACGTGATCGTTGTACACGTGTTTCAAGTTGGTACCGTCCTGTTTAAACAAGATCAGCAGGTTCGCGTTGTCGCGTATAAGATGTTTTGGTATTCTTGCGTACGTCTGACAGAGATAGAAGCAGTCGACGTTCGAGTGACGACCCATTGAGAAGTATTCTCTTATCGTATCTTGCTTGTCGCACGCCACATCATCGAAAACGAAAATCGAGTTTGGACATGCCTCGCTCGGTGGAATGACGTCACTGTTATTCGAGAACGTAAAGTAGCCGATTTCGTCCATCGGCGTCAACAAATTTTCCAGATATCGATATTTCGGCTGTTGCAGCGACTTCGAGTACACGTGCACGTTCTCGAAACGTACACCGTGCGGACTTTCCAGTAGACTTATCAGAACGTTGGTTTTACCACAATTCGAGGGGCCGCAAACGATCGCGCGTATAGTAGTCGGTAGCATCGTATCGTATCTGTGCATCTCCGCGTTGTCCCCCATTGATCGTAATCTGTCATCGCAATTCGTCACGCGTATCGTCAAAGGTTGTCGTACGAACCGCATGTTTTCTCTTTCGAATCAATTTTGCGAATGATCACGAGGGGGGGGAGACCTATCTATAGAGATGTCTCGACTCGAAACCGCTCAGTATCAAAAATGTTTCTCCTTCTGTCGGATAAAAGAGACATTTTCCGGCTTACCGCTGAACAACTGCAGTATATCCCAAAGATTCTTTTACTGCAAAATTTTGGTGATTACGTGGAACGATTGTGGGACAAGCTTCCAAAATATATAAAGGCTGATTCGGAGGTTCAACAATATTGTTCGTGCATGCGACATTACAATCAGCCGTGGCAGCGAACGCACATCGATGGTCCGCCACCGTTAATAAAAGATTGCTACGAATGTCAGCGAGAATTGTGAGAGGCAACGGTCTCTTAAATGGTGCGATAAACGCGCTTCCGATCGAATTCCATATTCCCGGCTATCAGTTTTGAGGTCCAGGCACGCGGTTGCAGAAGCGATTAGCCAGAGGCGATCGAGGTATCAATCCATTGGACGCGGCGTGTCGTGAACACGATATAGCATACTTTCGGCGCAACGATCTCACTGGGAGACACGCGGCGGATAGGATACGCGCCGAGAAAGCGCGAAATCGCATCGCTGCGGGAGATTCGACTCTCGGTGAGAGAGCCGCCGCCACAGCTGTCTGGGCAGCGATGAAAGCCAAGACGAAGCTCGGTATGGGTCTGAAGAGGACGAAGACGAAGACGAAGAAAAAAACGGCGAAGAAACGAATACTTCCGGTAGCGAAATGCGGCGGCGTGTTGCCGATTCTACCAATGTTGGGTTGCGCTCGGATTCCTGATCGGTGGAGCGGCGGGTGTAGCGAAGGCGGTGAACGACGGAAAAGCCGCGCAACGTCACTTGCAAGAGATGCTACGTCACAATCGCGCCATGGAAGGTCGCGGATTATATCTCGCTCCTTACAAATACGGACGAGGAGCCTCAACGAGAAGAAAAAAAAAAGTCAAAGAGACGCTAAAAATGTCGCAGGGCGCAACTACCAACGTACAATTGCTACAACTGGCAAAATGTGTGCGCATTCCATATTTTAGAGGTGTTTTCATGCGCAACTCTTTACCGATCGGTGGTATATATCGAAACGAGAGCGGCATCGTAAATTTGGATAGCGTCGAAGGACCAGGGCAGCGGTCATGTAACTTTTCCCCTAGGGCGGAAAGGCGAAAAGTGAAAAGTTTCACGTGAACTTTATGATTTCGCGCAATCATAAAACTCTCCCAACAGCGGAAATGTGTAACTTTTCACGTAAACTTTTTTGCCATGAGAGTTGCTGGTGGAAATCTGGGGAATTAATAAATATATTTCGGAATTGAATAAATGTAGTACATTCTTGTAGTATTGCATTGCAGACAGAAAGAAGGTTATAGATTTTCTTGTGATATAATTTTAATAATAATTATATATTATTTTAATAATATTTGTTGCACATCATTGTATATAGTATGGCTCTTGCGTGGTGGGTTTTGCAAATTGCTGCTGCAAATGAAGAAAGAAATTTATTAAGGATACAAAGAAGACAATTACGTGATGCCACCAATCCTTTTGAAATTCCAGAATCACAATTTCTTTCTTTATATCGGTAAATAAAAAAATTTTAGCAAAAAACGTTAAAAAGAAATTATACAGGAAAGCATAAATGTAAATTACGAAAATATTGATTTATATATAATAATTTAGAATAAAAATAGTTTTTATGTATAGAATTTTGAATTCATTGTAGTTTGCCTATTTTATTTTGTATAAGAATGTAAATATATATAAATAAATATATATTATAAATATTTTATATATTATAAATATTATATATATTATATATATTTTATAAATATTTAATGTACAGGTTTTCAAAAGCTGGTGTGTTTGACCTATGTGAAAACATACGACCCTATGTGCGAAGAACTGTAAGGCCAACAGCAATCCCATTAGAATTAAAGGTAAAATATAATCTCAAATTAAAAATAAATCTATTATATTGGAATATATAGTCATATGTTGCAAATAATAATAGTTTTTTAAACTATTATTATCATATCTTAATTATTTCTTTTTTAATTGTAAAGGTTTTAGCAACGTTAAATTTTATAAGCTCAGGGTCCTATCAAAGAAGAGTTGGACAAGATTTTTTGAGCTGTATATGCCAGGCATCTATTAGTGAAGCAGTTCATGAAATTGTAAATGCAATAAACGCCATTATGCCACAGTGGATAAAATTTCCTGTGCGAGCTAATGAGATTGAAGCAATCCAACAACAGTTAGTGTTTGCAATCTGTTCAAACTATTAAACTATATTATACTAAACTACATATTATTCTTTCTATTTTTTAAACATTAAAAAATAGTTTTTTATTTCTTTTATTATCCGATTTTTATTAATATAAGATATAAGAACATTTATAATTTCAGAAATTTCTTATATTATAAGACATTAAAATATACAATCATATTTCAGATTCTGGATTAATGCCAATTTCCCAGGCGTAATAGGAGCCATTGATGGAACACATATAGCGATTTGGTCACCTGATAAAAGAAGAGAACATTTATATATAAACAGAAAAATATATCATTCGTTAAATGTCATGATAGTAAATAAAAATTTAATTAAATAACCTTAATAGAAAATGATCTTTCCATAACAAGCATAACATTGTGGCAAGGAAACATTATACTCAGTTTTAATAATATATTAGATAATTAGAAAGATCTGTAGATCTTTTCAATTATCTAATATATGTATTATTAAAACTGTGAAAGATCTTTTATAATAGAGGGCAGAGCAAATAAGACGCACAATTTTCTTGCTTACTTGAGATATACATATCTAAATATAAATATTAAAAATATTTCTTTTATTTTTTTTATTTTAGGTTAGTGATTATAATGGCATAATATTAGCAGTAGTAGCAAATCATGGGGGTCGGACACATGATGCCAGAGTTTGGAACTCATCTCAATTATCGAGGCACATGTTAAACCAGTATGAAAATGGAAGAAGAAATTTATGGCTGTTAGGTAAGGCACTCTCCATCAGTATATAAATATAAATATAAATAAATATATATATATTTTTTTAAATAATTTTCTTTAAATTTAAACTTTATATTTTACTAAGATTTATATTAATTATGTATATATTTTTTAATTTATGCTTTCTCTTTTAGGAGATTCCGGATATCCATTGTTACCTTTTTTAATGACACCAAAATTAAACCAACCACCAAGATCTCCTGGGGCGTTATATACAGATGCTCATGCTAGAGCACGATGCTCTGTAGAGAGAACAATAGGAGTATTAAAAGGGCGTTGGAGATGTTTACGTAAAGAAAGAGGTTTACATTATTCTCCAGAATTTGCAGGTAATGTAATTTGTTCGTTATATTTTATATATAAAAGAATATCTTTAAAATTACTGTAGATATTTATTATTTTTTTTATTTCAGCACTTATAGTAAATGCGGCTTGCGTACTGCATAATATTGCCAAACATCATAATATTCCAGATGCTGAAATATACAGGGATTTTGAAGAGGAAAATATTGAAGCAGGAGATGACATGCATGCAAATATGCGTGCAAGAGGAAATATAGTGCGAGAAACAATAATCCAAAGATATTTTACATAAACACTTTATTTTTTATTCTATTTTATTATTTTATGTTTACAAAATAAAAACTAGTATCACACATTTTATTTAAAACTACTATCACATATTTTATTTAAAACTAATATCATCTATTTTATTTCAAACTAATATCACATATTTTATTTATGTGTGTAATCCAAACAACCAAAATAAAATGAAATAAACAAAAATAAAATAAAGAAATTAAAAAAATATAATTTTTACTAAAAATAACATTAATAATATGTTTCATTTATAAATTATATATCAACGTGTGTGAACTGTTGCAAAATACTATTTAAGTTAACTTTTAAGTTCTTTTCTGTGTCTAAATATTTTGGGATCTATTAGAGTATTTATCTAATATGATAATATTCTAATAGATTGGAATCTATAAAGCCCATTCTACAATGGCAGTAAGCAATACAAAGTAAGGAATAAGAAGTAAGATTTGAAAAATTAAAAACCGGGAGTAACGAAATGGGCAAATCCCATTTCGTACTTCTTACTCCTTACTCTGTACTACTTACTGCCATTGTAGAATGGGCTTTAGAGTATTTCATATTTTTCATACGGTCTCAGACCATGATTTCAAAGCTGCTTTTATTTCTACTAGTTCGGATAAAATATTTTTTTGTATTTTTAATGTCTTTTTCTTAAGTTTTACTTCCTTCTTCTTTAACTTTACTTTTACTTCTTGTAATTCTAACATGTCATGTGATATTTTTTGTAGTCCTCTAATTTAAAGTGAATATTTTATTAGAAAATTATTTATTATAAGATGTTTTAGTAAGATATATATATATATATATATACAGGGTGATTCTAAATAACTTTATGCTTTTTCAAAAACATAATCTTGACCGAATTCTAAGACGATTTTTCCTTTGGCAAAATTTCGTCCGAAGCTTAGTTTTTGAATTATTAAAGGAAGTAGTTAACGTATGACGGGTCGAATACAAGAAGCAGGCAAGGGTGACGCGATTCACCGTCAGACGCGGGTGCTTACGCGGGGCGCCTGCTGCGATCAGCTGGTCGCTATACACATACATACACACATGCGAACACATACATTCTCTGTCTGTCTGTCTGTCTGTCTGTCTCTCTCTTTCTCTCTCTCTCTCCCCCCCTCTTTCGCTCATTCGCTCACTCACCTGTTTTTTTTTTTTTTTTTTTACGAGAGAGGGGAAAATGCATTTTATGCATACCCACCGGTCGATCCAGTGAGTTATGTGGGACTCGAGTACCAAGTCGAATTACCAACTCGGTACTCCCTACCCACTAAAAACCCCTCTCTTTTCACGAATTTCCTTTGACACACTGTCCCTCTGACTTCCCGAGATCTGTTTTCACATAACGTCAAAAAGTAGTTATTATTACCTTGTTCGATGACTTTTGATGTATTGCTGTAATTGCTTGAAGGAGAAATGAATTTTCCGATAGATCGTACGTTCTCAAATTTAACGTAGATATCACGTTGCAAAAGACAAGAAATCCACACTAAATTATTAACTGAAAGTTTTTCTCCTTTCATGAACTGTATTCTTGTATAAACTTTAACGTAATCACATTTATTTACTCACTCGATGAGACGAGAAATTTACTAATGACTCTCACTAATCACTATTAATCACTGTCGAATAATAACTGTTGGCGATTAAAAATCACTCGATGAAAGAAACACGCGCGGACACGTTACTACACGACGCGACGACGCGACAATGCGACGATAATTACTCGGCGACTGCAAGCAGTTTTTTGTCATGGTAGGTTGCGGTAGGTTAAGGTACTACTGGCGCAATCGAACGCAATCATGTGTTCGATTGAAGAATGCGGTAAACATAATAAACATTTAACATATTAATATTATTATTATCATGAATGTGTGTGATATCCATACATCGTATATCTATTTAAAAATTAATTAGATTAAATAAGTGTTTTTAAAATATTTATTACTTTTACTATTATCATATAAAATATTAATATTAAATATTTATTTAAGATAATAGTAAAAGTAATAAATATTTTAAAAACACTTATTTAATCTAATTAATTTTTAAATAGATATCATACGATGTATGGATATCACACACATTCATGATAATAATAATATTAATATGTTAAATGTTTATTATGTTTACCGCATTCTTCAATCGAACACATGATCGCGTTCGATAGCGTCAGTAGTACATTAACCTACCGCAACCTACCATGACAAAAAACTGCTTGCAGTCGCCGAATAATTACCGTCGCATTGTCGCGTCGTCGCGTCGTGTAGTAACGTGTCCGCGCGTGTTTCTTTCATCGAGTGATTTTTAATCGCCAACAGTTATTATTCGACAGTGATTAATAGTGATTAGTGATAAAGTCATTAGTAAATTTCTCGTCTCATCGAGTGAGTAAATAAATGTGATTACGTTAAAGTTTATAAAAGAATACAGTTCATGAAAGAAGAAAAACTTTCAGTTAATAATTTAGTGTGGATATCTTGTCTTTTGCAACGTGATATCTACGTTAAATTTGAGAACGTACGATCTATCGGAAAATTCATTTCTCCTTCAAGCAATTACAGCAATACATCAAAAGTCATCGAACAAGGTAATAATAACTATTTTTTGACGTTATGTGAAAACAGATCTCGGGAAGTCAGAGGGACAGTGTGTCAAAGGAAATTCGTGAAAAGAGAGGGGTTTTTAGTGGGTAGGGAGTACCGAGTTGGTAATTCGACTTGGTACTCGAGTCTCACATAACTCACCGGACCGACCGGTGAGTATGCATAAAATGCATTTTCCCCTCGTAAAAAAAAAAAAAAAAAAACCACGGGTAAGTGAGCGAATGAGAGAGAGAGAGAGAGAGAGTGAGAGAGAATGTATGTATTCGCATGTATGTCCGTGCATAGTATAGCGACCAGCTGATCGCCGAAGGCGCCCCGCGTGAGCGCCCGCGTCTGACGGTGAATCACGCCACTCTTGCCTGCCTCTTGTATTCGACCCGTCATACGTTAACTACTTCCTTTAATAATTCAAAAACTATGCTTTGCACGAAATTTTGCCAAAAGAAAAATCGTCTTAGAATTCGGTCAAGATTATGTTTTTGCAAAAACATAAAGTTATTCAGAATCACCCTGTATATATATATATATATATATATATATATATATAAATAGATAGATAGATAGATTGATTGATTGATAGATAGATAGATAGATAGATAGATATATTAATATATGTAAGATTATTTTTATTACATAAATTACCTTGTGTTGTATTATTTATTTTTGATGTATTAACTTTTCCTCTTTTTTCTGTATTGTATGGTGGTATATTTTCAGAGTCCCTTTCATTTCTATTGTCTTTTTCAATTATTATGTTATCTTGCGTCTTGTTCCATTGTTTCAGTATTTTCTTGTATTATATCTTCTACAATAGGATTTTCTTCTATGTAAATTCCACCTTCTGGAACGTTTTCTATCCCGGCTGCCTCCGGCGTTAACAATTCTAAAACTTCCTCTTCAAAAGTTGAAAAAGCTATTTTAGGAGGCGGACCACCACCAGTTCCTTGTACATAACTGCGTCTCTTTGCTTCTTTTTTTCAGATATAACTTCATATCTTTCCATGTCTATAAAAGTATATTAACAAAATTACTTTTTATAATTAATAATAAATAAATTTGTTATTTAATGTTATAAAACTAAAAGATAAAACTAAATAATAAAAATAATATATAACCTTTGCCCATTCTTTACCACTTTTTTGAGGACCTTCGAGAATTGAGTTAATGCCTTGTGCAATTTCGTCCCACAATTTAGCCTAAAAATGTTTTTAATAATATTTATTTTTTAAATAATTATTTATTTCTTAACAGTTTATATGATACACATATTAATATTTTAAATGTTACCAATTTTAATCGACTCTCGCATTTTCTATCTATTCTACCCGTCACTAATTCAGGATGTTGTTTTAAATAATTTAATAAAGTTTCCTTTTGTTTCATGGTCACATTCATGTTTAATATTTTTATCTATAAATTGTTATAATTATATTATAATGTTACTGTTGTAGGTTATATTGTATATTTTATGATTATGACTGTTTATCGTGCAGTGCTGTACTAAATAATAACTAACTCCATGCTAACTAGAAACCATGTTTAATAATTTTACTTTCCGCGCATCCAAGCCACGTACATAATCGCCATGCGTGAAAAGTTTCACGTAAAATTTGGATAAGTGAAAAATGAAAAGTGAAAAGTGAAAAATTTCACGTGAAATTACATGATCGATGCCCAGGTACTCATTGGGTAGCGTACGCAAAGACGGGAGATCGTGTCGTATATTTCGACAGTTTCGGCAATCTTCGACCACCGAATGAATTGGTGCGATATTTCGGACGAAACGTAACGAAGATACAGTACAATCACACACCTATTCAAACTTACGATCAGAGCATCTGCGGACAATTGTGCTTGCAGTTTCTTCGAACGGTCGATGCGTGCGAATTTAAAGACAGATATTGCGCTATTTAACTCAGTATTCGTTAAACAGTTTTGCCGACATGTCTATGACATTCACGTTGACTGGGAAGAGTAGCGTTCTCGCGGCAAACTTCTTTCCCGCCGTAGATTTGGACGACGATGCATACGAGCTCGGTCTAACGGATGTTGAGACTTATCACACGATACCGAATGTGAATTCCTCGAATAATAAATTTTACTTTGGCAAAGACGACGCGGAAATTACGATTCCCGAGGGATCCTACGAGTTGTGAGATATACATGCATTTTTGAAACATGCAATTTCACGGAAACATCGCGATAAGAAACACATTGACGACGGTGACTATGAGGATGGAGAATATCCGATAGTGCTCCGCGCTAATTACAATACGATGAGGAGCGAGATCAAATGCGCATACAGAATAAACTTTAGCAAGCCCAACAACATTGGATCGCTGCTAGGATTTTCGAATCGTATTCTCGAGCCGTGAAAATGGTACGAATCGAACATGCCGATTAACATTATCAACGTGAATATTATCCGCGTAGAGTGTAACGTGACCGCGGGCGCGTACAACAACGGCAAACTCGTTCATACGATACATGAATTTTCACCGAGGGTACCACCGGGATATAAGATATCGGAAACGCCGGCGCAGATCATTTACCTGCCGATCATCGCGCGGAGCATTACGGATTTAACGTTACGCGTTGTCGACCAGAACGGACGATTGCTCGATTTTTGAGAAGAGATCACCGTAAGATTACACGTACGACGGCTACGGCGATAACATACGTATGCGACGTATGAGATGCTCGTGTTGAACGGATCGAAAGACGTGAGAGATAACGCAATCTTTATGAGGCCAGCGACAACAACAACAACATCGACGTTCACCAATATCCAATCATCCAAAAAAAAGAAACTCAGCGCATCGAACGTTGCGTTTTTACAATCTTTGGGATTCGCGGAGCGAAACAGCTGAACGATGACCGACATTCTCAACATCGGTGACGAACCGATCTTCGACGATCGTATCGTCAAGATCGAGACTCACACGTACAACCCGTTCGTCAATACAACACTGTTCGTACAACTGTTCGGATACAGTGACGAGATAAGAATACCCATACAACAACAGGATCTGTATACGTTGCCGTATGAGAGTTTCCTATACATCGAGGGAGAATTAACGAAAAACAGACCACCAGCTGACGGAGGAGCTGATGTGGCACTGGGAAATAATTGCGTCGCATTCATGTTTGATGAGATTCGATACGAACTCGATGGCGTTGAGATTGATCGCAATAGAAACGTAGGAATAACTACTACGCTCAAAAACTATATAACGGTATCATCCGATAGAAGCGTGATTATGAGGAACGCCGGCTGGGATGCGTCGACCAATGCGAATGGACACTTCAATTTTTGCGTACCGCTCTACATGTTATTGGGATTTTGCGAGGATTACAAACGCGTGGTGATTAACGCTCGTCACGAATTGATCTTAATACGATCGCGCAACGACAACAATTGTCTGGTTGGAGATTCGACGCTGGAGCCTGCGATCAACATATTCAAGATACAATGGCGAATGCCACATGTGCTGTTGAGCGAGATTAAAAAACTGTCGATGCTGCGTGCTCTGGAAAGCGGACAATATCTCAGCATGGGTTTTCGCTCGTGGGATCTGTACGAGTATCCGCTATTGCGGCGTACAACCAAGCATTCGTGGGCCATTAAGACCGCGACTCACAAGGGGAGTGCCAAGTAGTGAGATCACGGATTTGGCTGAATTTTAAATATGTTTGAGAGGTAACCCCCCACTACTTTATAAGCAAGTGGCACGATGCAATATTCAAGTATTCGCGAGAAATTTGCATCGAAAGTTTTCCGTGCGCCTTGTATACTGAACAGATTCGAGAGATTTTCAGGTAGTGAGCGTAGCGTAGCAGATAAGGTAGCGGACGAGAGTACTGTACGTTGCAGATTCGAATCCTACTTTTCCAATTTTTTTTTTTTTTTTATGTAAATTTATACAAAATGCACATTAATGTGAATAATTAGGATCCATGGAGTCGTTAAGTTAAAAAATTATTATTTTTAGTATACAAAATTTAATATTTTATATTACATATTTTAATATTTTATATTACATTCTTATTGCTGTTTCTACCTGCGAAAACCGTTATTTTCGGGAGAGTTAGGGTGGGGATAGCCCTTGCTCTTCTTTGTCCGTTTGATTCACTCCACAGTCAAATAGCAGCTGCCGTTATAACGAGTTGTTCAGTGACTAGTGCAGATAATATTTTGAAAACATGCAAGAGCCAGGCAGTAGTGCAGAGAAAAATCCATCTGATTGTGAATTAGAAATAGAAGAAACGAACGATGAGACGAAAAACACCTTTACCAACGCTTTTACATATTGTAAAAGTTTATTGGAATCCGAGAATCTTCTTACAAATACACCTCTTCAACAAATATCGTCGGCTTCCATTGCAATGGGTGACGAAATTTTTAAAGAAATAATATGCATGTTAGGAGATGGTTATCACCCAAAAAATTGTAAACTTTCCGAGGAATCTGAATATAAATAAAAGTAAAATTTAAACGTGAGTAGGGGTATACTAGGTCGGTTCTAACGCAGGGGCTCCGAGGGGGGGTGAGGGGTGAGGGGGGACCCAGGCGGGGGGATGACGTCACGCGGGGGGTGACGTCACGCGCGCGCGGGGGGGTGACGTCACATGCGGGGGATGATGACGTCACGAGCGGGGGGTGACGTCACATGCAGGGGGGTGACGTCACGCGGGGATGACGTCACGCGGGGGGGGGGGTGATGACGTCACGTGCGGGGGATGATGACGTCACGTGCGGGGGTGACGTCACGTGCTGGGGGGGATCCGCGGCGCGAGTGATGGACGAGGGGGTCCGCGCGGGGAAGGGGGATCCGCGGCGCGAGCGATGGACGAGGGGGTCCGCGAGGAGAAGGGGGATCCGCGGAAAGAACACGGTGGTGTGAGAAGGATAGCGCTACGTGTGGGAAAAGGATAGCGCTAAGTATGTGTGAAGAGGACAGTGTGATAAGGATGGCATCAACGTGTGACAAGGATGACATCAACGTGTGACAAGGATGGCGTCAACGTGGGACAAGGACGACGCATTGTAAGATGCCGCATAGGTAAGTGAGTGAGTGATAGCGACGAGCATATGAAAGAGAGAACGATAGCGCGTACGAAAGAGAGAACGATAATAGCTAAGATAACGCGTGCGAGCGAGAACGAAGATATCGCGAGACTTACAACTAACGCGAGACTTAGAACGATAATAGCGCGAGAACAACGCGTGCGAGAGAGAACGATATCGCGAGACTTACAACTAGCGCAAGAGAGACGCAAGGGATGGGAACGCAAGGAGAGGCGCGTAAATAATCACATTCTTTTTTTTTTTTTAAATTCAAATATATAAAATTTATTTTAAAATGTGTGTAAATACATTTATGTGTGTGTGTGTGTATGCGTGTGCATGTACTTAATATATAATATATAAGAAAAAAATATATAAAATAAAAAATAAAAATAAAAATATATATGGGGAGGGGGTGATGCGCTAGGCTAAGGGGGAGGCCGCTCCTGCAACAGAAAAAGAGACATTTCATTAGTTTTTAATAATTTATTGTAAGATACTTTTCATGTAATATAAATTGAAAGTTACTTACAATTTATGTTTCTTGAAAGAAGAGTTCGTTACGCGTCGCCGAATTCTCGCTCTGAGTAGACAGCATATAATAAGGTTCCAGCAACTCCTCTCGTTGCTCTTCTATACTAGGAGGTTCAGACGGTAAAAAATGTATCTTCCATATTTCCATACGGTCAGTATTATATACTATGACAGACATATTATCCACATCATATCCTTGCTTCTTGAGGGTACGTATTACGGAACGTATGACGGTATTCCTGGTAACAATCCTTACAGTCTAGGACAGGTCTTATCACCGTCACTTCCGTGCCGCAGTGACAGCACCTAAACGGTGTAAACGGTCCCTCGAAGAACCCGTGGAAATAATTATGCTGTAATGCATAATTTCGATAAAATCCGTACCGACAATCCTTGCAGTAGTGTCGGTTTCGACGTAGGTAGGACTCGGTCCAGAAACATTTTGTAATATGTATTCTCGGGAGATCGGAGTGAAAGCGAGGATCGGACCTCGGTTTGTATGGTTTAGGAATACACATAATTTTGTCTCTTCTTTTCCTAATTATTGTAAATAAACAGCTCACTTTTCTTCCTCGCACACTCTCCACAACTTTGTGACAAGCAGAACAACGAAAGAAATAATATTCTAATGTCGCAGACTCCTCTTCATTATATATCTTTTAATATCTTTTGTCTCATTCCAACTAGAGCATCACGTCTCATCTACCTCAGCATTTCTCTACATCTTTAGCGGAGCGTGTTGAGAAAAGTATAACTATTCTTATTCATATGGAAGGAAAGAATTAAAATCACAGAAGGAATAAAAATAATTATTTATTGCAAGCATCGTAAAGAATATCATTTACAGCACATGTTAATAATTCGCAATCGATTAATGATTCGCTGTTAAAGACATCACTATCGCGTATCGTTTTTACAGCATCGCATACAGTAGTAATATTGTTACGTTGTAATACAGTTTCAAATTGTTTAAATTTTTCATTCACGAGATACGTATTCTCGCATAACCAATTGTGCATATGATCGATACAATTTTCAAAATTAAATAAATATAATAATGTTTGTGGTTTCATGTACAAAGAATTTTCGCATAATGTGAGTTTTACAATTTTCGATTGATACATTTCGATCGATAAATCTCCAATCCTTAATGGGAGAGCAGTCGATTGTAGAAATTGTTCAACGTCTGCTTGCTTCTGCATCAACAAATTCCACGTTGAAAAAGGCAATACTATTTGATTGCCTCGATTATCGCCGAGAATCAGTTCCACGTACGATACAGCTCTCACGCTTATTCCAATGTCCAAATACTTGTACGACGTTGGGGTTAGAGCGTATCTTCTTCCAAGTATGCGAGTCGCACGATGAGGCTGAATGCTATAAAAATATAAATAATTAGATCAATATTTAAAAAAATTAATAAATAATATTTTTAAACGATCGAAACTTACGTGTCGCATTTTTGCTTCTTACACGGTGGAGTTTCACCGTTTCGAATCGGAACGTAAAAATTCATGTTGATTTCTTCAGCGAACCTTTCACGCGTGATTGATGTAATACCGATCGTATTAGAATTAATATCAATTCAAATAGTATCGCAAATTGCAATGTAGAGGGGATTATTGCCAACGCATCATTTTAATTTCCTCTAAAATTTTGTCGCGCAGATGTATGGCTGTGATGACATCATCCCCAGAACAAAAAATTAGCTGAATTCGCTAAAATCGAGCGCCGATGTACGGCTGCTCCTGATGCAATCACGTTAGATTTTTCAAATGTACGTGACAAAACGCGAAATTTTCAAGGTTAAATTGCGCATCGGAACAAAGATTTAGCTGAATGTGCTAAAATCGAGCGCCGATGTACGGCTGCTCCTGATGCAATCACGTCAGATTTTTCAAATGTACGTGACAAAACATGAAAAAAATAACCGCCAAGGTTAAAACACACATCACTCCTAGACAAAGATTTAGCTGGATGCGCTAAAATCAAGCATCGATTTACGGCTGCTCCTGATGCAATCACGTCAGATTTTTCAAATGTACGTGACAAAACGCGAAATTTTCAAGGTTAAGATGTGCATCGGAACAAAGATTAACCGTCAAGGTTAAAACGCACATCACCCCTAGACAAAGATTTAGCTGAATGCGTTAAAATCGAGCGCCGATGTACGGCTGCTCCTGATGCAACCACGTTAGATTTTTCAAATGTACGTGACAAAACGTGAAATTATCAAGGTTAAATTGCACACGCTATTCCGGGGAATTTTTTAAGATGAAATCATTCTAGAATGTTCGATGATATGCACGAGACAGTATATAAATCATGATCAAGAGGCACACCACGCCAGTATTTTTGCTAAAGTCATCCGGAACTATCATTGGGAAGCGCATTTCGCAAGTGTGTGTTACAATATGGAGGAACAAAATTTGCGAGAGCAATCCACATTGATTGATTCACTGGAAGACTACATTGTGTGGGAGCAACGATGCGACCAATACATCGAGTCGTTGGAAGAGCAAAGTCGAATCAAGCGACCGCGATTATCAATCGGAAATCGACAATCGTTGATTTCGGATCGCGCGCCTCGAAGGGTTGAAAAATTCGGTACGTGGACGTTTCGTACACGCGGGTGCCGGATGTAGCGCGCGTCAAAATGGAATTGTTAATTGCAAATTACATATTTTTTCTTCAAAACAACTATGTGTATTCTTTAGACCAATTGATTCCTCTCATTATTTTGTACGTAAAAGTATTAAGGTAAGATAATCGAAAAATGAATATTTTACAAGATATTTTACGGTTTATGTAAAATTAAGAAATTATTTCAAGCCTCATAACTCAAAAAGTACTTAACGAAAAGGTACTTAATTATAGTGTTTTGGAAAGCTCTCGAGATAAGCTACAAGAGTGTGCAAAAATATATAGGGTGTTCCATTTAAAAAAATTGAAGTGACCTTCACATGACCTTCAAATGACTCTTCAGTGTCAAACCAATGATATCATCTTATGGCCCCCTCGAAACCATAAAACTTTTGTCTGAAACATTTTTCTCTAAAATGCTTTGTTTCCGAAATAATTGCGTGCGTTAATTAAAATGGCTCACCCTGTATACGTCGGGATTAACGACGCGTTGTAGTTCGTATTCGTAGAATCCTCCAGCGACGGGATCTCCACGCGAATCTTCGAGTATGAATGTCGCGGGATTAGTTTTCTGCACCTCGACAATCTTAAAAACTTCGGTCGTCCAATTAGGTGTGAAACCTTTTTCAAAGATGGTCTTGTATTTGCTCACGCGTATAGAATTGCCTACTTTAAATTTTGTCGGAGCCGCAATTTTTATGTTACTATACACCGTATTTAAAAGTTTTGCGGCGATCGCTGGAGTGACGTCGGCAGATCTCATACCGATGGTGCGATGTTTTCGCGTATTGTACTCTGCAACGAGTCGAGATAGCTCGTCGATCCATTTGTAGTTTCCGTTGAGCGTAAACATTTTCCACATATTGTTTTTCAAAGTACGATTGAATCGTTCCACGACCGAGGCTTTCATAACGGAATACGTCGAGTAATGATTAATGTTGTGTTTCTACATGAGTTTCTGCACACTCGCGTTGTAAAATTCTTTTCCTCTGTCGGTTTGAAAATTTTTCGGACACATTTTATCATCTCCAATAATCTTTGCGATCGTTTCGGACATTTCGTTTCCGCTCTTACTCTTGAGCGGTACGGCCCACACATACTTGCTCAACACACCGATAACTGTGAGTATATATCTATGACCCTTGTTGAGTCGAGAGTACGAACGCATCTCGACCACGTCCGCCTGCCACAGATCGTCGTATCCGCGTACAATGACGCGTCTTCGTGGAAAATTTCTTCTCGCCGAAGCATGTAATTCCTCAACTAGTTGTCGCTTTTCGGAGGTGTTTTTCTTCTTTCGCACGTTTGATCGAGGCATAATTAATATTGCGATATTAGTATGTCTCGTTTACTGTACCGAGTCAGATGTTGCATATCTCAACACATTCTTTATCTCGTCCATCATTATTCGTAGCGCCTGCACGTTTGTTTCGAGCGCGATAATTTTTTGCTCAATTTCTCCCTGTCGATCTCTCAAAAGTTTATCCACGTATCGTTTGTTGACGGCGTCAGTATCAGTTTCCGGTTGCGCTACGCGTTGAATCTTGCGCGACCTTGCGTCAAAGCCGGTAGTAGTCTGGCAGAGAGCGTTATCGCGAACGTAGTTTCTCAATAATCCATTCCATTGATAGTACAAATTATTCGACGTTCCGAGCGATAATCCAATTTATTAATCGACATTTCGGTACCGAGAACTTTGACCGAATGACACGTATCGTTGACGCACAGTTTAATTTATAATAATGTCGGCCTCGCGAAGTTCTTCGATAATTGACAAGATTTCATTGTCGTGAGCATTGTTGCCGGCTCGACGCGAGGCGTCCAGCAATCGCAAACGATCTACCAATTCGTTGGGATCGTTCCAATGCACGTAATCGATCATGTTGTCGCTTAGCGTCATGGTGCACGGTGCGTCTATACCTCTTCCCACCTTTCTATCGGGGAATAATGGTGCAATTATATATTTGTACTTGTATCCTTTATTACTTTTAATAGGATTATTAACTTTGTTGTCACGTTTATGCGCATTTGTTGCTTTTAATATACTTTGATATTTATACAAATCGTCTTGAGTGTATTTTTTATGATTGGGAAATTTTCTAAAAATCAAATCGTAGATACCTTCGGTTCCCGTATATTTTATTCCATCGATAATTATATTATCTTCCATGTCCACATCGAAACGTTTATCACCGAGCATCATTCCTTCGCTGGTAAATTTAACACCGTAGACGTAATCCATACTCTTATTTTTATCAACACTCATGATAGCTCCTATATATTTTTGCGCTAGTGGACCAAAATGATCTCGGAACGTTTTCTGACCTTCGGACGTTTCTAATTCGTGTCGGACCGATATTACAAACGAATCAGGCGTGGTCTCGTAAATTTCTTCGACGGACGGGGATGGTATTGTTTGACGCGGTTGTACTTTTATCGGAGTAGAAACAGTAGCCATATTAGAAAATTGTTTCCTTCGTTTTGATCGATTCGGTGTCGAATATATCTGCGAATCGTTTATCGGCATATTTATCCGTGCTCGCTTTATTCCTTGCTTTGACTCTTTTATTTTTTCCTCGTGCTTCTCTCCAAACGTCAAACTCAATGGTTCGATTTTCGGCGCATCAGATTCCACAGTATTTTCGACAAGCTGTTTTAAAGGTTCGGTAATTGGCTTAAATTATCTTTCCAATGCAACGTCTTCTTCCATTTTACCAGTTTTCAAAGCGCGATATTTTTTGCGAATTGATTCGCTCATTTTTGCAATCTCTCTCGCAATCTTTTCACGATCGCCGTTCATGATGCTCGATCGATGTGTCGATTACGACTGATCGCTTTACGGTATCGCGAAATTATTAAATCCTCTTCTATATCGTCCATTGATCAACGTGCTGTCTTTATCAATGACTACGAAGCCATATTTGCATTGCCAACATTTCTGACACAATGCGTGGAAATCGTCGTAAGACATGTCGGTATTTACATGATCGTTGTACACATGTTTCAAGTTTGTGCCGTCTTGTTTAAATAAAATCAAAAGATTCGCATTGTCGCGTATAAGATGCTTAGGTATCTTGGCGTACATTTGAAAAAGATAGAAACAGTCGACGCTCGAGTGTCGACCCATTGCAAAGTACTCTCTTATCGTATCTTGCTTGTCACATGCCACGTCATCAAAGATAGAGATGGAATTCGGAAGCGCCTCGCTCGGTGGAATGAAATCGCTGTTATTAGAGAATGTGAAATAACCAATTTCGTCTATAGGTGCTAATAAATTTTCCAAGTATCTATATTTCGGTTGTTGAAGCGATTTCGAGTATACGTACGCGTTCTCGAAACGTACACCGTACGGACTTTCTATCAAACTAATCAACACGTTTGTCTTACCGCAGTTTGAAGGGCTGCAAACGATACCGCGTATAGTAGTCGGTAGCATGTTTCCATGCTTGCGTACTTTTTTCTCCGATATTAGTCTATCGTCGAAATTTGATACTTTGATTATCCGCGCTTGTCGCACGAACCGCATGTTTTCTCTTTCGAATCAATTTTGCGAATGATCACGAGGGGGGAGACCTATTTATAGAGGTGTCTCAACTCGAAACCGTTCAGTATCAAAATGTTTCTCCTTCTGTCGGATGAAAGAGACATTTTCCGGCTTACCGCCGAACAACTGCAGTATATCCCAAAGATTGTTTTACTGCAAAATTTTGGTGATTACGTGGAACGATTGTGGGACAAGCTTCCAGAATATATAAAGGCTGATTCGGAAGTTCGACAATATCGTTCGTGCATGCGACATTACAATCAACCGTGGCAGCGAACGCACATCGACGGTCCGCCACCGTTAATAAAAGATTGCTACGAATGTCAGCGAGAATTGTAAGAGGTAGCGGTCTCTTAAATCGTGCGATAAACGCGCTTCCCATCGAATTACATATTCCCGGTTATCAATTTTGCGGCCCGGAAACTCGATTAGAGAAACGATTGGCTAGAGGCGATCGAGGCATCAATCCATTGGACGCCGCTTGTCGCGAGCACGACATTGCTTCCTCGCGAAGCAACGACCTCGGTCAACGACACGTCGCGGATCGCATACTAGCTGCAAGAGCGCGAGAACGCATTACCGCGAGGGATTCGACTCTTGGCGAAAGAGCAGCCGCTACGACTGTTTGGGCGGCAATGAAGGCAAAGACAAAACTCGGCATGGGGATGAAAAAGCCATCGACGACAAAGAGGAGGAAAAAACGAATACTTCCAGTAGCGAAACGCGGTGGTATTTTACCACTTTTACCGTTGTTGGGAGTTGTCGGTTCTTTGGCCGGCGGTGCGGCGAGAATTGCAAAGGCGGTAAACGATAGCAAGGCGGCGCAACGTCAGCTGGAAGAGTTGCAGCGTCACAATCGCGCTATGGAAGGTCGCGAACTTTATCTCGCTCCGTACAAGCGTGGACAGGGATTCTCAACAAAGTCTAAGAGAAAAAAAAAACCTCGAAAAAACATTAAAAATGCCTACGAGTGCGACAACTAACGTGCAATTGGAACAATTGGCAAAACGTATGCACATATCTTTCTTTAGAGATGTTTTCATGCGCAATAATTTACCGATATGCGGTGTACGACGAAACGAGAGCGGTATTGTCAATTTGGATGACGTTGATGGTCCCGGTACTCATTGGGTAGCGTACGCAAAGAGGGGAGATCGTGTCGTATATTTCAACAGTTTTGGAAATCTTCGACCACCCAAGGAACTTGTGCGATATTTCGGACGAGTGAAAATTGAATACAATTACGCATCTTATCAAAGTTACAATCAGAGCATCTGTGGACAGTTGTGTTTAAAATTTCTTCAAACAGTCGACGATCAATTTAAAGCCTGACAATCCATCGTCACGACTCAGTATTCGTTCGACATGTCACTGACACTTATGTTGACTGGCAGAAGCAGCGTTCTCGCTGTAAGCTATTTTCCTGCTATAGATTTGACCGATGCCGATTACGAGCTCGGATTAACTGATTTTGAAACTTATTATACGATTCCGAACGTAAATTTTTCAAATAATAAATTTTACTTTGGCAACGACGACAAAGAAATTACGATTCCCGAAGGATCGTACGAATTGCATGCTATAAATGACTATCTCAAACGCGCAATTTTGCAAGATGAACACCTTTCCAGATATGTTGAAAACGATTATGATGAGGAATATCCAATAGCACTCCGCGCCAATCATAGCACGCTAAAGAGCGAAATCAAATGTGCCTACAGAATAAACTTTACCAAACCCGACAATGTAGGATCCTTGCTTGGATTCTCGTCGAATCGTATATTGCAACCTCGCGAGTGATACGAATCGGACGAACCGGTTAATATTATAAACGTAAATATTATTCGTACAGAATGTAACGTGACTACTGGTGCGTACAGCAATGGCATGCGCGTACACACGATACATGAATTTTCACCGAGCGTACCGCCAGGATATAAGATATCGGGAACGCCGGCACAGATCATTTATCTGCCGATCATCGTACGGAGCATTACGGATTTAACGATATGTATTGTGGATCAAAGAGGTCGATTGCTCGATTTTCGAGGAGAGGAAATTACCGTAAGATTGCATATACGGCGGCGACAAACAGTATGCTCGTGCTGAACGAAACGGAGCACGCGAGAGACAATACTTTTACGAGGGACAATACTATTACGGTATCGGGTGACAATAATAAGATAGCCGTTAAAAAGAAGCTGAGCGCGTTGAATCGTGAATTTTTAAAATCATTGGGATTCATCGTACGAAAAGAATGATTGATATTTTGAATATCGGAGGTGAGCCAGTCTTTGACGATCGCATCGTCAAGATTGAGACTCATACATACAATCCGTATGCCAATACAACGCTTGGATACAGCGACGAGATACGAATACCTATACACATCAAGATTTGTACACGTTACCGTGCGAAAGCTTTCTTTACATCGAGGGAAGGTTTAATGTGCGTAAAGCGAATGACGAAATGAAGGTTGTTTTGGGAAACAATTGCGTCGCATTCATGTTTGATGAGCTTCGATACGAACTCGACGGAGTAGAGATTGATCGCAACAGAAATGTTGGAATAACTTCGACGCTCAAAAATTATGTCTCTCTAACGCACCAGAAAAGTATAAACTTGAAGAACGCTGCGTGGGATTTGACGTACAATGGTGACAAAAATTATTTCAACTATTGCGTACCGCTCAACATGTTGCTGGGATTTTGCGAAGATTATAAACGCGTTGTGATTAACGCTCGTCACGAGTTGATTTTGATACGTTCGCGCAACGATAATAATTGTCTATTCGGGCATCCATCGTCGGAAGCTGAGATTGAATTACTCAAGATACAGTGGCGTATGCCTCATGTAATATTGAATGAGATTAATAAATTGTCGATGTTGCGAATGTTGGAAAGCGGACGATATTTGAACATGAGTTTCCGATCTTGGGATCTATACGAATTTCCTCTGCTACATAGCACGACTAAGCATTCGTGGACCGTGAAAGCCGCCTCCCAGCTAGAGAAACCACGATACGTGATCTTTGCACTGCAAACTGTTAAAAAGAATTCAGTGTCACAAGATGTTACATTGTTCGACAACTGCAAATTGACCAATGTTAAACTCTATTTAAACTCGGAATTTTATCCCTACGATGATTTAAATTTAGATTTTGAAAAAAATAGATTCGCCGTCCTATTCAACATGTACTCTCGTTTTCGCAAATCTTATTACGGATGCGATGATGATGCAACGCTATTAACCATTTCAAAGTTTCTACATTGCGGTCCTCTCGCGGTCATTGATTGCTCGCGACAAAACGAGTCTGTCAAAACTGCTACCGTGGACGTGAGAATAGAGTTTGAATGCAGGGAAAATATACCGGTGAGTACTACCGCCTACTGTCTCATCTTGCACGATCGGGTTGTCGAATATAATCCATTGACCAATGTAGTCCGCAAAATTACATAAGTCAGCAAATATCCCCTCCATTGCATATGATGAAAAATATAAAAGATTGAGATGTTTGACGATCGACATCAGTCTGCGATCGGATCTTGTCATCATGACTGTGCCAACGTTTGTGGATCTATAAGGATTTATCGTTGGGAAAAATTTTGTCGTGAAGGAAGCTGCGGTTCTGAGAAAGGGATCCGTACTTTCTCATTACATTTTTACATGTCCCGTACCATGGCACATGCTCACAAAATCTGAGAGATGTCAGGTTTTATGGTTGATTAAAAATCACCATGGATTATCGTGGGATGATGGACACGTTTCATATTGGAAATCGAAACGTTTAATTACGACGGCGGTGATGGGTGCAACGGGGGAGGATGATGATGCGTCACCTCTCGTGTACGTTAAAGGACACGAAAAACGGCAATGGTTAGCCGATATACTGGACAATGATGCGAGAAACGATGTGATTATCAAAACTTTGGATGCAGACTATGAGGATGTAGCTTCTTTAAATAAGTTAGATGTTAAGAATACTGTACGTTGTGAAAATCATTTAAAAAATTGCGCTTTACAAAATGTATTTATGATTTATAATTGGTGGTTGAAACATCATGATAATGATTCATCGAATCCATATTTATAATAAATTGATGATGCAATATACTTTTATCATCTTTCTTATTCTCTCCTTTCTTTCCTCATCTCTATCTATGTACCTGCGCAGTATCGTGTTTCCGTACGTGACACAGCTGCCGCAGATATTGTATTTCGATACATGGTGATACATTGTAATACATTTAAATATTTGATAATTGAATATAGTTTTGCGTTCAATTACCGTTCAATTCCGTTCGATTACCGTTCAATTACCGTTCGATAGCCGTTCGTTTCCGTTCGATTACCGTTCAACGGGCGTTCGTTTCCGTTCGACGGGCGTTCAATTACCGTTCAATTCCATTCGATTACCGTTCAATTCCGTTCGATGACCGTTCATTTCCGTTCGATGACCGTTCAATTACCGTTCGATGACCGTTCAACGGGCGTTCGTTTCCGTTCGATGACCGTTCATTTCTGTTCGACGGGCGTTCAATTACCGTTCGATAGCCGTTCGACAGTCATTCGTTTCCGTTCGATTACCGTTCATTTCCGTTCGATGACCGTTCGACGAGCGTTCGTTTGCGTTCAACGGGCGTTCGTTTCCGTTCGACAATCGTTCGTTTCCGTTCGACAATCGTTCGTTTCCGTTCGACGGGCGTTCGATGACCGTTCGATAGCCGTTCGACAGTCGTTCGTTTCGTTCGACGGGCGTTCAATTACCGTTCGATGACCGTTCATTTCCGTTCGATGACCGTTCAATTATCGTTCGATGACCGTTCGACGAGCGTTCGTTTGCGTTCGACAGTCGTTCGTTTCCGTTCAACGGGCGTTCATTTCCGTTCGACGGGCGTTCGTTTCCGTTCGACGGGCGTTCAATTACCGTTCGATAACCGTTCATTTCCGTTCGACGAGCGTTCGTTTGCGTTCGACAGTCGTTCGATGACCGTTCGACGGGTGTTCAATTACCGTTCGATAGCCGTTCGACAGTCGTTCGATGACCGTTCGATAGCCGTTCGAGCAGGGTTGACGCATTATATTATAATGTTATATTATATCATGCTAAGTTGCATGGGAACATGCATACTTTTGTCTTACGACGCGTTTTTGATAAAGCGATAATGATATGTCCCTATTCTAAAGTTTCGTGCCGAGACCTCGTTGTCTCCTCACAAAGTCGCGATATGATAATATTAATATTATATTATATTATATACCACGCTGAGTTGCATGGGAACATGCATACTTTTGTCTTACGACGCGTTTTTGATATGGTGATAATGCCACATCTCTACTATAAAATCTCGTACCGAGACCTCGTTCTCTCATCAGAAAGTTCTAACTGGTGCGCGAGTAAAGTGTTGAAGAAGTATTAGATATATAAGTAAAAAAAATTAAATTAAATTAAAAAAATGGATCACGTAGTATCATTGTACAAAGACTGGAAGACAAAATTGATGGATATTTTGTGCATCGTAGCACTAAACACGACTTTTGGAACGTGGAATGTAAGTATCGTTTTTGTGAATATTTTGTGATTATTTTGTGAAAAATTTTGTATTTATATTAATTATATTTTTTATGTAGTTCCAGGATGAAGTCCGGATACCGGGCTTTATGAATATAAAGCACCGCCAGTGGGTGCGGGCGGTGCGCCTGCAGACGCGGGAGAATTTTGGAGACGTGTGGGGCGACACCCCGGAGGGCCTAGATGGAGATATCTTTGATCTGCGGCGGCTCTTCGAGGAAGAGCCCTACATAGTTATAGAAGAGGAAGAGTGGATACAGGAAGAGGAAGATTGGGAAGAAGAGGAGGAGTGGGAGGACTTAGTAGCCCCAGGGGGCTAAGGTATATCTATTTTTTACAATTTTTTATTATTAATTATTAAAATAAAGCTAATGAAATGTGTTTTTTCTGTTCCAGGAGCGGCCTCCCCTCAGCCCGGCGCATCCCCTCCCCATATATTTTTTATTATATTTTTTATTTTATATATTTTTTTCTTATATATTATATATTAAGTACATGCACACGCATACACACACACACACACCTAAATGTATTTACACACATTTTAAAATAAATTTTATATATTTGAATTTAAAAAAAAAAAAGAATGTGATTATTTACGCGCCTCTCCTTGCGTTCCCATCCCTTGCGTCTCTCTTGCGCTAGTTGTAAGTCTCGCGATATCGTTCTCTCTCGCACGCGTTGTTCTCGCGCTATTATCGTTCTAAGTCTCGCGTTAGTTGTAAGTCTCGCGATATCTTCGTTCTCGCTCGCACGCGTTATCTTAGCTATTATCGTTCTCTCTTTCGTACGCGCTATCGTTCTCTCTTTCATATGCTCGTCGCTATCACTCACTCACTTACCTATGCGGCATCTTACAATGCGTCGTCCTTGTCCCACGTTGACGCCATCCTTGTCACACGTTGATGTCATCCTTGTCACACGTTGATGCCATCCTTGTCACACTGTCCTCTTCACACACACTTAGCGCTATCCTTCTCACACCACCGTGTTCTTTCCGCGGATCCCCCTTCTCCTCGCGGACCCCCTCGTCCATCGCTCGCGCCGCGGATCCCCCTTCCCCGCGCGGACCCCCTCGTCCATCGCTCGCGCCGCAGATCCCCCCTCCGCACGTGACGTCACCCCCGCACGTGACGTCATCATCCCCCGCACGTGACGTCACCCCCGCACGTGACGTCACCCCCGCACGTGACGTCACCCCCCCCCCCCCCCGCGTGACGTCATCCCCGCGTGACGTCACCCCCTGCACGTGACGTCATCCCCGCGTGACGTCACCCCCCCGCGCGTGACGTCACCCCCCGCCACGGTTCCCCCTCACCCCTCACCCCCCTCGGAGCCCCTGCGTTAGAACCGGCCTAATATACCTACTAACGTGATTTTGCAGTATTTTATTAAATCAACCAAAATGTCATTCGTACAATTGCGGAAATGCAGCGTAAAATGTGTATTAATATAAAATATTAAATTTTGTATACTAAAAATAATAACTTTTTAACTTAACGACTCCATGGATCCTAATTGTTCACATTAATGTGCATTTTGAATAAATTTACATAAAAAAAAAAAAAATTGGAAAAGTAGGATTCGAACCTGCAACGTACAGCATTCTCGCCCGCTACCTTATCTGCTACGCTACGCTCACTACTTGAAAATCTCTCGAATCTGTTCAGTATACAAGGCGCACGGAAAACTTTCGATGCAAATTTCTCGCGAATACATGAATATTGCATCGTGCCACTTGCTTATAAAGTAGTGGGGGGTTACCTCTCAAACATATTTAAAATTCAGCCAAATCCGTGATCTCACTACTTGGCACTCCCCTTGTCAGCTGGAGAAACCACGCTACGTTGTCTTCGCTCTACAAACAGGCCGGAAGAATGTTATGTCTGAGGATACGAGTCGACGATTGCAAATTGATCAACGTGAAACTCTATCTGAACTCGGAATGTTATTCGTACGACGATATGAACCTGGATTTCGATAAAAACAGATGGTCCATTCTGTACGACACGTACACGCGCTTCTGCAGGAATTATTACGGATTCGAGTATCTCGAGCCGAGTCTCACCGTCTCGATGTTTCTACGTAACGGTCCGTTCGTGATTATCGATTGTTCTCGACAAAGCGAATCGGTCAAGAGCGCAACCGTGGATATGAGATTGGAATTCGAGTGTAAGGAGAACGTGCCGACGAATACCACTGCGTACTGTCTCATCATACACGATCGCGTGATCCAGTACAATCCGTTGACCAACGTTGTACGCAAAATCACCTAAATGTTCGCGACAATATCGACACAAGAGAGAGGGGAAGAGGAGCAGGATATAAATCAGTGTTGCGAGGCGTTGGTTTTAGAGTTTCGTCATTCCTCTCGACGAGAGATCTCGTCATGTCCGTACCAACGTTTGTGGATCTGCAAGGATTTATTGTCGGGAGAAATTTTGTCGTGAAGGAAGCTGCGATACTGAGAAAGGGATATGTTCTATCGCATTACTTTTTCGCAAGTCCCGTACCGTGGAGCGTGCTTACAAAATCTGAGCGATGTCGAGTCTCATGGGTGATTAGAAATCATCATGGATTACAATGGGAAGACGGAAACGTTCCGTATGGCTTGGCTCAGCGTGTAATTACAACAGCTGTCGTTGGTACGATACACGAAGAAGAAGAAGAAGAAGAAGAATCGTCTGTCGTGTACATTAAAGGACTTGAAAAGCGAAAATGGCTGACCGATATACTAGACGATGCGGGAAACGGCTATATTATTGAAACCTTGGATGCAGATTACGAAGATATTGATTCTCTAAATAAATTAGATATTACCAATAGTATGCGATGTGGAAAACATGTTAAGAATTGCGCATTACAAAATGTATTCAAAATATTTAACTGGTGGTTGCAACGTCAGAAAGAATTGCAAGAAAAATAAAATATGTAAACATTAATATGTGTTATCTCTTATTTCCTCACCCTAATCCTTTCCTTGCGTTTCTAAGAATTCTTTCGTCCGAGCGCCGTCTCCCCCTTATCCTAAATTTCAGAGCGTTAAAAGCATTGATCCCCCACCATATTATACTTTTGGAAGATGAGCGTCACGTATATTCGATTAATTCCTGTACGATCAGTGTCGCGTTAACCGTTCGTGGTTCACTTTTCATAACCCCCCAGAGAAATGTACTACGTTGAAAGAAGCAGCAGCAGCGGCGTCGGAAGACGCGTGAATAATTACGTGCCGAGTCGTGATAAAACTCCATCGTTTGAGAACAAATGTGACGAGTAAGTTTCGTTTAACTTCTTTCTATTTTTATATTTTTTACAAATTGTATTATTATTACTATTATTTAATTTTAATTTTTCCCGTAGTATTTCAGTGGAGCGTCGTGCGGTTCGTATACTAGGTAGACGATACGCATTTACAGCTACGGAATTCAAATTCCTCGAAATTGGTATCAACATGGGTCCGTCGAGTTACGTGGAGATTGCCATAGGAGATCATCGGGGAAAGGAACTGATATTATCTCTCGAAACGTGGAAGGGACTCTACGAGCAACGTCATAATATTCAAAATTTCCTTCGGAAACGGCTCTCAAGACATCTACAGTTTTATAAGTGTTGGACCGCTAACAGTGAGAGTTCGTACAATTAACGACGTCAAACTCATAAGTCTCGAATCTTCAGATGTACGCATGATGATGGTCGAATCGACGTTACATCGTATGTTCGATCTCGATCAATGCAATGTAACTTTTGATCGATTGGATAAAACTATCGAAACAGTTGATGTGAAGTTTACGCAATTCTTCAATATCGCGTTCACTGTAACGGATCCTAAAGAAGTATCGAATGTAATACGCGCGAATGACGCTTTCAACAAGCATCGACTCGTCGATTGCGAGCTGGCAGCTTTAGTTTTTAGTCCATAGTACGTAAGAAAAATATATAAAAACAAGAATAAAGAGTTTCAAGTTTACTAAATCATGATGTAATTTCTTCGCACATATTTCCATCCTTTGCGCTAGTTACAAGTCTTTACCTTTTTTCTCTCTCTCTCGTACGCGATCATCTCGCGCTATCGTTCCCTCTCTCTTGCACACGTTCTCCTCGCGCTATTGTTCCCTCTCTCTCGCACGCGTTCTCCTCGCGCTATCGTTCCCTCTCTCTCGCACGCGTTGTCTGTCGCACGCGTTGTCTTTCAAAGAAATGCTGCTGTTTATATTGTTTATAAACCGGACATCGGTATATGTACTGTTTATATCGTTTATCAACCGCGTATGTAATATAATATTGTTAATCATTGCGATAAAACATCCAACGCGCGCCGCCTCCGAAATCCCTTCCGTCCCGCGTGACGTCATTCCCCCTCGCCCCGGAGAACCCCTTGCCCCGCGCCCCCCTCGGAGGACCTGCGTTAGAACTCTCCTAGTATCACCTACTCCCGACTATTCGGGAAAAGAGTAGAGGAGTCGAATAATAGGGAGGACCCGACTCCTATTCAACCCCAACCCCGTTTTCGTGTCGTTAATTGTTCTCGTGAATTTTCGTTCGATGCTTTTGGTTGTCGTGACATTCCGTCGATGTTTTTTATTCGTGTTAAATTATTAGGAAACGAGATTAGCGCTCTAGTGCAGGGTTGCCAGGTATGGCGCAATAGCGCCAATGTGGCTCTTTGAGGTTCTAAATTGGCGCGTAAAATTTCGCTTTGGCGCTTTGGCGCATTGAGAAAAAAATATGGCGGAAAGTGGCACTTTAGGTTAGTACATGTGTGTCCGACAGCTAGCTTGTCAAACGGTTCCGATTGACTGCTGAGACTTTTTGGGATCCTGAAGGAAAAGTTAGGCACCTTAAGGACCTTACTAATGCAAGTTAGAATGAAAGAACGTATATTTGTTTCGTTCAAACTTATTGCATTCATTGCTGTCCAATCATGGGACACTACACATGCATAGATGTATCGGTGTAGCGGTGGCGATGCAGTAAGGATTGTCTATTGGCTGCCGCAATGCCACAAGCGCCGCCGCTACACCAATACATTTGTGCATATGATAGTGTCCCACGATTCACGATTCGACAATACTGATTGCATTCAGAAATGCAGCGAAAACAGACAAGCTTCCAGAAGAAAAAGACTGAGTTGTTTAGGACAAGGTTAGATTTATAACTTTCTAGACAAACAATCTTATAACGTTTCTTCATATGTAATTAATTATTTTCTGGTTGCTTATTTCAGTAAAAATGCCGAAAAAAGTGGAAAAACTTCGAAAATTTAATCTAAAATGGAAAAACGAGCCCTGGACTCAAGATAAAACTTTTTGAACATTTAATGATTTACGTTTCCTGAGCATGTTTAAGTAATCCAGCATATTAAAAGTATGTTAAAAAAATTGTGATGTTAGAAAAATTTATTAAAAATAAATTTTGCAAGTTTTGTAATTTCTTATTATATATTTATAGGTTGGTTAGTTGAGAGTACTCAGGAGAACACACTCCATACTGCATTTTGCAAAGTTTGTATAACAGGCATAAGAACACACAAAGCTGATCTCATCAGGCATACCGAAAGTGCAGCGCATAAATCTAACATAAAAAGTCTTTTTCCGGACACGAATCAACAAAAATTGTCCGAAAGACATGTAACTATTCTTTCAAAAAAAGAAAAGCAAGTCGAAATACTTTTAGCTGTTTATATTGCTGTTCATTCTTCAATAAATAGTATCGATCATCTTTCAAAGATATATAATCGTATCTCAACAGATAATAGTATAAGTCTTCATAGAACTAAGTGTTCTCTTTTAATTAAGAAAGTAATTGCACCAACTCTTTTAAATGATTTGTTAGACGATTTGAAAGATTGTCCTTATTCTTTAATAATAATTGATGAAAGTACTGACATAACAATGGTCAAATATTTATGTATTTGTATACGATATTTTAGTAAAAAAGCACAGAAAATTTTAGTCTGCTTTTTAGGACTAATTGAAACAGAAGAGGCAACAGCGGAATGTTTGTACTTGAAATTAAAAGAATTCTTAAAAAATTTGAAATTAAATGTTTTAAATTTGATTGGAATAGGCACAGACGGAGCAAATAATCTATGTGGGCAACATAATTCTTTATATACTAGATTGAAAGAAGACAATCCAAATATTCAGCTTATTCGTTGCATTTGTCATTCACTTAATAACGCGTCGTGTAAAGCAGCTGAGATGTTACCATCAAATTTAGATTTCCTTTGTAGAGAAATTTACACGTGGTTTAATCACAGTTCTCTTAGAAGAATTCAATATAAAAGATTATACGATATATTAAACAAAGATGAAAAAACTTTTCATAAGTTTGTACAGTTGTGTTCCACACGTTGGTTATGTAGATACAACGTAATAAATATAATATTAGAACACTATGATGAATTAAAACTTCATTTTAAAATAGTAGTAAACAAAGAAAAATGTTATACAGCAAGAGTGCTGAACGAAATGTTAAATGATGAAACTAATTACTTATATTTAATTATTCTTAAGCCAATTCTTAATGAAGTAAATAAAGTAAATTGCATTTTTCAATTAAATTATGTTGAAATTAGAAATGCAATGGAGGATATAAAAGGACTTGTCTTCTTTCTTTCTAGAAAAATTTTGAAACCTGCATTTACTATTACTATTAATGATATTATAAAAAATATTAACAATGATCTTGCATATAAGCAAATGATATTGATTTTGGAATTGAATATTATAGGTACTTCCACAGGAAAAACGCAACTTTATTAAGTAAAGATATTATTAATACTTTGGAACAACGAATTGGTAATTATCTAAAACAGTTATTAAAAGAATTGGTGCAAAGATTACCTCTTGATGTTGATTTGTTTAAAAATATGCAATCTTTAAGTTCAAAAGTGTGCCTTTCCAACATTATTAGACTAAAATTTTCTGATCTTCCATTAATAAACGTTCTTATTAGTGAAAAAGATTTAGCTACTGCAGAAACTAAATATAACTTATTAATCCATGTTGATTGGAATGTTTTATATGGAGGTGATGTACTTGTCGATACTTACAGTTTCTGGCCTATTGTGGCACAGCATAAAAATGCTGGTGGTTCCTTAGCCTTTAACACAATAGCAAGCTATGGATTAAAATTTTTAAGTTTACCCATGTCAAACGCTGCAGTTGAACGAATATTTAGTATTATGAATGCAACAAAAACCAAAGTGAGGAATAGAATGAATACTGAAATGTTAAATTCATTATTAATTATTAAATCTCATTTTTATGCGAACAACTATTGCTGTGAAAAATTTGTTTGCACAAAAAATATTGGAAAGGTTTAATTATTCAATATATTTAAATGAGAAAAACAATGAAGAAGAAAAACAAGTTGAAGAAGATTTATATATTCTAGAGGCTGTAAATGATACCAATGATATTGACTGTTACATCGAAAAAGACTGAAACTGTGATTTTTACGAAAACTCTGAATTTTATTTTATATTCTCAGAAAAAAGACATTATATGTTATTCTAGTGTACAAAATAGAATTTACAGTTTTTTTATTAATATAAGTATATTTTCCTAAATTTTTTTATTCTTTTAAGAATTCAATAGTAATAAAAATATAAAAATAATATATAGGATTAAACGTTACATTTATGTATTTGAATATTTTCATCTCTTTATAACGAACTAATTTTATACTATGTTACAAAAAGAAAACTTGGAAGTAAATATATTTATAAATATATAAATGTATTTATTTATAAAATATATAATATATTGTATAATAATCGTAAAAAGCGTTTATATTAATTTTTTTTCACATGTATGAATAAATCTCTGATCTTTTCCGATTTATAGACTATAAATTAGAAAATATGCTTCCAAATATAATACCTTTTACTTTCGGTTAGAATATTTCGAATCGGTTATTGTATTGTATCTATACATATTTCATATCATGCATGTTGATTTTAAAAAATTCGTTTCAGTCACGTTAAATGTAATAATAATATTACATATACGCATTTATTGTATATATTACATTACATATAATGTGACTCAATTGCAAATTTTTTTCAAAATCATTAGTTATAATACAAAAATATATTAATTTGATGCATCCAAGCCAAGACATCTTTATTGAAAGTTGAAGGCATTATTAACATTTCTGTATTCTGTTTGCAGACATTGCCAACATTTATTTTCCAAGGTCCATATTCTGAATCCTCTTTTATCGATAAAAGTGCCTCTAAAAGTGGCTCGTAGCCAATCAGAAGGCTTATAAGCTACTTTTAGAGGCACTTTTATCGATAAAAGAGGACTCAGAATATGGGCCCAAGTTTCAGAAATGTTTTTTAAATTTAGTATTTAGTGTCACATTGGCTGCGTTTAGCAGAAAAAGCTGCTTTGCAACTGTTGTAAAATCGTGAATCTGATTGGTGTATGCTCTTAGATTCAGCCAAAATTAAGAGTATACATCAATCAAGCTCACGAATTTTACAACGGTTGTAAAGCAGCTTTTTCTGCTGAACGCAGCCATTGTATCTTTAAAATTGGCGCATGGTGGCGCTTTAGGTCTCCAGAAGTGGCGCATTGATACGTCTAGAACCTGGCAACCCTGCTCTAGTGGATTGTGGTTCGACTCGAACTTTCTTAGGTTCTAGCGATGTCGAATTGGTGAACAGGTTAAAGTTAAAGTTTCGAAAGTCGGATGGCCGACGAGTAGTTACGGCGACCGGCCAAACGACACGCGTTAGTGGGGAGGTGGATATTCCTTTTACATTGTGTGATAGGACGAATTCTTTGAGAGCGTATGCCTTACCGTCATTAGCAATACCATGCATACTTAGACTTGATTTTTTGGGGCTATTCGGTATGATAGTCAATTTTTCACGCCAAGAATGGTACTTTGAGGATGAACCAGCCATTGTGTATCGTTTCGAGAGCCAGCCAATGGATCCCATTTTTCACTTAAATTTAATCGAGAATTCTGCTAGTTGCGAATAAGGTAATTCTTTCGTGTCCGAAAGCGCGAAATTAGCAGACCGGAAGTCGGATGACGGCCCGCGGGAAATTAGTCTTCCCGCGAAAACGACCCGTGTTCACAAAA
Organism: Camponotus vicinus; assembly: GCF_025532165.1. Taxonomy (NCBI): domain Eukaryota; kingdom Metazoa; phylum Arthropoda; class Insecta; order Hymenoptera; family Formicidae; genus Camponotus; species Camponotus vicinus. The sequence goes on along the minus strand of NW_028141950.1, from coordinate 12,148,109 downwards.
CCAAACGGGTTCGGCTGTCGAAATCTGATCCGCTTATTTGCTGCGGTTTGAATGAATTGTCGTCGCGCGAAAGCCAGCGATTAGATAAATTCTTAAAGGGTCATATCGTAGGCGATCCGAATAAACCGGGAGCGACTAGTTTGACGGAGCACAAAATTGATGTCGGCGGACATGCTCCGATTAAACAGAGGTATTATCCCGTTTCGCCAAAAATTCAGGAAGCGATTTACGCGGAGGTAGATAAAATGTTAGCGGCAGGAATTATCGAACCATCTAAAAGCGAATGGTCTAGCCCGATCGTAATGATTAAGAAACCTAATGGAAGCTATCGATTTTGTTTGGATTTTCGAAAATTAAACAGCGTTTCGAAAAAGGATGCCTATCCATTACCGTATATGAACGCAATTCTCGATAAGTTACGATCGGCTAGTTATATTTCGACTATCGATCTAAGTCAGGCATATGTTCAGATTCCGCTCAAGAGAAATAGTCGCGAGTTAACGGCGTTTACGGTACCGGGAAAAGGGCTGTTTCATTTCACCCGAATGACGTATGGCCTCACCGGTGCCCCCGCGACATTTCCACGTTTACTTGATCGGCTTATAGGTCCTGAAATGGAACCGCATGCTTTCGCCAATTTGGATGATATCGTGGTCATAACGCGTACTTTTGAAAAGCATTTGAGTTGGTTGAAGCGCGTACTAGATCGAATAAGAGAGGCAGACCTTACGATAAATCCTGAAAAGAGTAAATTCTGTCGGTTACAGGTGAAATATCTTGGATTCCTGATACAACAGGAAGGGCTCAAGGTTGACCCTGATAAAACCGCGCCGATTGTCGAATATCCGCCACCGAAAAACATCAAACAATTACGACGATTTATAGGGATGGCGTCTTGGTATCGCCGATTTACACCGCAGTGTGCGACGCGTTTAGAACCGCTAACTCGTCTCCTCCGGAAGAATTTCTCTTGGAGTGAGGGATGAACAAAAAGCTGCGTTTGAGTCGGTTAAATCGTGCATCACGTCATCGCCTACGCTGTCGTGCCCAAATTTTGAATTACCGTTTGTTTTACAAACGGATGCTAGTTCGGTCGGTTTAGGAGCGGTATTGACACAAGAATCGGAAGACGTAAAACACGTAATTGCGTTCGCGAGTAGAGCGCTGTCGGAGGCCGAAAAGAAATACTCTACGATCGAGCAGGAATGTTTGGCTGTCGTTTGGTCAATTAAAAAGTTTAGACCATATCTCGAGGGGTATCATTTTAAAGTCATCACGGATCATAGTAGTTTACTCTGGTTACACAATTTAAAGAATCCCACAGGCCGATTAGCACGATGAGCTCTGGAGTTGTTAGAGTATGATTACACGATCGAACACCGTAAAGGAGCGTTACATCATGTTCCTGACGCGTTGTCGCGCATGTATGAGACTACCGACGAATTATACGCTGTTGCGATTACCAGAGACACTTGGTATGATGCACGCGTTCGAGACGTGGAAACTAATCCGCGTAAGAATTCGGGTTGGAAAATCGAAAACGATCAGCTGTATTTTCGAAAGCCGAACGCTGTCGTATCTCAAGTTGTCGACGATCTCGAGCAATGGAAGTTAGTACTTCCTAAAGAAGCGCGCGCGAACGTTATTAGGGAGGCTCATGATGTTCCACAATCAGGTCACTTAGGAGTCGCGAAAACCTATCAACGAGTAGCAATTCGTTATTTCTGGCCGCGTATGTTCCGTGAGATCGCCAATTATGTCAGACATTGTGACGTTTGTCAAAGAACAAAAGTAGAACAGAATGTGCCGATGGGTTTAATGGGACGACGAGCTGTCGAAACTCCGTGGACGGTAGTAGCGGCGGATATTATGAGTCCTTTTCCGCCGAGCAAAAACGGTAATGCGTATATTTTGGTAATTCAAGACCTGTTTACCAAATGGATTGAATGTAGCCCGCTCCGGAAAGCAACGGGCAACAAGATTCGCGAGCTTTTAAACGAATTAATCGTAAACCGTTGGGGCGCGCCGCGGATACTCTTGACGGACAACGGCACTGAGTTCATCAATCGCGAATTACAGGCGTTTGCGGAAGAGTATGGCATCGTTCACTCGACCGTACCTCCGTATCATCCTCAGGCAAATCCGGTAGAACGCGTCAATAGGGTACTTAAAACTATGATTACGGCGTTTCTCGAAAACGATCATCGCGAATGCCTCAAAATCATTGTTTTCTTTTTCTGAATTATTGTCATCTTCTCTTATACAGGTTTCATGTGAAAATGCATTGTTCAAAGAAACATTGTATTCGGAGATATTTATTTCATCGGAAAACGGTAAAACTGTCTCATTTTGTGTAATTTCGGAAAGAGCGTCATCGACATTGGCAGCACGTACAATCTCATCATCTGAATTATCCGACAATGAAGCGGAATCATTTATTACTTTGTGTGAATTAGCTCTACACTCTTCTTCACTAAAGATGAGTGGAAACAATTCGTCACTCTCTTCTCGAATTAATTTACGTCGATATCTCGTTGAAATACGCGACAGACATTTACGCTTCGACATGGTTGATTGCATAAATATATTTGTTCGAGATTGAGCGAGAAAGGATGATCGGCGCTTTAACAATTAAACCTAATCATAATTGCCGCGCAAAGACGTCTCGCGTCATGCCGCAGCTCGCGCGAATCGCCGGTCTTGGGCCTGTCGCCACACCACGCCAATCACTTCGGCGACCGACGTCATTACTCTCCAATCAGGGGCGGCCCGATAGCGGTCGCCCTTGATAACAAATAAATTGTATTTCTAAACAATTAATGCCCTTCTAGAAAGATCCCAACCGCTTAGACACAAACAACTTCAAAAATAAACCAGTTAAACGGAAAGTGGTTAATATCTCGACTGTCCGGGATCTTTCTAGAAGGGCACGACCAAATAAATACGCGGCCCGCTCGGGCCTCAAAACACAATTCAGATTCTTTTCGACGCGTGTACGCTATTCTTCCAATTCAAAGTTATCTCTCGCTTAACGAGGACTTCTCATCTCGCGAATTTTTTCCGAGTCGTGATTCCGTCGCTTGCGCTTGCAATTAAAATCGCAATCACTAATTAATAGAGATTAAGTGTCTAAAACTGTAAACAGTGTAACGTCCGTTTATTATATTAAAGAAAATTGTGCCGTTTAAACAAAGACAAACTGTTCTTTTCGAATCTCGCTCGCGCGGTCCTAAGAAGGAAATCTCGCCTTCTCGGTGCTGCTCGTTCCCGAGTTCTATTTCGCTCTTGCACATTATTGCTGGTCCTTCGAGCCGGATCGCTTGTCCGGTGCCGATTCGTGGAGTGAGTGCAGTGCCAGAGGTAAGCTTGTGTCCTCCGTGCTTTTCCGGATTGTGCGCACCTAGAAGACAAAAATGAGTAAGGACATGGAGTGCATAGTGCGAACGCAATTCGAACTCTTCGGGCGCATCTCGCGCGCTAACGAAAACCTGAAGAAGTCGGGTGCCGCGAACATCACCGTCGGCCTGCTTGAGGCTCGCCTGGGCTCTCGCGTCGAACTGGGAGAAGTTCGAGGCCAACCACGAAAACCTTTCCGAAAACCACTGGAGCCGACTAGCTGGAACAGACTATCTAAACAAGGATTTGATGGCATTGACGGAGGAAGCTTACCTCACGCAGAAGGGTTTGTTCCTCGACGCCCTCCGCGAGCTGAAGCGTGAAAAACCCGGGGAAACTCCGACCTCTCCTACGAGTGCCCCGCATCCGCTTCGTACGACCTTGCCTCGCATTCAGCTGCCGCAGTTCTCGGGTCAGTACGAAGAGTGGCCGTCCTTCCGGGATCTCTTCCACTCGCTCATTGCCAAGGATTCCTCAACGTCGCAGGTCGAGAAGCTTCACTACCTGAAATCGTGCGTGAAGGGTGAGGCGGAGTTGCTTATTCGCAGTCTACCAACGACGGGGGAGAATTTCGACCGTGCATGGCGGACGCTGAAGAATTACTATGAGAACACACGCCTCCTGGTACGCTCCTACATCTCTCGTTTCACGGCGCTTCAAAAATTGAAGGGTGAGTCAGTATCCGATTTAAGTAAATTATATCATTGCGTAATGAGCACCGTCGGCTCGCTCGAGAGCCTCGGACGGTCGATAACTCGGGGAGAGGACTTATTCGTGCACCAGATAGTCGAACTGCTCGATCCGCGATCGCGACGCGAGTGGGAAAACTCCATAAGTGACACGACCGATCCACCTTCGTATTTCGACGTGCAGCAATTCCTCGATCGACGGCTGCACACCCTCGAGTCGCTACAACCGGTGAAAACTGAAACCAACCCTTCCAAGTCGAGCAATAATTCGGGAAAGCAAGCACGCGTACTCCACACGCGAAAGCCAGAGGGCAAACGCGGTCGCTGTTCACTCTGTAGTCAAGAGCACTACATTATGTTTTGCGACGGCTACAAATCTAAAACGGCCGCCGAAAGAAAACTACATGTGGAGACTAACAACCTGTGCCTCAACTGCCTCGGTAGGCACAAGGTATCGGAGTGCGCATCGAAAAAGACGTGCTCGACGTGTGGAGCTCGTCATCACACCACCCTCCATGAGGCTTGCGCGACGGTCGAGGTTGTCAAGGTCTCGCACGCCGCGAACCGATCGTCCGGCCGTACCCCCGCCGTTCTCCTCGCTACCGCGCGTGTCCGAGTGTCCGACCGCTTTGGCGTCCCGCACGTCGCGCGGGCCTTGATCGACCAAGGATCCGAGACCTCACTGATCGCGGAATCGTTAGCGCAGCAGCTAAAGTTGCCGAGGTCACATACCTCTGTGTCGGTGTACGGCGTCGGCGGGAAGATGACTGGCGTAGCCCGAGGCCTGGTCGATCTGAGCATCTCGACGTGGAAAGGAGGGTCGCCAATGACCGTCTCGGCGCTGATCCTCCCTCGGCTGACCCTCTACAGCGGTGGGTTCCGCACGACCCGCCGAGCGTGGGCGCATCTGGATGGGCTTGAGCTGGCTGACCCGGAGTTCCTCGCCGCCGATCCGGTGGACCTGCTCCTCGGCGTTGACGTCTGTGCGGACATCCTCCAAGAAGGCTTGCGACGAGGAGGCCCCCAGGAACCGGTGGCTTAACAAACAACATTAGGATGGATATTATCGGGGACTATCAATTTAACGAGCGAAGCTTCGGACTCACCAGTGTCACGGAGATGCCGACCTCCCCGATCTGGTGCAGCGATTTTGGCGTCAGGAGGAGGTGAATTCCACCGCTGCTCCGCTCTCGGCTGATGAGCTAGAAGCCGAGGATCACTTCGTACGTACGCACTATCGCAACAAAGACGGACGTTACGTGGTCCGCCTTCCGCTCAAGTCGCCTCTATCGGATCTGACGGCCACGAGGCGTTCCGCGGCCCGCCTCCTCGAGCAGATGGAGAGACGGTTCGCCGGGGATGCTCAATTCGGCCGGCTTTATCGCGACTTCATGCAGGAGTACAAGGTCCTAGGCCACATGTCACCCGCTCCTCCCGCGCTCGCAGAAGCGAGTCCGGGGTGCTTTCTTCCTCACTACGGCGTGAGGCGAGAATCCAGTTCCTCGACGAAGCTCCGGGTCGTATTCAACGGGTTATCGAGGGTTCTGGGGAAAGTCTCAACCGGCGCGTCCGAGTAGGACCTAACCTCTTGCCCGCCCTGGCCGATGTGCTTCTTCGCTGGCGCGTCCACCGGTACGTCCTAACGTCCGATGTGGAAAAGATGTATCGTCAGATATTAGTCGACCCGGCGGATAGACATCTGCAACAAATTTTGTGGCGTCACGATAGTCAGACTGACGTCAAGGCGTATACCCTAAATACCGTAACTTACGGTCTAGCTTGCGCACCGTTCCTAGCAATGCGCGCCCTGCGACAGCTAGCGGACGTCGAGGAGGCTCACTTCCCCAGAGGCTCGGCCGTGCTTCGCCGGGATGTCTACATGGATGACATCCTGACCGGTGCCTCATCCATCGCCGACGCCAAGGACCTCCAAATTCAACTACAGAACTTGTGCATGGCGGGCGGGTTTCCGCTGCGGAAGTGGTCGGCCAACGATCCAGCCTTGCTCGCTGACATCCCTCCGGAGCATAGAACGAAGCACGAGTCGCTCTCCTGGCAGCCACAGGAATGTCACGCCACACTCGGTCTTCAGTGGCATCCGCGGCTGGATTGCTTCTCCTTCTCCACCAGAGCTATCTCGGTGCCTACCTACACAAAGAGGTCAGTGTTATCCTTGACGGCCCGTTTATTCGACCCGCTCGGATGGCTCGCTCCTAGCGTAATCCGAGCGAAAATCCTGTTTCAATCGACCTGGCTCCAAGGGATCGACTGGGACACCCCGTTGGACGAAGACAGCGAACGACTTTGGCGAGCTTTCCAGAAGGACCTCCCCCGATTAGAGGAAATACGCGTTCCCAGGTACGTGCATCTCGAGGCGACGGGCGCATCAATCGAGCTCCATGGCTTTGCAGATGCATCTGAGCGGGCGTACGCCGCCGTCGTACATACGGACGGAAACCTGCGGAGTAATAACGGTTGAACTCATCGCGGCCAAGACCAAGGTCGCCCCTATTAAACAAGTTACCCTACCTCGCTTGGAGTTGTGCGCGTCGACTCTGCTCGTCCGTCTGGCGGCCCACGTTCAGCATGCTCTCGGAGCATCAGCCGTTCCAGTCCATCTGTGGTCCGACTCTACCGTCGCTCTCGGATGGATCCGAGGGCATCCAACGCGCTGGAAGACGTATATGGCTAACAGAGTCGCGGAGGTTCAGTCCGCTTTACCGGAGGCTCAATGGCATCATCTCCCAGGAGAACCCCGCCGACTGCGCATCGCGGGGGACCTCGCCGAGCGAGCTGGTCAATCACCCGCTCTGGTGGCAAGGCCCCCCCTGGCTCAAGGCTGACCGATCTTCGTGGCCAGCCGCCGTGATCAAGGGACTCGACGACAACTTTCCAGAGGAGCGCTCAAGGTCGCATGCTGTCGCGACACAGCCGCCGCCGGACGATGAACCTGATGAACTCCGGCGATTCTCATCCCTTAATCGCCTGTTGCGAGTGACGGCCTGGTGCCGGCGATGGCTCCTCCGACGGGACACGACTCGACCTCCGACGGCAGACAAAGGCCTGTCTCCTCCTGCCGGCGTACTCGCTGCCGCCGAATACAGCGACGCGTGCCTCGCTTGGATCCGAGTGGTGCAAGCTGAAAACTTTAAACCAGAATTAACATCGCTCTCGCAGGGCACCGCATTAACAAAAAAAAGTTCACTTATCAGATTGACTCCTTTCGTAGATCCGCAAGGCATCTTCCGGGTCAGCGAGCGGATCAAACACGCCCTGCTGGCTTTCGACGAGAGACATCCGGCAATCCTCCCCCAGTCGTCTCACTTCACGTGGCTGGTCGTCGAGGCCTGTCACCGACGGACGCTACACGGTGGAGTCCAGCTCACCCTCGGCTCAATTCGCCAACGATATTGGATTCCTCAGGGGCGTCGCCTGGTGAAAGCGGTGATCCAGCGCTGTGTTACCTGCGCGCGGTGGCGGGCGGCTACGCAGCAGCAGCTAATGGGCGATCTGCCGCGGTGCCGAGTCACTCCAGCACGGCCCTTTCTGAATACCGGGGTGGACTACGCCGACCCCATCCAGCTGAGGACGACCAAAGGACGCGGGCACCGCTCCTACAAGGCGTTCATCGCGGTCTTCGTGTGCCTAAGCACGAGGGCCGTGCATATCGAGGTAGTCTCTGACTATACCGCCGACGCGTTCCTGGCGGCCTTGCGACGCTTCACCTCACGTAGAGGCATCTGTCGCAGCCTCCAAAGCGATTGCGGTACGAATTTTGTCGGGGCGTGCGCTTTTCGGTGCCAGCAACCCGGAACAGCGTCAAATAGCCGCCCAGCTGGCCAGCGAGCAGATCCAGTGGCGTTTTAACACGCCGGCGGCCCCTCACTTCGGCGGCATCTGGGAAGCGGCGGTCTAGTCGCTCAAACATCATCTTCGCCGAGTACTGGGGGAAACCACGCTGACATTCGAGGAGATGAGCACCCTCCTCGCGCAGATAGAGGTTTGTCTGAATTCGAGGCCTCTTCAAGCTCTATCCGACGACCCGGACGACTTAGCGGCCCTGACACCGGGCCATTTCCTAATAGGATCAGCCCTGAACTCCATCCCCGAACCGAGCCTCCTGGAGTCGCCGATCAACCGATTGACACGATGGCAGCTGCTCCAAAGGATGCGCGATCACTTCTGGGAGCGATGGCCGCAGGAGTACTTGCACTCCCTTCTCCAGAGACCGAAGTGGTGGGCCGCCAACAACCAGGTTCGAGTCGGTCGACTCTGCCTCATCCGCAGCGAGAACGCGCCGCCGACTCGCTGGCCTCTAGCGCGAATCACACGATTACATCCAGGGGAGGACGGCCGGACTCGCGTTGTCTCCGTCCGCACCACTGCCTCGGAGTTGACGCGCCCGATCGCGAAAATCATCCTCCTGCCTGGAAGCGACTCCGACGCGCAGGAGGAACAGCGCGCGTAACCAAGCGTGACGCTCCTCGCTCTTCGCTATGTAAAAAAAAAAACTAGCTGAATTATCACCCAAAGCCGCTTTTGAGAGCCCCTGCGGTAAATCATATAGCGCATATAATCATAAATATTAGCATTTAGTTAACATCGACGATAGGAAAAAATTATATTAAATTAAATTTCAGTCACCTATTCTTTAAATTCATAATTTCAAAGTTATAAGGCTTACCTTCAGATCGTCGCCTCGACATTGGAATATCGTGCCTTGGGCAATTCGAGCCACTCCAGTATAACCGCGTAAGTCCAGGCTCTCCCTGCGCAATATTTTTAATAATGGTTCCAAGCGACATATGATTAACAGCTGTACGAAATATGAACGATTGAATTGAAAGCACTTGCGCGACGTTAGGCTAGGTCGTGAATTACCTCCCCGGCCAATACGCACCGATATCGTCGAACATCACATTTTCACGCCGATTAATACTACCTTCGCTCTTCTCGCTCACGACCACCCCACTAGTCACAGCACTTCACTTAATCCCGCGCCTTCGTCCATTACCACGTGCGCATAGTAGCAGGCAGCGTCGTCATTCACGCTTGAGCTCAGCGACGGCTCGCTGGGAGGGCCGCAAGGGCCCCGATCCCGGATAGTAAACTTTTCGCCAAGACGCTCCAGGCGAGGCGGGCGGAATGTTCGAGATTGAGCGAGAAAGGATGATCGGCGCTTTAACAATTAAACCTAATCATAATTGCCGCGCAAAGACGTCTCGCGTCATGCCGCAGCTCGCGCGAATCGCCGGTCTTGGGCCTGTCGCCACACCGCGCCAATCACTTCGGCGACCGATGTCATTACTCTCCAATCAGGGGCGGCCTGATAGCGGTCGCCCTTGATAACAAATAAATTGTATTTCTAAACAATTAATGCCCTTCTAGAAAGATCCCAACCGCTTAGACACAAACAACTTCAAAAATAAACCAGTTAAACGGAAAGTGGTTAATATCTCGACTGTCCGGGATCTTTCTAGAAGGACACGACCAAATAAATACGCGGCCCGCTCGGGCCTCAAAACACAATTCAGATTCTTTTCGACGCGTGTACGCTATTCTTCCAATTCAAAGTTATCTCTCGCTTAACGAGGACTTCTCATCTCGCGAATTTTTTCCGAGTCGTGATTCCGTCGCTTGCGCTTGCAATTAAAATCGCAATCACTAATTAATAGAGATTAAGTGTCTAAAACTGTAAACAGTGTAACGTCCGTTTATTATATTAAAGAAAATTGTGCCGTTTAAACAAAGACAAACTGTTCTTTTCGAATCTCGCTTGCGCGGTCCTAAGAAGGAAATCTCGCCTTCTCGGTGCTGCTCGTTCACGAGTTCTATTTCGCTCTTGCACAATATTATATACACACACATATATATATATATATATATATATATATATATATATATGTATATAATTTTAATATTAAAAGTACGACTTTAATATTAAAAATATGACTCTATTGCAATATTATTACTCTATTATAATAATATTAATGTTAAAAATATAATACTATACTATATTGTAATAAATATTAATTAAAAGTACTTTCTCTCTCTCTTCCTCTGTCCCTGTCTCCACCTCTCTCTCTCTCTCCTCTCTCTCTTTATGTATACATACATATATATATATATATATATATATATATATATACAGGGTGATTCAAAATAACCTAATTGTCCTTAAAATGACACATTCTTGAATCAATTCTAAGACAATTTTTCCTTTGGCAAAATTTCGTCCGACGCTTAGTTTTTGAATTATTAAAAGACGTAATTAACTTACGACGGGTCGGATACAAGAGGCAGGCAAGGGTGGCGCGATTCACCGTCAGACGCGGGTGCTTACGCGGGGCGCCTGCTGCGATCACCTGATCGCTACAGACATACACATGCGAATACATACATTCCCATTCTCTCTCTCTCTCTCTCTGCCTCTCTCTCTCCCTCCCTCACTTTCTCTCTCTCTCTCTCATTTGCTTACTCACTTTAAGTCATTATTATTCTTACTTAAATTATTATTTACTTTTTATTATTATACATTTTCGCTTTAATTATTATTATTATTTTAAATTGTACTGTTTTTTTTTTTATGAGAGAGGGGAAAATGCACTTTATGCATACTCACCGGACGGTCCGGTGAGTTATGTGGGACTCGAGTACCAAGTCGAATTACCAACTCGGTACTCCCTACCCACTAAAAACCCCTCTCTTTCGCGAATTTTCTCTAATACTGTTTATTTGACATCCCGAAATCTGTTTTCACACAACACTAAAGAATAGTTATTATTACCTTGTTCGATGTATTGCTGTAATTCCTTGAGAAATGAATTTTCCGATAGATCGTACTTTCACTCAAATTGAACGTAGATATCACGTTCTAAAGGACAGAGATCCACACTAAATAATTAATCGAAAGTTCTTTTTTCTTTTATAAACTGTATTCTTTTATAAACTTCAACATAATCACATTCATTCACTCACTCGATAAGACGAGAAATTTACCAATGACTCTATCACTAATCACTATCAATCACTGTCGAATAATCACTATTGGCAATTAAAAACCACTCGATTAAAGAAAGACACGCGCACATACGTTATTACACGACGCGACGACGCGACAACGCGACGATATTTACCCGGCGACAGCAAGCAGTTTTTGGTTATGGTAGGTTACGGTAGGTTAAGGTACTAACAGCGCTGTCGAACGTGAACATGTGTTTGATTGAAGACGCGACAATTTAGCGTATAATATTATTATCATATGATATTTATACATCGTACATTTGTTTTAAAATTAATTAGAATAAATAAATGTTTAATACTTTCACTATTAATGTTAAATATTATTTATTATTAATACTAAATATTATTATTAAATATTCTTAAATATTATTATTAATATTAAATATTTATTTATTATTATTAAATAGTATTATTAATACTAAATATTTATTTATTATTATTAAATATTATTATTAATATTAAATATATTTATTTATTATTATTAAGTATTTATTAAACTATTATCTGATTGAAAATCGATAATCATATGAAAATAATATGAAAAAATATCATTAAATTCTGACGTTCCAATCTCTCTTGGTTTTTTCTTATGGTTTTAAAAACGAAAGAAAATATTCCAAATGTTCAAAAATATTGGTCGCTCTGATTTCGTTTTTAAAACCAAGAGAGATTGAAACGCCAGAATTTAATGATATTTTTTCATATTATTTTCATATGATTATCGATTTTTAATCAGATAATAGTTTAATAAATATTTAATAATAATAAATAAATATATTTAATATTAATAATAATATTTAATAATAATAAATAAATATTTAATATTAATAATAATATTTAATAATAATAAATAAATATTTAATATTAATAATAATATTTAAGAATATTTAATAATAATATTTAGTATTAATAATAAATAATATTTAACATTGATAGTGAAAGTATTAAACATTTATTTATTCTAATTAATTTTAAAACAAATGTACGATGTATAAATATCATATGATAATAATATTATACGCTAAATTGTCGCGTCTTCAATCAAACACATGTTCACGTTCGACAGCGCTGTTAGTACCTTAACCTACCGTAACCTACCATAACCAAAAACTGCTTGCTGTCGCCGGGTAAATATCGTCGCGTTGTCGCGTCGTCGCGTCGTGTAATAACGTATGTGCGCGTGTCTTTCTTTAATCGAGTGGTTTTTAATTGCCAATAGTGATTATTCGACAGTGATTGATAGTGATTAGTGATAGAGTCATTGGTAAATTTCTCGTCTTATCGAGTGAGTGAATGAATGTGATTATGTTGAAGTTTATAAAGAATACAGTTTATAAAAGAAAAAAGAACTTTCGATTAATTATTTAGTGTGGATCTCTGTCCTTTAGAACGTGATATCTACGTTCAATTTGAGTGAAAGTACGATCTATCGGAAAATTCATTTCTCAAGGAATTACAGCAATACATCGAACAAGGTAATAATAACTATTCTTTAGTGTTGTGTGAAAACAGATTTCGGGATGTCAAATAAACAGTATTAGAGAAAATTCGCGAAAGAGAGGGGTTTTTAGTGGGTAGGGAGTACCGAGTTGGTAATTCGACTTGGTACTCGAGTCCCACATAACTCACCGGACCGTCCGGTGAGTATGCATAAAATGCATTTTCCCCTCTCTCATAAAAAAAAAAAAAAACAGTACAATTTAAAATAATAATAATAATTAAAGCGAAAATGTATAATAATAAAAAGTAAATAATAATTTAAGTAAGAATAATAATGACTTAAAGTGAGTAAGCAAATGAGAGAGAGAGAGAGAGAAAGTGAGGGAGGGAGAGAGAGAGGCAGAGAGAGAGAGAGAGAGAATGGGAATGTATGTATTCGCATGTGTATGTCTGTAGCGATCAGGTGATCGCAGCAGGCGCCCCGCGTAAGCACCCGCGTCTGACGGTGAATCGCGCCATCCTTGCCTGCCTCTTGTATCTGACATCTGACCCGTCATAAGTTAATTACTTCTTTTATTAATTCAAAAACTAAGCGTCGAACGAAATTTTGCCAAAGGAAAAATCGTCTTAGAATTGACTCAAGAATGTGTCATTTTAAGGACAATTAGGTTATTTTGAATCACCCTGTATATATAATTGTACTATTTTTAAATGAAAACTTAGTAAATATTGTAAATTATATAATTTTCATTTTTACGTATGTTAAAATTTTAGTCAAAATCTCCGTTTTTCTCTTAATTCCTACTTTGAATATTAAATGTACTTATTATATGTTTTATGTAAAGATACGAATGATTGTGGATGGTACGAAAGAGAAGAAAATGACGAATATATTTCAAATGAAGAAAGAGAGAGAGAAAGGGAAACGCATAACAAGAGAGGAGAATTTTATGGTGTCAACAAAATGGGAGAAGTTGGTCAAACTAGTTGTATGCGAGGAAATCGAGAGACAGGGGAAGAAAATAATAATTTAAATCAACGATCACAAACTGCAATTGGTAAGTATAAATATATTACAAACAGATATAATGGAAAAGATATAATTAATCATTTAGCAATAATCGTTTCTTTATATAAATATATATATATATATATATATATATATATATATATATATATATATATATATATACAGGGTGGGCCATTTTAATCTATGCACCCAAATTTCTTTGTACCTAAGACAGATACGGAAAAATGATTCAGATAAAAGTTTTATGGCTTCGAGGGGGCCATAAGATGGTATCATTGGTTTGACCTTGAAGAGTTATTTGAAGGTCACATGAAGGTCACCTTTAATTTCTTAAATGGAACCTACTATTTGTCATTGCACATTCTTGTAGCTTATCTCGAGAGCTTTCCAAAACACTATAATTAAGTACTTTTTTGTTAAGTACTTTTTGAGTTATGAGGCTTGAAATAATTTCTTAATTTTACATAAACCGTAAAATATCTTGTAAAATATTCATTTTTCGATTATCTTACCTTAGTACTTTTACGTACAAAATAATGAGAGGAATCAATTCGTGTAAAGAAAACACATAGTTGTTTTGAAGAAAAAATATGTAATTTGCAATTAACAATTACATATTTTTTCTTCGAAACAATTATGTGTTTTCTTTACACCAATTGATTCCTCTCATTATTTTGCACATAAAAGTATTAAGGTAAGATAATCGAAAAATGAATATTTTACAAGATATTTTATGATTTACGTAAAATTAAGAAATTATTTCAAGCCTCATAACTCGGAAAGTACTTAATGAAAATTAACTTAATTATAGTGTTTTGGAAAGCTCTCGAGATGAGCTACAAGAATGTGCAAAAATATATAGGGTATTCCGTTTAAAAAAATTGAAGTGACCTTCACGTGACCTTCAAATGACTCTTCAAGGTCAAACCAATGGTACCATCTTATGGCCCCCTCAAAACCAAACAACTTTTGTCTGAAACATTTTTCTCTAAAATGCTTAGTTTTTGAAAGAAAAGGGGTGTACGGGTGGTCTAGGACACCCTGTATATGTGAATTTTAGTAATATTCTTATAAATTTTCTTATCTTTGTTAAATCATACATTATTCTACTCTTCATTACATTATACATTATATATATATTTTTTAATACTATTTAATTATAATTTACTTTTTTCAGTTACTTATTTCCATGTTTCCTTTTCTCAATTTTCTTAATTAACTCTAAATGTTATGGATTTTCCGGAAAATATTGGAAAAATATTAGATAAAATCATGAACATTTCTAAAGATAAGTTTTATTACAAATTTTTATATACTTTATTTAAGTATAAATATGTATATAGTATACATATATATACATATTATACTATAACTAATTTATTTTTTATTTTTTAATTTATGTCTTACAAGTAAGAAAATGGTATTATTGTTTAACTTATTTTTATTAATTATTTTTTAAGAGTTGATTGAAGATATAGAGTAGATAGAGAAGATAGAGTAGATAGATTCAATTAGTTCATCATCTGTAATGCATTTTTTAAAATAGCATCTATTAAGTAGTTAATGAATAATAAACATTTTTTTCTGTAATAAACAAATAAATTTTCAAAATAACAAATGAAATATTTCATATAATATTGTTTATTTGATAATTTTAATTTGTTAGATTTCTTTACATTAATAAAGAAAACTTTCGTTAAGAATATTTTTTTGCAAATTTACATATAACAGAAAAACAATTTAGATCATAATAATAAGTCACCCCTTGTATATGTTTATAAAATAAAAATAAATAATTTCATAGTGTACGGTATGTTAATCGATTTATCGCAGTCGATTTATGTGACATATTTTATTGCAAATTTCACTATATTATAATGTTGCTATGCGATTAATAAGTTGCTATGTAAATAAACATAAATAATTGATAGACGATTTGTTAATGATTTTTATTAGAAGTTTGCGAGACACGTAAGAGAGAGTTGAGAAAGATTCAACTTTATATATAAAAGGTAATAAATTCTTTTTTTAAAATAATTATTTCATAATGATTGTTTACGTTTGATTTATAACACATTTCACATATATTTATATTCTTTTAACATATTTACGTTACTTGTATAATTACACAGGTAAAATTTTATAAATTATATTTATTTTTATTTATTGTATAACTTTAAGATTAATGTACAATTACATGTGAACTATATTATATATGTAAAATTTTGTGACATTCTTATAAATTTTCTTATCTTTATTAAACCAAACATTATTTATTCATTAAATTACATACTATATATTAATTTTATTCTTGACCAGTTGAAATTTGGAATACACATATCATTTCTCAAATCATCTTATTTTTGCTTACTTTTCGAATCGTTTATCTCTTCAACTTATATTATATTCTTTTATAATTTATTTTTACGTATATTACAAAGAAAGAAACGATTTATATATATATATATATATATATATATATATATATATACATATATATATCTTATCTTTATTAAACCACACATTATTTATTCTTCATTAAATTACATACTACATATTAATTTTATTCTTGACCAGTTGAAATTTGGAATACACACATCATTTCTCAAATCATCTTATTTTTGCTTACTTTTCGAATCGTTTATCTCTCCAACTTATATTATATTCTTTTATAATTTATTTTTATGTATATTACAAATAAAGAAACGATTTATATATATATATATATATTGATATATATATATATATATATATATATATATATATGTGTGTGTAAAAATAAATTATAAAAGAATATAATATAAGTTGGAGAGATAAACGATTCGAAAAGTAAGCAAAAATAAGATGATTTGAGAAATGATGTGTGTATTCCAAATTTCAACTGGTCAAGAATAAAATTAATATATAGTATGTAATTTAATGAAGAATAAATAATGTGTGGTTTAATAAAGAAAATTTATAAGAATGTCACAAAAATTTACATATATAATATAGTTCACATGTAATTGTACATTTATATATATATATATATATATATATATATATATATATATATATAAATAAGCAACTTATAAGAAATCTATTCAACTTGTATTCCTTTTTTATCTAAAATATGAGAATTACATTTGTTCTTTTATCTAATATATAAGAATTACATTTGTTATGTGTGAATTTTAGTGATATTGTTATAAATTTTTTTATTATAATTTTTATTTAAATTACATATTATTTATTCTTCATTAAATTGCATGCTATATATTATTTTTTTTCGTAATTATCATTTGTAACTTTTTCTCTTTTTGTTTTTTTTATTTTCATTAATTTGAGGTACAATATTTTTTAATGTTAATGTTTTCGAAATTTTATCAGTAGTATAATTTAGAAAAAGAAATCATTAGTAGAAGCGATATGTCGAATCAAAAGGAATCTGAAAGAATGGATGAAGAAGTAGATAGATTATCTGAATTTGAACAATTGGATGGAATGGGAGTTTTGTCTTCTAATGAAATGTTAGATGATATTCAAATTAATGATTCGACCGTGTAAGTACTTGAATTTTATATCGATTTTCCTAATTAAAATTTAAATTGTTATAAATTTTTTCCATTATTGATTTTATATTTCATTTTTATTATTAGTTCAACATATTTTATATTGTAAACTGTTCTATAATTAGGTGTAAAAAAAATCAATTTTTTCATAATTGTTATATTCTTCGTTTCTATGTTTTGTTATTTATTTTTTATTTATTTTATAAACGTTTATAAACTTTTTTAATTACTTTTTTAATAATAATTTGAAATAAAATTTAATTATATACGCTAAGTTGAAATATAATAACAAATGAATTATTAAAATAGAATTTATACACACAAACATGTGATTTTGTATTTTTTCTAATTGTATGTTTCTAATTTTTCATTTTTTATATACTATATTTATATACTATATTATAAAAATTTCTTTGTTGTATGAATTATTTTTGAAGTAATGAATTTTAAAAAATAATTTTATCTAATAGATTAATGTTAATTTTTGAATCGACGAATTGATTCATTGAAAAAATATTCATGTTTTTGAGATGTATTTTTTCTTATTTTTTTGCTAAAGTTTAGTATACACACACACACATATATATATACATTTTTATTTTTATTTATATGTAATTGTTGGAACATATGTAACTTGAAAATTATTTATAATTATGCATACAGCATTTTTTAATTTGCATATTATTGTTATAGCGAAATAATAGGATTTGTGGATGGAATAGACACTCCACGAGATGTTGGCGATAAGCAATATAGAATATTCAAGTTTTATATAAATAATGGTCATGGAAAACGTGTACAAATTATCGTCTGGAATGACGATATTGATTATATATTACCTTATATAAAATTGAATTATGTAAGTTATTTTTTATTTTTATTTTCTTTTCACATAAGAAAAGTTGAATGCAACTGTACAGGAATGATTGAACATGTGAATTTATGTACATATTGGAATATATAAGCATTTTCCACATATTTATAGAAAATGTATGTGTGTGTGTGTGTGTGTGTGTGTGTGTGTGTATGTTTCTGCATAAATTCGGATGTTAAGAGATTTTTCTCGTGTGTACATCATGCTTCTAAAATAACAGATAATTACATATATAATTAAATAGAATTTAAAAAAATTACAAAATTTAATCATTTGATAAAATATATTTGCAGTGTTTTATGTTTGAATTATAAGTGTGATTAAATTTTTTTAAATTAAATTTTTCAAAGTACGTTTATCAAACAAAAAAAGTTTAATAAATAGAAATTTTATAATTATAAATGAGACATGAAATGAGTAAAATAAAATTTTTCTAAGTTAAAGATATTTCGGAGATTTGAAAATTAACTCAAATTTACTTAAAAAATGTTTTTAAATGAAACTATTGTAACTGTTTTATATAAGTTTTTGTAATTCTGTATGAAAAGTTATGATAGGAAAGTTAAAAATTGAATAATTTATGAGATATTTTATTTCTTTAATCCAATATATTTTTATATAAAATTAAAAATATTTCTTAAAATATTTAATTTTTGTTAATCTTATAATAATACTTTTATAATAATGGTTTTGTGTTTAATGAGATGAATTAACTTGGTGCAAAGAAAATTTTACAGTTATTTTAAGGAAAAGTATATAATTTGCAATGTACTTTTTCAATGTAATTTATAATATACATTCTCAATTTGATTTACTTCATTGTTTTATACACAAGAATATTACTTTAATATTTCGGAAAACTAAATATTTAGTAAAATATTTAATTAAAATATTAAGATGTTAAATATCTCGTAAATTATTCAAATTATTAAATTATTTAATTTTTCATTATTTTGCTTCTATAATTTTTTTGTAGAATATTATAAAAAATTTATTTAGATAAAACAGTTGATATTTCTATTAAAAAAAATTCGAATTAATTTCCAAATCTTCGAAATGCTTTTTTTGTATTTATGAAAATCTATTTTGTTTCCATTGAAATTACGAAATATTTGTAAATAATGTTTTTTTATTACTTAAAGTAGCAAAGATATTTGAAGAGAAAATTAGTGAGATATTTGTGTATGTGAAATTTATTAAATAAATTTTTAATATTATACAGGGTGTCCCATTTTAATTGTTCCAGGCAAATATCTCGAAAAATATGGAAGACACGGAAAAATGTTTCAAACAAAAGTTGTTTGGCTCGAAGGGGGACAGATGATGAATATATGTACTTGACCTTGAGTGACCTATTGAAGGTCAGGTCAAGGTCATCGTTGTTTTTTTAAATGGAACCTCCTATTTTTTATTGCATATTCTTACAGCTCATCTCGAGAGCTTTCCAAAACACTATAATAAAGTATTTTTTCATTGAGTACTTTTCGAGTTATGAGGCTTAAAGTAATATTTTAATTTTACATAAACCATAAAATATTTAGTAAAATATTCATTTTTCGATCATCTTACCTTAATACTTTTCTGTACAAAATAATGAGAGGAATCAATTGGTGTAAAGAAAAAACATAGTTGTTTTTAAGAAAAAATATGTAATTGTTAATTGTAAATTACATATTTTTTCTTCGAAACAATTATGTGTTTTCTTTACACCAATTGATTCCTCTCATTATTTTGTACATAAAAGTATTAAAGGAAGATAATCAAGAAATAAATATTTTACTAGATATTTTATGGTTTATGTAAAATTAAGATATATTTCAAGCCTCATTACTCGAAAAGTACTCAATAAAGAAATACTTTATTATAGTGTTTTGGAAAGCTCTCGAGATAAACTGCAAGAATATGCAATAAAAAGTAGGGGGTTCCATTTAAAAAAACATCGATGACCTTGACCTGACCTTCAATAGGTCACTCAAGGTCAAGTACATATGTTCATCATCTGTCTCCCTTCGAGCCAAACAACTTTTGTTTGAAACATTTTTCCGTGTCTTCCATATTTTTCGAGATATTTGCCTGGAACAATTAAAATGGGACACCCTGTATATAAACTAATATGTGTATTTGTATATATTTCTAATTAAATTTTGTTATACGACAGATTATTCATTTAGACGGCGTGCAAGCTCGAATGCCTAAAATGGCTCGTTTTAACAATGGCAATGTGCCTTATGAATTACAAATACAATCTAATACTATTGTTTCAAATTTAGGTAAATATAATCCAATTTTATCTGACACGCAACTGGAATGTATTAAATTTTGTGATGCTATGAATACGTCGGAACGTGTCAGTAAGTTTTATGTTGTTTATATATACGTAGTTTCATATTATTTGTATATACGTATACCTATATAGGATGTCTCATTTTAATTTATCACTCTCAAAAACTTTTTTATTTGTGATTCTAGAAAATAATGTTTCAGATAAAAGTTGTTTGATTCGAAGGGGGATATAAGATGATGTCATTAGTTTGATCTTGGGTGGCATCTTCAGGACAAGGTTACCTTGAATTTTTTAAATGGAACACCGTATTTTTCATATTTTACATATCCTTATAGCTTATCTTGAGAGTTTTCCAAAATACTATAATAAAGTATTTTTTTATTAAGTACTTTCGTTATAAGACTTGAAATAATTTAATTTTGCATAAACTATAAAATATTTTGTAATTCATTTTTCGATTATCTTACCTCAATAGTTTTATGCTCAAAATAATGAGAGGAATTAATTGGTGTAAAAACAGTTGTTTTTTTTACACCGATTCCTTTTATTATTTTGATAAAAGTATTGAGGTAAGATAATCAAAAAATGAATATTTTACTAGATATTTTATAGTTTATGTAAAATTAAGAAATTATATCAAGCTTCATAAAATTTGGAAAGTTCTTAATATAAAAATATTTTATTATAGTGTTTTGGAAAATTCTCGGGATAAGAATAAACAATGAAAAATATGGGGTTTCATTTAAAAAATTCAAGGTGACTTTGTCTTAACCTTGACGTCATCCAAGGTTAAATAAATGATATCATCTTATGTCCTCCCTTCGAATCAAACAACTTTTACTGAAACATTATTTTCTAGAATCAGAATTAAAAGTATTTCGAGGTGATAAATTAAAATGGGACATTCTGTGTATATATATATATATATAATTTTTTTTTTTTTTTATAGTATTAGAAGGCTATATAAAATCGAATTTTGGAGCAACATATAACTATAGCTTGAATAAAACAATTGGTTGTGGCTCATTGACCGATGGACGTTTTCAATTGGAAGTACATATAATAAATTTTGATGCAAATGAATATAATTTGATGAAAGGAAATAAAGTTAAAATAATTGGTGTAATGCAAAATACAGGTATATGTATATATTTATATTATTGAATTTCAACTTATTTTTAACTTTGTTAACTAAATGTGATTTATACGTACACACACACACACACATATATAAATATATATACAAACACATATGTACACATGTACACATGTATGCATGCACGCATGCATGTATGCCCGTACATATTACTTACGTGCATGCATACACACACACACACACACACACACACACACACACACACACATATATATATAAATACAGCTTATTTGATTTAAATATTATTACGATTATTCTTTTAAATAAAGTAAGTTGAAGAAAAACTATTTGGATAAAAATTGTTTCACTTTAAAAGATATTTAATGATTTGATCCGACATTTTTTGAACTTTTGTCTCTGGAATATATTTAATATCAGTTTTATTTTGTTTGAGATAGTACATATCTATTTTAAAATGAATTTATAAAGAATTTTATGATAAATTCAATAATGTGCGATAAGACGATAGAATAATAATTATTTAGAGTAATCATTTATGAGTTATTGTAATTTTATATGTAATTTCTTTCTTAATCATAAATTTAATATTAATAAAGTAGTCCCAAAAAAAGTTTATATATAATTATATATATAAACAGATTACAATATATATTTATCTATTTTTTTCATTCACAATCTCATTCATAATCTCTTGTTTATATATATGAAAAAGAAAATAATAAAAAGGATGATTGAAAAATAATTAGAAGAATGATATTCATATTGCTTTTTCTTATAAAAAGTTAGAAAAAAAATTGTTTATGTGTGATTAAGTAAAATGTATTAAATTATAAATTTAATTCATTATAAATTTAATTAATAAATACAAAGAGTAATTAATTATAATTTTGTTATTACTAAAAAAATGACAGCAAAAGACATTTTTTATTTTTTCATTATTCCTTTGTTTTTACTTAAAATGGAAGCATATAAGAAAGAAAGAACATTATATAAATATTTATATGTATTTATATACATGTATATATTTATATCTATTTATATGTTTATAATATTTTTTTCATGCTTACAATTAGATATACAGGGTGTTTCAGACCACCCGTCCACCACTTTTCTTTCAAAAACTAAGCATTTTTGAAAAAAACGTTTTAGACAAAAATTGTATGGTTTTGAGGGGAACATAAGATGGTGTCATTGGTTACACCCTCAATAGTCGTTTGAAGGTCCGTAAAAGTCACTTTCAATTTCTTAAATGGGACTCCTTACTTTTCATTACATATTCTTGTAGCTTATCTCAAGAGCTTTCCATATTTTGACGTCTTTTTCTTAGCATAATAATATATTTAATAGTGTTGTTGAATAAAGCACTCTCTAAAAGTGAATCAGTGTATTATCACTGAAAAACAGTAAATAGTCACAGATTACAGCAGTTATAAGTACAGCACTGTAAATCAGTAATATTTTATTGAAAGAATCAGTTAATAAATTTTGACTATTTCAATCAGTAATATCTCAGTAATATTTCTCAATATCAGTAATATTTCTTTCGTTATTGCCAGTAATATTAAACTACAATTCATCTCTCTATCTATTTCATAAATATAATATAAATATAATAAATATAAAAATAAATAAATATGTATAAATATAAATAAATATATATATAAAATTAAAAATTTTATTTATATTTACTAAATATTTATTATATTAAAAATTTTATTTTATTTATATTACATGTATATTGAACTTGTTATTTTAAATAGATAACGAACGAATAATTTTGATTAAGTAGTCAGACATTTATTTGTCCGACTTATAAGATCGATTTAATATCTGAAGCCTCTCTATTGAGATTGTATCAGAAATTAAATCGAAGTAATATTTCTAATTTTATCTGACACTCTTTGCAAACTTTATATAATTCTTATGACTAAAACTAAATACGAGAGAGATAGCGATCATAGCGGTAAACGAACAAACTAGCGATTACTGGTTTTACAGTGAATTTTACTTTAACAATTGTTAAAGTCTGATCGCAAAAGTCATGTTATATAAAAAATTTAAAAAAATTTTTTTATGGGATCGATGTACTAACTAATGACATTAATAATAAAATAATCGTCACTTCATGACTGAAAAATGACGTCAAAATAACGTTATATCAAGACGTCAATATAAAGTCATGTAACAAATCAGTCATTTTGACGACATATGGCCAAAAATGACCAGTTTGGAACGCCAAATGACGTGTGTTTGCTACCTGGGAATCTCTTTTTATATATGTAACACATACATATATATATGTATATGTATATTCACTTATACATATACAAATTTGAAATGATTTATATTTAACTTAATTTTAGTACATCTATTCAAAGTTAAACCAACATCATCTCTAAATTTAATATTTTATATTTTAAAATTTTTATAGAGAACATTTTTTTAATATATTATTTTTCTTCTTTATATATTCAATCGATCTTTGTCTTTTTGTGTACCTACTAGATTAAAATAATTATGTACTATATCTTTAAAAATATATCAAAAAGAAAATTGTTTTAAATAAAAATTGTTTGTTTTATTTTTTTTTATAAATATGTTAATTGATCTCCTTCCTATTTAAATAAAACATTTTTATTACTTTATATGTATGATTCTATATATATACAAATAATAAAAAAAGTTTAACATATTTTACATTAATACATATATTTACACACACAAACATATATTACATGAAAAATATACGTAAATGTAAATTATTGTATAATTAAATATTTCGGTTTTAAATTTTTAAATCCTCTTTAATAATAAAGTAAGATTTCAGTGATAAACGAGATTTTAAAGTAAAATGGTAATAATAAAATATTAATAATAAAATAAAAAAATAAATTAAAATATTTTAATTAAATTACAAAAGCAACTAATGAAAACTTTTTTGAGGAGGTTAGAAAATAGAATATTAAGATAAAAGTATTTCCAAAATATTTATTATGTAATTATTTAGAAATTATTTAGAAATATGTGTGTAAAAATCACTGATTGATTGAATCATTTTATATTTGTATATTGTTAGTTAAATTTGCGATAAGAATAATATATTTCTTATTAATTTTGTAATTTATTATTTTTATATTTTTATTATTTTAAATTATTATTTTAAATTAAATTTAGTTTCAATCTTTATAATTACGATGTTTAAAAATTTGAGTTTTTAATTATTTGTCAGTTTGTTTAAAGTATGAATTGTAATAAGCAATTAATCTGATATTCAATATTTAAAAAAAAATAAGATAACGTATTTAATGTACCCAGCAAACACCAAATAACAGTTATATAACTGTTAGTTATAATTTCCCACTCAACAATATAACTGTTACATAACAGATATGTTATGTAGCTGTTATATTGTTGAATGGGAAATTACAACTAACAGTTATATAAATGTT
This sequence comes from Camponotus vicinus, assembly GCF_025532165.1. Lineage (NCBI taxonomy): Eukaryota > Metazoa > Arthropoda > Insecta > Hymenoptera > Formicidae > Camponotus > Camponotus vicinus. Next base: position 12,123,256 of record NW_028141950.1, on the reverse strand, counting down.
ACTTGGTGTTTGTTGGATAATTTGTTAAATTTAATTTGTTAAATTTATAATAAATTGATAAATTTAAATTTATCAATTTATTATAAATTTAATTACTATAAATTTAATTATTATTTTAAAGAAATGGTTAAATTTTTTAATAAAGAAATATCTCAATGTTTAAAATAAGATAAAAAAAAGGAACAACAGAATTGAGAAATTAATTAAATTATAAAATATTTTTTTAAAACAGGCATTTTAATTTATTTTATGGATAAGTTTAAAAATTAATTTATTAAATAGAGAATATCAATAAAATAAAATATTATTAATAAATTTAAATTTTAATATTTTAAATAAAATTTTTAGTTACAAACAAAATACTTTTAAAAACATTTTATAATATCATAATTAAAATAGTTCGAAAGAAATACATTCTTATGGAACAATTGTGTAATTTTATTTAAAGAAGGAAGAAAATTTTGCTGCATACTTTTAACGTGCAAAACAATAATAAAAATTTATCATAAAAATAAATGCGGAAATTGAAATATAGTTTTAAATAAAAAGTAAAAGTATTAAAATTGATTGAATTTTTAAATATGTATTTCTACCGCTTTAATGTATCGAATATGTATACATAGCGCTTTAATATTAATAATAATAAATATAATAATATACAGGGTGTCCCACAACTCGCAATTGAAATTTTAATAACATATTCCTGAGCAAAAACTGCAACAAAAATTCTAATAGAAAAATATTGAAGCTACAATAGTTTTTGAGTTATAAGCGATCAAAGTTTGACAATGATATCGTATAGAATTCGCGCATCCAGGTCCGTAATTACATTTACACGTGTACTGATATCATCTCTTATTGATTTTTTTCATGTCAGGTAATATTGATTTTTACTGCACATCTGATTTCATTTTTTTTATTTTGTTTTATAATGATAATAGATTAATTTCTACAAATATTTTTTTGATTAAAAAGAAATGTATCTTATTTTTCAAGTTGTTGAAACATTAAATTTTATAATTCTGTTTAAATGTAATAATTGAAGTATTATTTAAATTTTTATTTAAAAAAGAACGTTTTCTGTATATTATTTATAATTCGTTAATACTATATATAATACTAATTAATACTATATATAATACTAATTAATTCGTTAATACTATATATAATACTAATTAATACTGTATATAATACTAATTAATCACCATAATGTATAATGTACATAATAAACACATACATAAGAAACGATAAAATAAAATCAGCTATGCAATAGAAATCAATATAACCTGACATGAAAAAATAACAAATGACAGATCGGTATACGTGTAAATGTAGTTACGGACCTGAGCGCGCGAATTCTACGCGACATTATTGGCAAATTTTGATCGCTTATAACTCAAAAACTAATATTTCAACTATAGGTTCAACATTTTTATATTAGAATTTTCGTCTCAGTTTTTGCTGAAAAATATGTTATTCAAATTTCTTTAAATTTTGATGATAAATCTTCTTTGTAAAATACATCTTTAAGAAATTAATTTATGATAAATAATTATAACTAATTAAATTTTAAATATTCAATCTAAGAAATGAATATAATATTAATTGTTATACTGGATATTTTAAACTTTTTTTTTACTATCTTTAATTACTTGATTTTGTTAGATTTTTCTGTTTAATTTCAATAAATAAATTGAAATCTTACATTAATACTAAAGAGGATTTAAATGGAATATTTTGTACACTATAATAAAACCTTTATGATTTTAAAAACATTTAATATATACATATACACATAAAAAAAATAATCGTCTATATATACATATAATATATATATATATATATATATATATATATATATATATATATACATATATATAGTTTTTTTTTATTTTAATAATATATGCATTTATAATACATTATTAAAAAAAAAACGTTTTTTCGTACATTAAAAATTGAGTACTCAAACTAGGTGAAAAATCATTGTATAGAAAAATTTAAAGAAGTAAATTTTTTAAGCTTGAAATTTCTAATTCAATATACTATCAATTGTTTAAAAAATTTTTTTATTTTTAAGAAAAATTAAAAAAAAATGTAAATAAAATATTATAATTTATGGAACTTTACTTATGTTAGATTTTTCGGAAGAAATTTTTTATCGAATTACATAGTACTAAATACATATAATTTTAAAGAACAAAATAATGTTTTTTTTAAAGCATAGAATAAAGAAGATAAATAAATTTTCGAAAACTAGCGTGTTAAATTTGAGATTTTAAACTTCGAAATGTTTTTTTAATTCCTCATCTACAATGATTTTTTAGAGTTCCAGCGATTTAAAAATAACGCAAATTTCAGTGTATGAAAAAGGTTTTTTATTATTTTTTAATAGTATATAATAATAATTTTTATTAAATTAAAATATATTAACTTTTATAATTTTTTGTTTCAGGTACATGAAAAACAATTTTAAAAAAATAGAAGAAGTTTGTGCATGTGTATATTTTTTAAGTTCTATATAAATTAAACATATTTTTAAGTTCTATAAAAATTAAGTTTAAGTGTATTCTTAACTTCTATATAAATTAAGTTTAAATTATATTGTATATGTTTATTTTAAATATAAACCTTTAAGTTATTAATTTGATTTGTGTGTACATATATGTAAAAAATTAAATATGTAAGAAATATAATATATGTAAGAAATTATATTCAAATTATATAAAATTAAAATAAAGGATTAAATATTAACAGTATAATACTTATTATTAATAATATTAATAAAAATTATAATGATAATGATATGATGATGATGACAATTATAAGATTGATGATGATGATGATGATGATGATGATGATGATGATTATGATGATGATGATAACAATGATAATGATGATAATGATAACAATAATGATGATAATGATAATTATAATAATAATAAATGCTTATGATAGTAAAAATAACTATTAAAGATAATTATTAAATAATATTATTCAAAAAAATAAATTAATTTATAATAATTAATTTAAATAATTATTTTATAATTAATAATAAAAATTAATTTGATTAGTTTTATTAAATTATTAATTGTATTTAATTAAAATAATTATAATATATATAGTGCATATTTTTAAACATTTTAAAATTTACATATTTATATTTTAATAAAATGCCAAGGCGTAAAATAGAACGGAATTTAGAGGAAAAAGAAAAATTAAAACAACAACGTCGTGAAAAAAAAGCTGAAAATCAACGTCAACGTCGACAAGCTATGAGAATAACAAATGTTGATAATAGTTTACAAAACAAAATTAACCAAGGATATAATATTATTGATCTTGCAAGTGTTAGTGAAGTACATGATAATCACGTAACAACACATGTGACTTCATTACAAAAACGTGTAGAATATCAATCTCAATATCGATTACGGAAAAAAAGACAACCTCAATTAAATATAAATAATATAACATCGATGGATAATATAGTAGAATATTATATTGGTCCTATGGATGTGAATTGTATTCATTGTAATGCAAAACATTTCGCTCCTGAAAAGACATCTAATAAAGGAAATTCATTTCATGATTGTTGTAATCATGGTTCAGTATATTTGCAACCAATGCCTGATTTTCCTGAATTTATTCGAACATTATTTGATGGCAGTCATATAAAATCAAACAATTTCTTTCAACATATTCGCAGTTATAATAGCTCATTTTCGTTTGCATCATTTAATGCTAACTTGATTAATTTTCAAAATTGGCAATCTGGTCCATATTGTTTTAAAATACAAGGACAGATTTATTATCAAATTAATACAGCATTGTATGCTACACAAAATGAGAGTCCAACTTATGGTCAGCTTTTTATTGTTGATTCAAATGAAGCAATAAATTATCGTCTTAATCAAAATTCAAATTTAGATTGTGAAATCGTTCAAAATCTTGAATATATAATGCGGGACTGTAATGTGTTTGCTCATTCTTATCAAATGATGGGTGAAGAATTAAAAAATCAACAATTAGAAATGGAATCTGGTGAAAAATTACCGGAATTACAATTATTATTTACTTTAAAACCAGGTATGGATCGACGTCGATATAATGCTCAAAGAACTAATGAAGTTGCTGCTGTTTTTTATACGACTGCTGATGGAGAAATTCCAGATTCATATGTTATAATACGTAATAAAAATACTAAAACTTTGCAAAAAGTTAGTATTATGGATCCCAATGTTGAACCATGGATATATCCATTGTTTTATCCATTTGGTACTCAAGGATGGCATCGTCATTTAACAAAATTAAATAGTAATAGACGAATAACCAGGGGACAATATATTAAATATCGCATGGCCATTCGTGATGAATTTAATGTTGTTTTATTAGGTCGTCGTCTATTTCAACAGTGGCTCGTTGATAATTATGTAAAAATTGAAAAAGATAGAATTGATTATTGCAAAACTCATCAAAAAGAATTACGTACTGAAACATATCAAGGTTTAAAAGATTACATACAAACTATGGCGAATAACTTAAGTGGACGTATTGGAAAAATGATTATACTTCCTTCTACGTTTATTGGGTCACCACGTAACATGTTACAACATTATCAAGATGCAATGGCAATTGTTAGTAAATTTGGTAAACCAGATCTTTTTATTACCATGACTTGTAATCCAAAATGGCGTGAAATTGAGGAAAATCTCTTGCCTGGTCAACAAGCTTGTGATAGGCCTGACATTTGTGCTCGTGTTTTTAACATTAAAAAAGATTATTTAATTGATTTGATTGTGAAACAAAAATTTTTTGGTGAAGTAGCAGCGTTTGTATATGTTATTGAATTTAAAAAACGCGGATTACCACATATTCATATATTAATTACATTAAAATATAATTTTAAAATAACAACACCACAAATTGTTGATAAATATATTTCTGCTGAAATTCCTGATCCCTATGAGAATCCAATTTTACATAATATAGTCATGAGACATATGATTCATGGACCTTGTGGCGATTGGTGTTTGGTAGATGGGCAGTGTTCGAAACATTATCCAAAACCTTATCTCAAAGAAACTAGAATGGATGAAGATGCTTATCCTTATTATCGTCGACGAAATAATGGTAAATGTTTTGAACGTCCTGGTAAATATATAGTTGATAATCGTTATGTTGTTCCATATTGTCCTACTTTATCAGTTATATTTAATTGTCATATTAATGTTGAAGTAGTTTCAAGTATTAAATCAGTTAAATATTTGTATAAATATATTTATAAAGGACATGATGCTGCTGCTATAACTATTGAACCAACAACACAAAACGTAATTATTGATCATGATGAGATACATAATTATATTGAAGCTCGTTATGTTGGACCTGTGGAAGCCACCTGGCGTATTTTTAGTAAAAAATTACAGGATAAAAGTCATGCTATAATACGTTTGCCAGTCCACCTTCCTAATGAACAAAATATTATAATTGAAAATGAATCTACTGAAGACGCAATGCTTACTGCTTTAAATCAAGTTACTATGTTAATAGACTATTTTTCATTGAACTCACGTGATGAAGAAGCAAGACAATATTTATATGTAGAAATTCCACGTTATTATACATTTAAAAAAGAAAAAATTAATGTTAAAAATGTATCATGTTGGGTCAAACGCAAAAGTCATTTTAATTGTGTAGGACGAATGTATTCTGTTAGTCCAACACAAACAGAATTATTTCATTTACGATTATTATTACTTACAGTAAAGGGCGCTACAAGTTTTAATGATTTAAGAACTGTAAATGGACAATTTTATCAATCATTTTCAGAGACATGTTTAGCTTTAGGTCTAATCGAAGATGATGATGAATGGAAACAAGCTATGAATGAAGCTGTTGAATGGATGATGCCACGACAACTTCGTAGATTATTTGTTCGTATATTATTACACTGTCAGCCATTACAGCCAGAACAGTTATGGGAAAGTTTTAAAATAGCAATGTCAGAAGATTACATCCGACATTTTGGTATGTTACAAGGACAAAATAAAGCATATGAACAAATAAATAGTATACTTCGTGCTGAAGGTAAAAGTCTTGCCGATTTTCCACAAATGGAACAGTTAACAGAAAATAGTACAGAGGAAGATTACGTGACACTTGAAGAAGCTATGGAAATAGGTACCGAACAATACAAACAATTAAATGAGAAGCAAAAAGAAATAGTCGATCTTATATTAAATAGATTAGATAGTGATACTAATAATAATTATTGTTTTTATATCGATGGTCCGGGTGGATCAGGGAAAACATTTATATATACAACTATTTATTATTTAGCTAAAATTAAAAATAAACGCGTATGTACAATGGCTTTTACGGGCATTGCAGCGACGTTATTACCTGCTGGAAGAACGATTCATAAAACGTTTGGATTACCAGTTCCATTATTTGCTGATTCATCATCTGCTATTAAAATCCAATCAAAAGAAGCTCAATATTTAAAAGAAACGGATATTTATATTTGGGATGAAGCACCAATGGCCCCACGATATGCTTTAGAGATTATGGATCGTACCTTGCGTGATATTATGAATAATGATTTACTTTTTGATGGAAAAATTGTTATATTGGGTGGTGATTTTAGACAACTTCTCCCTATTAAAGTACGTGGCACTCGAAGTGAAATTGTGAATCTTTCTATCAAATTTAGTCCTATTTGGAAACATTTTGTAAATTATTCTTTGATACAAAATATGCGAGTTCTTCCAGAAGAAATTGAATTTGCAAAATTTTTATTAGATATGGGAGATGGTATATTAAATGATTCCAATGATAATATACAAATTCCTGAATGTTGCATAGCACCTATTAATGTTGATATTGTAGAAGATATATATGGTGATTTAATACGAAAAAAGGAATTTGATAAAATAACTAAATGTGCTATACTTTCTGCAAGAAATATTGATGTAGATGAAATCAATAAAAAAGTTGTAGAATTATTAGATATAACTGGTGAACGAATTTATACGAGTATAGATAGTACTGTAAATTGTGGTGACAATGGTGATATTGGAGAAGCTTTGTTACCAGAATATCTAAATAGTTTATCTCCATCATCTCTTCCTCCTCATGAATTACGATTAAGACCAAATTGTATTATTATGTTGATCAGAAATCTTAGTATTAATGAAGGTCTTTGTAATGGTACTAGATTAATGATTATGGAACTTACTGATCATTTATTGAAGTGTAAAATTTTAACAGGTGATAAAACAGGAGATATTGTTTTTCTAAATCGCCTAACATTATATTGTGAAAACGTTTATCCTTTTACTTTTTCAAGAAGACAATTTCCTGTAAAATTAGCTTTTGCTATGACAATTAATAAATCACAAGGACAGACGTTTGATAGAGTAGGTCTTGATTTTCGCAAAGATATTTTTAATCATGGGCAACTTTATGTTGCTTTCTCACGAGTTCGTTCTTGGCAAGCATTAAAAGTTTTTCTAGGTAATCAAAGAGATAATGCTTATGTCAAAAATTATGTGTATAAAGAATTATATTTCTAAACTTTAAAATATTAATTTATATGTATAGACAATTTTAGATATTTTAGATATTTTCATTTTTTATTTGATTTGATGTTTTATAAAAATATGTAATAAAAACATAGAAATATATAATAGAAAGATGCAAAATTTCTCTATTTTAAATTAAATTAATAATAAAATTTCAAATAAAAAAAGATTCATGAAAGATATAAATTTATAAGCATTTTTTCTCATAAAAGTTTAAAGTTCTTAGTAACAATTTATAAATGTATGAAAAACGTAATTTTTTAAAAAGAATATTATTTTTAGTTAAATGATACAACGTAATTCTAAATGATATTTAACAAATAAAATTAAAAAAAATAGAAATAATTTATAATTTTAAATATAATTATTTTTTTAAACATAATTAAAATTATATTTTTAGAGGTTTTAATTTAAAAAATAAAAAATATATGAGAAATATATATATGTATATATATATACAGGGTGGTCCACGTAGAGTGTTACAAATTTATATTTCGGAAACGAAGCAATTTAGAGAAAAATGTTTCAGACAAAAGTTGTATGGTTTCAACGGAGACATAAGATGATGTCATTAGTTTGACCTTGAAGAGTCACCTAAAGGTCACGTGAAGGTCACCTCCAACTTTTTAAACGGGACACCATATATGCTTTTACATATTCTTGTAGCTCATCTCGAGAGCTTTCCAAAACACTATAATTAAGTTAATTTTCATTAAGTACTTTCCGAGTTGTGAGGCTTAAAATCATTTCTTAATTTTACATAAACCGTAAAATATCTTATAAAATATTCATTTTTCGATTATCTTACCTTAATACTTTTATGTACAAAATAATAAGAGGAATCAATTGGTGTAAAGAAAACACATAAAAAAGAAAGAAAACAACAATTATGTGTTTTCTTTACACCAATTGATTCTGTACATAACCAATTATTTATACCAATACCAATTATTTTGTACATAAAAGTATTAAGGTAAGATAATCGAAAAGTGAATATTTTACAAGATATTTTACGGTTTATGTAAAATTAAGAAATGATTTTAAGCCTCATAACTCGGAAAGTACTTAATGAAAATTAACTTAATTATAGTGTTTTGGAAAGCTCTCGAGATGAGCTACAAGAATATGTAAAAGCATATAGGATGTCCCATTTAAAAAGTTGGAGGTGACCTGCACGTGACCTTCAGGTGACTCTTCAAGGTTAAACTAATAGCACCATCTTATGTCCCCCTTGAAACCATACAACTTTTGTCTGAAATATTTTTCTCTAAATTGCTTCGTTTCCGAAATACAAATTTGTAACACTTTACGTGGGCCACCCTGTATACATATATTATATATATTCCATGTTCGCGAATCCTAGCACACCCAGTATACTAATATAAATAATAAGAAATATTGTGACATAGATGTTGACAAAAGGAAATTGTATATTGTAATAACAAAAACAACTACATAAAATAATATAATACATTCAATATAATATAATAATTTTCAATAATTTAATCATTGATCAAATATAAAGTTTTCCTTGATTACTAATTCTGTATTTCTATAAATACATAAAAAAGGAACGCGAATTTATCTTTGCTAGATGAAGAAAAGGAATACCTATATGTATATATATATATGTGTGTGTGTGTGTGTGTGTGTGTGTGTGTATACACACACACACATATATATATATACACATATATATATAATATTTAAAATTAAAACTATATGAATATATATGTGTGTGTGTAAAATATATATATATATAATATTAAAAATTAAAAATATATGAATAAATATATAGGGGAGACTGGGGACAAAAGTAATAGTGTCATGAAAGTAATAAGCCTACTACTAACCTACACAATATATTGAATAATTTGTACTATACAGTCAAACACATACGCCCTAATGCTCTTCCTTTTCAGCTAATTGTTGTAGAACGATCGCTCCAGTTGCACATGCAGGAGTGAAATTAGTGTATTTGCATTATTCACGTAAATATTTCTTGTTTTAGTTTTTTTGTATCTATGCCTAATTAAAGTATATATATTGATATAATTATTTGCCGGTGCATTCTTCTAAAATATATTCTTAAGTATTTATAGATGATTTGGATAAGTCTTGCATCATATTTGGGTTATAATGCTTTTATTCTAAAAAATGTGTCCGAAGACAAAAATAACACGACACTCTGTGGACGAAAGTAACATGTTTCGATGCTTAGAGTGTAAGGACTGGTCCCATAATAACTGTACCAAAGGCGATTCTTATTACGTATGCCATAATTGTGAATCGGAATAGACCAATCTTTTTTGTATTAGTAGTTATCATACAATTATTACACTATTACTTAGAATTAAACTATTATTTAGACTTAAAAAATCACAAAACTGATGTGATATTAAATATAATTATTTTATAATATTATTTATAATTATTTTGCTTAACGAAGATTATTTCTTTTAAGTTTTTCAAAGATGATAAAAATAAATATTTATTTTATTTTTTATTTTAATATAATACAAGTTTATAATAAAAATTATAATAAAAATTATCTTGTTTAATAAAAGATTATAATAAAAGTTACCTTAAATTGAAAAAAAGTCATATTTATTATATTTTCGCGAAAATAAGAACTGGTACTTTTATCCCCAGACTATGTTACTTTCGTCCCAGACCCCAGGATAAAAGTAACAATCAACGTACTTGCGAAAAGCTATAGTAGCTCTTTAAATATCTATCATTTGAGATTGAAACATAAGTATAATAATAGAATAATAAATAGTTTTTTAATATATAATCTTTTTTATTATATCTCTGTCGATAATTAATAGCTGACCTGTAATACAAAAAATGTTACTTTTGTTCCCGGTCTCCCCTATATATATTTTTTTTTCTGAAGCAATTAGGAACTGAGATTTGTATTTGTTTATATTTATGTACATAAAATAAATGGCGCGCGCGTAGCGCGCGCTTATATTGTTCTAGTTGTAGACAAAAAATAAAAAAAGGATTTTGTGAAGCTTAAAATTTCAACTTTAACGCGCTATCGTTAGTTTTTTAAAATTTTATATCCTCCTTGTGCTTTAAAAAAGAACAATTTTATTCCTTAAAATTACGTATTTTTGACACTCTACAGTTCGCTAAAAAAATTTTTCTCGAAAAATTCACCTCAAATTACATAAACTACATCATTTTGCCTACAAAACGCTTCTTTTAAATTTTCCTACGATTTTTTTTGACCGAGCTACATGACTTTGAAACCAACCTTCTTTTTATGTGAAATGACGTATACCGCCGGCATTAGCGTTATCCAATGTGCACCACGTGGAGGTTGCCGGTCGGATTATGCACATCGTGTGTGTGTGTGTGTGCGCGCGCGCGCGCGCGCGCGCGTCTGTTATGAGTGGGACCCGTTTGACCACATTAATATTGATCACGGTGATATTGTGTGTGAGAATATGTACGCGCGCGCACACACACACACACACACACACACACACTGATTGTTACACTCATCGCGTATAGCAATCAGCTGATCGCGGCGAGCGCCCCATGTAATCGCCTATATCGCGCCGTCCCTGCCTACCTCTTGTACTCGTTCTGTAATTAGTTAACTATTTTCCTTTATAGTTTAAAAACTAAGCTCCGGGCAAAATTTTGCAAGAGGAAAAATCGTCTTAGAATTCATTCAAGAATTTGATATTTTAAACACAAATGTTTGTTCAGAATCACCTTGTACATTGCGACGATTATTTTATTTTACAATTCCTCCTCGGGTATTAGAGAGGAGGTAAGAGAGCGAAAACGTCGTCAAAAACACAGGACGAATAGAGAATACTCGCACTCGGAGGAACAGGGATAGAGGGTGTTCTCGTACGAGCCGCGGCGAAGCGAAGACCGTCTCGAGATCTCGAAGTTGGGCGCCAGATACGGTCTTTCACGTATCAGTTCGCTAAACGTCAAAATAACGCGAAAAACGTTTGCCTTATTCGCCACGGACCGACTAGCTCGTCTAACGGTAGAGGGGCAGGGTCTATGGAAAAGTTATTTGTTTTATACGAGGCTTTGGAAATTCCGAAAATCGACAAACATCACGGAATTTAACGATCACGAAAGGCGAACACTCAAATAAATTACGCGGACTTAATATAAAAAGAAAATATAACAAATTTATTCAAGAAAAAGAAATAAAAAGAAATAAAATAAAAGAAATAACAAATTAAAGAGAGAAATAATGATAACATAAATCAGAAAATTTGAAATAACGAAATATAACAGATATTCGTTCGACGGCGGTAATAATCTACAGGGTGTATCTAAAACGATGCACTAAACTTTAGGAGCGTATTCTAGAGGTCAAAATAAGACTTTTTTTTCTTATGAACATGGGTCCGCAAATGAACCCTCCTCCGAGCTAAAATTCGAAAATGTGTGAAATTGACCAAACACCCGCAACGCAAATTTATTTATCTCTCAAGAGAGGATGATAGGTAACGTCAAAACCCTTTTTTTCTGAAATACAGCCAATTTTTAATTTTTTCTCCAAACTTTAGGGGCCTCTAGCTCGGAAGGGGGTTCATTTGCGAACCCATGTTCATAGGAAAAAAAAGTCTTATTTTGACCTCTAGAATACGCTCCTAAAATGTAGTGCCTCATTTCAGATACACCCTGTATAATCAGATGGATCGAATGTTTACACGAAATCGAGAATAGAAGAAAGCGCTAAGTCATTCCTTGTATTTCTTCTAGCCCGTTTTTATGGCTAGACTCTGCGAGGCCGAACGGCGTTTCGAAAACGTAACGGAAATTCGACAATATCAAATCATCGATTTATTGTACCAATCTATTCCCTTTACTTTTTTACTCGCTATTCTAATCGACAGCAATATGTTCGACAGGATGCTTAATAATGGAGCGAGAATAATTAATTAATTTGCGAAGACGGAAAATCTCGCTTGCGACGAGCACAGTCGATGCGATCGATACTCGACAGCCGTCGGACGCCGCTTACTTTCTTTTCGGTGTAACGCTCTTTACTTACGCGAATCTCTCGGATTTCGGCAATCTCTTAATTTGTCATAATCTATCACGCACCGCGACACACTCACACACCCGACAAATATCACGGAATAGGCGCAAAGCATACACACAATAAGCGCGACAAAGACAGAACGATATTCGCAAAGTCAAGACACGCAACGGTCACACATACACACACGCTAATTAATACACGAAAGTCGCATGAAGATCGATTGCAGGGATGTCTTACGCGGCTTCGACAACACGTATAGCGAACGCATTCCCCACGATTTACCGCGCACGTGGTCGATATACGAGAGCCGGTCGCTATGCGTTTCGCGACACCCCGAATCCCGGAGAGAGACGAACGGCTTCTTATCAACTACGGCCGACGTTACGATTGTCCTTGATGCCTCGGTCGCTTGTCTGCGGTTGCCCGAAATGCACGAAAATCAAAAGCTCGGGGCAAAACCCGAGCGACAACGAGACACGAAAATGGCGACGGCGACAGAGCGGCTGGTCTACGGACGGAATCGCGTACGTGGCTCACAATTTAGAGATGGGCAACCTTACCGATACTCGCTCCTGTAGCCATGATTCTCGGCTGCGATACACACTAGACGACAACGAAAGATTTACAAGAGACTCGAGACAACTACACGTTGTGAGCGCCCGCACCAGAGTGTCTCCCTGGATCTCGCGATCCAGGGTCGATAACGGCGTCAATCCTGTGCGCAGGGGTGCGCGGATTCGCGGCCAATAGCGCCGCGACAAGCGCGATATTATTGCGCCCCGCGACAACGCCGTATCGGGGACCGTAACGGCCCCGATAATTCAAAAATCTTAATTTCGACGACCCTTCTATCGACGGTCTTCTCACGCCGATCGTTTGCCCTCCATCCTCGGAGGATAGCGCCGACCGGGCGCTGCAATCCCGATCAAAGACAGCTGTTTCCTTTTTACGATGTTCATCCTCTTGCCGATGGAGGCGAATTCCATCCGCGACTCTGCGCTGTCCTGTTCTTCGGGCGCTATCTCCGCTTTCGAATCGGAGGCTGGAAGCGCCGTGTTGGTTGTCGCAAAAAGATTCTTCTTTTTTTTCTTCCCGGTGTTCTCCGGCGAGTTGCCCGACGTACAAAATAATACAAAAAAAAATAAATATTAACGCGAAATATCAATAATTGCTCGTCTCCCCGGAGATCTCGATACGACTCTCGCAATCTTTTTCTGGTGCGGCCGCTCGGCTCGCGCCCCGTCAAGATTTTCGGGGCGGATAGACGCGCGTCGAGACGGCAACGTCACAATATATATATATATAAGTAATAAGACTAGGCGGGTTCTAACCCAGGGGCTCCGAGGGGGGGGGGGTGAGGTGCGAGGGGGGAACCCCGGCGGGGGGTGACGTCACGTGCGGGGGAGGGGGCGACGTCACGTGCGGGGAAGGGATCCGCGGCGCGAGCGATGGATGAGGGGGTCCGCGAGGAGAAGGGGGATCCGCGGAAAGAAGACGGTGCGAAGGTGTGAGAAGGATAGCGCTAAGTGTGTGAAGAGGACAGTGCGACAAGGATAGCGTCAACGTACGACAAGGATGACGTCAACGTGAGACAAGGACGACGCATTGAAAGATGACGCATAGGTGGGAGAAGGACGACGCAAAGGTAAGTGAGTGAGTGAGTGATAGCGACGAGCATATGAAAGAGAGAGAACGATAATATCGCGAGACAACGTGTACGAAAGAGAACGATATTGCAAGAGCAACGCGTGCGAGAGAGAACGATAGCGCGAAGAGAACGCATATGAAAGAGAACTATAATATCGCGAGACTCAGAACGATAATAGCGCGAGAATAACGCGTGCGAGAGAGAACGATATTGCAAGAACAACGCGAGTAAGAGAGAGAGAGAGAACGATAGCGCGTACGAAAGAGAGAACGATAATAGCGCGAGAACAACGCGTGCGAGAGAGAACGATATCGCTATACTTACAACTAGCGCAAGAGAGAGAGAGATGCAAGGGATGGGAGCGCAAGGAGAGGCGTGTAAATAACTGCAATTTTTTCTTTTTTTTTAAATTAAAATATAAAATTTTTTAAAAATTTGTTATACATTTTTGTGTCATAGCGCGAGAGAGATTACTAATTCTAAGCGCGTACGAAAGAGAGAATGATAATAGCGCGAAAGAACAATGACGAAGATAGAGAGAACTTAAGATTAACGCGTGCGAGGGAGAACGATATCGCGAGACTTACAACTAACGTGCGAGAGAGAGATAGCGCAAGGGAACGCAAGGAGAGGCGCATAAATAATCACATTCTTTTCACAATTAAAATATATAAAATTTATTTAAATGTGTGTGTAAATACATTTGTGTGTGTGTGTGTGTGTGTGTGTGTGTCTAATAATAGTAATATAATATTAATATAATAAAAATATAATAATAATATAAAATATAAAAAAAAATATATATATATGGAGAGGGGGTGATGCGCCAGGCTAAGGGGGAGGCCGCTCCCGGAACAGAAAAAAGATGCTGCGTTAATAGAAATATATTACGATAAGATTTATAAAAAGAAAAAAACACATCTGTCAATCCATTCCTGTTCCTCCACTCCTCTTTCCTTCTCCTCCTGCTCCTGCTCCTGCTCCTCTTCCTGAATCCACTCTTCCTCTTCTATTTCATCGTAGGGCTCTTCCCCGAAGAGCCGCCGCAGGTCGAAAATATCTTCAACCTGGTGATGGCGACTCTCCGGGGTGTCGCCCCACATATAGGAGAAGTCCTCCCTCTCAGCCCGGCGCACCGCCCGCACCCACTGCCTCCATTGGATATTCATGAAACCGGGAATTTCCACCTGGTCCTGGAACTACATAAAAAAATATTCATTTAAAAAATACAAAATTTTTCACAAAATAATCACAAAACACTACTTACGTTCCATGTAAAAGTCATGTTTAACACGACGATGCACAATGTATCCATTAATTTCGTCTTCCAATCTTTATAAACTTGAAGAACGCGATCCATTATTTTTTTTTTTAATTTTTACACACTGTTAAACTCTTCTCGACTCGCGCACACGATTCAGAACTTTGTAACGAGGCAACGAGGTCTCAGCACGAGATTTTATAGTAGAGATGTGGCATTATCATCATATCAGAAACGCGTCGTAAGACAAAAGTACGGTCCCATGCAACTCAGCGTGGTATATAATACAATATTAATATTATCATACCGCGACTTTGTGAGGAGACAATCGTCTCGTTACGAAACTTTAGAATAGGGACGTATCATTATCGCTTTACCAAAAACGCGGGAAGACACGTCGTAAGACAAAAGTATGCATGTTCCCATGCAAATTAGCATGATATAATATAACATTATAATATAATGCGTCAACCCTGATCGAACGGTTATCGAACGGAAACGAACGACCGTCGAACGGCTATCGAACGGTAATTGAACGGTCATCGAACGGAAATGAACGCCCGTTGAACGGTCATCGAACGGAAATGAACGACCGTCGAACGGAAACAAACGCTCGTAGAACGGTAATTGAACGGTCATCGAACGGAAATGAACGGTCATCGAACGGAAATGAACGGTCATCGAACGCCCGTCGAACGGAAATGAACGCCCGTCGAACGGCTACCGAACGGCTATTGAACAGAAATGAATGGCTATCGAACGCAAAACTATATTTTCAATTATTATAAATTATTCTTCAATATGTCTGCAACCTTATTATGCTGTATGGGTATCTTCGTTTGCTTACCAAGTGTTGAAAAAATAAATCTTTCATCAGCCGGCCATGTATAATTTTCCTCATATTCGAAGTATCTCAATATCAAGCGAAACTTGTATAAAGTTCCCGATTGTAAATCTTCCACATGGTATATTACTTCTTTGTTATAATTCATTTTAATATAATTCATTGTGTGCCACTTTTCTGCTGCAATATCTCTGTACTCTAGTGTAGAAAAGATCGTCAGATTAATGTTTGAGATCCATGCTATTTATGTCGACCCTGCTCAAAGTAATATTGATTGGTTCTGAATATGTATCGATCTTGCTTAAACTCTCGTTGTAGAAATCGCTGAAATTAATTGGATACACACGCACGTATATCAAGTAATCTTGTACTGGTAGCGACAAGTTAATCTTTGTGAAAAATCTGCCGTCTGCCACACGTTTCGGCACATTGATAAATTGTTTGCTCTTTTGTTGCGTGCCGTTCACTAATGTAACTGACTTCCAATGCACTTCGCAAGTGACGGCCACGCAGTTCACTTTCTTAGGTGGCATCCAATAAACTACTGCTATAGTAGGCGTCAAAGCTAGAACACTAATGTTTTCAGGTGCATTAAGCTTGCCCGAATTAGTTTTTATCGGTATCACATTCGAATGCAATGGATTTATTGATAATTGATCAAAGTAAAAATTGCTTAAAGTAAACTTCAACTTGTACTATGTAAATGGTGTTAAGTTCTGAATTTCGTAATATCGCTCGTACGTCTGCACATTGAATTTCTCAGACTTGTTGAGATTGTTGTCTAAGCAGGACAAAAAAAGGCTTACGGTAATAGTATATATATATACAGGGTGTTTCATTTTAATCCGACCAGTCGAATATCTCGAAAACCAAGCCCGGGAGAGAAAAATATTTCAGACAAAAGTTGTTTGGTTTCGAGGGGGCCATAAGATGGTGACAATGATTTGACCTTGAACAGTCATTTGAAGGTCACATAAAGGTCACCTTAAATTTCTTAAATGGAATACCCTATATATTTTTGCACATTCTTGTAGCTGACATCGAGAGCTTTCCAAAACACTATAATTAAGTACCTTTTCGTTAAGTACTTTTTGAGTTATGAGGCTTGAAATAATTTCTTAATTTTACATAAACCGTAAAATATCTTGTAAAATATTCATTTTTCGATTATCTTACCTTAATACTTTTACGTACAAAATAATGAGAGGAATCAATTGGTGTAAAGAAAACACATAGTTGTTTTGAAGAAAAAATATGTAATTTGCAATTAACAATTTCATATTTTTTCTTAAAAACAACTATGTATTTTCTTTACACCAATTGATTCCTCTCATTATTTTGTACGTAAAAGTATTAAGGTAAGATAATCGAAAAATGAATATTTTACAAGATATTTTACGGTTTATGTAAAATTAAGAAATTATTTCAAGCCTCATAACTCAAAAAGTACTTAACGAAAAGGTACTTAATTATAGTGTTTTGGAAAGCTCTCGATGTCAGCTACAAGAATGTGCAAAAATATATAGGGTATTCCATTTAAGAAATTTAAGGTGACCTTTATGTGACCTTCAAATGACTGTTCAAGGTCAAATCATTGTCACCTTCTTATGGCCCCCTCGAAACCAAACAACTTTTGTCTGAAATATTTTTCTCTCCCGGGCTTGGTTTTCGAGATATTCGACTGGTCGGATTAAAATGAAACACCCTGTATATAGTAGTTGGTAAATTATATTTTTGCATCCACTCTTTACAACCGGCTCCGGAAGATTTACAATGATGCTGTTTGTCGTTGCAGTCACATTCTCAAAATTATAAACATTTTCGTCAGGTGTTAGACATCTCATTGAAGGATATGGTTGCAAAGATTTATCCAAAGCGTGAATGTAACTAAAGATTTTTACATCTGTCTTTGTTGTTATCTTTTCAACATATTCGTTTACAATTACGCTGAGATTTGCATATTTCTTTTTCAAAACGTAGATATGTTGAGTATTTTGACTCTCTTTAAATACTAAAAGGTACATGTTTGTTTTGTCAATCGTCATATATTGGAAATCGATGTTATCACTTATGTTTTTCTTGTGTAAAATCATATTGCACATAGAAACATTAAGATCTGTCACAGTTATGAGATCAGAACTTATCCAGTAAACTAACGGCTCCTCATTATTCATAACAATACTATACATAAAATCAAGATGTTTCCTTGTCTGACGAGATAGGCAAGAGTATAATTTTGTGTGAACAATTTGCTTATTTTTTCCATCGAGATCATATTGCACCAAATCATTATATCCATCATTCGATGTGTTAAAATCGAAATAGAAAATTCTAGAAAATTTATAATTATTTTAAATATATAATTATTTTACTCATTATAAAACATTATTTTAACAAAAACAAAAACTTGTATGTAGTGAAAATTCGAAATTCTTGTAATTATATAATAAATTATTATTTTCTTTTTACTTTTGATCTTAATGATAAAACCTCGTAAAATTATGGAAAAATTACAAATTTGCTTAAATCTTTAATGGAAAATTATTTTTTCAGGCGAACGGTAGTAAACGTACCCTATAGACGGTAATACATTTATATAGCCTTGTTTAGGTTTTAAAATCTTATGAAATTTAATTATGCCATTTTCCCACATTGTTAAGTCGAACTTTACAATGTAATAATTGTAGTCTGACTCTTCATAGGTCCAATATAGATTTCTTGCTGCCCAGTCAATGCAGAGAGCACCTAAAATATAATCAAATGTAGCTATTTTTGTGATATTATTTTCATTAATCTTCAGTGTCATTAGGTCTCTTTCCGGGGTACTCCAATAAATTCTATGTTCTTGTATCGAATAAGCGAAATTTACTACTGATCTGAAAAAAGGAGTCAACTATAATTGTATAGTAAAAAAATTATAGTTGAGATTTCTAATTTTATAGTTATTACTGCTATAATGTTGATAATAACAAACTTGTGCATAATAATAACTTTAACTTTATAGTTAGTGTTAAAAATAATTTATGATAATTATAACTATTTTTTTTTTATCAGTATACGTACATTGACGATAAGAAATTAGTAATGTTTAAATCCACGTCCCATATTTGCATGCCTGCAGTCGTTGCGAGTAATAATTTAGGTACTGGATTTTCATGTGTAGTCGACACATTGATTAAATCCATGTAAGGACCAGCAACAATTTTAGTATACACACGTACTCGAAAATAATATGTCGTGTTAGATGTTAGATTGTGCACTTCGATTCCTGTAGTTGTGATATTTTTCTCGTCGATTTGAATCTCTTTTAAGTCCTCGATAATAAAACACTGCAACGTGTACCCTTGTATTATTTCATCGGTAAAGTTAGGTTGGTTCCATCTATAAAAGAATAACATTTCAGTCTCTTTATATTTAGTAAAATTATAACAGAATTAACATTTTGATATATTTATGTCGTTGAATTTAGGAAAAGAGAGAAAAATGAAAGAATACAAACTGAGAATTTAGATTCTTTACCTCAATGTCACAAAAATGTCGTTTACTTTTTCTATGAATTGACTGTCGAATTGTACAAATGCTCTGAGAGATGTTGGCTTGTTTAAACTGCTTTCTAGAGATTTTAAGATCGTACATATTAACATAATTATATATAAGATTAAGTGGATTATCTCAGTAAATCAGAAAGAACAATTTAATGTAAAAATAAAGGAAAGAGAAAAAATAAATGTAAACTACAAAATATGGAAATTAGCACAGTATTGATCTTTAAAAAAATAATATAAGAATTTTTTGCGTCATTAAAGATTTAGAAAAGTAATCGTTAATCGTTAATCGATTTAGAAAAGTAATCATTAATCCATGGTAAAAACGAATAAATAACTTTTAATAAGATGACAAATATTTTTCGATAAATTCCTATAGCTTAAGAAATCAGAAGTACAATATTTGCGATTGCTTCAAAACAAATTAGCAAATTAATAAAATTGACTTTATCTTAAATCATGAAAATTTTTATGTACAATGTTATGTTTATATTATGCTTTTCTATTTCCTTTTTGGATGGAATAGAATTTATATTCTTCTCACTACTGGTAGATATTTTTAGATTTGATTTCCACTCTCTCTTGAATTTAAATTATATTTACACTTTTTCGTCATAGATTTTTTTTATTAATGTTTTATGCATTTTTTTTTGCAACTTACCGATTGTTTCTGGGATGATAGAAATATTTTCGAGTGTAACTTCATCGACTTCTCGCTTATTTCTCACAGTACTATCAGAATGACTCCGGTCAGATTTGAAATTTAGTATATGATGATCACTTTTCTCGGACATTGAAATATCCTTCATAAAATATAACATACTGTGCGAGGTTTTTCCAAGCCGAGCTCTTGATGTCTTATAAACTGAACGATCGAAGTTTCCAGATTCTTCTTTGAAAGTTGTTCCCGCTCTATTCGAAGTAATTCTTCATCTTGACTAATCCGAAAACGGAAATCAGGTTTCCCATCGGATGATTCCTCCTCCATTTCTCTCTCCTCTCTCTCTCCATCCAATAATCATCATCATCCGTATCGTCATCGATGATAATAACGTCGCCTTCAGCCATTATATGTGACCAACGAAACACAAGACTAATGAAACGCAAAGAACAACGAAAGAAATAATATTCTAATGTCACAGGCTCCTCTTCATTACATATCTTTTAATATCTTTTGTCTCATTCCAACTAGAGCAAATATTCTTATTCGTATGGAAGGAAAGAATTAAAATCACAGATGGAATAAAAATAATTATTTATTGCACGCATCGTAAAGAATATCATTTACAGCGCATGTTAGTAATTCGCAATCGATTAATGATTCGCTGTTAGAGACATCACTCTCGCGTATCGTTTTTACAGCATCGCATACAGTAGTAATATTGTTACGTTGTAATACAGTTTCAAATTGTTTAAATTTTTCATTCACGAGATACGTATTCTCGCATAACCAATTGTGCATATGATCGATACAATTTTCAAAATTAAATAAATGTAATAATGTTTGTGGTTTCACGTACAAAGAATTTTCACATAATGTGAGTTTCACAATTTTCGATTGATACATTTCGATCGATAAATCTCCAATCCTTAATGGGAGAGCAGTCGATTGTAGAAATTGTTCAATGTCTGCTTACTTCTGCATCAACAAATTCCACGTTGAAAAAGGCAACACTATTTGATTGCCTCGATTATCGCCGAGAATCAGTTCCACGTACGATACAGCTCCAACGCTTATTCCAATGTCCAAATACTTGTACGACGTTGGGGTTAGAGCGTATCTTCTTCCAAGTATGCGAGTCGCACAACGAGGCTGAATGCTATAAAAATATATATAAATTAGATCAATATTTAAAAAAAAATTTAACAAATAAGTTCTTAAACGATCGAAACTTACATGTCGCATTTTTGCTTCTTACACGGTGGAGTTTCACCGTTTCGAATCGGAACGTAAATTGTTTCGAAAAAAAAAATGTACTTGGTAATTGCAAATTAATTTTTTTTTAAATAACTATGTATTTTCTTTACACCAATTGATTCCTCTCATTATTTTGTACATAAAAGTATTAAGGTAAGATAATCGGAAAATGAATATTTTACAAGATATTTTACAGTTTATGTAAAATTAAGAAATGATTTCAAGCCTCATAACTCGGAAAGTTCTTAATGAAAACTGACTTAATTATAGTGTTTTGGAAAGCTCTCGAAATGAGCTACAAGAATATGCAAAAGTATACAGGATGTCCCATTTAAAAAGTTGGAGGTGACCCTCACGTGACCTTCAGTTAACTCTTCAAGGTCAAACTAATGGCACCGTCTTATGTCCTCCTCGAAACCATACACTACTATTGAACTATTGTCTGAAACATTTATCCCTATCTCTTTTACTTTAAGAGATATTCAGCTGCATCACTTAAAATGACACACCCTGTATATATACAGGGTGAGCCATTTTAATTAACGCACGCAATTATTTCGGAAACAAAGCATTTTAGAGAAAAATGTTTCAGACAAAAGTTTTATGGTTTCGAGGGGGCTATAAGATGGTATCATTGGTTTGACACTGAAGAGTCATTTGAAGGTCACGTGAAGGTCACATCAATTTTTTTAAATGGAACACCCTATATATTTTTGCACACTCTTGTAGCTTATCTCGAGAGCTTTCCAAAACACTATAATTAAGTACCTTTTCGTTAAGTACTTTTTGAGTTATGAGGCTTGAAATAATTTCTTAATTTTACATAAACCGTAAAATATCTTGTAAAATATTCATTTTTCGATTCTTACCTTAATACTTTTACGTACAAAATAATGAGAGGAATCAATTGGTGTAAAAAAAACACATAGTTGTTTTTAAGAAAAAATATGGAATTGTTAATTGCAAATTACATATTTTTTCTTCAAAACAACTATGTGTTTTCTTTAGACCAATTGATTCCTCTCATTATTTTGTACGTAAAAGTATTAAGGTTTATTATCAATGATCGAAAATCGGTCATTGATAATAAATAGTTAAAAATAAATAGGTGAAATAGATAAATAAATAAATAAATAGATAAAATAGTTAAATAAATATTTAATATTAATATTTTATATGATAATAGTAAAAGTAATAAATATTTTAAAAACACTTATTTAATCTAATTAATTTTTAAATAGATATCATACGATGTATGGATATCACACACATTCATGATAATAATAATATTAATATGTTAAATGTTTATTATGTTTACCGCATTCTTCAATCGAACACATGATCGCGTTCGATAGCGCCAGTAGTACATTAACCTACCGCAACCTACCATGACAAAAAATTGCTTGCAGTCGCCGAATAATTACCGTCGCATTGTCGCGTCGTCGCGTCGTGTAGTAACGTGTCCGCGCGTGTTTCTTTCATCGAGTGATTTTTAATCGCCAACAGTTATTATTCGACAGTGATTAATAGTGATTAGTGATAAAGTCATTAGTAAATTTCTCGTCTCATCGAGTGAGTAAATAAATGTGATTACGTTAAAGTTTATAAAAGAATACAGTTCATGAAAGAAGAAAAACTTTCAGTTAATAATTTAGTGTGGATATCTTGTCTTTTGCAACGTGATATCTACGTTAAATTTGAGAACGTACGATCTATCGGAAAATTCATTTCTCCTTCAAGCAATTACAGTAATACATCAAAAGTCATCGAACAAGGTAATGATAACTATTTTTTGACGTTATGTGAAAACAGATCTCGGGAAGTCAGAGGGACAGTGTGTCAAAGGAAATTCGTGAAAAGAGAGGGGTTTTTAGTGGGTAGGGAGTACCGAGTTGGTAATTCGACTTGGTACTCGAGTCCCACATAACTCACTGGATCGACCGGTGGGTATGCATAAAATGCATTTTCCCCTCTCTCGTAAAAAAAAAAAAAAATACAGGTGAGTGAGCGAATGAGAGAGAGAAAGAGACAGACAGACAGAGAGAGAATGTATGTGTTCGCATGTGTGTCTGTATGTGTATAGCGATCAGCTGATCGCAGCAGGCGCCCTGCGTAAGCACCCGCGTCTGACGGTGAATCGCGCCACCCTTGCCTGCCTCTTGTATTCGACCCGTCATACGTTAACTACTTCCTTTAATAATTCAAAAACTACGCTTCAAATCAAATTTTGGTAAAGGAAAAATTGTCTTAGAATGGTGTCAGGAATACGTCATTTTACAGATATAACGTTTTTCAGGATCGCCCTGTATGATGGTTCTCAAGAAATTGAGACCGCGGGTGCTCCCGACCACGGAGTCCCTGGCCCCTGGCTTCCTCGGGGAGGTGGTTGAGACCCTCTTCCCCGGGGGAGCCTGGGGCGCAGTGCCCTTTCCCCTCTCGGGCCGCTTGCCTGAGTGAAGGGAGGGCTGGGGGGTGACAGCGGAGGAGATGAGGGATGCCGCCCGGAGAATGAAGCCGAATAAGGCTCCCGGCCCGGACGGCATCCCTGGTAAGATCTGGGCCCTGGTCATGGGTGAGGCTGGCGGGTCCCTGAGGTACCTCTTTACGAGGTGCCTCAGGGAAGGGGTCTTCCCCTCCCTCTGGAAGAGGGCAAGGTTAGTCCTCCTTCCGAAGGGAGGGAAGGACCCCGGCGATCCATCGGCTTACCGACCTCTCTGTCTTTTGGATGAGGTCGGTAAGCTGATGGAGCGCGTTCTGGTGGGGCGACTCGTTGAGCACCTGCATTCTGTTGTGGGGCTCAGCGAGCGCCAATTTGGATTCCGGGCGGGCCGGTTGACCATCGACGCGATCGATGATCTCCGGGCCCGCTCGGAACAGATCGTCCAGCACGGGGGGGTGGCGTTGGCTGTGTCCTTGGACATAGGGGCCCGGGTGCTTCGGTCACTACCTGTGCCGCATCGGGAGGGAACCGACCCCTAGGTGCCACCATTGTGAGGGGGACCGGGACACGGCGCAGCACATCCTTGAGGCTTGTTCGGCCTGGGAGGTGCAGCGCCGTGCCCTGGTCGCAGTGGTGGAGGCAGACCTCTCCCTCGGCAGCGTCATAGAGGCAATGCTGAGGGGGGAGGAGGAGTGGAGAGCCATGACCTTCTACTGCGGAAAATGCCCCCCCCAACAACAGCCCTGGGAGGAGGAGCAGCGGCTAGAAGGATCCGGCGAGGAAGGAGGAGGCTTCCTGAGCTTCCAACCCCCACGCGGGACGGAGATTGAAGGGGGGACCTGATGTAGGCCTACCTTCCCCCTTTACAGCATTGCTGGCGGAATGGTGGGGTGAGTAGGGAGGTTCCGGGGCTGCAGAGACCGCATGGCCTCCCCGGCGGCCCCTCCCCGCTCCCCCACCACAGCGTTAGAAGAGGCCAGCTTAGGGCCGCGGCGAGGGGGGCACAGGTGCAGAGCGGGGAGACCTCCCACCGGTGCAATACCCCCACTAGGCGGAGCCGGGAGGCGGACGGGTGTCCTCCCTCCCGGCTACTTTGGAGGTGAGGCGGTGGGGGGGGGTCGCGGAAGAATGCCTGTGGCTCCCCCGTGACACCGCGGTGGAGGACACCCGCAGGGGTTTTAGCCGGTAGGAGTCCGGCATAACCCTCTCTCTCTCCCCCCGGGGAGGGGGGGTATCCTTGAAGATTTCCCCTGCGTAAAAAAAAAAATGTATGTCCGTGCATAGTATAGCGACCAGCTGATCGCCGAAGGCGCTCCGCGTGAGCGCCCGCGTCTGACGGTCAGTTGCGTCGCGTAAAATATTTTGTACAATATTCATTTTTCGATTCTTACCTTAATACTTTTACGTACAAAATAATGAGAGGAATCAATTGGTGTAAAGAAAACACATAGTTGTTTTTAAGAAAAAATATGGAATTGTTAATTGCAAATTACATATTTTTTCTTCAAAACAACTATGTGTTTTCTTTAGACCAATTGATTCCTCTCATTATTTTGTACATAAAAGTATTAAGGTAAGATAATCGAAAAATGAATATTTTACAAGATATTTTACGGTTTATGTAAAATTAAGAAATTATTTCAAGCCTCATAACTCAAAAAGTACTTAACGAAAAGGTACTTAGTTATAGTGTTTTGGAAAGCTCTCGAGATAAGCTACAAGAGTGTGTAAAAATATATAGGGTGTTCCATTTAAAAAAATTGAAGTGACCTTCACGTGACCTTCAAATGACTCTTCAGTGTCAAACCAATGATACCATCTTATGGCCCTCTCGAAACCATAAAACTTTTGTCTGAAACATTTTTCTCTAAAATGCTTTGTTTCCGAAATAATTGCGTGCGTTAATTAAAATGGCTCACCCTGTATATTGTGACGTGGCCGTCCCGACGCGCGTCCATCCGCCCCGGAAATCTTTACGGGGCGCGAGCCGAGCGGCCGCACCAGAAAGAAATAGCGAGAGCCGTATCGAAATTCCCGAAGAGACGAGTTCGTGTTATGTTTCGCGCTATTATTAATTTATTTTTTTTTTATTGTATTCTTTGGTACGTCGGGCAACCCGCCGGAAAACCACCGGAAGAGGAAGAAGAGGAATTCTTTTTGCAACGACCGACACGGCGCTCATGAATTTCGAGCCGAGAGCGGAGGTAGCGCCTGAGGCTCAGGACAGAGCAGAGTCGCGGGTGGATTTCGACCCTGCAGTAAAAAGAGGAAAAGCGACAAAGAAACTGCTATCTGGGACCAGGATCTCGGAGCCCAGTCGGCGTCACCCTCCGAGGACGGAGGACGAAAGACCTGCCTCCGGAAGACCACGGATAGCAGGGTCGCCGAGATTCGGAATTTTAAAATTATCGGGGCCGTTACGGCCCCCGATACGGCGTTGTCGCGGGGCGCAATAATACCTCGCGTGTCGCGGCGCTATTGGCCACGAATCCGCGCACCCCTGCGCGCAGGATTGACGCCGCTATCGACCCTGGATCGCGAGATCCAGGGAATCATTCTGGTGCGGGCGCTCTCAAAATATAGTCGTCTTTTCGAACTGTCTGTCGTTGTCGTAATTGTGTCGTCGCCAAGGTCCGAACGAGAGGACGAGGAACATCCCCCTGTTCACGGGAACAAGTATCGGTGAGGTTGCCCATCGATAATTGTAAGCCACGTACGCGATTCTGTCCGCGGACCGGCCGTTTTGTCGCCGTCGCCATTTTCGTGTCTCGTTGTCGCTCGGGCATTGTACCGAGTTCGCGATTTTCGTGTATTTCGGGCGATCGGAGACAAGCGACCGAGGCATCCAGGACGATCATAACGTCGGCCGTAGCTGATAAGGAACCGTTCGTCAGTAGTTAGTACTAGGCAGTTTCTAACCCACGGATCTCAGGGGGGGGTGAGGGGCGAGGGGATCTCAGCGGCGCGGGGGAATGACGTCACGCAGGATGGAGAGGGGATGATGTCACGCGGGACGGAGGGGATTTCGGTGGCGCGGGGGCTGCGGGGCGGGGGACGCACGTATAAACAAAAATGGCGGTATTCCTTTTGGGTCTCTCTCTATCCCTCCCTCTCGCTCGCTCTCTCTCTCTCTCTCTCTCTCTCTTTCTCTCTTTATCCCTTTATCTTTCTATCCCTCTCTCTCCCCCTCTCTATCCCTCTATCTATCTCTTTATCACTTTTATCTCTCTTTCTCTCTGTATTATCGCAAGTATACAATATTAGTCATAAACTTATATTTTGAGATATTTCGGGGTCCGACGTTTTCGAGCAATCTGTGAATCATAGCGAGATAACAACACATTTTTGAGATATTTCGGGGTCCGACGTTTTCGAGCAATCTGTGAATCATAGCGAGATAACAACACATTTTCAACCCTAGGTTCAGTTACAAAAAAATTTTTTCTTTGTGCTCCCAACAATCTCTGAATATCCCTCTCTCTTTCTCTCTTTATCCCTTTTATCTCTCTCTGTCATCTCTGTATTATCGCAAGTATACAATATTACCAGTTAATAAACAGTATAAATAGAAGTATTCTTTGAAGGATTGGGTGGATGGAAATGCGTGCGAAGAAATTACGTCATGATTTAGACTTAAAAAACTCTTTATTTATGTTTTATATATATTTT
Organism: Camponotus vicinus; assembly: GCF_025532165.1. Lineage (NCBI taxonomy): Eukaryota > Metazoa > Arthropoda > Insecta > Hymenoptera > Formicidae > Camponotus > Camponotus vicinus. The sequence continues at coordinate 12,095,316 of NW_028141950.1, read as the reverse complement.
TCTTACGTACTATGGACTAAAAACTAAAGCTGCCAGTTCGCAATCGACGAGTTGATGCTTGTTGAAAGCGTCACTCGCGCGTATTACATTTGATATTTCTTTCGGATTTATTACAGTGGACGCGATATTGGAGAATTGCGTAAATTTGACATCAACTGTTTGGATAATTTTATCCAATCGATCAAAAGTTACATCTATGCAGTGATCGAGATCGAACATGCGATGTAACGTCGATTCGACCATCATCAAGCATACGTTTGAAGATTCGAGACTTATGAGTTTGACGTCGTTAATCGTACGAACTCTCACTGTTAGCGGTCCAACGCTTATGAAATTGTAGTCATCTTTAGAGTCGTTCCGAAGGAAATTTTGAATATTGCGACGTTGCTCGTAGAGTCCCTTCCACGTTTCGAGAGATAATATCAGTTCCTTTCCTCGATGATCTCCTATGACAATCTCCACGTAACTCGGTGGATCCACGTTGATACCAATTTCGATGAATTTGAATTCCGTAGCTGTCAATGCATATCGTCTACCTAGTATACGAACCGCACGACGCTCCAACGAAATGCTACAGAAAAATTAAAATTAAATAATAGTAATAATACAATTTGTAAAAATCGAAAAATAGAAAAATATAAAAAAGTTAAACGAAACTTACTCGTCACATTTGTTCTCAAACGATGAAGTTTTATTACGACTCGGCGCGTAATTATTCACGCGTCTTCCGATGCCGCTGCTGCTGTTTCTTTCGACGTAGTACATTCCTCTGGGAGTTATGAAAAGTGAACCACGAGAGCGGTGTTAACGCGACACTGATCGTATAAGAAATAATCGAGTATACATGACGCTCATCTTCCAAAAGTATAATGTGGTGGGGGGATCAATGCTTCTAACGCTCTGAAATTTAGGAGAAGGGGAGACGGCGCTCAGATAAAAATTCTTAGAAACGCAAGGAAAGGATTAGGGAGGGGAAATAAGAGATAAAACATATTAATGTTTACATTTTTTTATTTTTCTTGCAATTCTTTCTGGCGTTGCGACCACCAGTTAAATATTTTGAATACATTTTGTAATGCACAATTCTTAACATGTTTTCCACATCGCATACTATTGGTAATATCTAATTTATTTAGAGCATCGATATCTTCATAGTCAGCATCCAAAGTTTCAATAATATAGCCGTTTCCCACATCGCCTAGTATATCGGTCAACCATTTTCGCTTTTCAAGTCCTTTAACGTACACGACAGATGATTCTTTTTCATGTATCGTACCAACGACTGCTGTTGTAATTACACGCTGAGCCAAGCCATATGGAACGTTTCCGTCTTCCCATTGTAATCCGTGGTGATTTCTAATCACCCATAAAACTTGACGTTGCTCAGATTTTGTTAGCACGCTCCACGGTACAGGACTTGCGAAAAAATAATGCGAGAGAACATATCCCTTCCTCAGGACTGCCGCTTCTTTCACGAAGAATAGTTTGTCGATGATAAATCCTTGCAGATCCACAAACGTTGGTATAGACATGACGATCTCTCTCTCTCTCTCTCTCTCTCTCTCTCTCTCTCTCTCCCCCGATGCATCAGTCGAGAGGAATGGGAAACTCTAAAATCATCTCGCAGCACTTTGATTTATATCCTCCTCCCCTCTCTCATGTGTCGATGTTATCGCTTAGGTGATTTTGCGTACAACGTTAGTCAACGGATTGTACTGGATCACACGATCGTGTATGATGAGGCAGTACGCAGTGGTATTCGCCGGCACGTTCTCCTTACATTCGAATTCCAATCTCACATCCACGGTTGCGCTCTTGACCGATTCGTTTTGTCGAGAACAATCGATAATCACGAACGGACCGTCTTGTTGAAACGTATAGACGGAGAGACTCGGCTCGAGATACTCGTATCCGTAATAGTTCTTGCAGAAGCGCGCGTACGTGTCGTATAGAATGGCACATCTGCCTTTATTGAAATCCAGATTCATATCGTCGTACGGATAACATTCCGAATTCAGATAGAGTTTCACGTTGATTAATTGGCCGTTGTCGAATTGAGTCGCATTCTTAGTCAAGGAATTCTTCCGGTCTATTTGCATAGCGAAGATAACGTATCGTGGTTTCTCCAGTTGAGTCGCAGCCTTAATGGCCCACGAATGCTTGGTTGTAAGCTGCAATAGCGGATACTCGTACAGATCCCACGAGCGAAAACCCATGCTGAGATATCGTCCGCTTTCCAGAGCACGCAGCATCGACAGTTTTTCGATCTCGCTCAACAGCACGTGAGGCATTCGCTATTGTATCTTGAATATGTTCATCACAGGCTCCAGCGTTTTAGAATTTGCAAACAGATAATTATTATCGTTGCGCGATCGTATTAAGATCAATTCGTGACGAGCGTTAATCACCACTCGTTTATAATCCTCGCAAAATCCCAATAACATGTAGAGCGGTACGCAAAAATTGAAATGTCCATTCGCATAGGTCAACGGATCCCAGCCGGCGTTTTTCATAATCACGTTTCTATCGGATGATACCGTTACATAGTTTTTGAGCATAGTAGTTATTCCTACATTTCTATTGCGATCAATCTCAACGCCATCGAGTTCGTATCGAATCTCATCGAACATGAATGCGACGCAATTATTTCCCAGTACCACATCACTTTCTCCTTCTACTGTTGCTGTTTTTTTCCCCGTTAGTTGTCCCTCGATGTATAGGAAACTCTCGTACGGCAGCGTATACAGATCCTGTTGTTGTATGGGTATTCTTATCTCGTCACTGTGTCCGAACGTTGTATTGGCGAACGGGTTGTACGTGTGAGTCTCGATCTTGATGATACGATTGTCAAAGATCGGTTCATCACCGATGTTGAGAATGTCGGTCATCGTTCAGCTGTTTCGCACCGCAAATCCCAAAGATTGTAAAAACGCAACGTTCGATGCGCTGAGTTTCCTTTTCTTGGATGATTTGATATTAGCGAACGTCGACGTTGTTGTTGTTGTTGCTGGTGGTGTTGCTGGTCTCGTAAAGATTGCGTTATCTCTCACGTCTTTCGATCCGTTCAATACGAGCATCTCATACGTCGCATACGTACGTGCAATCTTACGGTGATCTCTTCTCCTCGAAAATCGAGCAATCGTCCGTTCTGGTCGACAACGCGTAACGTTAAATCCGTAATGCTCCGCGCGATGATCGGCAAGTAAATGATCTGTGCAGGCGTTTCCGATATCTTATATCCCGGTGGTACCCTTGGTGAAAATTCATGTATCGTATGAACGAGTATGCCGTTGTTGTACGCACCCGCGGTCACGTTACACTCTATACGGATAATATTCACGTTGAGAATGTTAATCGGCATGTTTGATTCGTACCATTTTCACGGCTCGAGAATACGATTCAAGAATCCTAGCAGCGATCCAATGTTGTCAGGTTTGGTAAAGTTTATTCTGTAGGCATATCTCGCTCCTCATTGTATTGTAATTAGCGCGGAGCACTATCGGATATTCGCCATCTTCATAGTCACCGCCGTCAATGTGTTTCTCATCGCGATGTTTCCGTGAAATTGCATGTTTCAAAAATTCATGTATATTTTGCAACTCATACGATCCCTCGGGAATCGTAATTTCCTCGTCGTCTTCGCCAAAGTAAAATTTATTATTCGAGGAACTCACATTCGGTATCGTGTGATAAGTCTCAAAATCCGTTAGACCGAGCTCGTATTCGCCGTCGCTCAAATCTACGATGGGAAAGAAGTTTGCCGTGAGAACGCTACTCTTCCCAGTCAATGTGAACGTCATAGACATGTTGACGAAACTGTTTAACGAATACTGAGTTAAATAGCGCAATATCTGTCTTTAAATTCACATGCATCGACCGTTCGAAGAAACTGCAAGCACAATTGTCCGCAGATACTCTGATCGTAAGTTTGAACAGGTGTGTAATTGTACTGTATCTTCGTTACGTTTCGTCCGAGATATCGCACCAATTCATTCGAAGATTGCCGAAACTGTCGAAATATATAGCGCGATTCCCCCTCTTTGCATACGCTACCCAATGAGTACCTGGTCCTTCGACACTATCCAAATTTACGATGCCGCTCTCGTTTTGATATATACCACCGATCGGTAACGAGTTGCGCATGAAAACACCTCTAAAATATGGAATGTGCATACGTTTTGCCAGTTGTAGCAATTGTATGTTGGTAGTTGCGCCCTGCGGCATTTTTAGCGTCTCTTTGACGTTTTTTTTTTTTTTCTCGTTGAGGCTCCTCGTCCGTATTTGTAAGGAGCGAGATATAATCCGTGACCTTCCATGGCGCGATTGTGACGTAGCATCTCTTGCAACTGACGACTTTCGCTACACCAGCCGCTCCACCGATCAGGGATCCGAGCGCACCCAACATTGGTAGAATCGGCAATACACCACCGCATTTCGCTACCGGAAGTATCCGTTTCTTCACCGTTTTTTTCTTCGTCTTCGTCTTCAGACCCATACCGAGCTTCGTCTTGGCTTTCATCGTTGCCCAGACAGTTGTGGCGGCGGCTCTCTCACCGAGAGTCGAATCTTTCGCAACGATGCGATTCCGCGCTTTCTCAGCGAGTAACTTATCCGCCGCGTGTCTCTCGGTGAGATCGTTGCTCCGAGAGTATGCTATATCGTGTTCGCGACACGCCGCGTCCAATGAATTTATACCTCGATCGCCTCTGACTAATCGCTTTTGCAACCGCGTGCCTGGTTCGCAAAACTGATAACCGGGAATATGGAATTCGATCGGAAGTGCGTTTATCGCGTGATTTAATAGGCCTCTACCTATTTTCGTTGACATTCGGCGCAATTCTTTATCAACGGCGCCGGACCGTCGATGTGCGTTTCCTGCCACGGCTGATTGTAATGTTCGTAACAGCGACGATACGTCTGAACCTCCGGATCCGCTTTTATGTGTTCCGGAAGTTTGTCTCACACGTAGTGGACGTAATCACCGCACGTTCTCAATAGAACTGCTTTCGGCACTAATTGTAGCTGTTCGACGCTCAAATTGCGAATATCGGAAGGATTTGTTAGCAGGGTGAACATTTTTTCTCTACTGAGCGACTCGTGATTTCGCGCACCTATAAATAGGCAGGCGTTCGATTCAATCAGCAGTGTTGAAAAAATGAGATTCGTACGACAACTTTTGACGATATGCGTGACAAATTGCGACGACAGATTACGATCAATCGAGGACAACGCGGAGATGCGCAGGCACGGTACGATGCTACCGACTACTATACGCGCGATCGTTTGCGGCCCCTCGAATTGTGGTAAAACCAACGTTCTGATAAGTCTACTGGAAAGCCCGCACGGTGTACGTTTCGAGAACGTGTACGTGTACTCGAAGTCGCTGCAACAATCGAAATATCGATATCTGGAGAATTTGTTGACGCCGATCGACGAAATCGGCTATTTTACGTTCTCCAATAACAGTGACGTCATTCCACCGAGCGAGGCACGTCCAAACTCGATTTTCGTCTTCGATGACGTGGCGTGCGACAAGCAAAATACGATAAGAGAGTACTTCTCAATGGGTCGTCACTCGAACGTCGACTGCTTCTATCTCTGTCAGACGTACGCGAGAATACCAAAACATCTTATACGCGACAACGCGAACCTGCTGATCTTGTTTAAACAGGACGGTACCAACTTGAAACACGTGTACAATGATCACGTGAATACCGACATGTCGTACGGGGATTTCAGTGAATTATGTCGTACTTGTTGGCAACAAAAGTATGGATTCCTAGTGATAGATAAGGACAGCGATACAGAATTTACGAACGGGCGATACAGAAAAGGATTTATCGTGTTCGCGATACCGCAAAACGATTAGTCGCTGCCGACACACTCTGTCGACATGGCTGAAAGCGATAATATTCGCGAGCGTGAAAAGATTGCGAGGGTGATTAAGAAAACGAGCGAATCGATCCGCAAGAAACATCGCGCTTTGAAGACCGGTAAGATCGACGACGATATCGCGGTCAAGACCCATTTTAGGCCTATTATCAAGCCACTACAAAAAATCGTCGACAACTCTAGCTTAACCGCGGTAAAAAACGAGCCGGAGAGTAACGCTGACGCTATAATTAAAACGTTACCCATCAAGCGGTACAAGGAGGAAGAGGAAGAAGAGGAGGAGGAGGAGGATACGACACCGAAAAAGAGACAACGATTGAAGGCGAATCGTTTATCGACACCGCATACATCGGATGAACCGCTGATAACCTCCACACCGTCCGCGACAACGAGAATCGTACAACCCACGATACCCGAATCACTCGCAATCGAAAATGTTTTCGAAACCACGGGCAACCCGCTCGAATCACCATCTGTTCGAAACATGTTACAAACGTTGGAAGGTCAAAAAATGTTACGAGAGCACTTCGGGCCACTGGCACAAAAGTACATGGGCGCTCTCCTTAGTGGCGATAAAAAAACCAGATCGATCACGTGTACGGTGTCTATTTCGACGAGAATGAAATGTGGCTCGGTAACAAACGATTCGACATCGGCGCAGATGACTCTATAATCATAGACAAAGTGAGGTACATTGGTACACCTGGATTATACGAGTTGATCTTCAAGAGAATTCCCGATGATGACATATACACTGAGGACGATATGCAAAAATATAAGAGCATATTAATGGCGACGAGTGCGCATAAACGTCAATATGATGCGCAAGGTCAATTAAAGAGCAACAGGGGATACAAGTATAAACATATAATTGCACCGTTGATGTCGATCGAATCGAAAAAGAAAAAATGCGGTACGGGAGTATTCATGCCTCGCGCGATGACGCTAACCGACAATAAGATCGATTACGTGCACTGGGACGATCCCAACGAGCTAGTGGATCGTCTACGATTGCTCGACGCTTCGCGGCGAGCTGGCCACGCTCACGACAACGAGATCCTGTTGATCATCGATGAACTTCGCGAAGTTGGTCTTATTATAAATTAAACGGTGTCTCGACAAAACTGATCAGTCGATCGACGTCACTCGCATCGAGAAAAAAAAATGCCCATCAACAAATTTGGATTATTCGAACGGAGAAATGAAGCAATTAGAACAAGCGATCATTGGGGTAAATCGGTGACAAGTTACTTGCGTCAAAACACTCTGTGTCGCGTCGCTACGTACTATGACGCGAGGTCGCGCAAGATTCGCCGTGTAGCGCATCCTGAGGCTGATACTGATGCAGTCAACAAACTGTACGTGGAACAATGCGTTAAAACGTTGAAGAATCAGCAGAAAGAATCATACGAGAAGCTGACTGCGTTCGAGAGGGACGTGCGAGCTTTGCAGACTGCGATAAACGAGCTTCGGCGTGCGATTAACACTAATTCAGAAACGGCTATCAACCTGTAATGAGCGGCTGTAGTGAACGGTTTAGGAGCGGCTATTGTACAATTATTAAACATCTGCAAAGGTTTATCGAACGGGTTGGGAACGACTATCGAACAGCTATAAACGGCTATCGATCGGCTATCGAATGGTTATCGAACAGCTACGAACAGCTACGAACGGCTATCGAACGGCTATCGAACGGCTATCGAACAGCTATGAACGGCTATCGAACGGCTATCGAACAGCTATGAACGGCTGATCGACGAATCGAAACAACGATGGATCGGCGATCGGGAATAACCGAGGAAGCGATGAAACAACATAGTTTAGAGAAACGGCAGTTGGTGAACGAATTGCACGCGCCGGCGAGAAAAAATTTTCCCCGAAGACACGTCATAGTGCGGGGATACGATGACCTGTGGCAAGCTGACATTGTCGAGATGCGTCCGTACTCTCGTTTCAACAGAGGTTACCACTACATACTCACAGTCATCGATGCGTTGAGCAAGCACGCGTGGGCCATACCACTCAAGAGTAAAGGTGGAAGCGAGACAGCTGACGCTATCGCCGAGATAATTCGAGATAGCAAAAGATGTCCGAAAAACTTACAGACTGATATGGGAAAGGAATTTTATAACGCTGACGTGCAACGGCTCATGCGGAAACATGACATCAATCACTATTCTACATATTCGGTATTGAAGGCATCGATCGTTGAGCGATTCAATCGCACACTGAAAAACGACATGTGGAAGATGTTTACGCTGAACGGATCTTACAAGTGGATCAGCGCGTTGCCGCGACTCGTATCGGATTACAACGCGCGCAAGCATCGAACGATCGGTATGCGACCCGTCGACGTTACTCCCGCGATCGCTGAGAGACTCTTGGCTACTGTGTACAACCATGTAAATATCGCGGGTCCGGCGAAATTCAAAGTAGGTGACTCGGTACGCGTTAGCAAGTACAAGACAGTTTTCGAGAAAGGTTACACGCCAAATTGGACAACCGAAGTGTTTAAAATTGTAAAAGTACAACATACTAATCCCGTAAGCTATCTACTGGAGGATTATCGCAAAAAATCTATCGCTGGAGCGTTCTACGAGTACGAGTTGCATCGCGCGAATTATCCGGACGTGTATCTCGTGGAGAAAATACTGCGTAGGAGGGGTAACGAGGTTTACGTGAAATGGTTGGGATTTGACAATTCGCACAATTCTTGGATACATAAGGACAATGTGATTTAATTCATACAAATTGTATTTATTTTTAAATTTAAGAAAAAATATGTACAACATATAAAAATATACATGAAATATATAAAATACAAAAATCTTTATTAATACATCCTTTCCAATAATTGTATATAATACAATATATGAAATACATATACATATGAGATACATATACAAAAATAATATTTCTTTATTGTATAATATCTTACATTATATCACATACTATATTACATTACATTATATATATATTATATTATAAGGGTATCCTATATATAATGTCCCCATGGTAACGTGTCGGTCGAATCAGGTACGATATACCGCTTGTCATCGCACGGACTCAGAGCAATTTTCGTCTGGCGGACGGTATACACTTTGTGCAATTTCGATCTTATGCAAGATTGCTGTCGTGTCATTTCTATTTCGTCATTCAGACACCGCGTGTAATCGTCGAATGTTATCGTTCTCGCAACAACGTTACTTTTGACACCTTTGACCTTCTTCGTATCCTTTTTCCCGTCCACTCTCACCGCGTACATTTTTGCTCTAAGCCCGACGAATTCGGTCATTATCGCGCCGTTATTTTCATCTTTCATTAAACCCGGTACTTTTTTATTCACGAGCGGTATACCGTACGCGTTATCAATTGGATAATCGCTCGTATCGAAACTAGCGATATCACGTTTCATATTTTTATAGACATCTTCGCACTCAATGTGGTATATAAGACTGTCTGTGTCGGTGTACATTACCCGGTATTTATCACGATATAGCGGTGACATGTACTCATGATGAAATTCGTACACGCACGTTTTAGAAATGTCGAGTATGCACATGCCGACATAGATTGGTTTATAAAATTTCACTTCAAGTTTGCGTAATTCTATGGCAACCAAATTTTCCGAAAAGACGCTTCTACTATGAAAATTTGGTTTCGCTATCATTGCTTCTGCTCCGTATCGTCCGTCCCACTTTGTTAATAATTTTACATCGACACGATTACGCACATTTTCCATCGTCTTGCCAAATACCGCGTTATTCATCAGTTTATATAAATTTTTTTCAAAATCATTTTTCGCGAGTGTTCTAAACTGTGTATTTAATTCGATATAACTGCGAAGCCACGGAGATTGTGTAAATTGTAATACGCGATGTATTTTTGTAACGCGAAGGCCGTGTCGCGTACATTGCTGTAGGTTACGGTAGTGTATCACGTAACGCATCTTATCGTATAGCGTTGCGAGGAGTTTGTCTTGCCGCTTGCCGGGCGGCTTGTCGCGTGTCGGGCAAAACGGTAGGTCAGTGTGCGTATCGTGAAGATGTTGCGGGTACTCGAGATCGACTTCGAGGATATAACCCGTAGGCGAATCTAACGCGATCGATGCTACGTCAAAATTCGACACGTCGTCGACCCATCGAAAATCGGCATAGGGCAACGGTTGACACATTGCCCATCCGTACAAATTATTTACATCGAAATACATCAAGTACGACGATGGTTTCGATGGATCGTACGATTGTTGCATGTACTTGTTATTAGCGCGCGCGTATCTGTTGGAACACTGACTCAGACCACTGCGTATACCGCGTTCGATAAACATGACCATGTCGATGTCAGTAAGCAATTCGAACGTAATCTTTGTATGCTTTAACATGGCATCCCACGTGTATCCGGGAAGAGTATAATAATACGCGGGGTCGAGTCCGTAACTTTTGATGCAACTATCGCGAAAGTTTTCAAAAATATCGGCTAATAACAAGACGTCGATTTTCAGGTACAAATCGCTATACTCGCCTAGCGTTCGAATGGAGAATCGCGTCCAGATGTTCTCGGCGTGCGCGTAATCGCTCTCGGATATAGTTTCACCGGTCAAAGAACTGTAAAACGATTCGCGCGGTGGTAAACTTGTATCTTGCAACCTATCTACAGAGTCGACGTATTCGTACGGAAAGACGCCTTTCCGTGTTAATAAACTGAAATTTTCTGCAGATAAATTTTGAAATTCTGATTTTAAAATTTTGAATTTGTCTTTGTCTAGATAAGATGCCAATTTGTCGAGACTTGCCGTAAGAAATTTGTACGAATCGATAAAACTTAATTTTATATAATTTTTCCAATTGTCTTGCGCAACTTTAACAGTTTTTGTAAACGATATATATTTTTCCTTGGTTATTGGAAGTAATTCGATTTCCCCTTCGAACGCTGTGGCTATATCCTCGATAATGAAATGCGCGTCGTAACCTGATAAATTATGGAAGACTATCGGAATATATAATGATTCTTTGTAATTTAGATTGCAATTTGAGTGCACGGGACCCCTATATCGTCCGGTCAAATGACAATGATCGCGTACGCGTGTATCGTCTTCTTGCGTAAACGGTTTTTCGCATATATGACAATGCGTTGCGCTGTGAAATTTTTCCCACTCGTCCGATGTTAAATTTACCATGGGGACATTTGTAGTCATTAAAATAGTCTTTACACGTAACGCTAAATTTTTAAGTTCTTCGGCGAACCACGCGATACAATCAATACTGCGGCGAGAATGGTACGCGGATAACGAGTCGTCAAACGAACAATGCATATAATACGCTATACTAAATACCTTATGATGCTGATAATTTTTTTCTTCGTCAGTCTTTGTCAACGCACATTTCAAATCGGCATAGATCACAAATGGAAGCCGCTCTTTCCTCGTGTAGTTGTTGAACTCGAGCCACTTGTCCTTATCGCTCGGCAATCGGATAGCGCAGTCGTTTATTTTTCCGCAGTCTACCGTATGTGACTGCAACTTGTCCTCCGATCCGAAATAGTGCAAGCATCTGTAAAAGAATATTTAAATTAAAGATTTATGCAATGCATTATATTTTATAATTACATAAACTATTTAAATTATACGTACCGATCACAAATATATTTATGATTCTTGTGTTTGCTCAATTGCGAGCTCACGAGCCGGGATAAGTTCTTGATCCATGCGAAATGTCCGACGCTGTTGCCGTCTTCCACATACAACAGGTTGACGTGCTTATCTCGTTTCTGCTCCGAAAGATGTATCGGGACAATACTGTTTTCTTTCTCGATGCTGTACACGTTGATGGAGATATTGTTTATATGTTCAAACTTTTTTAGTTGGTTCAACGTCATCGGAAACTCAATATTTTGTACATTTAACACCGTCGTATAGTGGGGATATGAAGATTCCCGTTCCGCCTTCCTTTCTGCGGGGTATAGAGCGGCCACCACTGCCCACTCGAAACACGCATTGTCTCTGGATTGTACATTAATTACAGCTCTCTTCATCATAATTTCTCGCGGCAATTTAATATAACATCCCGCGCGCATAGGATTATATTTATTTATATTTACAGTTAAATTCTGTATTCGCGACAATGCTCAGCCACTATCGCGTTCCTGAAATTCTTCTAGCAATGCTAGGGTGGGCTCGATAACGCTGCGCTCGTACCACTCGTGTAAATCAGACGTGCGAAAGAGTTCACAGTTTCTCGTATTGATACTTTTATTCGCACGCTTATCACCCGACACAAATTCACCGTTGAATATAGTGTTCAATTTTACACTGTTGTATCTTCTTATAACGTCTTGCACTTGCTCGAGCACGATGTCTTTGGCGTCCTCAAGAAATTGACGAGGTTCGATATGGTTTGCGTTAATCACAGCACCGGTCAGAATACGGTTATCGAACGCGGTATCAATCTCGCGCCACACAAGTTCATTTTGATGCGCGCTACATCCGGCACCCGCGTTATTGTCGCCACTGTAATTACCACCACTGGGCATAAACTGTCTCTGCAATCGAGTCTTTGCACCTTCGAGTCGCGTGATTCGAGCAATCAGCGATTGTTGATTCCCGATCGATAATCGCGGTCGTTTGATCCGACTTTGTTCTTCCAGCGACTCGATGTAATCGTTGCATCGTTGTAGCCATGCAAAATATTCGCCCAAGGTGGCAATTTGGTTGGATTGCTCCACCAGGTCGCGTTCAGTCTGTTCGATGTTTTCCATTTTATATATATAATCACACAATATATATATATATATATATATATATATATATATATATATACAGGGTGATTCTGAACAGACGTTTGTCTTTAAAAAGATAAATTGTCGAGTCTATTCTAAGACGATTTTCCCTTTACCAAAATTGTCTACGAGGCTTAGTTTTTAAATTATTAAATAAAATAGTTCGCGAATTACGGAACGAGTACAAGAGGTAGACAGGGACGGCGCAACTCACCATCCGATACAGGCGATCATGTGGGGCGCGCGACGCGATCAGCTGATTGCTGCACACGATGAGTGTAACAATCAGTGTGTGTGTGTGTGTGTGTGTGTGTGTGTGTGTGTGTGTGTGTGTGTGTGGGGTGTATTTATGCACGCGTATCCACACATGCACCGTACTCTCTCTCTTTCTCTCTTTCTCTCTCTCTCTCTCTCTCTTTCTCCCTCTTTCTCACTCTCTCACTCACTCACTCACTCACTTATTCTTACCTTAATAATGAGATTCTTCATACTGCTGATAAATAGCAGTGCCCAGTGTGTTGCACGATAATAATCGTCGTCGACGAGACGTCGTTTCTTCAACACGCAGTCTGACACAAATAAGCGAAGTTTTTTCTTTCATCACTTTCGACACTTTTACAAATTTACTCGCGCACTTAATCACTCACGATTGATAAAAGGAGGAATTTACCAACGGTTACGGTACGAATTTAATAAACGGTTAACGCATTTAATTATTAATTACACACTCGATTAAAGAAACGCGTTAACAGAACGCGATACTTGATGCAAAGCGCGCGACGTGACGACCGACGACAAGCAGGTCAGGTTAGTACTAGCGCGTAATGCTACACGTTTATGTTTGGCAGCGCTAGAGGCGCTAGTACTAACCTGACCTGCTTGTCGTCGGTCGTCGCGTCGCGCGCTTTGCATCGAGTATCGCGTTCTGTTAACGCGTTTCTTTAATCGAGTGTGTAATTAATAATTAAATGCGTTAACCGTTTATTAAATTCGTACCGTAACCGTTGGTAAATTCCTCCTTTTATCGTTCAATCGTGAGTGATTAAGTGCGCGAATAAATTTGTAAAAGTGTCGAAAGTGATGAAAGAAAAAACTTCGCTTATTTGTGTCAGACTGCGTGTTGAAGAAACGACGTCTCGTCGACGACGATTATTATCGTGCAACACACTGGGCACTGCTATTTATCAGCAGTATGAAGAATCTCATTATTAAGGTAAGAATAAGTGAGTGAGTGAGTGAGTGAGAGAGTGAGAGAGAAAGAGGGAGAAAGAGAGAGAGAGAGAAAGAGAGAGAGTACGGTGCATGTGTGGATACGCGTGCATAAATACACCCCACACACACACACACACACACACACACACACACACACACACACACACACTGATTGTTACACTCATCGTGTGCAGCAATCAGCTGATCGCGTCGCGCGCCCCACATGATCGCCTGTATCGGACAGTGAGTTGCGCCGTCCCTATCTACCTCTTGTACTCGTTCCGTAATTCGCGAACTATTTTATTTAATAATTTAAAAACTAAGCCTCGTAGACAATTTTGGTAAAGGGAAAATCGTCTCAGAATAGACTCGACAATTTATCTTTTTAAAGACAAACGTCTGTTCAGAATCACCCTGTATATATTATATCACACTTTCTGATAGAACACTATACTTTTTGACTATACTTTTGCTATACCGTCGTGTCGATGCGCTTTCAAATCACGTACTATGATCTGATGCGCTTCGATCCTTCTTATATTCAACCAACAAACTTTCAGAGATTGTTGGAGGCACAAAAGAAAAAATTTTTTGTAACTGAACCTAGGGTTGAAAATGTGTTGTTATCTCACTATGATTCACAGATTGCTCGAAAAGGTCGGACCCCGAAATATCTCAAAAATGTGTTGTTATCTCGCTATGATTCACAGATTGCTCGAAAAGGTCGGATCCCGAAATATCTCAAAATATAAGTTTATGACATAAAGTTATAAAAAAAAATATATAAGGGTATAAAAAACCTTTTATAACCTTATATATATTTTTATAACTTTATGTCATCCTTCTTATATTCAACCAACAAACTTTCAGAGATTGTTGGGGGGGGGGGGGCACAAAGAAAAAATTTTTTGTAACTGAACCTAGGGCTGAAAATGTGTTGTTATCTCGCTATGATTCACAGATTGTTCGAAAAGGTTGGACCCCGAAATATCTCAAATGAAGAGGACTCTGCTGCACTAGAGTATCATTTCTTTCGTTGCTCTTCTGTGTTTCGGTGGTCTGCTGCACTAGAGTATCATTTCTTTCATTGCTCTTCTGTGTTTCAGTAGTCTGCTGCACTAGAGTATCATTTCTTTCGTTGCTCTTCTGTGTTTCGGTGGTCTTGTGCAATGGCTGAAGAAAACGTAATTATCATCGACGACGATACGGATGATGATTACGATTATTGGATGGATCCAGTTGTGGCGGAGAGGATGGAGATAGAGAGAGAGGAGAGAGAGAGGAGAGAGATGGAAGATGATGGATCTGATATAGAAACCTTGGCGAAGGACAGTGATTACGATAGTGACAATAGTGTCGATATTCTTGATGAACTGTTACAAAAGAAACAGCGAGATTTAAGCATACCTGAAATAATAACATACAACGAAGCAACAAAGATATGTTGCATTTCCTATTATTACATGGAAAATGGATCAAAATTTTGTACCGAATGCTTTCTAGAAGATCCGCATCAGTTTGAAAAAACTAGTTCTGTTCGAGAACATAGAACCATAGCTTATGTTCATTTGGAAAATATGTCATGGAAAGGATGCAGAAAATGTTTGAATCAAATATTGCCCTGCGACATGTGCCCTATTTGCACAAATTAAAATAGATGAGTCATGGATAACATTGTAAGTATCTTTCAATTTATTATATATCAAAAGTATTTTAAAATAAATTATTAAATAATTTAAACTAATGAAATGCATATGTTTTCTTCTGTTTTCAGAAACGGTTTCCCCAACATAGCCCGACGGTCTATTTTATATATTATTATTTTTCTTTTATATTGTATACTTTTTATTAAACTCACACATTTAAATAAATTATATATTTTTTTTTAATTGTAACAAAATCGTCGATTGCGAACTGGCAGCTTTAGTTTTTAGTCCATAGTACGTAAAAAAAATATATATAAAACATAAATAAAGAGTTTTTTTAAGTCTAAATCATGACGTAATTTCTTCGCACGCATTTCCATCCACCCAATCCTTCAAAGAATACTTCTATTTATATTGTTTATTAACTGGTAATATTGTATACTTGCGATAATACAAAGATGACGGAGAGAGATAAAAGAGATAAAGAGAGAAAGAGAGAGGGATATACAGAGATTGTTGGGAGCACAAAAAAATAGGTTTCGACCCTAGGTTGAACCTAGGGTTGAAAATGTGTTGTTATCTCGCTATGATTCACAGATTGCTCGAAAACCCCGAAATATCTCAAAAATGTGTTGTTATATCGCTATGATTCACAGATTGCTCGAAAACGTCGGACCCCGAAATATCTCAAAATATAAGTTTATGACTAATATTGTATACTTACAATAATACAGAGAGAAAGAGAGATAAAAGTAATAAAGAGATAGATAGAGGGATAGAGAGGGGAGAGAGAGGGATAGAAAGATAAAGGGATAAAGAGAGAAAGAGAGAGAGAGAGAGCGAGAGAGAGGGAGGGATAGAGAGAGACCCAAAAGGAATACCGCCGTTTTTGTTTATACGTGCGTCCCCCGCCCCGCAGCCACCGCGCCGCCGAAATCCCCTCCGTCCCGCGTGACGTCATCCCCCCTCCATCCTGCGTGACGTCATTCCCCCGCGCCGCTGAGATCCCCTCGCCCCTCACCCCCCCTGAGATCCCTTAGAAACCGCCTAGTGCTAACTACTTTCGTCTCTCTCCGGGTTTCGGGGTGTCGTAAAACGCGTAGTGACCGGCTCTCGTATATCGACCACGTGCGCGGTAAATCGCGGGGACTGCGTTCGCTATCCGTGCTGTCGAAAAGAGTTGTCGAAACCGCGTAAGACGTCCCCGCAATCGATCTTCGGGCAATTTTCGTTAGTAATTAGCGTGTATGTGAGTGCGTGACCGTGTGCGTATCGTGACGCGGCAACTGTCGTGCTGTCTTTATCGCGCTTGTTGTATGATCGGCGTGTATTGCGAGATATTTGTCGTACGTGTGAGTGTGTCGCGGTGTACAATAAATTTCAGCGAATTAAGAAAGTGTCGAAATTCGAAGGTTTCGCATAGAAAAAAAAAACGTTACGCCGAGAAGAAGTGAAGCGGCGTCCGACGGCTATCGAATATTGATCGAATCGAACGCGCTCGTCGCGAGCGACAATTTCTCGTCTTCGCAGATTGCTGGATTGTTCTCGCTCAAATGTTAAGCTTCTTTTCGAACCTATTGCTGTCGACTAAATGAGCGAGCGAAAGAATAATGCATAGAGATCGGTAAAATTGAGTCGTTAATGAGATTGTCGAAATTTCTGTTATGATCTCGGAACGCCGTTCGGTTTCGCAAAGTCCGGCCATAACGACGGGCCTGGAGGACGATAAATATCACAGCTTTCTTATGATCTCGATCTCGTATTATTATTGTTATCACCGCTGTCGAAAAAGTATCTGTTGTACGTTATTTCAAATTTTCGAATTTATGTTAACCGCAGTTATAGTTCGTTAATTCTGATTTGCTAATTATTGTCATTATTATTTCTTTCTGGGATTCTCTATTTCTTTTCCTTTATATTCTTATTTTTGTTATATTTCTATTCTTGAATAAATTTGTTACATTTTCTTTTATATTAAATTCGCGTAATTTATTTGAGTGTTCGTTTTTCGTGAGTGTTAAATTTCATTGTGTTCGTCAATTTATGCAATTACCGGCCACCTCGCATAAAATCAGTCAATATCCTTTTCAACGGACCCTGCCCCTCTACCGTTAGGTGAGCTAATCGGCCCGTGGCGAAACAGGCTAACGTTTTTCGCGCTATTCGGACGATTTTGCGAATTGATAGTGCAAGACCGTATCTAGCGCCCAACTTCGAGATCTCGAGACGGCCTTCGCTTCGCCGCGGCTCGCGCGAGAACACCCTCCATCTTAGTTCCTCCGAGCGCGAGTATCTCTACCCGCCTTGTGTTTTTGACGGCGTTTTCGCTCCCCCTTTAACATCCTCCTCTCCAACACCCGAGGAGGATTGAAAAATTAAAAATAAAAAGCGTGGCAAAAATTTGGCGCCCAACGTGGGGGGGCGCCACGCGTTGAGAAGGAAAAAGTTCGGGGAACTAATACGAATTAAATTATTTGGTCGAGTGATTGCTTTTGTCGTATATTCGTTTCGTTTGTCGTTAACGCTCTCGTTTGAAATTCTTTTCTTTCGCCGACCTTTATGTGTTTGTTGTCGACCTTCGATCGTTTGGACAATAACGGCTTTGTCTTGTGTTATTGAGCTATCGACGTTTACGATCGCGGTGATCTTACCACGTCTTGTTGAGCTCGAGTTCGAGCTTATTTATTTTGTTTCGAGTTTTTCTTTCTTTATCGCATGAGTCAAGTCGACCCAGAGGACGACTGGATTTTCGTGTTAAATCGCGAACAATTACTTGAGGAATTACAGCGGCGTAGACTTTCAACGGAAGGAAGTTATTCGATTCAGACCGCGCGTTTGCTGCGTCGCGTACGCAAAGATCGAAAATTTAATACGGGCAAGATGTCGGACGAGGAGCTTTTAGAAGTTCCTACGGATGGCTCGACCTGATAGCCCGATGGATCAGGCGAGATCTCGCGCGCCTTCCGGTTCCCGCGATACTCCACGCTCGATAGGACGAGATTTCTCGCGCGAAAACACGGGAAATTCCGCGATGACGGCGTACAACGTCATGCGGAAATGGAATTTGAAATTCTCAGGTGCGAGAGGGGAAGACGCGGAAACATTTTTACTCAGAATTGAGGAAGGTCGCGAGTTAATTCCCGTACCCGACGAAGATATTTTGCGTTGCTTGCCGTTCTTTCTAACTGGCATAGCACTTCATTGGTTCCGTAGCAAACGCGATCGGCTGTCGAATTGGACCGTTTTTAAAAATGCGTGGAGAACGCGATTCGGAGACCCGGATTTTCAATTTGCTCTTCGCAAAGAAATTATGAGAAGGACTCAAGGGGAACATGAGTCTGTCGCTGATTTTTTGACGTGTCTTCGAGCCATATTCGATCGGTTGTCGCCACCGTGGACTGAATCAGAGTAAGTAAGCAGCGCGTTTCGAAATTTATTACCGCGCATACAGCAGTCCATCCGTCGAAATGAGGTAGAAGATTTAGACGCTTTGGAAGATTTGGCTACTCGCGTGAAGGCTAGTTATCAGCTGTCGCAACGTTATCGGGCTCCCCCGACTCCGGAGAAATCTCTGTTTCCGGATCTCGCGTACCACGCACCGCGTAATACGAAACAGTCCACCCGAGGCCGGGAAACTCTTGCCGCGTTGAGTACGTCTAATGCGGAATCAGAAACGAGATCCGCTTCTCGTAGGGAGAGGAAAAACAAAAATCGCGCAACTCGAGCCACGATCGGAGCGGAGGCCGCTCAGACAAGTTCGTCGTCCTCAGGGGCGACGGCCGTAGAAACTGTTTCGCGAAATTCCACACTAAAATGTTGGAATTGTAATGGTGTCGGTCATCTTTCGCGCAATTGTTCAGCCGCTCCACGACTGCATTGCTATCGTTGCGGTCGAGCGGAGGTAACTTTACGAACATGTCCCGACTGTTCGGGAAAAGAATAAAGGAGTCGAATAATAGGGGGGACCCGACTCCTGTTCAACCCCAACCCCCTTTTCGTGTCGTTAATTGTTCTCGTGAATTTTCGTTCAGTGCCTTTGATTGTCGTAACATTTCGTCGATGTTATTTATTCGTGTTAACTTATTAGGAAACGAGATTAGCGCTCTAGTGGATTGTGGTTCGACTCGAACTTTCTTAGGTTCTAGCGTTGTCGACTTAGTGAACAAATTGAAATTAAAATTTCGAAAGTCAGATGGCCGACGAGTGGTTACGGCGACCGGCCAAACGACACGCGTTAGGGGGGAGGTGGATATTCCGTTTACATTGTGTAATAGGACGCTTTCTTTGAGAGCGTATGCATTACCGTCAGCAATATCATGCATACTTGGGCTTGATTTTTTGCGGTTATTTGGTATGGTGGTCAATTTTCCACGCCAAGAATGGTACTTTGAGAATGAACCAGCCGTGGTGTATCGTTTCGAGAACCAACCAGTGGACCCCACTTGAATTTAATCGAGAATTCGGTTAGTCGCGAATTAGGTAATTCTTTCGTGTCCGAAAGCGCGGAATCAGCAGACCGGAAGTCGGAGGACGGCCCGCGAGAAATTAGTCTTCCCGCGAAAACGACCCGTGTTCATAAAACCAAACGGGCTCGGCTGTCGAAATCTGATCCGCTTATTTGCTGCGGTTTGAATGAGTTGTCGTCGCGCGAAAGCCAGCGATTGGCAAAATTCTTAAAGGGTCATATCGTAGGCGATCCGAGTAAACCGGGAGCAACTAGTTTGACGGAGCACAAAATTGATGTCGGCGGACATGCTCCGATTAAACAGAGGTATTATCCCGTTTCGCCGAAAATTCAGGAAGCGATTTACGCGGAAGTAGATAACATGTTAGCGGCAAGAATTATCGAACCATCTAAGAGCGAGTGGTCTAGTCCGATCGTGATGATTAAGAAACCTAATGGGAGCTATCGGTTCTGTTTAGATTTTCGCAAATTAAACAGCATTTCGAAAAAGGATGCGTATCCATTGCCATACATGAACTCGATTCTCGACAAATTGCGATCGGCTAGTTACATTTCGACTATCGACCTTAGTCAAGCTTATTTCCAAATCCCGCTGGAAAGAAATAGTCGCGAATTAACGGCGTTTACAGTACCGGGAAAAGGGCTGTTTCATTTCACCCGAATGCCGTATGGTCTCACCGGTGCCCCCGACATTTCAGCGTTTACTTGATCGGCTAATAGGTCCTGAAATGGAACCGCATGCTTTCGCTTATTTAGATGATATCGTTGTCGTAACGCGTACTTTTGAGGAATATCTGAGTTGGTTGAAACGGATACTAGATCGAATAAGAGAGGCAGGCCTTACCATAAATCCTGAGAAGAGTAAATTCTGTCGGTCGCAGGTGAAATATCTTGGGTTCCTGATACAACAGGAGGGGCTCAAGATTGACCCTGATAAAACTGCGCCGATTGTCGAATATCCGCCACCGAAAAACATCAAGCAGTTGCGACGATTTATAGGGATGGCGTCGTGGTATCGCCGATTTATACCGCAGTGTGCGACGTGCTTAGAACCGCTAACTCGTCTCCTCCGGAAGGGTTTCTCTTGGGTGTAGGGGGATGAGCAAAAAGCTGCGTTTGATTCTATTAAATCGTGCATCACGTCACCGCCTACGCTGTCGTGCCCAAATTTTGAGGTACCGTTTGTTTTACAAACGGATGCGAGTTCGGTCGGTTTAGGAGCGGTATTGACCCAAGAATCGGAAGGCGTAGAACATGTAATCGCGTTCGCGAGTAGAGCGCTGTGGGAGGCCGAAAAGAAATACTCTACAACCGAGCAGGAATGTTTGGCTATCGTTTGGTGGATTAAAAAGTTTAGACCGTATCTCGAGGGTTATAAATTTCAAGTCATCACGGATCACAGTAGTCTACGCTGGCTGCATAATTTAAAGATTCCCACCGGCCGATTAGCCCGATGGGCTCTGGAATTATTGGAATATGATTACACGATCGAGCACCGGAAAGGAGCATTACATCATGTTTCAGACGCGTTGTCGCGCATGTATGAGACTACCGACGAATTATGCGCTGTTGCGATTACCGGAGACGCTTGGTATGATGCACGCGTTCGAGACGTGGAAACTAATCCGCGTAAGAACTCGGGTTGGAAAATCGAAAACGATCAGCTGTATTTTCGAAAGCCGAACGCTGTCGTATCTCAAGTTGTCGACGATCTCGAGCAATGGAAACTTGCACTTCCTAAAGAAGCGCGCGCGAACGTTATTAGGGAGGCTCACGATGTTCCACAATCAGGTCACTTGGGAGTCGAGAAAACGTATCAGCGAGTAGCGACTCGTTATTTCTGGCCGCGTATGTTTCGTGAGATCGCCAAGTATGTCAGACATTGTGACGTTTGTCAGAGGACGAAAGTGGAACAGAATGTGCCGATGGGCTTAATGGGACGCCGAGCTGTCGAAACTCCGTGGACGGTAGTGGCGGCGGATATTATGGGTCCTTTTCCGCCGAGCAAAAACGGTAACGCGTATATTCTGGTAATCCAAGACCTGTTTATCAAATGGATTGAATGTAGCCCGCTCCGGAAAGCAACGGGCAAAAAGATTCGCGAGCTGTTAAATGAATTAATCGTTAACCGTTGGGGCGCGCCGCGGATACTGTTGACGGACAACGGCACTGAATTCATCAATCGCGAATTACAGGCGTTTGTGGAAGAGTATGGCATCGTTCACACTACCGTACCTCCGTATCATCCTCAGGCAAATCCGGTAGAACGCGTCAATCGGGTACTTAAAACTATGATTACGGCGTTTCTCGAAAACGATCATCGCGAATGGGATATTCACTTGGCTGAGTTCAGATTCGCATACAACACGGCGTACCATACCTCATTACAGGCTACTCCTGCGTTCTTAAATTTCGGTAGGGAACCCCAGCCGGTTAACACCGTGCGTAGGAGACACGAGTCAGCTGTCGAAGTCGCGGAAGCGAATCCCGAAAACTGGAAAGAGCGCATGGAAAGAATTCAGGCTTTGCGAGATTGGGTGGTAGAAAATTTAGAGGCCGCGCATAATAAACAGGCGCACTATTATAATTTGCGAAGACGAGATCATCGTTTTGCGATTGGCGAACAAGTTCTAAAGCGGCAGCACGTGTTGTCGTCAGTCGCTCAGAATATTTCGGCTAAATTAGCGACTAAATATCACGGTCCATTTACTATCGCGAGAATGTTGTCGCCGGTAATATACGAGTTAAAGGATAGCGCTAATAAATCGGTAGGCAAAATTCATATTAAAGATTTGAAGCCATATAATGTCCCACCTAACTCTCCAGGCAGTTAAAAAGAGCTAATCTGCAAAGAATGTCGCGTGAATTCCGCGATAGATACCGCGACGTCATCGAGGTTGTCGACGAACTGCGTCCCGGATTTTGGACGGCCCTGGCGGACGAAGTTCAGAGGATGCGCGAGGAGCGCATCACGACTCGCGGCGCTGTGGTGCGCGAGTTCCCGGCGCAGAAAGACGCCGGGGTACAAGCTGTCGCCGCTGCCCGGGATGCAACCACCGAATCTGCTGTCGTCCCAACACGTGAGGTAGCCGTCCAAGCCGAACCGGTAGCCCCGGAGTCGGACTCCCCGTCCACGGAGGATTGGGAAGCCCCGATTGTAGAGTCTCCCTGGGGTAGCCCCCGGGAACAAGAAGGGTCACCGGCTTCGTTGGAGTGGACAAGACCTCCCGAGGGACCACCGTCGCCAGAAAGCCCAGACCGGCCGGAGGGTTGCTGGAACTGTGGTTCCAGGGCCCATGTTGCCCGGGAATGCCCCCGCGCGATAACGGAGGCCTACTGCTTCCGGTGTGGCACCAGGGGATACACAGTCAAGACCTGCCCCCATTGTCGCCAAGGGTGGTTGGCACAAGGCCCATACTTGAAAGGCAAAGGCCACCGAGGACCAGATCCCCCGCGAGGTCGCCGAGCTAGGGGTGGATCCCGCCCGCGACCCTATTGAACCGCTGTCGCTTACGGCCCTCCTATGCTGCCGTTGTCTTTTTTTTTTTGGTACGGGCTTTGCTGGAGGGACTCATTTTTTTTTATTATCCCATGCTGTCGCTCCGGTTTGAGGCCCCTCTATGATGTATCGGAATAAATGAATCGGTTACGGCGACTTTATTGTCTCGTTCTTTTGATTTGCCTTCAGTATCAACCACCTAATTCCACCTTTAGTGAAACAGATCGCGAGTGTCGAACGGGAGGGTCCAGCGGCCAAACGGGATCGCGGGCCCCAGTGAGAGACGACAACGCGAGCAAGCGTTAGTGGGGGGAACGACAATCAGTTGTTTCTCGTTTCGTCGGGTATACTTTGGTTGTTGTTGTGGTTGTGGTCGTTTCTTTTCGTTAGTGATGGCGTTAACCAATTTGTGTTCTTGTCTGCCTCGGCTCCGGGGACTTTGGTCGCCCGAACATGTGCGAAAGGACAGGTGGTAAAGTCCGATTTAGTGGCCATGATGGGTGACCGGAGCCGATACGGTCTCTCTTGGCAAGGGGGGGTGTGACGTGACCGTCCCGACGCGCGTCCATCCGCCCCGGAAATCTTTACGGGGCGCGAGCCGAGCGGCCGCGCCAGAAAGAAATAGCGAGAGCCGTATCGAAATCCCCGTTGAGACGAGTTCGTGTTATGTTTCGCGCTATTATTAATTTATATTTTTTTTATTGTATTCTTTGATACGTCGGGCAACCCGCCGGAAAACCACCGGAAGAGGAAGAAGAGGAATTCTTTTTGCAACGACCGACACGGCGCTCACGAATTTCGAGCCGAGAGCGGAGGTAGCGCCTGAGGCTCAGGACAGAGCAGACTCGCGGGTGGATTTCGACCCTGCAGTAAAAAGAGGAAAAGCGACAAAGAAACTGCTATCTGGGACCAGGATCTCGGAGCCCAGTCGGCATCACCCTCCGAGGACGGAGGACGAAAGACCTGCCTCCGGAAGACCACGGATAGCAGGGTCGTCGAGATTCGGAATTTTAAAATTATCGGGGCCGTTACGGCCCCCGATACGGCGTTGTCGCGGGGTGCAGTAATACCTCGCGTGTCGCGGCGCTATTGGCCACGAATCCGCGCACCCCTGCGCGCAGGATTGACGCCGCTATCGACCCTGGATCGCGAGATCCAGGGAATCATTCTGGTGCGGGCGCTCTCAAAATATAGTCGTCTTTTCGAACTGTCTGTCGTTGTCGTAATTGTGTCGTCGCCAAGGTCCGAACGAGAGGACGAGGAACATCCCCCTGTTCACGGGAGCAAGTATCGGTGAGGTTGCCCATCGATAATTGTAAGCCACGTACGCGATTCTGTCCGCGGACCGGCCGTTCTGTCGCCGTTGCCATTTTCGTGTCTCGTTGTCGCTCGGGCATTGTACCGAGTTCGCGATTTTCGTGTATTTCGGGCGACCGGAGACAAGCGACCGAGGCATCCAGGACGATCGTAACGTCGGCCGTAGCTGATAAGGAACCGTTCGTCTCTCTCCGGGATTCGGGGTGTCGTAAAACGCGTAGTGACCGGCTCTCGTATATCGACCTTGTGCGCGGTAAATCGCGGGGACTGCGTTCGCTATCCGTGCTGTCGAAAAGAGTTGTCGAAACCGCGTAAGACGTCCCCGCAATCGATCTTCGGGCAATTTTCGTTAGTAATTAGCGTGTATGTGAGTGCGTGACCGTGTGCGTATCGTGACGCGGCAACTGTCGTGCTGTCTTTGTCGCGCTTGTTGTATGATCGGCGTGTATTGCGAGGTATTTGTCGTACGTGTGAGTGTGTCGCGGTATACAATAAATTTCAGCGAATTAAGAAAGTGTCGAAATTCGAAGGTTTCGCATAGAAAAAAAAAAACGTTACGCCGAGAAGAAGTGAAGCGGCGTCCGACGGCTATCGAATATTGATCGAATCGAACGCGCTCGTCGCGAGCGACAATTTCTCGTCTTCGCAGATTGCTGGATTGTTCTCGCTCAAATGTTAAGCCTCTTTTCGAACCTATTGCTGTCGACTAAATGAGCGAGCGAAAGAATAATGCATAGAGATCGGTAAAATTGAGTCGTTAATGAGATTGTCGAAATTTCTGTTACGATCTCGGAACGCCGTTCGGTTTCGCAAAGTCCGGCCATAACGACGGG
Organism: Camponotus vicinus; assembly: GCF_025532165.1. Classification (NCBI taxonomy): domain Eukaryota; kingdom Metazoa; phylum Arthropoda; class Insecta; order Hymenoptera; family Formicidae; genus Camponotus; species Camponotus vicinus. The sequence goes on along the minus strand of NW_028141950.1, from coordinate 12,069,678 downwards.
CCTGGAAGACGATAAATATCACAGCTTTCTTATGATCTCGATCTCGTGTTATTATTGTTATCACCGCTGTCGAAGAAGTATCTGTTGTACGTTATTTCAAATTTTCGAATTTATGTTAACCGCAGTTATAGTTCGTTAATTCTGATTTGCTAATTATTGTCATTATTATTTCTTTTTGGGATTCTCTATTTCTTTTCCTTTATATTCTTATTTTTGTTATATTTCTATTCTTGAATAAATTTGTTACATTTTCTTTTATATTAAATTCGCGTAATTTATTTGAGTGTTCGTTTTTCGTGAGTGTTAAATTTCATTGTGTTCGTCAATTTATGCAATTACCGGCCACCTCGCATAAAATCAGTCAATATCCTTTTCAACGGACCCTGCCCCTCTACCGTTAGGTGAGCTAGTCGGCCCGTGGCGAAACAGGCTAACGTTTTTCGCGCTATTCGGATGATTTTGCGAATTGATACGTGCAAGACCGTATCTGGCGCCCAACTTCGAGATCTCGAGACGGCCTTCGCTTCGCCGCGGCTCGCGCGAGAACACCCTCCATCTTAGTTCCTCCGAGCGCGAGTATCTCTACCCGCCTTGTGTTTTTGACGGCATTTTCGCTCCCCCTTTAACATCCTCCTCTCCAACACCCCCGAGGAGGATTGAAAAATTAAAAATAAAAAGCGTCGCAATATATATATATATATATATATATATATATATATATATATACAGTGTGTCCTAGATTACCCGTACACCCTTTTTCTTTCAAAAACTAAGCATTTTAGAGAAAAACGTTTTCGACAAAAATTGTATGGTTTTGAGGCGAACATAAGATGGTGTTATTGGTTTGACCTTGGATGGCATCGTTAAGGTGAGGTCAAGGACACTTTTAATTTCTTAAATGGAACCACCTATTTTTTATTGCATATTCTTATAGCTTATGTCGAGAGTTTTCCAAAACACTATAATAAAGTATTTTTTCATGAAGTACTTTTCGAGTTATAAGGCTTGAAATAATTTCTTAATTTTACATAAACCATAAAATATCTAGTGAAATATTCATTTTTCGATTATCTTACCTTAATACTTTTATGTACAAAATAATGAGAGGAATCAATTGGTGTAAAGAAAACACATAATTGTTTCGAAAAAAAAAATGTAATTGTTAATTGTAAATTACATTTTTTTTTTCGAAACAATTTTGTGCTTTCTTTACACCAATTGATTCCTCTCATTATTTTGTACATAAAAGTATTAAGGTAAGATAATCGAAAAATGAATATTTTACTAGATATTTTATGGTTTATGTAAAATTAAGAAATTATTTCAAGCCTTATAACTCGAAAAGTACTTGATGAAAAAATACTTTATTATAGTGTTTTGGAAAGTTCTCGACATAAGCTATAAGAATATGCAATAAAAAATAGGTGGTTCCATTTAAGAAATTAAAGGTGTCCTTGACCTCACCTTAACGATGCCATCCATGGTCAAACCAATGACACCATCTTATGTTCCCCTCAAAACCATACAATTTTTGTCGAAAACGTTTTTCTCTAAAATGCTTAGTTTTTGAAAGAAAAGGGGTGTACGTGTGGTCTAGGACACCCTGTATATATATGTATGTCAAAGTTTTCAGGACAATTTCTCAGATGAATCGGCAGTTTTGAGGACTCGTGGTGTTTTTCAGGTCGGTCCTGAAAGTTATATATGTCTATCGGCAGTTTTAGCGACTGTCCTGAAAACTACCGTTCTATCATTTTTTTATATAAAGTCCTCAATACTACCAATAGATAGAAAATTTTTATACTAAAAGTGTATAACTGTTATTATTAAAAAGATTTAGCTTTATATAAGTTGTATATATTTACAGATAGTTTAATTACAATATTAACTACTTGAAAAACCTTATATAAAGTAAATATATATTCTCTTAATATATAAAATTTGTGAAGTCCTTATAACTACCGTTGGATATATTTGCAAATATATAAATAAATAAGTTAAGGAGAAATTCCAATCTAGTTTACATTTTTTCGAAAAAACTAATTAAGAATGTTTTAAGTTGGGATCAATATCAATATTTAGAAATTTCGGCTTTTTGAAAACGGCTTCGCAACTGATATTATCTCCCTCTCCTCCTCCTCCTTCACACGAAAAACCTAAAGTGCGACATAAGCAGACGATAAAACACGAAAAAAAGCATGTATTAGGAACTTATAGGAGGTAATTGAATGAAGACGTTCGATAATATTATAATTCGTGTACAAATGGCAGTTTTCAGATCTATATAAAACAACGGAATGGCAGTTTCCAGGTCTATATAAAACAACGAAACGGCAGTTTTCAGGTCTATATAAAATTCCAGAACGGCAGTTTTCAGATCTTTCTATTTTCGGCAAAATTAAGGTCGGAATTGCAAAATTTCTTTAAATGATTTCATTAACAGCGATTTACACATATCAAAAAATATAATTAGGGTAATTTTCTAAAACAATATGCAAACATAATGAATTTTACTTTTTCAACGGTTTTTACCGCATATCATTACAAATAATGCTATTCATACTTAAAGTCGCGAAACATGTAAAACCGATAATGTGACATAAGGTAATAAAACACAAAAGAAAGCATATATTAAGAATTTATGAGGTAATTGAATGAAGACGTTCGAAAATATTACAATTCATGTACAAATGGCAGTTTTCAGATCTACATAAAACAACGGAATGGCAGATTTCAGTTCTATATAAAACCCCGGAACGGCAGTTTTCTATATAAGACAGCGGAATGGCAGTTTTCAGGTCTTTATTTGCGACAAAAAGCCGTTCTAAATGAAAAAGAAATATTCATTATATTTGCATATTATTTTAGAAAATTACGGAAATTATCTTTTTTAATATGAGTAAATCACTGTTAGTAGGGTCATTTAAAGAAATTTTACAATTCTGCTCTTAATTTTGTCGAAAATAGAAAGATCTGAAAACTGCCATTCCGCTGTTTTATATAGACCTGAAAACTGCCTCAGGATATAATTTAATTTATGTTTAATGGTAGATTTCAGAACCTGAATTTTTATACAAAATTGTTGCTCTGCTTCTACTCAATATTGCGTTTTAATAATTTATTACACTTACTGTTGATTTAACTAAAAAAATTACCCTTTTAAAAAAAAGGTAAAAAAAGGTGCTAAGTCCGCGTAAAAAACAGTATATGTATTTGCAAAATAGTGTATTATTAACTGTAAAAAACTATTGTAAAAAACCTGTCTCCAAAATAGTGTTATTTTAAAACTGTAAAAAACCTATCTTCAAAATAGGATTATTTTAATCTACAAAATAGTTATTTTAATCTGCACAAAATAGTGTTATTTTAAACCGTAAAAAATTGTTCTACAAATTATTTTAATTTTGTGTAAAATTGTATATCCTACAAAAATAATGATATCAAAAAAATTGCGCTAAGTGAAAATAAAAACTTATAAAAATATTTTAACCAAAAGAAGTTATATAAAATGTTGTTTTAATTTTCTACATTATATCCTAGAAAAATGATGATATCCAAAAATTACGCTAATTGAAAATAAAAACTTAAAATATTTTAACTAAAAAAAATTGTACAAAATAATTGTTTTAATTTCCTACAAATAATATTAAAAAGTTGCGCCAACTGAATAAAAATTTTCACTATAAAATATACATTTCTTTTTTATTTCCAATATTAAAAGAAAAATGATATTAAATGAATTGTAATATATCTATTATAAAAAATCGTTGAAAATATGAACAATCATATACATTGCAATAATCATATGCATATATCCTGAAAAGTTTAATTGAAAAAAAAAAGGAAATGATAATACAAAATATAAAATTAAAAATTATTAAAAAAATTAAAAATTAGAAATTAATAAAAAAAAAAATAAAAATTTATATAAAAATTAAAAATTAATACATATAAAAAAATTTTAGTTAAAAAACTTAGCGCTGCTACGTTGAATAATGTGCTAATGAAATTAGCAGCGCTAAGTTTTTTAACTAAAATTTTTTTATATGTATTAATTTTTAATTTTTATATAAATTTTTATTTTTTTTTTATTAATTTCTAATTTTTAATTTTTTTAATAATTTTTAATTTTGTATTTTGTATTATCATTTCCTTTTTTTTTTTCAATTAAACTTTTCAGGATATATGCATATGATTATTGCAATGTATATGATTGTTCATATTTTCAACGATTTTTTATAATAGATATATTACAATTCATTTAATATCATTTTTCTTTTAATATTGGAAATAAAAAAGAAATGTATATTTTATAGTGAAAATTTTTATTCAGTTGGCGCAACTTTTTAATATTATTTGTAGGAAATTAAAACAATTATTTTGTACAATTTTTTTTAGTTAAAATATTTTAAGTTTTTATTTTCAATTAGCGTAATTTTTGGATATCATCATTTTTCTAGGATATAATGTAGAAAATTAAAACAACATTTTATATAACTTCTTTTGGTTAAAATATTTTTATAAGTTTTTATTTTCACTTAGCGCAATTTTTTTGATATCATTATTTTTGTAGGATATACAATTTTACACAAAATTAAAATAATTTGTAGAACAATTTTTTACGGTTTAAAATAACACTATTTTGTGCAGATTAAAATAACTATTTTGTAGATTAAAATAATCCTATTTTGAAGATAGGTTTTTTACAGTTTTAAAATAACACTATTTTGGAGACAGGTTTTTTACAATAGTTTTTTACAGTTAATAATACACTATTTTGCAAATACATATACTGTTTTTTACGCGGACTTAGCACCTTTTTTTACCTTTTTTTTAAAAGGGTAATTTTTTTAGGGATATCACTCTTTTTTGTACTATATGTTAAACATCTTTAAATAAATGAGCAAAGAACCCGCCACCACCCCCGTCATATTTCATTAAAATTCGACGGTCCTCTTTGCTTACTATATAGATATTCAGATCCTTCAAACTTCTTTGCTATTCTTATTGCAAAAATAACGGATAATTACAAATCAATATGTCATTAGAAATCTACATTTATTATTCACAATTAATACTTATAAATCCATTAATGAATAATCGTTGCTTTGCTTATCTAATTTATCATTGAATATATAAATGGAACGGAGAAAAAGTGAGTTATTTTCCACTTTTTACAATGGCTAATCGCAAAAGGTAAGCATGAATATAAATACATTATATATATATATATATATATATATATATATATATAAATTTTATTAATATACAAATAATAGATAATATTGGTTAACCTTTATTTTAATCTTTTATCGTAATACACACATTATATGTTGCACGCGTGATACATATTATAAGAAAATATTAAAATAAAGATAAACCAAAACGTTATCTATCATTTTTATAAAAATATTTTATAATTTATATTATATATTTTCACTTCCAATAAAAGATAAAAACAAAAATTAATCACTTATCTATCATTTCTATAAAGATATTTTATAATTTATTATTTTATTATTCTATTATCTTAATCTTTTATTATAATGCATATGTATTGCATGCACAATACTTGGCTAATCTTTATTTTAACCCTTTATTATAATACATAAAATATATGTTATACGCAGAAATACATATAGTTATTCATCGCAATAATTAATGATTATTTTAATCCTTTATTATAATACATTTGTATTGTGCACGCAACATATAGCAATATAAATGCATTACAATAAAAGTTAACTAAATATTGTGCACGCAACAAATATGCACAATAAAAGATTAAAAATATATAAAATAATAAAATATTATAAAAGATCTTTATAGAAATGAAATAGTTTATCTTTATTTTAATTCGTTATTGTAATATGTATATGTTGTGCATGCAATACATATGTATTACAATAAAAGAATAAAATAAAGATAAACCAATACGTTTTCTATCATTTTTATACAAATATTTTATAACTTATATTATACATTTACAGTTCCAGAAACGAAAAAGAACCAGCAATTAATGATAATGAAACTCACAAAAGGTAAGCAATGATTATTAATAATATCTATAAAGATATTTTATAATATAATTTATTATTTTATATATTTTATTTCAATCTTTTATTATAATCTTCTATTATATATGTTTCACACATGATACTGTTTAACTTTTATTTAAATGTCTTATAATTCATATATGTATTATACATACAAATACATATAATTACTCATCGCAATAACTAATGATTGTTATAATACATATATATTACTATATGTTGCATGCGCAATACAAATACATTATAATAAAAGATTAAAATAGACCATTAAAATTAAAACTAACCATTAGTTGTTGCGATACGTAACTATATGTACTTCTGCGTATAACACATATATATGTATTACAATAAAAGATTAAAATAAAGGTTAACCAAGTATTGTGTGTGCAACTCATATGCATTACAATAAAGATTAAAATAATAAAATATATAAAATAATAAAATATTATAAAATTTTTTATAGAAATGATAGATAACAATCTATTATTTCATTATAAAAATGTTTTATAATCTATTTTAATATTTTATTATCTTAATCTTTTATTATAATGCATATGTATTGCACACACAATACTTGGTTAACTTTTATTTTAACACTTTATTGTAATACATATATATAATAAAAATATAGAAATATATAATAAAAATAGATGACAAAGAATTAATTTTTATTTTAATCTTTTATTGTAATACAAAAATATTTTATATTGTACAATATATTTTATACATTTCTATTTTCAGATCTAACGAAAAGGAAAATGAAGAAAATCCTAAAAAGTAAGTGTAACACATTATATTATTAATACATATGCGTAAGAAATGATAGATAACAAGGGAATAAAAATTTATTTTACTATTTTTATTGTAATTCACTTATTGTAATTACTTATTTTTTATTGTAATTCATATTTGTGTTGCACACACAATACATATATGCATTACAATAAAAGATTAAAATGAAGATTAATCATTTATTATCTATCATTTCTACTATCATTTCTAAACATATTTTATAATATATATTTTATATGTTTCCATTCTTTCAGAACCTACAATATGGAAGAAATGGAGCCAGAAATTGAATTGTCGTCCTTTTTACGTGTTGAGGCTGAAGCGGCTTTAAAAGAAAATATAATACTTAAAAAAAAAATACAAAAATTAATGGAAACACAAAAATTAATGGAAACACAAAAAGAATCGCCGCCACCAACGATGGCATCACTACCACCGCCACTGCCGCGGTCAACGTCGTCACCGCTGCCATCGCCGTCAGCGTCGTCACCGCTGCCACCGCCGCCGTCGTCACCGATAACGACAGCGGGGCAAGTAAGAGGTAAATAATTTTGAATTATATAATTGGCACGTTAATTATAAAGGAATCAGCTAAATGAATCAGCTATGTTAAAAGTTAATAAATCTATTACATTTTCAGATTTATGAATTTAACATTGCCCAAAGTATTTTTAGCCTTCTATAGAATTAAAATTTGTATTTTCATGAATTTTTGTGTCGTATAAATTATATTTTACAAAAAAAATTTTTAATTCACAAATAATTATTTTTATATTTTAAAAGGCTAAAAGTATTTTGCGTAATGTTAAATTCATGAATCTGAATGTACATATATTAAAATTAGATTTATTAACTTTCAATATAGTTAATCCGTGCAGTTCTTCTTTAAATATTATATTCAAATAAAATAACATTAAAATATTTCTTTTATTGTAGAACAACCGCGTGCACGATGGGCTAGAGCGGGACGGTCGAGAGGACGAGCCCGAGGCCGAAGTTCCAATCCAAGAACCTCAGCCCGTTATAGAAATAATATTTTTAATTTTTATTAATATTTAAATGTGTATGCGTGTGCGTGTGTGTGTGTGTGTGTATCATCATAACATAGAATATTTTTTATAAATGTGTCTTTTTGTTTTTTCTTTCTATGCTTTGCACAAACTACTTTTTATTTTTCATTTCCTTTTGCAAAGCATAAGCTATTTTTAATTTTAAAAATTTAAATATTCTACGTTATGATGATATAAAAATATGTTTGTATATGTGTACATGCGTGTGCGTGTGTGTATGTAATATCATCATAGCATAGAGTATTTATTTTTTCTTTCTATGCTTTTGCATAAACTACTTTTCATTTTTAATTTTCTTTCGCAAAGCATAAGTTATTTTTAATTTTGAAATTTTGAATTTCAATACTCTATGTTATGATGATATAAAAATATGTTTGTGTGTGTGTGTGCGTGTGTATATGTGTGTGTGTGTGTGTACATCATCATACATAGAATATTTTTTTTTATAAATGTGTTTTTTCGTTTTTTCTTTCTATGCTTTGCATAAACTACTTTTTATTTTTAATTTTCTTTTGCAAAGCATAAGCTACTTTTAATTTTGAAATTTAAAAATTCTATGTTATGATGATTTCTTTTAAAATCGCTTCAGCCTCAACATGTAACGATGACGATAATTCAATTACTGACTCCATTACTTCTTCCATGATTAGTTTGTGCGTGTGCGTTTGTGCGTGTGTGTGTGTGTGTATCATCATAACATAGAATATTTTTTATAAATGTGTCTTTGTTTTTTCTTTCTATGCTTTGCATAAACTACTTTTTATTTTTCATTTCCTTTTGCAAAGCATAAGCTATTTTTAATTTTGAAAATTTAAATATTCTACGTTATGATGATATAAAAATATGTTTGTATATGTGTACATGCGTGTGCGTGTGTGTATGTAATATCATCATAGCATAGAGTATTTATTTTTTCTTTCTATGCTTTTGCATAAACTACTTTTCATTTTTAATTTTCTTTCGCAAAGCATAAATTATTTTTAATTTTGAAATTTTGAATTTCAATATTCTATGTTATGATGATGTTTTCTTTCTATGCTTTTGCATAAACTACTTTTCATTTTTAATTTTCTTTCGCAAAGCATAAATTATTTTTAATTTTGAAATTTTGAATTTCAATATTCTATGTTATAATGATTTTTTCTTTCTATGCTTTTGCATAAACTATTTTTCATTTTTAATTTTCTTTCGCAAAGCATAAATTATTTTTAATTTTGAAATTTTGAATTTCAATATTCTATGTTATAATGATTATATCAATTGCAATAAAATGAGCATTATATTTTTTCAATGCCATTGCTAGAGCTGTGATGACTATACCAGAACCACTACCTATTTCTAAACAAATCACAGGTTTCATCGCATGCAGAATGTCTAAATCTTCTTCCAAATCATCTATTAAAAGATACGAATCCTCAGAAGGATCATAAACTGTCTTAAGTTCTTCATCTGATAAATTAACTACTGGAGTTTCCATAAAATTTACGGTGAAAATTGTAAGAAATTTCTTTTATAAAACTTGCAAAGTAATCAATGTTAAGTAATAACAATCCGCTGCTTCAGCTCTATTTGACATATCCTATAACAAAGAGAATAGTTATGCATAAAAAATAATACTCTTCGCAACTTTTGTACGCAACTTGTAGTACATGATAGAAGCACAATTTTTTATAACATTCCAATAATTATATATGAAAATTGAAAATGATTTTCAAAATGCTCAAGAATTCTTGTAAAATAGGTAACAATAAGATATATATGTCGCTTGTGTAAGTAAATCGCAATTTTTTATCGTTACAATTCGATGAATAAACATATATTTTGCAATAAATAGTACATACTGTGAAAGAAATATAAGAATAATAAATATACGTAAATTTGCAAGAAGAAACGCGAAAAATAAATGTTACTATTATTGCATGCGCGCTGAAAACAGAAAACTTGACGTCACCTTGTGGCGCGAATTCTCTCGTCCAGTTGATCCACCGTAAGTTTCAAGAGACTCATAAGACCTTCCGTTAATGCATCCCGCGTCGGATTTTCGCAAAAGTCATCTATCTTGTCGTCGATAGATGTATTGTCACTCGCTGTGTCCACGTCCATGTTATAGCTGTAGTGAAGTAGACACTACCGTGTCTCTTGATATATATATATATATATATATATATATATATATATATAATCTGAAATAATAATATAGATACAATCTAATCTAAATATATAAATGTTATATGTATATTATTAATTATTTTATATAATTACCTGAAGTGACACACTTAACCTTTTACAACATATTTATAAGCACCGTTAACGCCACAGAGCGCTACTAATGCTGCGTCGCGTGAATCACTGCTAGCGCATTCTTGTGGCAGACGTTGGAAACGTATTTCTGTATTTTCTTTGTTACGTTAAGAGGAGTTGATGACGACCATGACGACGTTTCTTAATCGAAATTTTCACATTTCAGACTTTGCATCATGATATCTCCGTTTACAGAGCACGTAGCGCAAAAATAAAAACACTTTTATTATTTAATTTAAACCCAAGCTATCGATTAATTCTACTAAGAACTCGATCCGTTGAGCGGTTATATGAGAAATAAAAATATCGAGTTATACTCTCAATCCGACTCGCGTAATAATACACGGAGTGCATTTTTTGCTTACGCTGGGACTTAGCAAAGACACTACCGTGTCTCTTGATATTTCATGTATATTAAAGAAAAGCTTAATAAAATAAACTATTTGCTTGTTTTATTAAAATTTATAATGGGTCTGAAAACTGCCTTTTGTCTAAAGATTTATTTGGTTTTATGACAGATTTAAGGAGTTGCGAAAAAGTTGTGTGTAATTAATCGGTTTTCTCTTCTAACAATACACAATTGATAAAAAAATGTTAGTATCAAATATATAGAAAGCAATTGTTAAATAAAAAAATACTTGTCGTTTTTATTGAAAATAAAAGTGTCCTGATAACTGCCAATCCATACATATTTCAATATATTTGGAGAAGTATTGATTTCTGTTGACGGAAGAATATTCTAAACAGTATTTGGTACATTGATAGCCACAAAAATGATGTATTTAGAATGCGACCCGAAAACTGCCCTTTGAGATACACACACACACACACACACACATATATATATATATATATATATATATATATATATTGTTGCGTCCGCGGAACGATATTTATCGAACGCGCGCGACACAACAGATCGACACACGTTAATTACGCGGCACCCGCGCACTCGTAAATAATGACACGGTTTAAATGATTAAGAGAACTTTAATAACGGAACACAGAACTCAGAGAACACAGAATAACGATATTAATAAGCCGCGGATCGAAACGCGTCCGCTCAGCTTGACAGCTGGCTTCCAACTCGACAGTCATACGTCTTGTCAACATTCTTCTTGGCAACGCGCTCGAAGACAGAAACACAAGCAATAACTCGGAAAGATAACACAACGGCTCGTAAATAGAAACGCGTCCGCTCAGCTTGACAGCTGGCTCCAGACTCCAAATGACGGCTGCTCCATCAACAAACCCTTGACAACGAGACCTTCTTCCTTTTTCAAGACAGACTCGACCGCGACTCAAACCGGGGACGTAACACTTGCCCTCCTCTTCGAAAGATTGTCATCCCGACAATCACAAAATGGCAAGCTTTTTTAGGAATCTGGTCGAATTATAGTTCCCGATGTGCTTCCATGTTCTCCCTGAACTGCTGTTCCAGGTTACCGAACTGCACACCTTCCTGGGACCAAACGACTCCAGTGATTCCACAAATTTCCTCCACAGACTAAAATCTTCAGGCCAGAGGGGAGGGTATCTTCCCGTGGACCCTCCGTTCTCCCAAGAGAACTCCTCAGGCCCCTGCCTCGGCATTCGCCCGAAGACCCACGGGAAAACCACGGGTCAAAAACCGTGGGTGAGGCAGCCTTTATCCCTTCTGGTAATCGTCGTCTTTCTTTCTTCCTTAATCCTTCCTTTTTTCCCTCGTTGTCAAAAATTCGGAATTATTACCAAAATTTCTTTTCCTTAAACAACAAAAAACAATTAAACGAGTAACAAGTACCAAACTTTTTCATTCAAAACTTTCTTTTCGGGCCTCGGATGTAGAACCATTCCCTAATCAAAATAAATTTGGGAGTCCCTCCCACAACACTTCGAGGATTACTCTACCAATTAGAATTCATTCAGAGACAATAAAAATCAAAACAACCATTATTAAAACAAGCACCGGAAATTACGAATATTGCCATCCAGGCATTCTAATGAAAGAATTAATCCCCTATCCAAGATACATCCGAGCCCGCCTTAATTTTACACACACCAGTTCATTCTTTTTTTTAAAAGAAAATTTTTAAAAAGGAAACATTTTTAACATACGTTTTTTTAACATAAACAAACCACGCGTGCCGATCTGGCCGCGTTTAGCCGCTCTCACAAAACTATTATTTATAATATTGGAGCGACTTAGTTGTGACTGTGGAGACCGGCTTCCTCGCAGAAGCGGGCGACTGCGTCGCCCTCGCCGTCTCCGATGCCGCCGACTTCGACGCTCTCGATTCCGTCGCTCTCAGTTCCGACGGCGGCTCGTATTGCTCGCGCCTCCTCCTCTTTGCAGCTAGCGTTGCCATCGCACAATATCACTGCTGTCCGTTCAATCCCGGAGGGGCCCCCAAAATGTTGCGTCCGCGGAACGATATTTCTCGAACGCGCGCGACACAACCGATCGGCACACGCTAATTACGCGGCACCCGCGCACTCGTAAATAATGACACGGTTTAAATGATTAAGAGAACTTTAATAACAGAACACAGAACTCAGAGAACACAGAATAACGATATTAATAAGCCGCGGATCGAAACGCGTCCGCTCAGCTTGACAGCTGACTTCCAACTCGACAGTCATACGTCTTGTCAACATTCTTCTTGGCAACGCGCTCGAAGACAGAAACACAAGCAATAACTCGGAAAGATAACACAACGGCTTGTAAATAGAAACACGTCCGCTCAGCTTGACAGCTGGCTCCAGACTCCAAATGACGGCTGCTCCATCAACAAACCCTTGACAACGAGACCTTCTTCCTTTTTCAAGACAGACTCGACCGCGACTCAAACCGGGGACGTAACAATATATATATTGTCATTAATAAGACAAATTGATTTATTATTGTTTTGGTTTTTATTCAAGTTTCATTTTGAAGTTCTTCTTTTTTGACTTGAAGATGCTTTACTAGGCTGAGACTTATCTTGCCATTCCTTCAATCTTGCTGGAGTGAGATGCCTTTTTTACCGAATTCGCTGTCCCGACTTTTCATCATTGTTCAGAATTTCACCCGTCGTTCTGCGTAAGGGAATAACTGTGTTATTTTGCATAAGACTCCGTAGCTCCTCGTGAAGGGATAACTGTGTTATTTCCCATAAGACTTGGTAAAACTTATAATTAGGCACTTTATATAGTATACGGCCACTTTATAGAGTCTTATGTTGTAGATGTGCCTATCGAGAATTACTCGAATAAATTCAGAGAAAGTGATTCTGTTGCTCCTGCAGGCTGGGTTAATATCTGTATGAATCCAGAATCAAAGTCAGAAGAATACAGATAAAAAGTTAAGGTGCCTTACTAGGCTAGTGAGATTTATCTTTCCATTTCTTCAATTCTGGGAACGGGATGCCTTTTCCGCCAAATTTGTTGTTCCAAAAAAAATCTGTTCTAATTTTGCATCATTGTTCAGGACTTCACCCGTAGTTCTACGTAAGGAGATAATTATGTTATTCCCCATAAGATTCCGTAGCTCTGCGTAAGGGAATAACTGTGTTATTCCTCATAAAACTTGATAGAATTTATAATTAGGCACTTTATATAGAATACGACCATTTTATAGAGCCTTATGTCGTAGATGTGCCTATCGAGAATTACTCGAAGAAGTTCAGAGAAGATGATTCTGTTGCTTGTGCAGGCCAAGTTAATATTTGTATGAGTCCAGAGTTACAGTCAGAACAATATAGATAAAAAGTTAAAGTTTTCGCGAATTCGTCTTGTTATTATTCTTCTTCAAATCATGATGGTAGCATGATTGCTCCTTGTGTCTCTTCAATATTTATCCTTTTCTTTGACAAAGAATAATTTTATCTTGATGTTAACATATACAGGGTTCGGAAATTCAACGACAAATTTTCAGAGATTGTCGGGGGCACCATAAGAATCATTTTTTGCAAATGAACCTGGGGTCGGAAACGTGTCATTACATCGCTACGGCATACGGAGTGTTCGAAAGAGTCGGGACCTCGAAATATCACAAAAAATAGAAGTTTTACAAAAAATTGTTTCAAACAAAAGTTGTAGGGTGTAAAAAGGTCTATTTATTGCGCCATGTGTTTGACCTTGGATGGCGTCGCCAAGGTCGCGACAAGGCCACCCTGAATTTTTGAAATGGAACCCTCCACTTTTTATTGCATGAAGTTATCGAGCTTTTCATGGTAAGATGTCTCGTCCACGAAGGCAAGAGATCCAAACACAAATTCGATTCCCAGATTGGAAGATGATCTAGCCAACCATGGCAAGTTCGGTGGCTGATCCACTTCTACCTTCATTCGCGGATAATAATACGATAGCTACAGTCGTCGACTTATCAGGAAAAACTTTATAACTTCAATAACTTCGAAACGGATTACTTAAAGTTGGTAAAATTAGTGCTTTGAGAAGGTCTCGAGAAGGGCTACAAGAATATGCAATAAAAAGTGGAGGGTTCCATTTCAAAAATTCAAGGTGGCCTTGTCGTGACCTTGGCGACGCCATCCAAGGTCAAACACATGGCGTCAGTAAATAGACCTTTTGACATCCTACAACTTTCCTACGACATTCCTACACTTTTGTTTGAAACAATTTTTTGTAAAACTTCTATATTTTGTGATGGTTCGAGGACTCTTTCGAACACTCCGTATGCCGTAGCGATGTAATAACACGTTTCCGACCCCAGGTTCATTTACAAAAAATGATTCTTATGGTGCCCCCGACAATCTCTGAAAATTTGTCGATTGAATTTCCGAACACCCTGTATATTGATGACTGCTTCTTGTGCTTTCTTCAATATATTTATCCTTTTCTTGAAATATTAATAGAGTAGATATGATGTTAACATTGATTGATGATTGCTTCTTACTTTCTTCAGTATTTATCTTCTTTTCTTGAAATATGAATTGAATTTTCTTTAAACATCGATTTGTAAAATCCGATCGGGGTTAAATTTTCATATAGTTTACGTTACATAACGCTAATGTCGGCAGTATTCGTTGTTTTTATAAAATATAGAGTTAATTTTAAAATTGTACTCGTAAATCTTTTGAAAAATGTAAGGAAAAACTATAAAAAAAAATCTTAGAAAAATGTTAGAAAAAATGTGTTTTGGGGTGACTTCATGTTTGTTTAATAATTGCAATAATATTTGCAAAAATATTTTAATATTAATACCAAGAAATATTCATTTTTCAATATATTTTTGGCAAGAAAGAATATGTTAGAAATGGTCTTTCAGCAGAAGCAAAACAATTCCATAGTTTGCGAGGCACTCAACGTATATAATGAAAATATAATGGAAAATGTTATTTTTAAAATATTAAAAAGCTCTTTTCAATTGAAGCCGTTTCCTTTATATTAAATAATTTTTTTACTATATTACATCACACAAAATTATAGTTTTTTAAATAGAACAAAATCTTCTAACAAAATTGAAAATTCTCTATTTTATTTTAGCAATATAGTTTTATTTTTTATATTTCATATTTAAAATATGCATTATATTATTAAGTAAAACATAAACCCTTTAAATTTCTTGGAGTAAAATTTCACTCGAAACTCTAATCTTTAGAGACTTCACTAATGCAGCAATAATGATAATATTGTCATTCAGAGAAAGTGATATTTCATTTTTCATAAGAACAAACATTTAACTACATCCATAAAGGATAATTGCAATCCATATAATTTTCAATTTGTTAAAATAAATTCTTAACACTTTTTCATGGAATCTTTCATTGTATCATTTTGAGTGGACAGATTCATTTTTAAAATGAGTAAAATTTTAATAATAAAAGAATTTAATTCTGTAATAGAATTTTAATAAGAGTAAAATGTTACTCTATTTTGAACGGATATCATTATTTTTCAAGTGAAATTTTGGCCCAAGAAATTTAAAGAGAAAGATAGCGAATAAATAGAACATTTAATTTAAATTTTTACAATAATAATATGGGTAAAGTTTAGAAAGTATGACAGGTAAAGATCAGGGCATCGATCATGTAATTTCACGTGAAATTTTTCACTTTTCATTTTTCACTTTTCATTTTTCACTTATCCAAATTTTACGTGAAACCTTTCACGCATGGCGATTATGTACGTGGCTTGGATGCGCGGAAAGTAAAATTATTAAACATGGTTTCTAGGGAGTTAGTTATTATTTAGTACAGCACTGCACGATAAACAGTCATAACCATAAAATATACAATATAACCTACATCAGTAATATTATAATATAATTATAACAATTTATAGATAAAAATATTAAACATGAATGTGACCATGAAACAAAAGGAAACTTTATTAAATTATTTAAAACAACATCCTGAATTAGTGACGGGTAGAATAGATAGAAAATGCGAGAGTCGATTAAAATTGGTAACATTTAAAATATTAATATGTGTATCATAAACTGTTAAGAAATAAATTATTATTTGAAAAATAAATATTATTAAAAACATTTTTAGGCTAAATTGTGGAACGAAATTGCACAAGGCATTAATTCAATTCTCGAAGGTCCTCAAAAAAGTGGTAAAGAATGGGCAAAGGTTATATATTATTTTTATTATTTAGTTTTATAACATTAAGTAACAAATTTATTTATTATTAATTATAAAAAGTAATTTTGTTAATATACTTTTATAGACATGGAAAGATATGAAGAGTTATATCTTAAACAAAAGAGCAAAGAGACGCAATTATGTACAAGGAACTGGTGGTAGTCCGCCTCCTAAAATAGCTTTTTCAACTTTTGAAGAGGAAGTTTTAGAATTGTTAACGCCGGAGGCAGCCGGGATAGAAAACATTCCAGAAGGTGGAATTTACATAGAAGAAAATCCTATTGTAGAAGATATAATACAAGAAAATACTGAAACAATGGAACAAGACATGCAAGATAACATAATAATTGAAAAAGACAATAGAAATGAAAGGGACTCTGAAAATATACCACCATACAGTATAAAAAAAAAGAGGAAAAGTTAATACATCAAAAATAAATAATACAACACAAGGTAATTTATGTAATAAAAATAATCTTACATATACATATTAATATATCTATCTATATATATATATATATATATATATATATATATATATATATATATATATATATCTTACTAAAACATCTTATAATAAATAATTTTCTAATAAAATATTCACTTTAAATTATAGGACTACAAAAAATATCACATGACATGTTAGAATTACAAGAAGTAAAAGTAAAGTTAAAGAAGAAGGAAGTAAAACTTGAGAAAATGACATTAAAAATACAAAAAAATATTTTATCCGAACTAGTAGAAATAAAAGCAGCTTTGAAATCTGAGGCCGTATGAAAAATATGAAATACTCTAAAGCTCATTCTACAATGGCAGTAAGTAATACAGAGTAAGGAGTAAGAAGTACGAAATGGGATTTGCCCATTTCGTTACTCCCGGTTTTTAATTTGTCAAATCTTACTTCTTATTCCTTACTCTGTATTGCTTACTGCCATTGTAGAATGGGCTTTATAGATTCCAATCTATTAGAATATTATCATATTAGATAAATACTCTAATAGATCCCAAAATATTTAGATACAGAAAAGAACTTAAAAGTTAACTTAAATAGTATTTTGCAACAGCTCACACACGTTGATATAATTTATAAATGAAACATATTATTAATGTTATTTTTAGTAAATTATATTTTTTTAATTTCTTTATTTTATTTTTGTTTATTTCATTTTATTTTGGTTGTTTGGATTACACACATAAATAAAATATGTGATATTAGTTTGAAATAAAATAGATGATATTAGTTTTAAATAAAATATGTGATAGTAGTTTTAAATAAAATGTGTGATACTAGTTTTTATTTTGTAATACATAAAATAATGAAATAGAATAAAAAATAAAGTGTTTATGTAAAATATCTTTGGATTATTGTTTCTCGCACTATATTTCCTCTTGCACGCATATCTGCATGCATGTCATCTCCTGCTTCAATATTTTCCTCTACAAAATCTCTGTATATTTCAGCATCTGGAATATTATGATGTTTGGCAATATTATGCAGTACGCAAGCCGCATTTACTATAAGTGCTGAAATAAAAAAAAAATAAATATCTACAGTAATTTTAAAGATATTCTTTTATATATAAAATATACGAACAAATTACATTACCTGCAAATTCTGGAGAATAATGTAAACCTCTTTCTTTACGTAAACATCTCCAACGCCCTTTTAATACTCCTATTGTTCTCTCTACAGAGCATCGTGCTCTAGCATGAGCATCTGTATATAACGCCCCAGGAGATCTTGATGGTTGGTTTAATTTTGGTGTCATTAAAAAAGGTAACAATGGATATCCGGAATCTCCTAAAAGAGAAAGCATAAATTCAAAAATATATACATAATTAATATAAATCTTAGTAAAATATAAAGTTTAAATTTATAGAAAATTATTTAAAAATATATATATATATATATTTATTTATTTATATTTATATTTATATACTGATGGAGAGTGCCTTACCTAAGCCATAAATTTCTTCTTCCATTTTCATACTGGTTTAACATGTGCCTCGATAATTGAGATGAGTTCCAAACTCTGGCATCATGTGTCCGACCTCCATGATTTGCTACTACTGCTAATATTATGCCATTATAATCACTAACCTAAAATAAAAAAAATAAAAGAAATATTTTTAATATTTATATTTATATATGTATATCTCAAGTAAGCAAGAAAATTGTGCGTCTTATTTGCTCTGCCCTCTATTATAAAAGATCTTTCACAGTTTTAATAATACATATATTAGATAATTGAAAAGATCTACAGATCTTTCTAATTATCTAATATATTATTAAAACTGAGTATAATGTTTCCTTGCCACAATGTTATGCTTGTTGTGGAAAGATCATTTTCTATTAAGGTTATTTAATTAAATTTTTATTTACTATCATGACATTTAACGAATGATATATTTTTCTGTTTATATATAAATGTTCTCTTCTTTTATCAGGTGGCCAAATCGCTATATGTGTTCCATCAATGGCTCCTATTACGCCTGGGAAATTGGCATTAATCCAGAATCTGAAATATGATTGTATATTTTAATGTCTTATAATATAAGAAATTTCTGAAATTATAAATGTTCTTATATCTTATATTAATAAAAATCGGATAACAAAAGAAATAAAAAACTATTTTTTAATGTTTAAAAAATAGAAAGAATAATATGTAGTTTAGTATAATATAGTTTAATAGTTTAAATAGATTGCAAACTAACTGTTGTTGGATTGCTTCAATCTCATTAGCTCGCACAGGAAATTTTATCCACTGTGGCATAATGGCATTTATTGCATTTACAATTTCATGAACTGCTTCACTAATAGATGCCTGGCACATACAGCTCAAAAAATATTGTCCAACTCTTCTTTGATAGGACCCTGAGCTTATAAAATTTAACGTTGCTAAAACCTTTACAATTAAAAAAGAAATAATTAAGATATGATAATAATAGTTTAAAAAACTATTATTATTTGCAACATATGACTATATATTCTAATATAATAGATTTATTTTTAATTTGAGATTTATATTTCACCTTTAATTCTAATGGGATTGCTGTTGGCCTTACAGTTCTTCGCACATAGGGTCGTATGTTTTCACATAGGTCAAACACACCAGCTTTTGAAAACCTGTACATTAAATATTTATAAAATATATATAATATATATAATATTTATAATATATAAAATATTTATAATATATATTTAAGTAGTAAGACTAGGCGGGTTCTAACTCAGGGATCTCAGGGGGGGGGTGAGGGGCGAGGGGAACCGTGGGAGTGACGTCACGCGGGGAGGGGGGTGACGTCACGCGGGGGGGGGGGTGACGTCACGCGCGGGCAGGGGGGATCCGCGGCGCGAGCGATGGACGAGGGGGTCCGCGCGGGGAAGGTGAATCCGCGGCGCGAGCGATGGACGAGGGGGTCCGCGCGGGTAGGGGGAATCCGCGGCGCAAGCGATGGACGAGGGGGGGGTCCGCGAGGAGAAGTGGGATCCGCGGAAAGAAGACGGTGGTGTGAGAAGGATAGCTCTAGTTGTGGGAAAAGGATAGCGTAAAGTGTGTGAAGAGGACAGTGCGACAAGGATGGCATCAACGTGTGACAAGGATGACATCAACGAGTGACAAGGATGGCGTCAACGTGGGACAAGGACGACGCATTGTAAGATGCTGCATAGGTGGGAGAAGGACGACGCAACGGTAAGTGAGCGACGATCATATGAAAGAGAGAGAACGATAATATCGCGAAAACAACGCGTGCGAGAGAGAACTATAATATCGCGAGACTTAAAACGATAATAGCACAAGACAATGCGTGCGAGAGAGAACGATATTGCTATACTTATAACTAGCGCAAGAGAGAGAGAGACGCAAGGGGAGAACGCATGAGGGAGATGAGAACGCAAGGAGAGGCGCGTAAATAATTACATTTTTTTTTCAATTAAAATAAAATTTATTTTAAAATGTGTGTGCGTGTACTATACAATTTGTGTGTGTGTGTGTGTGTGTGTACTTAAAATTAAGAATAATAATAGTAATATAATAATAATAATAATATAAAATATAGAAGTAATAATAATAAAAATATAAAAATAATTAAAATTTAATATAGGGGGAAGGGGCGATGCGCCAGACTGAGGGATGCCGCTCCTAAAACAGAAATACATTTTATTATTTTCAAATTATTTATTTTAGGATACTTTTGATGTATTATAAATTGAAAGTTACTTACAATGTTATCCATATATTTTAATTTGTGCAAATGGGACACATATTGCATGGTATTATTTGGTGCAAATTTTTCCTGCACTCTTTGCAATACCTGCCTATTAATAGAGCACAATAATCCGTTTTGTGTTTCCGGACGGAGTATACGTTTCGAAACAACGATGCCAATCTCAGAAAACAGTCTGAACAATACTTAGTTCCTTCTTCCGCATCATAATAATAGTATTTGATGCGACACATTTTTATGGTAATATCCAGATTATTTATTTCCATCGCGTTTAAATGTTTATACTTTTTCAGTCTTAATTCTTCATCATTATCACTAGCATAATCTGAATCCACTAAAGATGGTATTTCCTCCTCGGATTCTTCCTCAGAGCCATCCTCGTCTGATTCGTCAAGATTATCAACATCCATTTGGTTGCCATCTTCGACGATAACAACCTCTTCAATGTCCTCGTTGATGATAATAACATCTTCGTCATCGATGATAATAATCTCTTCTTCAGCCATTGCACTAACGTAACACAAGACTAACGAAACGCAAAGAGCAACGAAAGAAATAATATTCTATTGCTGCAGACTCCTCTTCATTATATATCTTTTAATATCTTTTGTCTCATTTCAACTAGAGCATCACGTCTCATCTACCTCAGCATTTCTCTACATCTTTAGCGGAGCGTGTTGAGAAAAATTGTCAACTATTCTTATTCGTATGGAAGGAAAGAATTAAAATCATAGATGGAATAAAAATAATTATTTATTGCACACATCGTAAAGAATATCATTTACAGCGCATGTTAATAATTCGCAATCGATTAATGATTCGCTGTTAAAGACATCACTATCGCGTATCGTTTTTACAGCATCGCATACAGTAGTAATATTGTTACGTTGTAATACAGTTTCAATTGTTTAAATTTTTCATTCACGAGATACGTATTCTCGCATAACCAATTGTGCATATGATCGATACAATTTTCAAAATTAAATAAATGTAATAATGTTTGTGGTTTCATGTACAAAGAATTTTCGCATAATGTGAGTTTTACAATTTTCGATTGATACATTTCGATCGATAAATCTCCAATCCTTAATGGGAGAGCAGTCGATTGTAGAAATTGTTCAATGTCTGCTTGCTTCTGCAACAAATTCCACGTTGAAAAAGGCAACACTATTTGATTGCCTCGATTATCGCCGAAAATCAGTTCCACGTACGATACAGCTCCAACGCTTATTCCAATGTCCAAATACTTGTACGACGTTGGGGTTAGAACGTATCTTCTTCCAAGTATGCGAGTGGCACGATGAGGCTGAATGCTATAAAAATATAAATAATTAGATCAATATTTAAAAAATTAATAAATAAAATTTTTAAACGATCGAAACTTACGTGTCACATTTTTGCTTCTTACACGGTGGAGTTTCACCGTTTCGAATCGGAACGTAAAAATTCATGTTGATTTCTTCAGCGAACTTTTCACACGCGTGATTGATGTAATACTGATCGTATTAGAATTAATATCAATTCAAATAGTATCTCAAATTGCGATGTAGAGGGGATTATTGCCGACGCATCATTTTAATTTCCTCTAAAATTTTGTCGCGCCGATGTACGGCTGCGATGACATCATCCTCAGAACAAAGATTTAGCTGAATATAACAAAAATTCTCAAGCGCCGATGTACGGCTGCTTCCGATGCGATCAATTATAGGTGACAAATCGCGAAATTTTCAAGGTTAAATTGCGCATCAGAACAAAGATTTAGCTGAATGCGCTAAAATCAAGCGCCGATGTACGGCTGCTCCTGATACAATCACGTTAGATTTTTCAAATGTACGTGACAAGTCGTGAAAAAAAAATAACCGCCAAGGTTAAAACGCGCATCACCCCTAGACAAAGATTTAGCTGAATGCGCTAAAATCGAGCACCGATGTACGGCTGCTCCTGATGCAACCACGTTGGATTTTTCAAATGTACGTGACAAAACGTAAAATTTTCAAGGTTAAATTGCGCATCGGAACAAAGATTTAGCTGAATGTGCTAAAATCGAGCGCCGATGTACGATTGCTCCTGATGCAATCACGTCAGATTTTTCAAATGTACGTGACAAAACGTGAAAAAAATAACCGCCAAGGTTAAAATGTGTATCACCCCTAGACAAAGATTTAGCTGGATGCGCTAAAATCAAGCGCCGATTTACGGCTGCTCCTGATGCAATCACGTCAGATTTCTCAAATGTACGTGACAAAACGTAAAATTTTCAAGGTAAGATGCGCATCGGAACAAAGATTTAGCTGAATTCGCTAAAATCGAGCGCCGATGTACGGCTGCTCCTGATGCAATCACGTTAGATTTTTCAAATATACGTGACAAAACGCGAAATTTTCAAGGTTAAAATGCGCATCGGAACAAAGATTAACCGCCAAGGTTAAAACGCACATCACCCCTAGACAAAGATTTAGCTGAATGCGTTAAAATCGAGCGCCGATGTACGGCTACTCCTGATGCAACCACGTTAGATCTTTCAAATGTACGTGACAAAACGTGAAATTATGAAGGTTAAATTGCACACGCTATTCCGGGGAATTTTTTAAGATGAAATCATTCTAGAATGTTCGATGATATGCAGGAGACAGTATATAAATCATGATAAAGAGGCACACCCTGCCAGTATTTTCGCTAAAGTACATCCAGAACTATCATTGGGAAGCGCTTTTCGCAAGTCTGATACAATATGGAGGAACAAAATTTGCGAGAGCAATCCACATTGATTGATTCGCTGGAAGATTACATTGTATGGGAGCAACGATGCGACCAATACATCGAGTCGTTAGAAGAGCAAAGTCGCATCAAGTGACCGCGATTATCGATCGGAAATCGGCAATCGCTGATTGCTCGGATCGCGCGTCTCGAAGGGTTGAAAAATTCGGTACGTGGACGTTTCGTACACGCGGGTGCCGGATGTAGCGCGCGTCAAAATGGACTTGTGTGGCGTGAGATTGATACGGCGTTCGAGAGTCGCGTATCGACTGGTGCGGTGATAAACTATAATCACATCGAACCTCGCCAATTTCTCGATGACGCCAAAGACATTGTGATAGAACATGTGAAGAACGTTATGAAAAGACACAATTGTGTGAAAGTGAACACTATATATAACGGTGAATTCGTGGCTGGGGATAAACGCGCCAACAAAAGTATCAATACGAGAAACTATGAACTCTTTCGCACATCCGATTTACGCAAGTGGTACGAACGGCGCGTTATCGAACCCACCCTAGCATCGCTGGAAGAGTTTCAGGAACGCGACAGCGGGTGGGCTTTGTCGCGAATACTAAATTTAACTGTAAATATAAATAAGTATAAATCCTATGCGTGCGGGATGCCACATTAAATTGTCACGGAACATTATGATGAAAAGAGCGGTGATTAATGTACAATCCAGAGACAATGCATGTTTCGCGTGGGCAGTGGTCGCCGCTCTATACCCCGCCGAAAAGAACGCGGAACTGGAATCATCGTATCCGCATTACACGACAGTGCTGAATCTCCGGGACATTGAGTTTCCAGTGACTGTGAACCAAATAAAAAATTTTGAACTTGCCAATGACATTTCGATCAACGTCTACAACATTGAAGACAAGAACAGCATTGTCCCGATGTGTCTTTCACAGCAGAAGCGGGATAAGCATGTCAACTTGCTGTACATTGAAGACGACAACAGCGTCGGACATTTTGCGTGGATTAAGAATTTATCCCGGCTAGTGAGCTCGCAACTGAGCAAACACAAGAATCATAAATATATCTGCGACCGGTAAGTTTAATTTATATAATTCGAATAATTATAAGTTATATAACACTTTGTTATATAAATCTTTAAAAAATTTTTCTTTTACAGATGCCTGCATTATTTTAATTCGGACGCCAAGTTGCAGTCGTATACGGTCGACTGCGGAAAGATGAACGATTGCGCTGTCCGATTGCCGAGCGATAAGAACAAGTGGTTATTATATACTTCAACAACTTTAATCGGAAGGAGCGACTTCCATTTGTGGTCTACGCCGACCTGGAATGCGTTCTGGCCAAGATGGATGAAGAACAGCGAAATTTGCGTCAACATCACCAAGTATTTAGTATAGCTTACTATGTACATTGTTCGTACGACGAATCTTTATCGGCGTACCATTCGCGTCGTAGCGCCGATTGTATAGCATGGTTCGCCGAAGACCTAAAAAATTTAGCAATTCGCGTTAAGAATATTTTAAAAACAAATGTCCCCATCGTAAATTTGACGTCCGAAGAGTGAAAAAAATTCCATAGCGCCACTCAATGTCATATATGTGAAAAACCGTTCGTGCAAGACGATACACGCGTTCGCGATCATTGCCATCTGACCGGACGGTACAGAGGTCCAGCACACTCAAATTGTAATTTAAATTATAAAGAATCTTTTTGTATTCCGATAGTTTTTCATAATTTATCCGGTTACGATTCACACTTTATTATCGAGGAAATAGCTACAGCATTCGAAGGGAAAATCGATTTATTACCAATAACTAAAGAGAAATATATTTCGTTCACAAAAGATGTTTGTATGGAAGAAGAATCAAAAACTCATGTAAAATTACGTTTCATCGATTCATTCAAATTTCTCGCATCGAGTCTCGACAAATTGGCATCATTTTTGGACAAAGACAAACTCAAAATTTTAAATCAGAATTTCAAAATTTATCAACAGAAAATTTCAATTTGTTAACGCGGAAAGGTGTATTTCCGTACGAATACATCGACTCTGTAGATAGGTTGCAAGATACGTGTTTACCACCGCGCGAATCGTTTTACAGTTCCTTGACCGGTGAAACTGTATCCGAGAGGGATTACGCGCACGCCGAGAACATCTGGACGCGATTCTCCATTCGGACGCTAGGCGAATATAGCGATTTATATCTTAAAATTGATGTCTTGTTATTAGCTGATATTTTCGAAAACTTTCGAGATAAATGTATCGAAAGTTACAGATTCGATCCCGCGTATTACTATACTCTCCCCGGATACACGTGGGACGCCATGTTGAAGCATACGAAAATTACGTTCGAGCTGCTTACTGACATCGACATGGTTATGTTCATCGAACGTGGTATACGCGGCGGTCTGAGTCAATGGCCGCATTCAGCAGACTCAACAGTTGGGCAACATAACTAGATTTTCCGATGTAATTCGACGCTGATTGGTCGGACCTGAAAGTAGAAACCAATCATGTTCGATTGCTACTTAGCGGTTGAGTCTGCTGAATGCGACCAATGTTCGGGTAGATACGCTCGCGCTAATAACAAGTACATGCAGTCGTACGATCCATCGAAACCATCATCGTACTTGATGTACTTTGATATAAATAATTTGTACGGATGGGCAATGTGTCAACCGTTGCTTTACGCCGATTTTCAATAGGTCGACGACGTGACCAATTTTAACGTATCATCGATCGCGCTAGATTCGCTTACAGGCTATGTCCTCGAAGTGGACCTCGAGTACCCGCAACATCTTCACGATGCGCACACTGACCTACCGTTTTGCCCGACACGCGACAAACCACCTGGCAAGCGGGAATTCAAACTGCTTGCAACGCTATATGATAAGAAGCGTTACGTGATACGTGACTACCGCAACCTGCAGCAGTGTACGCGTCACGGTCTTCGCGTAACAAAAATACATCGGATTTTACAGTTTTCTCAATCTCCATGGCTTCGAAATTACATAGAACTAAATACACATTTCAGAACATTGGCTAAAAATGATTTCGAAAAAAATTTATATAAATTAATGAACAATGCGGTGTTTGGTAAAACGATGGAAAATGTGCGCAATCATGTCAATGTTAAATTATTAATAAAGTGGGATGGTCGGTACGGCGCAGAGGCAATGATCGCGAAACCAAATTTCCACAGCAGAAGCGTTTTTTCAGAAAACTTAATCGCTGTGGAATTGCGTAAACTCGAGGTGAAATTCTACAAACCGATTTACGTGGGTATGTGCATACTCGACATATCCAAGACATGTTTGTACGAGTTTCATCACGAGTATATGACGCCAATGTATCGCGATAAATGCCGGGTAATGTACACCGATACGGACAGTCTCATATATCACATTGAGTGCGCGGATGTGTATGAGAATATGAAGTGTGATATTATCAGATTCGACACGAGCGATTATGCGGTGGATAATGTGTACGGTATAGCGCTTGTAAATAAAAAGGTACCGGGCCTGATGAAGGACGAAAACAACGGTACCATAATGACTGAATTCGTCGGGCTCAGAGCAAAGATGTATGCGTTACGAGTGAATGGGAAAGAGGACACAAAGAAAGTTAAAGGTGTCAAGAGTAACGTTGTCGCGAGAACGATAACGTTTGACGATTACACGCGGTGTTTAAACGAAGAAATTGAAATGACGCATCAGCAGTCGTGTATACGATCTAAATTACATCAAGTATATACGATCTGCGAGACGAAAATTGCTCTGAGTCCGTACGACGATAAGCGGTATATCGTACCCGAAACCACCGATACGTTACCGTGGGGACATTATAGGATACCATTGTAAATAAATGTATATTTTGTTTATTATTAATTGCATATTTTGTACATAACCATGTATATATTTTTATATTTTATACATTTTATATATTTTTATATTTTAATAAATTTTATATTTTTTATACACATATTTTATATATTTTAATAAATATTTATAATACATTATTTTTATGTATCCAAGAGTTGTATGATTTATCCATTCCCAACCATTTTACGTCATCACTCTTTTCCCGCAAAATTTTTTCCACGAGATATACGTCGGGATTAGCGACGCGTTGTAGTTCGTATTCGTAGAATCCTCCAGCGATAGGATTTCCACGCGAATCTTCGAGTATGAATGTCGCGGGATTAGTTTTCTGCACCTCGACAATCTTAAAAACTTCGGTCGTCCAATTAGGTGTCAAACCTTTTTCAAAGATGGTCTTGTATTTGCTCACGCGTACAGAATCGCCTACTTTAAATTTTGTCGGAGCCGCAATTTTTACGTTGCTGTACACCGTATTTAAAAGTTTTTCGGCGATCGCTGGAGTGACGTCGGCAGGTCTCATACCGATGGTGCGATGTTTTCGCGTATTGTACTCTGCAACGAGTCGAGATAGCTCGTCGATCCATTTGTAATTTCCGTTGAGCGTAAACATTTTCCACATATTGTTTTTCAAAGTACGATTGAATCGTTCCACGACCGAGGCTTTCATAACGGAATATGTCGAGTAATGATTAATGTTGTGTTTCTTCATGAGTTTCTGCACACTTGCGTTGTAAAATTCTTTTCCTCTGTCGGTTTGAAAATTTTTCGGACACCTTTTATCATCTCCAATAATCTTTGCGATCGTTTCGGACATTTCGTTTCCGCTCTTACTCTTGAGCGGTACGGCCCACGCATACTTGCTCAACACATCGATAACTGTGAGTATATATTTATGACCCTTGTTGAGTCGAGAGTACGAACGCATGTCGACCACGTCCGCCTGCCACAGATCGTCGTATCCGCGTACAATGACGCGTCTTCGTGGAAAATTTCTTCTCGCCGGAGCATGTAATTCCTCGACTAGTTGCCGCTTTTCGGAGATGTTTTTTTTCTTTCGCACGTTTGATCGAGGCATAATTAATATTGCGATATTAGTATGTCTCGTTTACTGTGTCGAGTCAGATGTTGCATATCTCAGCACATTCTTTATCTCGTCCATCATTATTCGTAGCGCCTGCACGTTTGTTTCGAGCGCGATAATTTTTTGCTCAATTTCTCCCTGTCGATCTCTCAAAAGTTTATCCACGTATCGTTTGTTGACGGCGTCAGTATCAGTTTCCGGTTGCGCTACGCGTTGAATCTTGCGCGACCTTGCATCAAAGCCGGTAGTAGTCTGGCAGAGAGCGTTATCGCCAACGTAGTTTCTCAATAATCCATTCCATTGATAGTACAAATTATTTGACGTTCCGAGCGATAATCCAAATTTATTAATCGACATTTCGGTACCGAGAACTTTGACCGAATGACACGTATCGTTGACGCATAGTTTAATTTATAATAATGCCAGCCTCACGAATTTCTTCGATAATTGACATGATTTCATTGTCGTGAGCATTGTTGCCGACTCGACGCGAGGCGTCCAGCAATCGCAAACGATCTACCAATTCGTTGGGATCGTTCCAATGTACGTAATCGATCAGTTGTCGCTTAGCATCATGGTGCGCGGCGCGTCTATACCTCTTCCCACCTTTCTATCGGGGAATAATGGTGCAATTATATATTTGTACTTGTATCCTTTATTACTTTTAATAGGATTATTAACTTTGTTGTCACGTTTATGCGCATTTGTTGCTTTTAATATACTTTGATATTTATACAAATCGTCTTGAGTGTATTTTTTATGATTGGGAATATTTTTAAAAATCAAATCGTAGATACCTTCGGTTCCCGTATATTTTATTCCATCGATAATTATATTATCTTCCATGTCCACATCGAAACGTTTATCACCGAGCATCATTCCTTCGCTGGTAAATTTAACACCGTAGACGTAATCCATACTCTTATTTTTATCAACACTCATGATAGCTCCTATATATTTTTGCGCTAGTGGACCAAAATGATCTCGGAACGTTTTCTGACCCTCGGACGTTTCTAATTCGTGTCGGACCAATGTTACAAACGAATCGGGCGTGGTCTCGTAAATTTCTTCGACGGACGGGGATGGCATTGTTTGACGCGGTTGTACTTTTATCGGAGTAGAAACAGTAGCCATATTAGAAAATTGTTTCCTTCGTTTTGATCGATTCGGTGTCGAATATATCAGCGAATCGTTTATCGGCATATTTATCCGTGCTCGCTTTATTCCTTGCTTTGACTCTTTTATTTTTTCCTCGTGCTTCTCTCCAAACTCAATGGCTCGATTTTCGGCACATCAGATTCCACAGTATTTTCGACAAGCTGTTTTAAAGGTTCGGTAAATTGGCTTAAATTGTCTTTCCAATGCAACGTCTTCCTCCATTTTACCAGTTTTCAAAGCGCGATATTTTTTGCGAATTGATTCGCTCGTTTTTGCAATCTCTCTCGCAATCTTTTCACGATCACCGTTCATGATGCTCGATTGATGTGTCGATGACGACTGATCGCTTTACGGTATCGCGAAATCATTAAATCCTCTTCTATATCGTCCATTGATCAACATGCTGTCTTTATCAATGACTGCGAAGCCATATTTGCGTTGCCAACATTTCTGACACAATGTGCGGAAATCGTCGTAAGACATGTCGGTATTTATATGATCGTTGTACACATGTTTCAAGTTTGTGCCGTCTTGTTTAAATAAAATCAAAAGATTCGCATTGTCGCGTATAAGATGCTTAGGTATCTTGGCGTACGTTTGACAAAGATAGAAACAGTCGACGCTCGAGTGTCGACCCATTGCAAAGTACTCTCTTATCGTATCTTGCTTGTCGCATGCCACGTCATCAAAGATAAACATAGAATTCGGAAGCGCCTCGCTCGGTGGAATGACATCGCTGTTATTAGAGAATGTAAAATAACCAATTTCGTCTATAGGTGCTAGTAAATTTTCCAAGTATCTATATTTCGGTTGTTGAAGCGATTTCGAGTATACGTACACGTTCTCGAAACGTACACCGTACGGACTTTCTATCAAACTAATCAACACGTTTTTCTTACCACAGTTTGAAGGGCCGCAAACGATACCGCGTATAGTAGTCGGTAGCATGTTTCCATGTTTGCGTACTTTTTTCTCTGATATTAGTCTATCGTCGAAATTTGATACTTTGATTATCCGCGCTTGTCGCACGAACCGCATGTTTTCTCTTTCGAATCAATTTTGCGAA
Source organism: Camponotus vicinus (assembly GCF_025532165.1). Taxonomy (NCBI): domain Eukaryota; kingdom Metazoa; phylum Arthropoda; class Insecta; order Hymenoptera; family Formicidae; genus Camponotus; species Camponotus vicinus. The sequence continues at coordinate 12,038,734 of NW_028141950.1, read as the reverse complement.
TGATCACGAGGGGGAGACCTATTTATAGAGGTGTCTCGACTCGAAACAGTTCAGTATCAAAATGTTTCTCCTTCTGTCGGATAACAGAGACATTCTCTGGCTTACCGCTGAACAACTGCAGTATATCCCAAAAATTGTTTTACTGCAAAATTTTGGTGATTACGATTGTGAGACAAGCTTCCAGAATATATAAAGGCTGATTCGGAGGTTCGACAATATCGTTCGTGCATGCGATATTACAATCAGCCGTGGCAGCGAACGTACATCGACGGTCCGCCACCGTTAATAAAAGATTGCTACGAATGTCAGCGAGAATCGTAAAAGGTAGCGGTCTCTTAAATCGTGTGATAAACGCGCTTCCCATCGAATTACATATTCCCGGTTATCAGTTTTGCGGCCCGGGAACTCGATTAGAGAAACGATTGGCTAGAGGCGATCGAGGCATCAATCCATTGGACGCCGCTTGTCGCGTGCTTACTCACGAAGCAACGACCTGGGTCAACGACACGTCGCCGATCACATACTAGCTGCAAGAGCGCGAGAACGCATTACCGCGAGGGATTCGACTCTTGGCGAAAGAGCAGCCGCTACGACTGTTTGGGCGGCAATGAAGGCAAAGACAAAACTCGGCATGGGGATGAAAAAGCCGTCGACGACAAAGAGGAGGAAAAAACGAATACTTCCAGTAGCGAAACGCGGTGGTATTTTACCATTTTTACCGTTGTTGGGAGTTGTCGGTTCTTTGGTCGGCGGTGCGGCGGGAATCGCAAAGGCGGTAAACGATAGCAAGGCGGCGCAACGTCAGCTGGAAGAGTTGCAGCGTCACAATCGCGCTGTGGAAGGTCGCGGACTTTATCTCGCTCCGTACAAGCGTGGACAGGGATTCTCAACAAAGTCTAAGAGAAAAAAAAAACGTCGAAAAAACATTAAAAATGCCTACGGGTGCGACAACTAACGAACAATTGGCAAAACATATGCACATATCTTTCTTTAGAGGTGTTTTCATGCGCAATAATTTACCAATAAGCGGTGTACGACGAAACGAGAGCGGTATCGTCAATTTGGATGACGTTGATGGTCCCGGTACTCATTGGGTAGCGTACGCAAAGAGGGGAGATCGTGTCGTATATTTCGACAGTTTTGGAAATCTTCGACCACCCAAGGAGCTTGTGCGATATTTCGGACGAGTGAAAATTGAATACAATTATACATCTTATCAAAGTTACATTCAGAGCATCTGTGGACAGTTGTGTTTAAAATTTCTTCAAACAGTCCATCGTCACGACTCAGTATTCGTTCGACATGTCACTGACACTTACATTGACTGGCAGAAGCAGCGTTCTCGCTGTAAGCTATTTTCCCGCTACAGATTTGACCGATGCTGATTACGAGCTTGGATTAACGGATTTCGAAACTTATCATATGATTCCGAACATAAATTTTTCGAATAATAAATTTTACTTTGGCAAAGATGACAAAGAAATTGCGATTCCCGAAGGATCGTACGAATTGCACGCTATAAATGACTATCTCAAACGCGCAATTTTGCAAGATGAACACCTTTCCAGAGATATTGAAAACGATTATGATGAGGAATATCCAATAGCGCTCCGCGCCAATCATAGCACGCTAAAGAGCGAAATCAAATGCGCCTACAGAATAAACTTTACCAAACCCGACAATGTAGGATCCTTACTTGGATTCTCGTCGAATCGTATATTGCAGCCTCGCAAGTGGTACGAATCGGATGAACCGGTTAATATTATAAACGTAAATATTATTCGTATAGAATGTAACGTGACTACTGGTGCGTACAGCAATGCGCGTACACACGATACATGAATTTTCACCGAGCGTACCGCCAGGATATAAGATATCGGAAACGCCGGTACAGATCATTTATCTGCCGATCATCGTACGGAGCATTACGGATTTAACGATACGTATTGTGGATCAAAGAGGTCGATTGCTCGATTTTCGAGGAGAGGAAATTACCGTAAGATTGCATATACGACGGCGACAAACATAGTATGCTCGTGCTGAACGAAACGGAACACGCGAGAGACAATACTTTTACGAGGGACAATACTATTGCAGTAAGACGAGCGGAATCTGGTGACAATAATAAGATAGCCGTTAAAAAGAAGCTGAGCGCGTTGAATCGTGAATTTTTAAAATCATTGGGATTCATCGTACGAAAAGAATGATTGATATTTTGAATATCGGAGGTGAGCCAGTCTTTGACGATCGCATCGTCAAGATTGAGACTCATACGTACAATCCGTACGCAAATACGACGCTTGGATACAGCGATGAGATACGAATACCTACAACATCAGGATTTGTACACGTTACCGTGCGAAAGCTTTCTTTACATCGAGGGAAGGTTTAATGTGCGTAAAGCGAATGACGAAATGAAGGTTGTATTGGGAAACAATTGCGCCGCATTCATGTTTGATGAGCTTCGATACGAACTCGATGGGGTAGAGAGTGATCGCAACAGAAATGTTGGAATAACTTCGACGCTCAAAAATTATGTCTCTCTAACGCACCAGAAAAGTATAAACTTGAAGAACGCTGCGTGGGATTTGACGTACAACGGTGACAAAAATTATTTCAACTATTGCGTACCGCTCAACATGTTGCTGGGATTTTGTGAAGATTATAAACGCGTTGTGATTAACGCTCGTCACGAATTGATTTTGATACGTTCGCGCAACGATAATAATTGTCTATTCGGACATCCATCGTCGGAAGCTGAGATTGAATTACTCAAGATACAGTGGCGTATGCCTCATGTAATATTGAACGAGATTAATAAATTGTCGATGTTGCGAATGTAGGAAAGCGGACGATACTTGAACATGAGTTTCCGATCTTGGGATCTATACGAATTTCCTCTGCTACATAGCACGACTAAGCATTTGTGGACCGTGAAAGCCGCCTCCCAGCTAGAGAAACCACGATACGTGATCTTTGCACTGCAAACAGGTAAAAAGAATTCAGTGTCACAAGATGTTACATTATTCGATAACTGCAAATTGACCAACGTTAAACTCTATTTAAACTCAGAATTTTATCCCTACGACGATTTAAATTTAGATTTTGAAAAAAATAGATTCGCCGTCCTATTCGACATGTACTCTCGTTTTCGCAAATCTTATTACGGATGCGATAACAGCACCATGCTATTAACCATTTCAAAGTTTCTACATTGCGGTCCTCTCGCGGTCATTGATTGCTCGCGACAAAAGGAGTCTGTCAAAACTGCTACCGTGGACGTGAGAATAGAGTTTGAATGCAGGGAAAATATACCGGCGAATACTACCGCCTATTGTCTCATCTTGCACGATCGGGTTGTCGAATATAATCCATTGACCAATGTAGTCCGCAAAATTACATAAGTCAGCAAATATCCCCTCCATTGCATATGAAGAAAAATATAAAAGATTGAGATGTTTGACGATCGACATCGGTCTGCGATCAGATCTTGTCATCATGGCTCCGCCAACGTTTGTGGATCTACAAGGATTTATCGTTGGGAAAAATTTTGTCGTGAAGGAAGCTGCGGTTCTGAGAAAGGGATCCGTACTTTCTCATTACATTTTTACATGTCCCGAACCATGGCACACGCTCACAAAATCTGAGAGATGTCAGGTTTTATGGCTGATGAAAAATCACCATGGATTATCGTGGAATGATGGACACGTTTCATATTGGAAATCGAAACGTTTAATTACGACGGCGGTGATGGGTGCAACGGGGAAGGATGATGATGCGTCACCTCTCGTGTACGTTAAAGGGCATGAAAAACGACAATGGCTAGCCGATATACTGGACAATGATGCGAGAAACGATGTGATTATCGAAACTTTGGATGCAGACTATGATGATGTAGCTTCTTTAAGTAAGTTAGATGTTAAGAATACTGTACGTTGTGAAGATCATGTAAAAAACTGCGCTTTACAAAATGTATTTAAGATTTATAATTGGTGGTTAAAACATCATGATAATGATTCATCGAATCCATATTTATAATAAATTGATGCGATATATTTTTATCGTCTTTCTTATTCTCTCCTTTCTTTCCTCATCTCTATCTATGTACGTGCGCAGTATCGTATTTCCGTACGTGACACAGCTGCCACAGATATTGTATTTCGATACTACATTGTGGTACATTGTAATACATTTAAATATTTGATAATTGAATATTGTTTTGCGTTTGATAGTCGTTGATTTCCGTTCGACGGTCGTTCGACGAGCGTTCGTTTCCGTTCGACAACCGTTCAATTGCCGTTCGATGACCGTTCAACGGGCGTTCATTTCCGTTCGACGAGCGTTCAATTGCCGTTCGATGACCGTTTAATTACCGTTCAATTGCCGTACGATGACCGTTCATTCCCGTTCGACGAGCGTTCGTTTCCGTTCGACGGGCGTTTGATGACCGTTCATTTCCGTTCGATAACCGTTCAATTACCGTTCGATGACCGTTCGACGATCGTTCATTTCCGTTCGATGACCGTTCAATTACCGTTCGATAGACGTTCGACGGTCGTTCATTTCCGTTCGATGACCGTTCAATTACCGTTCGATAGACGTTCGACGGTCGTTCATTTCCGTTCGATGACCGTTCGACGAGCGTTCGTTTCCGTTCGACGGGCGTTTGATGACCGTTCATTTCCGTTCGATAACCGTTCAATTACCGTTCGATGACCATTCGACGGGCGTTCATTTCCGTTCGATAAGCGTTCGTTTCCGTTCGATGACCGTTCGACGGTCGTTCATTTCCGTTCGATGACCGTTCAATTACCGTTCGATAGACGTTCGACGGTTGTTCATTTCCGTTCGATGACCGTTCGACGAGCGTTCATTTGCGTTCGACAGTCGTTCGTTTCCGTTCGATGACCGTTCGATAGCCGTTCAATTGCCGTTCGAGTACCGTTCGACGAGCGTTCGTTTGCGTTCGACAGTCGTTCGTTTCCGTTCGATGACCGTTAAATTTTATATTTTTTATATTTTACATCATTGTAGGGACGATTGTCTCCTACTCCGCCCTTGTTACACACACACGTACATATTTACTCACGTATACTATATAAATTCTAATCCCGGCATGCATGCATCCGACATCCGCTTTCACTTTTGTAAAATTTTGCAACCCTTGCAGGTTACGCAGCCTTCCATCGATCCCTTACATCGCCGATTAACATATGGCAAGCACACGGCTTTTCCTACACAACGGTCACTCCGAGAATCCTTCCGATTTTAAAAACTTTCTCCCGGATCATGCATGCTGAGTCCTGGTTTTCCAGGATTCATTCTGTATCCCGCTTTTCGAGAGTTCACATCGCGCCTACACACAGTACACACGAGACTTCACACTAGTATACAAGACGCTCAAAATTATAGATTAAAATAAATTCGGAGCTATATAACTGAAAAACGTTAATTTCTTATATCCCGAGATCACCCACATCATTATTTTTTATTATATTATTATTATTCTTATTATATTATCAAGAGACACGGTAGTGTCTTGTGCTAAGTCCCGCGTAAGCAACAAGACGCTCCGTGTATCTTTACGCGAGTCGGATAGATTGATTGAGATATTCGTTCGAGATTATATTGAAATAATCGCTGAACGGATCGAGTTCTAGGCTTAATTGATAGCTTGAGTTTGATTTATATAAGAAAAGTGTCTTTATTTTAGCTCTACGTGCAACAGCAATATTATGATCCAAAGTCGAAATATGAAAAATTTTCATTAACCCATTAGCGCCTGAACGGACATTTTTCGGTACCAAAGTTCAGAGAGTCACTGTACGATGCATTTGATCGAAAAAAATTTTGGAACCACTGTTCCCTATGTTTTGAAGGTTGCTCTTTCGAATGGTGGTGGTTAGAAGACCCTAAAATGAGTTTTTTTATGGAAAAATAGTAAATTAAAAAAAAACAGAAATTTTTTGATGACATTTTTTTTTGAGGTAATTTCTTTTTGCATTTGCATTTTTCTACATACTTAAGACCGATAAATATCGCGTCCATGACACCAAAACTAAAAGTTATTGGCTATACATAATTAAAAAAAATTTTTTATTTAGACAAAATGGCGTCCGAAACAACAAATTTTAGTTTTAAACTTCAGTAATTTTTTTCTCGATAACTATGGACTTGAGGAAAAATTTTCTAAGAACAAAAAAGTCTTAATATTAGTCAAAGAATACCCTCAAATTTTTTCAAGACCGTAAAAGAAAATTTTTGATTTTCCAGAAAATGGGAAAATTGAAATTTTCGAAAAATCGTTTAAAAAATCTGAAAAAATTTGAGGGTATTCTTTGACTAATATTAAGACTTTTTTGTTTCTAGAATATTTTTCCTTAAGCCGATAGTTATCGAGAAAAAAATTGCTGAACTGTTTTTGAGGTCACTAATCACAAATTCAACATTTTTATTGTATAATTAGTTCCAAAGAGATTTTTTAAATGAATCAGTAATGTAATATTGAGTATTGCTGAAATATTTCGCTTTAGTAAAATACGTACATTGCTTAGCCGACAAGTGCTATTGCCGTTGCCCGACTCTCACCACGGGGAGGTGAACGTAATTTCGAGAGCCTTATTTTTTTTATTTTATTTTTTTAATTTTATGTATTTTATGATTTTTTTGGTATTTTCTAATATTTTTTCTAATTTTTTTTGTTTTTTATTTATTCTTTTTCATTTTTTTTCATGAACTAAGAAGCAGGACGAGCATAAATAAATGTTGCAGGTCTTGCACATTTTCTGTGTTCTTGCGTTACATTTATTGGAGTATTTGCAGTATCTTTTATTGACAGTAATAATACTCTCGTGTACTTTTTTATTTTTATGCTTGTCAAGATAGTACTGTGCAATTTCCAAAAATATTTTTTTGGTTCCAACATTCTTCTCGTGCACTAAATTTCGAATGACAGTTGCATTGGTGATTGACGATTGTATCAATCTACAAAAAATCGACCACGTCCATTTTTTCGCTCTTATTCCTGGAAGTAAATTACTACAATGGGCATCATGTTGATCGACACCCCCCACGAACATGTTGTACAGTCTAAACGCCATAGGAAATGGTATTTCTTCTTTAGAGTGACTGTTTTTCGAGTATCTTCTAACGGTACTTAGAGGGGTAACTCCAGCTGCTGTTGACAAAACTGAAACAGGTTTGGAATCCATAACGGTTATAAAATTGATGCCACTGTTTTTTTCCTGCTTGACTATATAAGTACCTCTTTTAGCTTTTTTATCCAGTACATTTTTTTCTTTTATTCTGTCGGGTCGAACAGTTCCTGTAGCAATGAGACCAACTTCTTTCAAGTGAACTAATAAGTCTGGATTGCAAAAGTAATTATCAAAATACAAGTGATAGGAACTTAATTTTTTTAGAGATACTGTTGAAAGTAATTGTTGGACCATTAGCATAACAACGCGACTACCCACAGCACATTTAACTAATTTCATTTTGTTATCTGATGAATAAATATTAGATCCTTGACCGCAGTATACATCAAAATCAAATAAATATCCTTCTGGACTGCATATTGCCCACATTTTTATGCCAAACCTTTCAGGTTTATTTGGCATAAACTGTAGGACTGGAGCTCGCCCATGGTATTTGACCATCATCTCATCAATGGATAGAGCCGTAGAAAAAAAACCGAATTGCAGAATATTGTTTCTAAACATGTTGAGTATTTTTCTTACTCTCCAAACTTTGTCCTGTTCATTTTTATCTTGCGGTTTACTGAATTTTATATTTCGTTTAATTTTCAGGAAATTATCGCGGCTCATGGCTGATGCAATCGGATTGCAGCGTAACAGCTCATTCGAAGACCAATAATCTCTTTGCGATTTACGTTCATTAAATATTGTTGTAATGATTATTCCCAAAAAAATATCCAATTCATTAGCAGTTAGCTGATACCCATTGGAATTTGTATTTTCTATAATATATTTTTTTATACCGCTAGAAAAAAATAACTCAAACAACTGAACTGATGACAAATTTTTCAAAAATTTTTTTGTTTTATCAGAAAGTAGAATATCATTTTTGGGTATTTCATAATATTGCCTTTCTCCCATTACCCATTTGTAATCGTGATTTGGCGCTAATTTTGTCTGATTTTCCTCATAACTATTTCGTACCTGTCTATAGGACATTTTTGGAATATTTTTGATGCCACTTGAGGAAGCGCCTGATTCCGTATCAGATTCAGAATCTGAATCAGAAGATCCAGAATCATTCAAACAAGGAATGAAAATAGCCTTCGAAGTGCCATTTTCATTTTCTTCCAGTTCAATGAGTTCTTCTCGAACTAGTTTTTGTTTTTTCCGTTGAGGTGGATGTGACATGTCAAAGAGTAAATAACCAAATGACAGTAGTAATCAAATAATTATACTCTTTTTGGATTACTTTTAGAGAGATTAGAGAAATAACTACTCACGAATTACTATCATAGAAAGCTTCTTCAGTAATACAGTGAACTCTCGAAGTAATATGATTTATTGATGCAAACAATGTGAAGTATTGATATATGGTTAATATTTCTATGTAATATATGTATAATTCAATCTGATTGCATTTTAATTCGAGAAAAATTTGAAAAATATTACATTACTGATTCATTTAAAAAATCTCTTTGGAACTAATTATACAATAAAAATGTTGAATTTGTGATCAGTGACCTCAAAAACAGTTCAGCAATTTTTTTCTCGATAACTATGGGCTTAAGGAAAAATATTCTAGAAACAAAAAAGTCTTAATATTAGTCAAAGAATACCCTCAAATTTTTTCAGATTTTTTAAACGATTTTTCGAAAATTTCAATTTTCCCATTTTCTGGAAAATCAAAAATTTTTTTTACGGTCTTGAAAAAATTTGAGGGTATTCTTTGACTAATATTAAGACTTTTTTGTTCTTAGAAAATTTTTCCTCAAGTCCATAGTTATCGAGAAAAAAATTACTGAAGTTTAAAACTAAAATTTGTTGTTTCGGACGCCATTTTGTCTAAATAAAAAATTTTTTTTAATTATGTATAGCCAATAACTTTTAGTTTTGGTGTCATGGACGCGATATTTATCGGTCTTAAGTATGTAGAAAAATGCAAATGCAAAAAAAAATTACCTCAAAAAAAAATTTCATCAAAAAATTTCTGTTTTTTTTTTAATTTACTATTTTTCCATAAAAAAACTCATTTTAGGGTCTTCTAACCATCACCATTCGAAAGAGCAACCTTCAAAACATAGGGAACAGTGGTTCCAAAATTTTTTTCGATCAAATGCATCGTACAGTGACTCTCTGAACTTTGGTACCGAAAAATGTCCGTTCAGGCGCTAATGGGTTAAGAAACGTCTCCTTGGTCAACGCTCAAGTCCCCAATGCGCAAGCGTACAAAGTTGTACGGTTGACGCATTCGACGTAAGATTGCGCTAGCGGCGCTCCGTGATGTTAGGGCTACTATACAGGGTGTCCTAGACCACTCGTACACCCCTTTTCTTTCAAAAACTAAGCATTTTAGAGAAAAACATTTTCAACAAAAATTGTATGGTTTTGAGGGGAACATAAGATGGTGTCATTGGTTTGACCTTGGATGGCATCGTTAAGGTCAGGTCAAGGACACCTTTAATTTCTTAAATGGAACCACCTATTTTTTATTGCATATTCTTATATTTCATCAAGTACTTTTCGAATTATAAGGCTTGAAATAATTTTTTAATTTTACATAAACCATAAAATATCTAGTAAAATATTCATTTTTCGATTATTTTACCTTAATACTTTTATGTACAAAATAATGAGAGGAATCAATTGGTGTAAAGAAAACACATAGTTACTTTTAAGAAAAAATATTTAATTGTTAATTGCAAAAAACTCGGTGCGCTACCAATTTGATTGGCAATAATAATAAATGATAAATGAACAATTACATATTAACATTATTTCAATAATTACTAGGTAGCGCCGAGTTTTTTTATTTAAAATTTTTTTGATTTATATTTTTTTTCATTTTTAATTTTTAAAAAAATTTGTTCTTTTAATTATTTTAATTTTATTATTATTATTAAATTATTTTATTTTTGTAGAAGATTGAAAAATTATTGACGTAATCTTTCATTTTTTTGAATTTTTAATTTTTAAATAAGTTTTTTAATCTTATTTTAATTTTCTAGAAAATTTAAAAATCATTTGACGTAATCTTTTATTTTAAAAAATTGATTCAACTCTAACAAAAATATTCTTCTTTATGACAAAAATGTAATAGATTTTAAACGGAACTTCTACCTATTTGTCAGCAGCGGATTATATAAAAGCACATATGTATAAAATTTTATAACACTAACAAACTTAAAATGAAATTGCACCCCAACTTGACGCAATTTTTTATAATTAATATCAGTATTTTTTATAAAAATAACTATTTTTTGTGAAAATTTTTCAGAGTTAATTTTTTACATAAAGGTAGCTACTTTTTGTGATAGCTATTTTTTGTGAGACGGTTTTTAGATGAACTCGACGCTTTTTCTTTACCTTTTTTTAAAAGGTATTTTTTTAGGGATATCACTTCTTTTTGTATAAAAAATTATGTATTTTAAATTTAATTTCTCATAATTATTATTTTTCATAATATTTATTAAACATTTTTAAATAAACCCACCACGACCCCCGTCATACTATAACAAAATGTGACGGTCTCGCTTGCTTATTATAGATATTTAAATATTATATGATCGTTTTTCACAGATATTTAAGTTTAACTTTTCTTTAAAAGGTATTTTTTAAGAATATCACTTTTTATGTATTAAACATTACATATTTTATAAATTTTTTATGGATATTATTTTTTTATTGTACGTATTTATTATACATTTTTAAATAAACCCCCCGTTATACCTTTTCAAAATGTGACGGTCTTTCTTGCCTACTACAGATATTTAAATTATTAATTTTATAATATTGGATATATTTATATATTACTTATTAGACATTCTTCGTAGAAAAAGTAAACAAACATTTTTACCACCTCTAGGCCACTGTTTTTTCTTAACTTGAGCATCATTAGCTTCGATCCAAATATTAGATGTTCCTTCTCTGCACATACTTATATAATGGCCTTCATCAATATCAGGATTTTGAAAAAATATGGCATTTGTCACTTTGTACGTGTGTCCATCTATTAATATCTTAGTCGTTGGAATAGCACATAAATTAAAATCATGTGTCGCTTTCATTGATTTATCATTTTGTGATGGAAAAGATATTAAATGAATCACGATTATCTCTTTTGCCAATATTATTTCTCTTTTTAATAACATATTATTTTTTTCAGCACAATATTCACACGATTCGTTATGCAATTGAAACCAATGTGAAAAAGTAACATTTAACAAATCATTAAGATCATATTTTTTTTCTTCAAATTATTAATAGGAATAGAAATAATAATATTATTATCAACAATAGTTTTTGTATTATCACAGGTTTTACACCGTCTTGTAGAAACTATTTGATTTCTCATGAGACTTTTTATGCAATCATATTTTTCGCAAAGAGCCATAAGAAAATCAGATGCATTTTGTTTTACTGGATTTGAAAAATATTCTCCTAAATATTGTCGTATTGAATTTGTACTTAGATTACGCACACCATTTTCATATCGATATACTAATGTACGTAAAACATCTGATTTTTCGCAATGAAACAATTGCTATCTAATAACATTAAAATTTAATAAACATTGCAATATACATATTTACTATTATAGATTTCATTATTATTGCATTATTCTTTATTATAAAATAAAATTCACGTATGAAGAATTCTTTATTATAAAATAAAATTCACGTATGAAGAATCAAAGAAAGTTTTAGAAGTTCAGATTAAATTGAACGATAAAACGTATTGCAATTCTGTCATTGTTTAGATTCTTATCTTAAACAAAATTGAAATTTAGCCATTACTAGATCTATAAGAGAAAAAAAGAAGTTAAAAATTCGAAATAACTTAAATAGATGTATGTAATAAGTAAATAATAATAATATAATTACTATATATATAAAAGTTTGATATAAGTTTGTAGCGTATCATAAAATCATAATAAATATTATTTTAAGACAGCATCAACATATATAGTCCATCCTTCCAAAACTTAAAATATAGTTTTACAAATATGATGTTATTCTTTTCCTTTAAAGCAACATCTAAACCTTATTCAATACAAGTAATCTATTCATACAAGTTATGGTTACGCAGAAAAAGATTATCTATGTACATAATTATATATAAGTATGTATATCTATGACTCTATAGTTCTATAGTATATAATTATATACATATATATATACATATGTGTGTATGTGTGTGTGCGTGTAGAAATTTACATATTTGACTGCGCAACCATAATTATAGTTACATAGATATTTATTACATTTGCCTGCGTAGACACAAATATAGTTACGCAGAAATATTCGCTACTACATGTATAATGATAATTATATATACTTATGTGTGTGTGTGTGTGTGTTTGTAGAAATTTACATATTTGACTGCGCAACCATAATTATAGTTACATAGATATTTATTACATTTGCCTGCGTAGACACAAATATAGTTACGCCGAAATATTCCCTACATGTATAATGATAATATATGTGTGTGTGTGTGTGTGTGTGTGTGTGTGTGGTGTGTGTGTATGTGTGTAGAAATTTACATATTTGACTGCGCAACCATAATTATAGTTACATAGACATTTATTACATTTGCCTGCGTAGACACAAATATAGTTACGCAGAAATATTCCCTACATGTATAATTATATATACATTATATATATATATATATATATATATATGTGTATGTATAATTATATATATATATATATATACAGGGTGAGCCATTTTAATTAACGCACGCAATTATTTCGGAAACAAAGCATTTTAGAGAAAAATGTTTCAGACAAAAGTTTTATGGTTTCGAGGGGGCCATAAGATGGTATCATTGGTTTGACACTGAAAAGTCATTTGAAGGTCACGTGAAAGTCACTTCAATTTTTTTAAATGGAATACCCTATATATTTTTGCACACTCTTGTAGCTTATCTCGAGAGCTTTCCAAAACACTATAATTAAGTACCTTTTCGTTAAGTACTTTTTGAGTTATGAGGCTTGAAATAATTTCTTAATTTTACATAAACCGTAAAATATCTTGTAAAATATTCATTTTTCGATTATCTTACCTTAATACTTTTACGTGCAAAATAATGAGAGGAATCAATTGGTGTAAAGAAAACACATAGTTGTTTTTAAGAAAAAATATGGAATTGTTAATTGCAAATTGCATATTTTTTCTTCAAAACAACTATGTGTTTTCTTTAGACCAATTGATTCCTCTCATTATTTTGTACGTAAAAGTATTAAGGTAAGATAATCGAAAAATGAATATTTTACAAGATATTTTACGGTTTATGTAAAATTAAGAAATTATTTCAAGCCTCATAACTCAAAAAGTACTTAACGAAAAGGTACTTAATTATAGTGTTTTGGAAAGCTCTCGAGATAAGCTACAAGAGTGTGCAAAAATATATAGGGTGTTCCATTTAAAAAAATTGAAGTGACCTTCACGTGACCTTCAAATGACTCTTCAGTGTCAAACCAATGATACCATCTTATGGCCCCCTCGAAACCATAAAACTTTTGTCTGAAACATTTTTCTCTAAAATGCTTTGTTTCCGAAATAATTGCGTGCGTTAATTAAAATGGCTCACCCTGTATATATATATACAGGGTGACCCATTTTAACTTAGGCAGCCAAATAACTCGAAAAATAAGCACACTACGAAAAAATGTTTAGAATCAAAATTTTGTCATTTCGAGGGGGACGTACAATGACGTTAAAATGAGCCCCCCCACCCCTCCCCCTGGGCGGTGAGGGGGGGCAAGTTTGAAATCTTAAATGGGAACCCCTATTTTTTATTGCATATTCGGAATCTTTGGCTAAAAACACATACAATTTGTCTGAAACATTTTTCTCGATTCATGATAGATGGCGCTGTAATCGACGAAATTCAATTTCTTCGATTTCTCTTACTGAGAACCCATGCTTACGATTCTGCAATAAATTAACAATAAAAATACCACGTTTTCATTGTTAATACTCGAAATTAGTCTTAAAACAAACTTCTCATTATTTTTTATTACTCATTAATTACTTCTCAAGAAACTGCTTTTAGCGTAACCTGCCCTTTAGGCAACTTGAATGGTCCAAAGTACCGAAACATTTTGGACTTTCCATCTGATGGAGTTCCTCTAAGTATCCCTCCAAAATTTTGTCCATTTAGTGCCAAAGTCACAAGTGTTTATGTATTTTTTTAACATTTGTACTCTGATAAAATTCTGGTAAAATGGCAAATTATACGCCTACAGAAGTAGTCGATATTCTTATAACCTTTGGCGAATGTGGTAGAAATTACAGACTTACTGCCCGTACTTATGCGGAGCGATTCCCAAATCGCCGCCATCCTACTGATCAACAAATTATAAACATTGAAAGGAGATCTCGTAATAATCCACTTCATCGCGAAAGGCGAAGGAATAGACTTCATAATAATAATGACCCTAGATTGCTCGCAGTTTTGGCTATGGTTCATCAAAATCCCCATATTAGTACCCGTCAAATAGAACGAGAACTGGGAATCCCTCAAACTACGGCACATAGATTGTTACGATCAGTCAATTACCATCCGTATCATATTACTCTAGTACAGGAATTAAGTGAGGCCGACTACGTACTCAGAGTACAATTTTGTAGATGGGCTCTTGAGATGTTAGATCAGAATCCAGATTTTTTTTAGTAATGTTTGTTTCAGTGATGAAGCAACATTCATCAGCAATGGTAGTCTCAATAGGCATAATTGCCACTATTGGTCACCAGAAAATCCACATTGGTATCGTGAGGTGCTTAATCAACATCGTTGGAGTTTATATGTATGGGTAGGCATTTGCAATGGCCAAGTCATTGGACCTCATTTTTTTGAACGTCCAATTAATAGTCCAATGTATTTAGAATTCCTCGAAAATGATTTGCCAGCATACCTAGAGAATGTTCCCCTTGCAGTTAGACTAAATTTATGGTATCAACAAGATGGTGCTCCTGCTCATTATGCTCGTATTGTACGGATGTTTTTGAATCAAAGGTTCCCAAATCGGTGGATAGGGCGGGGTGGACCAGTTCTGTGGCCTCCGAGATCACCGGATTTGAACCCCCTTGATTTCTTTTTATGGGGATACGTTAAAGATGCAGTGTATAGTAAAGCTCCAACGACAAGATTGAATATGATGGAAAGAATAAGAAGAGCTTGTGAAGCTATAACTCCTTTAATGCTAGAAAATGTACAACGTAACTTTCGCTGTCGATTACTGTTATCCTTAGAAAATAATGGTGCACACTTTGAGCATCTCCTCCATGCGGAGAGAGCTGATAACAATGCAATCTTGCCTTAACTGGTTGGGTCACCACACGACCTTGCCTTCACTGGCTGGGTCACTACTTGACCTTGCCTTAACTGGTTGGGTCACCACACGACCTTGCCTTCACTGGCTGGGTCACTACTTGACCTTGCCTTAACTGGTTGGGTCACCACACGACCTTGCCTTCACTGGCTGGGTCACTACTTGACCTTGCCTTAACTGGTTGGGTCACCACACGACCTTGCCTTCACTGGCTGGGTCACCACACGACCTTGCCTTCACTGGCTGGGTTACCACACGTTCAAGCACCCCGAATTGTGAGAGGCGAGGGGACTCACGTTAATCAAGCACCCCGAAGGGAACAGAAAACTGCTACGTCCACGACGTTGTTCCTGGGTTACGCTAAAAGCAGTTTCTTGAGAAGTAATTAATGAGTAATAAAAAATAATGAGAAGTTTGTTTTAAGACTAATTTCGAGTATTAACAATGAAAACGTGGTATTTTTATTGTTAATTTATTGCAGAATCGTAAGCATGGGTTCTCAGTAAGAGAAATCGAAGAAATGGAATTTCGTCGATTACAGCGCCATCTATCATGAATCGAGAAAAATGTTTCAGACAAATTGTATGTGTTTTTAGCCAAAGATTCCGAATATGCAATAAAAAATAGGGGTTCCCATTTAAGATTTCAAACTTGCCCCCCCTCACCGCCCAGGGGGAGGGGTGGGGGGGCTCATTTTAACGTCATTGTACGTCCCCCTCGAAATGACAAAATTTTGATTGTAAACATTTTTTCGTAATGTGCTTATTTTTCGAGTTATTTGGCTGCCTAAGTTAAAATGGGTCACCCTGTATATATATATATATATATATATATATATATATATATATATAATTATACATATATATATATATATATATATATATAATGTATATATAATTATACATGTAGGGAATATTTCTGCGTAACTATATTTGTGTCTACGCAGGCAAATGTAATAAATGTCTATGTAACTATAATTATGGTTGCGCAGTCAAATATGTAAATTTCTACACACATACACACACACACACATATATATATATATTATCATTATACATGTAGGGAATATTTCTGCGTAACTATATTTGTGTCTACGCAGGCAAATGTAATAAATATCTATGTAACTATAATTATGGTTGCGCAGTCAAATATGTAAATTTCTACACACACACACACACACACACACACACACACACACACACACACATATATATATATATATATATATTATAAATTACATAATAATTATATTCCACAAAATGATAATTGTCTATTCTCTTTATTAAGATTAATATTAATATATAATATGTTAAAATATATTATGTCTAAACAGAAAAATTTCACAATATTTACCTTTTGATTGATGAATATTACAAAATTCACAGTCCACTTGGTTGTCCTTAAGTGTCACAATAAATGTACTTGGCATCGCGACGCTACTGCGTCGCTTGATAATAACATTTAATATGTCACTTCTCTTCCTTGATACATTATTACGCACTACTTCTCTTCCTTGTTCTACACTATACTTTTATTTGTTTACTCTTATTATTTATTTCTTTTAATCTGTGTTTTTAAACAAGTAACCTGACTGCTTATTAACGTGTCACTTCTCTTCCTTGTTACACTATTCCGCACTATACTTTAATTATCTTTCATACGTACGTACACACATACATATACATATCACACGTATGTTGCGCACATGCACACATATGATTTTGTCTCTTAAAGCATTGTACATAGGTATCGAAGCAATAACGTATACGCAGCGGTGTGAACGCCGCTTGAGGGACAAACTCGCTTTGCGTGTGTGCGTGCGAGCATATGTACGTGAGTCTAACCTGAAGGAAAAGAAGGATCATTTCTCGGGATTGACTGCACCGATTTTATTCAAACAGGTCGCAATCGAAAGCTTGTACTCATATTATATGATAAAAGTGTCGTTAGATTTTTGATTACGGCTTTAGTTTATTAAATATCTTAACCGAAAGTTTACTTGACGCGAAATTCCGGATTGTTTGATGACGACGATGTGGACGTTTCTTAATCGTATTTTCACGATTTTAGAATTATATATCGCGATATTTCCACTTCTACAGCTCGTAGAGTAAAAATAAAGACACTTTTACTATATAATTCGAACATAAGCTATCGATTAAGCTTAATAAGAGCTCGATCCGTTCAGCGGTTATCGTAATATAATAATATGAAATAATCTGAACTGGTCTCAATTTCCCGTCTCGCGTAAAGAGACACGGCGCGCGTCTTGCTAGAGAGATGAACTCGACGCAAGACACTACCGTGTCTCTTGATACAATTCTGATTTTATTTATACAATTTAAATCTTTTTTAGGAAACATAGTTTGTGAAGAAAAAAATAGAAAAGAATGATGATACATATAGTAGTATCTAAAGCAAAATGCCGAATATTTTCATTGGACTTCAAAATACGAAGATGGGATATTAACGAAAATTGTTCAGTTTAAATGGGGATTATAATATTACAAAGTTTATTATAATATTATTACTCTCCACAAGATTAACAAAATTGTATACTTTGACAATAATCATTAATCAAACCATTATAAATAGTGATTTAACAATGCAACATACTCTGAGAGTGCATTGCATATAGAATTATATAGAAAAATGACAGTAAATATATATTTTCTTCAACGTAATATATTCTGATAATTCTTAAAATACTAATTTAATATTATATGACTATATATAAATATAAAATAAATAACGCAACTTCTGAAACAGCAATTCCAGGTTATCAGTTTTTTTCATTATATTAAAAAAGAATTTTAAGACTAATAGATATATTTATGTATCAATATCAACGCAAATCCTTAATTGCTGAATAAATGAACGATGTATTCTTTGATAAACATTCTTTTAGTACTCCCTAAAAAAATCTAAAGAAGTTAAATTCGGATTGAGGAATTACATTGATTTTTATGGACTTAACAATAATAACACTTAATAATTTAATAACTTAAATAAAGCTTCATAATAACACTTCGAGCATTTACTGCAATAAACTTTACGAAAATAATAAAAGGAAAAAGGCAGGGGATAATAAGAAACATAATAATTTATAATCAAAATAAACAATAAATCTATTAAATATCTCGTTATATATTTTATAGTGATATATAAATACATATCGTTGAATTTGTCTTAAAATTCTCTTTTGATGTAAGTATTAAAAAATATATAGTTTTATTAAACAAATAGTTAATAACTTTGAAAGTTCGGAGACGATAATCGTAAGAAATTTTTCTAATATTATATTCCTCCCCTTTAAACTAAGCAATTTTCATTACTTTTTCATATTTTAACGTTCAGCGGAGATATTTTAGTATTTTGATTTAGGTACCACACTCTATAGGTAATTCACTTTTTTCAATAATTTACAATTATTATAATATATATTACTGAATATTTATAATAGATCTATTAAATAGATAATGAGGTATCTTATAATATTAGCTTTTTATTGCAGGAGATGTTCAAAATGTTATCTATCAACATCAATGCATCAATAAATGAACGATGTATTCTTTGAATGAATGTCAGATGTAACAGTGGCACAAGCATTGATAATACGTTCTTGTGTATATTGTGTAGTGTTATTTTCGTGAAAATTGCAGGTATTGTTATGATAGATGATTCTTTGTAAACATTATCTTTTAGTATTCCCTAAAAATCTAAAAGAGTTAAATACAGAGAACATATTATCAATGTCACCTAACATTATTCAAAAAACATCGTTTATTTATGCAAGCGATTGAGCAATTGCATTGATTTTTATGGACAACACTTTATAAATATCTCCTGCAATAAATTTCATGAAAATAATATAACTTTTTACACAAAATATTATGAGGAATTGATTGATATAAAAAATTAGAGTAGTTCCATTAAAAAAACTAAGTTGCCTTTTACAAAATTTTAGAATCTACACCCAAGGTCAAATCAATAGCATCATCTTATATTCCCCTCGAACTCACAAAACTTATGTACGAAACATTTTTCGATGAGTCTTGGTATTCGAGAAAAATTTGGTGAACTTTATCAGATGCACTCCGTATATTTAAAAAATGATTTACAGGGTATTTTATTTTAATCTTATCAGGCAAATATCTCAAAAAATATAGAAGATACGGAAAAATGTTTCAAACATAAGGCTTGAAAGTTACAGTACCGTTGACATTAACATTACTCAAAGTATACCACGTGTAGGTTGCATGGTCGAATTTACACTTTTGATGTGTTTCTGTGTATATGTATGTATGCACAAAACAATAGAAATGTAAATTTGATCGTGCAATCTCCATGCGTTACACCTTGAGTAATGTTAATGCCGATGATACTGTATATTTTAAGCCTTATAACTCGAAAAGTACTTAATGAAAAAATACTTTATATAGTGTTTTGAAAAGCTTTCGAGGTAAGCTACAAGAAAATGCAATAAAAAATGGGGTTTTTCATTTAAGAAATTGGTGACCTTTACGTGCTCTTTAAACGACTATCCAAGGTCAAACAAATAGCACCATCTTATGTCCTTCTCGAAGTCATAAAACTTTTATCTGAAACATTTTTCCGTATCTTTCATATTTTTGAGGATATTTGCCTGATAAGATTAAAATAAAACACCCTGTTTAAAACATATCGTTGAACTTGAAATTTTCTTTTGACATAATAAAAAATATATATCTTAATAAATAAATCTTTTTACATCGTTAAGTTATCTATGTATTAGCTCCAGAATTGACGGCATCAAGAATTAGCGGCTTTTCAAGCGGATACAGGTAAGTTAATTTTTTTTTATCACAAAGGCTGCTGTGCGCCGATACAGAGCTGCTGTGCGCCTGTAAAATACGGCTGCTGTACGCCGATACAGAGTTGCTGTGCGCCTGTAAAAACCGGCTGCTGTGCGCCCGTACAGAGCTGTTGTGCGCCAGTACAGAGCTGCTGTGCGCCTGTAAAAAACGGCTGCTGTGCGCCGATACAGAGCTGCTGTGCGCCTGTAAAAACCGGCTGTTGTGCGCCGATACAGAGCTGCTGTGCGCTTGTAAAAACTGGCTGCTGTGCGCTAGTACAGAGCTGCTGTGCGCCTGTAAAAAACGGCTGTTGTGCGCCGATACAGAGCTGTTGTGCGCCTGTAAAAACCGGCTGCTGTGCGCCGATACAGAGCTGCTGTGCGCTTGTAAAATATATATAGAGCAACTGCACGACTGTGAAGGGCGGCTGTTGCATACTTATAATAAAAGGATTACGCCTATAAAATAATTGTTTATCTACATTATACATATATAGAATGTTTGTAAACACAAAGAAGCATATTCTACCATCTAGAGAAAAAGATATAATTATTGAAGGTGATTGGTTAACTGATATACATATGGATCATTTTGGTTATCTTTTACAAAATTGTTCAGACTATAGACTTATCGAAACCTGGCGAGTGCAATGTCTTGATAGGATTCAACCTATGCCAGTAGATAAAAAACATATACAAATATTACATATAGTTCATCAGGTCCATATGATGGACATTGGGTGTGCAGTTATTATAACAAAAAGAACATATTTATTTATGATTCATTAAATTCTAAGAATCTACATAAGCATCACGAACAATTCTTGAAAAGATTATTCCCAACATATGATTTTAAAAAATACCCTGTCAAGTTTCCAACTGTACAACGTCAACCAAATGGTAACGATTGCGGTGTTTTTGCAATAGCTTTTGCAATTTCATTATTATCCAATATCAAACCCGAAAAAGTGAAATATGATCATAGTTTAATGCGTTCGCATTTGATGAAAATTTTTGAATCTAATGTAATCGAGCATTTTCCACAAGATTCACGATATGGTGCTCCTCAAAAAATACTTCCATTAACAGTGGTTAAAGCGAGAGAAGCTGAAGCAATTCGTGTAAGTACGATACGTCAACATGAAACAAAGCAACAAAAATTGAATCGTTTGGAAAAAGTTTATAATAGTCGATCTAAGAAAAAATTAAGTAATAATCAATTATTAATATTAACAGACAAAAATACTCAAAAAGAATTTATACAAATAACAAATAATATTGAAGAAACAAATAATATTAAAGAATTTATAAAAACAAATAATATTAAAGAAACAAATGATATTGAAGAAACAAATAATATTGAAGAATTTACAAAAACATCAAGTAATATTGAAAAAATAAATAATATTAAAGGATTTATAAAAACAACAAATAATATTAAAGAAACAAATGATACTAAAGAAATAAATAATATTGAAGAATTTACAAAAACATCAAATAATATTGAAGAAACAAATAATATTGAAGAATTTATACAAACAAATTATATTGAAAAAACAAATGATATTGAAGAAATTGATAAATATTTTCAAAATAAGCATTATATTAAAAATCATACCAGTTACAAAATTATTGATTATAATAGTAATGATTTATGCAGTAACAATAAAGCAAATAAAATCAAAATTTACGAACAAACTTATACAAACAAAAATTCTGAAAGTAAATGTACTAAGAAACGTTCTCGATGTGAAGATACTGTCCAATTAGAAGTTATTAATAAAAAAGAACAAGGTGTGCAAGACTTAGAAAGTTTACTTATTAACAAGCAGATACATTGTACAAAAGATTTAGAAAATAATCGAGCTAAAAAACGACATCGATGCGAACAAGATTTAGAAAACAATCGCGCTAAACAACGGTATAGATATCAAAGAAATTTAGAAGATAGACGTGCTAAGAAAAGAAATCGATATAAACAGGATATAGAACATAATCGCGCTAAGGAACGGTATCGATATAATCAGGATATAGAAAATAAACGCGCTAAGAAACGGGATCTGTATAAACAGAATATTGTAAAACAACGTACACAAAAACGTATACGTTATTCTAAAAACTCTCAGCGTGAGCGAGATAAGCAAACAAGATTAGATCCTGATCGCAAATGGCTTTACAACAAACGATATTATCAGAAAAGTAAAAAATCTGTACTTGCAATAAAAAATCATGATGTTGGAAAAAAAGTTATTAAAAAATATGAAAAGTTTTGGTCGAAAAACACCGTAAAACTTCGTCATTCTTTAGAAACATTTATAAAAAATATCGTTAAGAAACTCAGTATTAAAGGCCATATCGAGAAACGATTAAAAGCCGAAAAAATCGTACGTTGGTGTATGCATGTTAGAAGAAGTTATATTCGTAATATCTACAAAATGTTAGCTTTGATTAAAAAGAAAACAGAAGCAAGTTTGACTCAAATCACAAAATGTTCTACAATTGAAGAAAAATTAGATGCGTTATGTGGTGAATCTAACCATACAGCCTCATCTGAAAACTATTTTATTGATTCTATATATCGTCATATAACTTCAAAGGAAACTTTGGTAATGAATGCAGAAGAGAAAGTAGCAAATCTACCGTTAATAAAAACTGCATTGGAACCTTTGACAATGAATGCAGAAGGACAAGTAGTAAATATATTACCGTTGATAGAAATAGAAGCGAAAAAATCGTGGTCGTGCAATACTTCATGTAAAACTGACGATCCATTTTTAATTAATCGTTATCAGAAATTTCTCGAAACTATAAATACATATACTTTAAAGAATGTACCCAAATTGATAGAAAATATTCATAAATGTACTATGAAAATTTCAAATGAAAAATTGAGCCATACGCGTAGCTGCCATATTGATTTAACACTTTGCGAAGGAATGTTTCTTCCAATTCAACTATTATCGCCTCATTTTCCACGAGTAAGATATATTAAGCGTTTAATTTATCAGCTTACAGATTTTTATCGAAAGATGGATAATCTAGATGAAGCATTAACTCATGCTGATTTAAACGCATTAAATGAAATTGTAACTTCTGCACAAGAAAAAGCAGATATGTACAAACATCAACAGGCAGATACAATTCTGAGCGATGATGATATTATTTCTAAATATCATCAAGCGTTTAAGGCCTTGGGTACATTAAGCGGTCAACAGACACACCACGGCATGCTTGCGTATCATGCGAAAAATTGTGTTATAAGAGAAATGTTTCTGAAGTCAATATTCTTCGAGAACAAATAAATATTCAAAGTTGGAGAGATTTAATGGCACATATACAACAACAAGAAAATAATGCGCAATATATATGTACTTATTGTGCAGGTAAATTTCGTAAAGGCTTAATGCCTGCGTATTGCATCTTGAATAATCTCCTTACAAATGATGTGCCCAAAGTAATATCATCTCTTAATACATTTGAAAAAATGATTATACAGAGAGCTAAAGCGTTTCAAACTGTCGTCAAAATGGGAACTGTTATTAATAAAAAGTTGCCTTAAAGGCAAATGGTACAAAAAGTTAAAGGTAGAACATTTCATTTACCACTTCCGTTACAGGAGACGTTGAATAAATTATGTTTGAATACTGACCCAATAAATATTAATAACGAATTATATATTTTAGTTAGAGACATTCCGACCAAATCAAAGATTATTTGGGAAGAGATGGTTGATGTTAAAAAAATATTTGACGCTTTAACGTGGTTAAAGCGCAACAATGCTTTATACTCCCAAATTATACTGCCAAATGATCATAATGAATTAAACATTTTAGAACAATTAAAAAGTTCAGAGTTTCAAATGGAAGAGACAGAGGCGACATTAGGTGACGAATCTGACAATGAGTCATTAAATAATCTGGTAGAAGAGACGAAAAATGATGTAGAAATTACATTAGACGATCAGCAGAAGGCAATGTTAACTCAAGTTACTGATGAAAATGACGGTTATTATGAACAATATACTATTTATCCCTTATATGAAAAGAAAGCAAATAAAACTTCGACAGACTTGTATCAAATGATAAAAATTCAGAATGAGCCTTTGGATAATCGTGAAAAAGATTTAGATTTAATGTGTTTTCCAGATTTATACCCTTTTGGTATTAATGGACAACATGAGATTAGGGAACTTAAACTTCATGATCATGAATTTATTAAATGTCGTTTGACATCTAAACATCCACTACAGATTAAATCAACAATACTTATTTTATTTGTTGAATAATGCGAATATGCGTCAGTTAAGCCGTGGAATTTATCATAAATTGAACGTAACTAATCCTCAAGTTCGTTATACGGCTGCAGAGTATTTAGAAGCAATGTCAAAAGAACAGTTGGAATCTGATCTAACAACAATATTTTCCACACTTCGAAATACGGAACAATATTGGCGTAAACCGAGAAGTAATTTAAGGTGTATGACGCAGCATTACGGACCTGCGACATGGTTTTTAACACTAAGTCCGAGTGAATGGTTATGGGAAGATTTAGGTGAATATATTCGTGAAGTAAATGGATGGCATGATGCTTCCTTATCCGTTAGCGTACTTGTTGTTAAAGATCCTGTATCAACGTCCAGGTTTCTCGATAATAAATTTCGGGCAATGCTTGACTTCATTAGCTCCAAAGATCATCCAATTGGAGAAGTAACGCACTATTTTTGGCGACGAGAATACCAAGGTAGAGGTATACAACATTTCCACTTATTAATTTGGATTAAAAATGCACCGATTTTTGGTGAATCTACTATTGAAGAAGTCTCCAAATTTATTTTACAATATATAAGCTGCAAAATGCCAGATGAAAATATTTCACCATTATTGTATAAACGTGTTGATACGCATCAGCGACATAAACATAACGATTATTGTCTTCGCTCTAAAAAAGTAGGACGTAAAGTTATTCGTCGGTGTCGTTTTGGATTTTCTCGTCCCGTTTCTGAAACTTTCAATATGAGAGATGTGGCAACTTCGATAGCAGGTAGAAAACAATTGAAACATAAAAGTAGGCTTTATGATCTTCCTCGAACGGATAATGAAGTTAATATTAATGATTATAATCCTGTTCTTCTTACTGCATGGGAAAGTAATATGAATATACAATTTATTGGTGAAAAATCATCGCTTCTTACTTGGTACATTACTAAATATATAAATAAAGCGGGAAAATGTGAGTTGTCTGATTCTGTTCTTAATATTGAAAATAATAAGAACAAATCATTAGCAAGTCGTCTTTGGAATATGGGTTTGCGATTTATGAATAATAGAGAATGTGGAGCTCTAGAAGCTGCTGATACATTGTTAAGTATTCCTTTGTATGGAACTAATCGAAATACAACTATCAAATGGTTAGATGTTAACCATATACGACGTAAAAGAATAAAAAACTGCAAGGAAATTGAAGCTCTTGATCCTGAATCTATAGATATATTTTATCCATCTTTAGTAGATGATCTTTATCCACATAGACCAAATAAACTAGAAAATATATCTCTTTATGAATTTGCACAGTGGTATGATATCTCGAAGATCAAACCGAAAAATAAGTATGTTGAGTATTATAAAATAGATAATGGTAAGTATCTTAAGCGACGACAGCGTGGATATCTTATTGATCATTATAAAGTTAATGTTAATACACAACCAGAAAATTATTTCTTTTCGTTATTACTTATGTTTAAACCATGGCGAAAATTAGAAGATCTTAGAAACGGAGACGATACTTATGCCGAATCGTTTCACAAAGAAAAACTGCATCTTGTAGAAGCGTTGCGATATCGTGAAAAATT
Source organism: Camponotus vicinus (assembly GCF_025532165.1). Lineage (NCBI taxonomy): Eukaryota > Metazoa > Arthropoda > Insecta > Hymenoptera > Formicidae > Camponotus > Camponotus vicinus. The sequence continues at coordinate 12,012,515 of NW_028141950.1, read as the reverse complement.
AGAAGAATTGCAAAAAGCATTTGAAACCGCAAAACAGTTAGTTCAGCAATGCCTAGACGACGATTTACAAAAACAACAGTCTCAGGATAATCCTGAAAATCCGATAGGTGTTCAAAATATAGAGGCTGGTGAAGCAATGCAAGATTTTAAAGATCTTGGTGATAAAGCAGTTCCAGAAATTGATGTATCTGAAATGATAGGAAAATTAAATGCGGATCAAAAACGTGTATTCGATAAAGTTATCAATACTGTAAAGTCAGATGAATCAGTATTACGATTATATGTTAGCGGAGAAGGAGGTACTGGAAAAAGTTTCTTAATCAAGACTATTAAATGCTGGATAAAACAAAATCTCAACAAAGATACTGCTGTAGCAGCACCTACTGGTATAGCAGCATTTAATATAGATGGTTTGACAGTTCATAGATTGCTTCAATTACCCGTTGAACATACTCCTAAATATAAACAACTATCTGATCATGTATTGAAAGTTTTACGAGCAGATCTTAAAGATGTTATTCTTTTTATAATTGATGAAGTGTCAATGATATCTAATTTGACTTTAATGTATATACATCTTCGATTGTCTGAAATATTTGACACTAGTGATTGCGATGATGGTTGGTTTGATCGAAAGCATATTCTTTTATTTGGAGACTTGCTTCAACTACCTCCTGTACGAGATGATCCTATTTTTAAACATTTATCAAATGAAAAAATTGCTAAATATCTTAGTTCCTTAAATGCGGTTAATTTATGGACTACATTATTTGACTATGATGAATTGACAATTAATATGCGCCAGCAAGGAGATGACTCTTACCGCGAGTTATTGTCGAGAATTCGTATCGGTTTACTAACAAAATCTGATTGTAAGATTCTCGAAAATAAAAAAATTTCTTTTAAAGCTGATTCCTTCGAATCTAGATTAAATGAGTTATGTACTTTCATTAACAATCTGTCATCAGACACCGTTTGTTTACTACCCACTTGTCATATGTGTGATGTTCTCAATGATGCAATGTTAAGTCGCATTGTTTCTAAAGAAATAATATTAATTGCTGAAGACACGATTGACTGTATTTCATATGTAAAAAAGAAAGTATTAAAAGTATTATCAAATAATGATGATGATAATTCTAGAACAGCTGGGCTTTCGAAAAAAATCATAATTAAAATTGGAGCGAAAGTTATGATACGGCGTAATATTGATGCTAGTTTGGGTCTTGTAAACGGTACAACTGCTAAAGTGACTTCAGTTGTACAAGATAATGATTACGTAGAAAAGATCAAACTTCTTTTATCATCAGGTTTAGAATATTTAATTGAAAGAGTAAGTGTTAAATTTGAGGTAGTGGATAGAGCGTACGTTGTCAGAAAACAATTTCCATTATCTTTGAGTTACGGCATCACTATTCATAAAAGCCAAGGATTGAGTTTGCAAAATGCTATTATGGACATTGGTAACTCTGTATTTAATTGTGGCCAAACTTACGTTGCATTATCGCGAGTAACATCTTCAGAAGGATTATATTTAATTAACTTCGATCCTTCATCGGTAATAGCTAGCGAAGACGCAATTATTGAATATAATCGTCTAAAACAGATACACAAACCAAAAGCAGAAATTATTGCCATGTCAAAGGAACAGTATTACAAAGTGAAAGATGTTTTATGGGCGTTACCAAAAGTAGTTGCTTCTGTTCAAAAATCAAGTTTAGATCAAAATGTTCGACAAAGTACTGTTTGGGTCATGCATGGTTTCCAAAATACAGATAAGGTTTCATGCCATGCAAATGCAGTATTACAGTGTTTATTGAATTTAAATGCCATTAGGCAGCAATTGTCCAATTGTGATAAATCAGATGTTTTACGTGTGTTAATGCATCGATATGAAAATGGAATATGTAATCTAAATACATACGCAATACGACAATGTTTAGGAGAATATTTTTCAAGTCCCGTAAAATGAAATGCATCTGATTTTTTTATGGCTCTTTGCGAAAAATATGATTGTATAAAAAGTTTGGTGAGGCATCAAATAACTTCTATTAGACGGTGTAAAACTTGTGATAATACAAAAACTATTGTTGATAATAATATTATTATTTCTATTCCTATTAACTTGAAAAAGAAAAGTTATAATCTTAATGATTTGTTAAATATTACGTTTTCACATTGGTGTCAGTCGCATAATGAATCGTGTGAATATTGTACTGAAAATAATATAATATTAAAAAATGAAATAATATTGACAAAAGAGATAGTTGTGATTCGTTTAATATTTTTATCACAGGATAATAAATTAATGAAAGCAACACACAACTTTAATTTGAGTGCTATTCCAACAACTAAAATATTAATAGATGGACAGTTGTATAAAGTGATGAATGCTATATTTGATCATGGCTCAAGTATCGATGAAGGTTATTATATAAGTATATGCAGAGAAGGAATATCTAATATTTGGATCGAAGCTAATGATGCTCAAGTTAAAAAAAGGCAGTGGCCTAGAGGTGCTAAAAATGTTTACTTACTTTTTTTACAGAAGATGGCTAGTAAATAATATATATCGAAAGTTATAAAATAAAGAAGCAGTTAAAAAATTCTTTTTTAAAAATATATTTATGTAATATCTAACTTGTGATTAATATTTAATTATTTAATAATTGTATTTCGATCAGTCCCATATAAAAGAATGTTGTAATGTATCAACAATAATTTCGTGAAGACTGCTTCATATTCTGCATTATTTATGAACTGTGAAAAAATATTTAGGTAAGTTGCCAATAATTTGTCTTTATTTTCCTTACTATTTAAAATAGAATTAAATAACTCACTTTTTCTCCGTTCCATTTATATATTCAATGATGAATTAGATAAGCAAAGCAACGATTATTCATTGATGGATTTATAAGTATTAATTGTGAATAATAAATGTAGATTTCTAATGACATATTGATTTGTAATTATCCGTTATTTTTGCAATAAGAATAGCAAACAAGTTTGAAGGATCTGAATATCTATATAGTAAGCAAAGAGGACCGTCGAATTTTAATGAAATATGACGGGGGTGGTGGCGGATTCTTTGCTCATTTATTTAAAGATGTTTAACATATAGTACAAAAAAGAGTGATATCCCTAAAAAAATTACCCTTTTAAAAAAAAAGGTAAAAAAGGTGCTAAGTCCGCGTAAAAAACAGTAAAAATAGTTATTTTAATCTGCACAAAATAGTGTTATTTTAATTTTGTGTAAAATTGTATATCCTACAAAAATAATGATATCAAAAAAATTGTGCTAAGTGAAAATAAAAATTTATAAAAATATTTTAACCAAAAAAAGTTATACAAAATAGTTGTTTTAATTTTCTACATTATATCCTAGAAAAATAATGATATCGAAAAATTACGCTAATTGAAAATAAAAACAAAATATTTTAACTAAAAAAAATTGTACAAAATAATTGTTTTAATTTCCTACAAATAATATTAAAAAGTTGCACCAACTGAATAAAAATTTTCACTATAAAATATACATATTTCTTTTTTATTTCCACTATTAAAAGAAAAATGATATTAAATGAATTGTAATATATCTATTATAAAAAATCGTTGAAAATATGAACAATCATATATATTGCAATAATCATATGCATATATCCTGAAAAGTTTAAGTTAAAAAAAAAAGAAAATGATAATACAAAATACAAAATTAAAAATTATTAAAAAAATTAAAAATTAGAAATTAATAAAGAAAAAATTAAAATTTATATAAAAATTAAAAATTAATACATATAGAAAAATTTTAGTTAAAAAACTTAGCGCTGCTACGCTGAACAATGTGCTAATGAAATTAGTAGCGCTAAGTTTTTTAACTAAAATTTTTCTATATGTATTAATTTTTAATTTTTATATAATTTTAATTTTTTCTTTATTAATTTCTAATTTTTAATTTTTTTAATAATTTTTAATTTTGTATTTTGTATTATCATTTTCTTTTTTTTTTTAATTAAACTTTTCAGGATATATGCATATGATTATTGCAATATATATGATTGTTCATATTTTCAACGATTTTTTATAATAGATATATTACAATTCATTTAATATCATTTTTCTTTTAATATTGGAAATAAAAAAGAAATATGTATATTTTATAGTGAAAATTTTTATTCAGTTGGCGCAACTTTTTAATATTATTTGTAGGAAATTAAAACAATTATTTTGTACAATTTTTTTTAGTTAAAATATTTTAAGTTTTTATTTTCAATTAGCGTAATTTTTCGATATCATTATTTTTCTAGGATATAATGTAGAAAATTAAAACAACTATTTTGTATAACTTTTTTTGGTTAAAATATTTTTATAAATTTTTATTTTCACTTAGCACAATTTTTTTGATATCATTATTTTTGTAGGATATACAATTTTACACAAAATTAAAATAATTTGTAGAACAATTTTTTACGGTTTAAAATAACACTATTTTGTGCAGATTAAAATAACTATTTTTACTGTTTTTTACGCGGACTTAGCACCTTTTTTACCTTTTTTTATTTTATTACACACACACACACACACACACACAATTGTATAGTACACGCACACACATTTTAAAATAAATTTTATATATTTTAATTGGAAAAAAAATGTAATTATTTACGCGCCTCTCCTTGCGTTCTCATCTCCCTTATGCGTTCTCCCCTTGCGTCTCTCTTTCTTGCGCTAGTCATAAGTATAGCGATATCGTTCTCTCTCGCACGCGTTGTCTTGTGCTATTATCGTTTTAAGTCTCGCGATATTATAGTTCTCTCTCGCACGCGTTGTTTTCGCGATATTATCGTTCTCTCTCTTTCATATGCTCGTCGCTCACTTACCGTTGCGTCGTCCTTCTCCCACCTATGCAGCATCTTACAATGCGTCGTCCTTGTCCCACGTTGACGCCATCCTTGTCACACGTTGATGTCATCCTTGTCACACGTTGATGCCATCCTTGTCGCACTGTCCTCTTCACACACTTTACGCTACCCTTTTCCCACAACTAGAGCTATCCTTCTCACACCACCGTCTTCTTTCCGCGGATCCCCCTTCTTCTCGCGGACCCCCTCGTCCACGCTCGCGCCGCGGATTCCCCTTCTCCTCGCGGACCCCCTCGTCCATCGCTCGCGCCGCGGATTCACCTTCCCCGCGCGGACCCCCTCGTCCATCGCTCGCGCCGCGGATCCCCCCCACCCGCGCGGACCCCCTCGTCCATCGGTCGCGCCGCGGATCCCCCCTACCCGCGCGGACCCCCTCGTCCATCGCTCGCGCCGCGGATCCCCCCTCCCCGCGTGACGTCACCCCCCGCGTGACGTCATCCCCGCACGTGACGTCATCCCCCCGCGTGACGTCACCCCCCGCCCCTCACCCCCCTGAGATCCCTGAGTTAGAACCCGCCTAGTCTTACTACTTATTTATTTATATATATTTACATTCTTACATAAAATAAAATAGGCAAACTACAATGAATTCAAAATTCTATACATAAAAACTATTTTTATTTTAAATTATATAAATCAATATTTTCGTAATTTACATTTATGCTTTCCTTTATAATTTCTTTCTTTTTAACGTTTTTTGCTAAAATTTTTTTATTTACCGAAATAAAGAAAGAAATTGTGATTCTGGAATTTCAAAAGGATTGGTGGCATTACGTAGTTGTATCCTTAATAAATTTCTTTTTTCATTTGCAGCAGCAATTTGCAAAACCCACCACGCAAGAGCCATACTATATACAATGATGTGCAACAAATATTATTAAAATAATATATAATTATATCACAAGAAAATCTATAACCTTCTTTCTGTCTGCAATGCAATACTACAAGAATGTACTACATTTATTCATTTCCGAAATATATTTATTAATTCCCTAGATTTCCACCTTTCCGCCAGCAACTCTCATGGCGAAAAAGTTCACGTGAAAAGTTTCACATTTCCGCTGTTGGGAGAGTTTTATGATTGCGCGAAATCATAAAGTTCACGTGAAACTTTTCATTTTTCGCCTTTCCGCCCTAGGGGAAAAGTTACATGATCGCTGCCCAAGACTCTGCGGTTCGTCATTCCCGCAGTATTTAATGACTCCAAACTCTTTACCTGTATGTGTATGTATGTGTGTTTAAATGTATATGTATATCAGAGCTCAGGATGGTTTCGTGTTCCGTTAAAATTTAACGTACAGTCAATAACATACAATCCAAAATTTTCTATTTTTATTGATGAAACTTCTGATATAACAAATGAAAAATGGATGACGTTTCGTTAAGTTGATCCCGAAACTTTAGATATTCGATCGCAATTAGTAAAATTAATAGACATTAATGCAAAAGATTGCAGAAAAATTATTTAATGCATTTGAATATGAAATGTATAAATTTCAGCTTCCATTTTTATATATTATTGCTCTGTCATGTGATAACGCGTTTGTCATGGTAGGAAAACATTTATCTTTTCAAACGAGACGAGAATCAAAATATAAAAATTTATTAAAAAATTAAATTAAAAATTAAATTAAATATAACATTTTCATGTCCTTGCCATTCCGCCGTATTAACTGCGCACGTTGCACATGCGTTTAAATTCCTAATTCTTGCGAAGAATTCCTGAGAAAAATTGCGAGTTATATTAACGATGATCCAAAATGTTTGCTATTATGATGAATTTTGCGAATGTTTTCAAGATTCAAATCATAAAATTTTGAAGTTATGTGATACTCGATGGTTTTCACGTTATTCTTGTATCGATAGAATCCTTGAATCATGGGATACAATAAAACATTTCCTTACTGAAATGGTCGTGAGCGAAAAAACAAAGTCTGGGGAATATTTATTGTCTTTAACGAGAAATGTAGATATAAAAGCTTATTTTCTTTTTTTAAAATATGTTTTAAATTTCTTTAATACATTTAATGCTTTTTTTCAAGCTCACGAAACAAGGATCCATTTATTATAACCTAAATCCGTTAATTTTCTTATGAATATCGCCCAAAACTTTTTGAAACCAGAATTATTAAAAGATTTGCTTAAAAATATTTCGCGTTTCATGAAAAGGAGAATCATAAATCTCCTGTTAATATAACTCTAGGATCAGAATGCGAAGAATATCTAGGTAAATTAAGGAAAGGAGGACATGTAGATTTTATAATAATCATTCGACAAAATTGTTTGCAATTTTATATTACAGCTGTCGCGAGGAAATTAGAAAAAGAATACCTGTTAATAACATATTTTTGCATAAATTAAAAGTTTTTCAACCAAACGTATCTTTATTTGACAATAACAGAGAAATATCATTTAACGATGTTTCTTTTACCGCAAAAACTCTAAGAGGTTTTGAAGACAATTTAAAGGAAGAATGGCTTATATTGTATTCCGATTTCACTCACGAAGAAAAACAAGATCTTGCAAAAATGAATTTCGATAATATGTGGAAAAAATTTTGAAACATCCATCCTTACTGATTCTAAGTATCCTAATTTAAAATAGCTAAGATCACTACCACGACTCCAAACCCTCTCTGTCTGTGTGTGCGTGTATCACAGCAGAGATCAGGACCCCGTCGTTCGTCACTCCCACAGTATTTAACGACTCCAAACCCTCTCTGTCTGTGTGTGTTTGTGTGTTCTAAGATTTCTAAAAACTTTGATCCATATATTATGTTGAGCGGGATCCGTTAGCGCACGGTGCGATAGCGCACCAACCCGATAGCACACGAAAAATTGAACACAATTCCCGATAGCCCACGTCCCTTTAGCACACATCCCGATAGCACACAAAGTAAATCGCGCACAATCCCGATAGCACACCAATGAGAAAGTACACGCATAGACTGCAACACCGCCCCCCCGTCCCCCCACCCCGTTACAAACCCATGTGGAACCTTGTGTGCTATCGGGATGTGTGCTAAAGGGACGTAGGCTATCGGGAATTGTGTTCAATTTTTCGTGTGCTATCGGGTTGGTGCGCTATCGCACCGTGCGCTAACGGGACCCTCCCTATTATGTTAATACATCATATTATATGAATAATAATCTGAGAATGAGAGAGAGAGAGAGAGACAGAGAGAGAAAATATATTTTTCAATAATATATTATTGAGAATAAATAGGTATATATAGGGAGTTCTAACTCAAGTCCTCGCAGGGGGGGGTGAGGCGCGAGGGAAACCGCGGCGCGGGGGAATGACGTCACGCGGGACGGAGGGGATTTCCGATGACGCGGGGGCTGCGGGCGGGGATACGCTTGTTTCGGCGCGTGTTGGATGTTTTATCGCAAGTATAAACAATATTATATTACCTACCCGGTTGATAAACGATATAAACAGTATTACATATGCCGATGTCCGGTTTATAAACAATATAAACAGCTGCATTCCTTTGAAAGACAACGCGTGCGAGAGAGAGGGAACGATGGCGCGAGGAGAACGCGTGCGAAAGAGAGGGAACGATAGCGCGAGGAGAACGCGTGCGAGAGAGAGGGAACGATAGCGCGAGATCATCGCGTACGAAAGAGAGAACGATAAAGACTTATAACTGGCGCGAGAGAGATAGCGCAAAGGATGGAAATATGTGCGAAGAAATTACGCCATGATTTAGTACGCTTAAAACTCTTTATTCTTGTTTTACATATTTTTTACGTACTATGTGGACTAAAAACTAAAGCTGCCAGCTCGCAATCGACAAGTTGATGCTTGTTGAAAGCGTCACTCGCGCGTATTACATTTGATACTTCTTTCGGATTTATTACAGTAGACGCGATATTGGAGAATTGCGTCAACTGTTTCGATAATTTTATCCAATCGATCAAAAGTTACATCTACGCATTGATCGAGATCGAACATACGATGTAACGTCGATTCGATCATCATCATGCATACGTTTGAAGATTCGAGACTTATGAGTTTAACGTCGTTAATCGTACGAACCCTCACTGTTAGCGGTCCAACGCTTATGAAATTGTAATCATCTTTAGAGTCGTTCCGAAGGAAATTTTGAATATTGCGACGTTGCTCGTAGAGTCCCTTCCACGTTTCGAGAGATAATATCAGTTCCTTTCCCCGATGATCTCCTATGGCAACTCGGTGGACCCACGTTGATACCAATTTCGAGGAATTTGAATTCCGTAGCGTATCGTCTACCTAGTATACGAATCGCACGACGCTCCAACGAAATGCTACGGGAAAAATTAAAATTAAATAATAGTAATAATAATACAATTTTAAAAATATAAAGATAGAAAAATGTTAAACGAAACTTACTCGTCACATTTGTTCTCAAACGACGGAGTTTTATCACGACTCGGCACGTAATTATTTACGCGTCTTCCGACGCCGCTGCTGCTGCTGCTTCTTTCGACGTAGTACATTTCTCTGGGTTATGAAAAGTGAACCACGAGCGGTTAACGCGACACTGATCGTACAGGAATTAACCGAGTATACGTGACGCTCATCTTCCACAAGTATAATGTGGTGGGGGATCAATGCTTCTAACGCTCTGAAATTTAGGAGAAGGGGAAGACGGCGCTCGGACAAAAAAATTCTTAGAAACGCAAGGAAAGGATTAGGGAGTGGAAATAAGAGAACACATATTAATGTTTACATATTTTATTTTTTTTGCAATTCTTTCTGGCGTTGCGACCACCAGTTAAATATTTTGAATACATTTTGTAATGCGCAATTCTTAACATGTTTTCCACATCGCATACTATTGGTAATATCTAATTTATTTAGAGTATCAATATCTTCGTAATCTGCATCCAAGGTTTCAATAATATAGCCGTTTCCCGCATCGTCTAGTATATCGGTCAGCTTTTCAAGTCCTTTAACGTACACGACAGACGATTCTTCTTCTTCTTCTTCGTGTATCGTACCAACGACAGCTGTTGTAATTACACGCTGAGCCAAGCCATACGGAACGTTTCCGTCTTCCCATTGTAATCCATGATGATTTCTAATCACCCATGAGACTTGACATCGCTCAGATTTTGTAAGCACCCTCCACGGTACGAGACTTGCGAAAAAGTAATGCGAGAGAACATATCCCTTTCTCAGGATTGCCGCTTCCTTCACGAAGAATAGTTTGCCGATGGTAAATCCTTGTAGATCCACAAACGTTGGTACGGACATGACGAGATCTCTCGTCGAGAGGAATGACAAAACTCTAAAACCAACGCCTCGCAACACTGATTTATATCCAGCTCCTCTTCCCCTCTCTCTTGTGTCGATATTGTCGCGAACACTTAGGTGATTTTGCGTACAACGTTGGTCAACGGATTGTACTGGATCATGCGATCGTGTATGATGAGACAGTACGCAATGGTATTCGTCGGTACGTTCTCCTTACACTCGAATTCCAATCTCACATCCACGGTTGCGCTCTTGACCGATTCGTTTTGTCGAGAACAATCGATAATCACGAACGGACCGTTACGTAGAAACATCGAGACCGTGAGACTCGGCTCGAGATACTCGTATCCGTAATAGTTCTTGCAGAAGCGCGTGTACGTGTCGTACAGAATGGACCATCTGTTTTTATCGAAATCCAGATTCATATCGTCGTACGGATAACATTCCGAGTTCAGATAGAGTTTCACGTTGATCAATTTGCAGTCGTCGAATCGACTCGTATCCTCAGACATAACATTCTTCCGACCTGTTTGCAGAGCGAAGACAACGTATGGTGGTTTCTCCACCTGAGTCGCGGTCTTAATGGCCCACGAATGCTTGGTTGTACGCCGCAATAGTGGATATTCGTACAGATCTCACGAGCGAAAACCCATGCTGAGATATCGTCCGCTTTCCAGAGCACGCAGCATCGACAGTTTTTCGATCTCGCTCAACAGCACGTGTGGCATTCGCCATTGTATCTTGAATATGTTGATCGCAGGCTCCAGCGTCGAATCTCCAAGCAGACAATTATTATCGTTGCGCGATCGTATTAAGATCAATTCGTGTCGAGCGTTAATCACCATCGCGTTTGTAATCCTCGCAAAATCCCAATAACATGTAGAGCGGTACGCAAAAATTGAAGTGTCCATTCGCATTGGTCGACGCATCCCAGCCGGCGTTCCTCATAATCACGCTTCTATCGGATGATACCGTTACATAGTTTTTGAGCGTAGTAGTTATTCCTACGTTTCTATTGCGATCAATCTCAACGCCATCGAGTTCGTATCGAATCTCACCGAACATGAATGCGACGCAATTATTTCCCAGTGCCACATCAGCTCCTCCGTCAGCTGGTGGTCTGTTTTTCGTTAGTTCTCCCTCGATGTATAGGAAACTCTCATACGGCAACGTATACAGATCCTGTTGAGTATTCTTATCTCGTATCCGAACGTTGTATTGGCGAACGGGTTGTACGTGTGAGTCTCGATCTTGACGATACGATCGTCGAAGATCGGTTCGTCACCGATGTTGAGAATATCGGTTATCGTTCAGCTGTTTCGCACTGCGAATCCCAAAGATTGTAAAAACGCAACGTTCGATGCGTTGAGTTTCTTTTTCTTGGATGATTGGATATTAGCGAACGTCAACGTTGTTGTCGCTGGCCTCGTAAAGATTGCGTTAGCTCTCACGTCCTTCGATCCGTTCAACACGAGCATCTCATACGTCTCATACGTCGCATACGTACGTTATCGCCGTAGCTGTCGTACGTGCAATCTTACGGTGATCTCTTCTCCTCGAAAATCGAGCAATCGTCCGGTCGACAACGCGTAACGTTAAATCCGTAATGCTTCGCGCGATGATCGGCAGGTAAATGATCTGCGCCGGCGTTTCCGATATCTTATATCTCGGTGGTATCCTCGGTGAAAATTCATGTATCGTATAAACGAGTTTGCCGTTGTTGTACGCGCCCGCAGTCACGTTACATTCTACGCGGATAATATTCACGTTGATAATGTTAATCGGCATGTTCGATTCGTACCATTTTCGCGGCTCGAGAATACGATTCGAGAATCCTAGCAGCGATCCAATGTTGTTGAGCTTGCTAAAGTTTATTCTGTATGCGCATTTGATCTCGCTCCTCATCGTATTGTAATTAGCGCGGAGCACTATCGGATATTCTCCATCTTCATAGTCACCGTCGTCAATGTGTTTCTTATCGCGATGTTTCCGTGAAATTGCATGTTTCAAAAATGCATGTATATCTCGCAACTCGTAGGATCCCTCGGGAATCGTAATTTCCGCGTCGTCTTTGCCAAAGTAAAATTTATTATTCGAGGAATTCACATTCGGTATCGTGTGATAAGTCTCAAAATCCGTTAGACCGAGCTCGTATGCATCGTCGCCCAAATCTACGGCGGGAAAGAAGTTTGCCGCGAGAACGCTACTCTTCCCAGTCAACGTGAATGTCATAGACATGTCGGCAAAACTGTTTAACGAATACTGAGTTAAATAGCGCAATATCCGTCTTTAAATTCGTATGCATCGACCGTTCGAAGAAACTGCAAGCACAATTGTCCGCAGATGCTAAGTTTGAACAGGTGTGTAATTGTACTGTATCTTCGTTACGTTTCGTCCGAAATATCGCACCAATTCATTCGGTGGTCGAAGATTGCCGAAACTGTCGAAATATATAACGCGATTCCCCTTCTTTGCATACGCTACCCAATGAGTACCTGGTCCTTCGACGTTATCCAAATTTACGATGCCGCTCTCGTTTTGATATATACCACCGATCGGTAAAGAGTTGCGCATGAAAACACCTCTAAAATATGGAATGCGCATACGTTTTGCCAGTTGTAGCAATTGTACGTTGGTAGTTGCGCCCTGCGGCATTTTTAGCGTCTCTTTGACGTTTTCTTTTTTTCTCGTTGAGGCTCCTCGTCCGTATTTGTAAGGAGCAAGATATAATCCGCGACCTTCCATGGCGCGATTGTGACGTAGCATCTCTTGCAACTGACGTTGCGCGGCTTTTACGTCGTTCACCGCCTTCGCTACACCCACCGCTCCACCGATCAGAGATCCGAGAGCACCCAACATTGGTAGAATCGGCAATGCACCGCCGCATTTCGCTATCGGAAGTATCCGTTTCTTCGCCGTTTTTTTCTTCGTCTTCGTCCTCTTCAGACCCATACCGAGCTTCGTCTTGGCTTTCATCGCTGCCCAGACAGCTGTGGCGGCGGCTCTCTCACTGAGAGTCGAATCTCTCGCACCGATGCGATTTCGCGCTTTCTCGGCGAGTATCCTATCCGCCGCGTGTCTCTCGGTGAGATCGTTGCTCCGAGAGTATGCTATATCGTGTTCACGACACGCCGCGTCCAATGGATTGATACCTCGATCGCCTCTGGCTAATCGCTTCTGCAACCGCGTGCCTGGACCGCAAAACTGATAGCCAGGAATATGGAATTCGATCGGAAGCGCGTTTATCGTACGATTTAAGAGACCGCTGCCTCTTACAATTCTCGCTGACATTCGTCGCAATCTTTTATTAACGGTGGCGGACCGTCGATGTACGTTCGCTGCCACGGCTGATAGTAATGTCGCATGCACGAACGATATTGTTGAACCTCCGAATCAGCCTTTATATATTCTGGAAGCTTGTCCCACAATCGTTCCACGTAATCACCAAAATTTTGCAGTAAAACAATCTTTGGGATATACTGCAGTTGTTCAGCGGTAAGCCGGAAAATGTCTCTTTTATCCGACAGAAGGAGAAACATTTTTGATACTGACGCGGAGATGCGCAGACACGGTACGATGCTACCGACTACTATACGCGCGATCGTTTGCGGCCCTTCGAATTGTGATAAAACCAACGTTCTGATAAGTCTACTGGAAAGTCCGCACGGTGTACGTTTCGAGAACGTGTACGTATACTCGAAGTTGCTGCAACAGCCGAAATATCGATATCTGGAGAATTTGTTGACGCCGATCGACGAAATCGGCTACTTTACGGTCTCCGATAACAGTGACGTCATTCCACCGAGCGAGGCACGTCCAAACTCGATTTTCGTCTTCGATGACGTGGCGTGCGATAAGCAAGATACGATAAGAGAGTACTTCTCAATGGGTCATCACTCGAACGTCGACTGCTTCTATCTCTGTCAGACGTACGCGAGAATACCAAAACATCTTATACGCGACAACGCGAACCTGCTGATCTTGTTTAAACAGGACGGTACCAACTTGAAACACGTGTACAACGATCACGTGAATACCGACATGTCGTACGAGGATTTCAGTGAATTATGTCGTACTTGTTGGCAGCAAAAGTATGGATTCCTAGTGATAGACAAGGAGAGCTCGCTTACGAATGGGCGATACAAAAAAGGATTTAACGTGTTCGCGATACCGCAAAACGATTAGTCGCTGCCGACATTCCGTCGAGAGGAGTGAAACGCTCGACACTCTGTCGACATGGCTGGAAGCGATAATATTCGCGAGCGTGAAAAGATTGCGAGGGAGATTGAGAAAACGAGCGAATCGATCCGCAAGAAACATCGCGCTTTGAAGACCGGTAGGATCGACGAAGATATTGCGGTCAAGACCCATTTTGGGCCTATTATCGAGCCACTACAAAAAATCGCCGATAACTCTAGCTCAATCGCGGTGAAAAACGAGCCGGAGCGTAACGCTGACGCGAAAATTAAAACGTTACCCATCAAGCGATACAAGGAGGAAGAGGAGGAAGAGGAGGAGTGCGACACCGAAAAAGAGGAAACGATTGAAGGCGAATCGTTTATCGACGCCGCGTACATCCGATCTATCGAATGCTTTACTGGATGAACTGCTGATAACCTCTACACCGTCAGCAACAATGAGAATCGTACAACCCACGATACCCGAATCACTCGCAATCGAAAATGTTTTCGAAACCACGGGCAATCCGCTCGAAACATCTGTTCGAAACATGTTACAAACATCGGAAGGTCAAGAAGTGTTACGAGAGCACTTGGGGCCACTGGGACAAAATTACATGAGCGCTCTCCTTAGTGGCGACGAAAAAAACGAGATCGATCACGTGTACGGTGTCTATTTCAACGAGAATGAAATACGTCTCGGTAACAAACGATTCGACATGACTTGATAAAGATGACTCTGTAATCATAGACAAAGTGAGGTACATTGGTACACCAGGATTATACGAGTTGCTCTTCAAGAGATATCCCGATGACGTCATATACACTAAGGACGGTATGCAAAAATATAAGAGCATATTAATGATGACGAGTGCGCATAAACGCCAATATGATGCACAAGGTCAATTAAAGAGCAACAAGGGATACATGTATAAACAAATAATCGCACCGTCGATGTCGATCGAATCGAAAAAGAAAAAATCTGGAACGGGAGTATTCATGCCTCACGCGATGACGCTAACCGACAATAAGATCGATTACGTGCACTGGGACGACCCCAACGAACTAGTGGATCGATTACGATTGCTCGACGCTTCGCGCCAAGCTGGCCACAACGCTCACGACAATGAGATCATGTCGATCATCGATGTACTTCGCGAAGTCGGCCTTATTATAAATTAAACGGTGTCTCGACAAAACTAATCAGTCTAACTATCCAGTCGATCGACGTCACTCGCATCGAGAAAAATGCCTATCAACAAATTTGGATTATTCGAACGGAGAAATGAAGAAATCAGCATACGCGATCATTGGGGTAAATTGGTGACAAGTTACTTGCGTCAAAACGCTTTGTGTCGCGTCGCTACGGACTATGACGCGAGGTCGCGCAAGATTCGCCGTGTAGCGCAACCTGAGGCTGATACCGATGTAGTCAACAAACTGTACGTGGAACAATGCGTTAAAACGTTGAAGAATCAACAGAAAGAATCAGACGAGAAGCTGATTGCGTTCGAGAAGGATATGCGAGCTTTGCAGACTGCGATAAACGAGCTTCGACGTGCGATTAACACTAATTCAGAAACGGCTATCAACCTGTAATGAGCTGTAGTGAACGGCTTAGGAGCGACTATTGTACAATTATTGAACATCTACTAAGCCTTATCGAACATCTACGAAGGATTATCGAATGACTACAAACGATTATCGAACGGCTATCAAACTACAATGAGTGGTAGTGATCGAAGAGGAAACGGCCGCGAACGAGGCTACGAACAATTCAAAAGCAGCTGCGAACGAGGCTACGAACACCTCAGGAACGGCTGCGAACAAGGCTATGAACACGTAAGGAACGGCTACATACGAGGCGGCATACAACTCTGGAACGGGTCAGAATCGATTGCCAACGAGGCTATGAACGGGTCAGAAACGACTGTAAACGAGGCTACGGACTATTTAGAAGCGACTACCAACAGGGTCAATCACGGCAACAAACGGGTCAAGGACGGCAACAAACGGATCAAGGACGGCAACAAACGGGTCAAGAACGGCAGTGAACGGCTCAGAAACGACTACAAACGGCTTAAAAGCGGCTATCGAACGGGGCAGGAATGCTACGAACGGCTATCGAACGGCTATCAAACGGGTCAGGAACGGCTATGAACGGCAACGAACGGCTATCGAACGGCAATGAACGGCTATTGAAAAACGACAAACGGTAGTGAATGGCTCAGAAATGGCTACGAACGGCTAAAGAGTGACAACGAATGATAAAACGCACGGTGATACTCGGAACACGTATCGTTTGATCAACGGATCGAAACAACGATGGATCTACGATCGGAAATAACCGAGGAAGCGAAGAAACAACATAGTTTAGAGAAATGGCAGTTGGTGAACGAACTGCACGCATCGGCTAGAAAAAATTTTCCCCGAAGACATGTCATAGTGCGAGGATACGATGACCTGTGGCAAGCTGACATCGTCGAGATGCGTCCGTACTCTCGTTTCAACAGAGGTTACCACTACATACTCACTGTCATCGATGTGTTGAGCAAGCATGCGTGGGTCGTACCACTCAAGAGTAAAGGTGGAAGCGAGACAGCTGATGCTATCGCCGAGATAATTCGAGGTAGCAAGAGGTGTCCGAGAAACATACAGACCGATAAGGGGAAGGAATTTTATAACGCCGACGTGCAACGGCTCATGCGGAAACATAACATCAATCACTATTCTATTCGGTATTGAAGGCATCGATCGTTGAGCGATTCAATCGCATGCTGAAAAACGACATGTGGAAGATGTTTACGCTGAACGGATCTTACAAGTGGATCAACGCGTTGCCGCGACTCGTATCGGATTACAATGTGCGCAAGCATCGAACGATCGGTATGCGACCCGTCGACGTTACCCCCGCGATCGCTGAAAGACTTTTGACTACGGTATACAACCGTGTAAATATCGTGGGTTCGGCAAAATTCAAAGTAGGTGACTCGGTACGCGTTAGCAAGTACTAGACAATTTTCGAGAAAGGTTACACGCCATATTGGACAACCGAGGTGTTTAAAATTGTAAAAGTGCAGCATACTAATCCCGTAAGCTATCTACTTGAGGATTATCGCAAAAAATCTATCGCCGGAGCGTTCTACAAGCACGAGTTGCATCGCGCGAATTATCCGGACGTGTATCTTGTGGAGAAAGTACTGCGCAGGAGAGGTGACGAGGTTTACGTGAAATGGCTGGGATTTGACAATTCGCACAACTCTTGGATACATAAGGACAATGTGATTTAATTTATACAGTGTTTATTTTTCATTTTCAAGAAAAAATATGTGTACAACATAATATTTGAAAAATGAAAATATACATAAAATCTTTATTAATATTTCTTTCAATAGTATATGTATTTATTCTTAATATAAATGTGTAAGATATGCATTACATAAAAAATATATGAAATATAAATGTGTGTAAGATATGCATTACATAAAAATATATGAAATATAAAAATACAAAAATCTTTATTAATATTTCTTTTAATAGTATATTGTATCACACACACACACATTTTACATTATATATTATAAAGGTATTCTATAATGTCCCCATGGCAGTGTATAGGTGGTTTCGGGTACGATATACCGCTTGTCATCGTACGGACTCAGAGCAGTTTTTGTCTCGCGGACGGTATATACTTTGTGCAATTTAGATCTTATACAGGACTGCTGTCGCGTAATTTCAATTTCATCATGCAAACACCGTGTGTAATCGTCGAACGTTATCGTTCTCGCGACAACGTTGCTCTTGACGCCTTTAACTTTTTTCGTGTCTTTCTTACCATCGACTCGTAACGCGTACATTTTTGCTCTAAGCCCGACGAATTCGGTCATTATCGCGCCATTGTTTTCATCCTTCATCAAGCCTGGCACTTTTTTGTTCGCGAGCGGTATACCGTACGCATTATCTATCGCATAATCACTTGTATCAAATCGGTTGATGTCGCGCTTCATGTTTTCATACACGTCTTCGCATTCAATGTGATATATCTGTGTCGGTGTACATTACCCGGCATTTGTCGCGATACAGAGGAAACATGTACTCGTGGTGAAATTCGTATAGACATTCTTTCGATATGTCGAGTATGCACATACCGACGTAGATTGGTTTATAAAATTTTACTTCCAGTTTGCGAAATTCTATGGCGATTAAGTTTTCCGAAAAAACGCTTCGACTATGGAAATTTGGTTTCGCGATCACCGCTTCTGCGCCGTATCGTCCGTCCCACTTTATTAATAATTTTACATCGACACGATTACGCACATTTTCCATCGTTTTACCAAATACCGCATTGTTCATTAATTTGTATAAATTTTTTTCAAAATCGTTTTTCACAAGTGTTCTAAACTGTGTATTTAATTCGATATAACTGCGAAGCCACGGAGATTGTGTAAATTGTAATACGCGATGTATTTTTGTAACACAAAGGCCGTATCGCCTACATTGCTGTAGATTACGATAGTGTATCACGTAACGCTTCTTATCGTACAACATTGCAAGAAGCTTGTCTTGCCGCTTGCCGGGCGGCTTGTCGCGTGTCAGACAAAACGGAAGGTCAGTGTGCGTATCGTGAAGATGTTGCGGGTACTCGAGATCGACTTCGAGGATATAACCCGTAGGCGAATCTAACGCGATCGATGCTACGTCAAAATTCGACACGTCGTCGACCCATCGAAAATCGGCATAGGGCAACGGTTGACACATTGCCCATCCGTACAAATTATTTACATCGAAATACATCAAGTACGACGATGGTTTCGATGGATCGTACGATTGCATGTACTTGTTATTAGCGCGAGCATATCTGTTGGAACATTGGCTCAGACCACCGCGTATACCGCGTTCGATAAACATAACCATGTCGATGTCGGTAAGCAATTCAAACTCAATCTATGTATGCTTTAACATGGCGTCCCATGTGTATCCGGGAAGAGTATAGTAATACGCGGGGTCGAGTCCGTAACTTTCGATACATTTATCGCGAAAGTTTTCGAAAATATCGGCTAATAACAAGACATCGATTTTCAGGTACAAATCGCTATATTCGCCTAGCGTTCGAATGGAGAATCGCGTCCAGATATTCTCGGCGTGCGCGTAATCGCTCTCGGATATAGTTTCACCGGTCAAAGAATTGTAAAATGATTCGCGCGGTGGTAAACACGTATCTTGCAACCTGTCCACAGAGTCGACGTATTCGTACGGAAAGACGCCTTTCCGTGTTAATAAATTGAAATTTTCTGCAGATAAATTTTGAAATTGTGAATGTAAAATTTTGAGTTTATCTTTCTCTAAAAAAGATGCCAATTTTGTCGAGACTTGCCGTAAGAAATTTGTATGAATCGATGAAGCGTAATTTTACATGATTTTTCCAATTGTCTTCCTTAAGGTTAACATTTTTCGTAAACGAAATATATTTTTCCTTGGTTATCGGAAGTAAATCGACTTTCCCTTCGAACGCTATATCCTTCATAATGAAATGCGCGTCGTAACCGGATAAATTGTGAAAGACTATGGGAATGCAAAAAGATTCTTTGTAATTTAGATTGCAATTTGAATGCGCGGGACCTCTGTACCGTCCGGTCAAATGACAATGATCACGTACACGTGTATCGTCTTGCGCGAATGGTTTTTCACATATATGACATTGAGTAGCATGATGAAATTTTTCCCACTCTTTGGGGGTGTTAAATCTATCATGGGGACATTAGTTTGTAAATATTATTAATTAATATTATTAATTACAATTTGTTAAAATATTTTTTACACGCAGTGCTTAATTCATAATCTTCGTCGAACCATGCTATACAATCAGCACTGCGACGCGAATGATACGCGGATAACGATTCGTCGTACGAGGAATGTACATAACAGGCTATACTAAATACTTGATGGTGCTGGTACAAATTTTGCTGTTCTTCCTCCGTCTTTGTCAAAACACATTCCAAGTCAGCGTATACGATGAATGGAAGCCGCTCTTTCCGATTAAAGTTTTTAAACTCGAGCCACTTGTCCGTATCGCTCGGTAACCGGATAGTGCAGTCGTTCACGGCAGTTGACCGTATGTGACTGCAACTTGTCGTCTGAACTAAAGTAATGTAAACAACTGTAAAAGAAAAGTTTTTAATTAAAGACTTAAACAATCCATATTATAATTATATAAATTATATGTACCGATCGCAGATATATTTTTGACCGTTGTGTTTGCTCAGTTGCGAGCTTACGAGCCGGGATAAGTTCTTGATCCATGCTAAATGTCCTACGTTGTTGCCGTCTTCCACGTACAACTAGTTGACGTGCTTATCCCGCTTCTGCTCCGTAAGACGTATCGGAACAATGCCCTCGCTTTCGATGCTGTACACATTGATCGAAACGTCGTTAACAAGTTTAAATTTCTTAATTTGATTCACAGTCACTGGAAACTCAATGTCCCGGAGATTCAGCACTGTCGCGTAATGCGGGTACGATGATTCCCATTCCGCGTGACTTTCGGCGGGGTATAGAGCGGCGACCACTGCCCACGCGAAACACGTATTGTCTTTTGATTTTATGTTTATCACGCTCTCTTCATCATAATCTCCTGCGGCAATTTAATGTGATATCCCGCGCGCATAGGATTATACTTATTTACATTAACTGTTCAAATTTAATATTCGCGACAGTGCCCACCCGCTGTCGCGTTCTTGAAACTCTTCCAGCGATGCTAGGGTGGACTCGATAACGCGCCGTTCATACCACTCGCGTAAATCAGACGTACGAAAGAGTTCATAGTTTCTCATATTGATACTTTTATTTGCGCGTTTATCTCCTGTCACAAACTCATCGTTAAATATATAACGATGCACCCCTTGCACCCCCTTAAAAAGCATCGTTTTCCCGGCAATGCGATCCGCCGGAAGCTGCCGCCCGGCAGAACACCCGCCGGGCATAGGCAGGGACGCGGTGCGCCCACATTTTTTAAACAATCACACATACTGCTTTAAGCCGTTAGGCTAAAATCAGCCGAACACCGCCGACCATAGCCGATGTGGCCCGAACCGCCGACCGGCGAAAGCCCGCGTTCGGCACATCACCTGAGCCCCTCCGAACGGGCCCGACCGCACCGTTTCCGAAAACCCGTTCGGAAGAGGTGATACCGCTGCGCGCCGACACAGGGAATTAGCCGGTATAAAAAGGCCACATTTCGGCACCTAATCACCCATTTTTCGATTCCGCTCACGCAAGTGAACAGTCTCCGAAAACCTGGACCGCTCCTAGCAAAACAGTCGACCACTCAAGACAGGAGGTGGAGAGAACTCCTCCTCCACCGAGCGCTCTCGATTCTTGACACGGCTCATTCCATCTAATCACTCTCCAACCGAAAGGAAGAACCAGAGAGCACTCCGGTTCAATTGAGTGATCTCGAATATCGGTCAGAATATCCGACCGCCTAACGCCGGTACATAAAACCTCGAGGTAGAGAGGAGAGCTCGGACGAGCCGTTCTCGTCGGCACGGCGTTTCCGGAAACATCCTAGAACCGGGAATTATAAGTACGTTTCCGAGAATAATACGCTTACGATCCGCGTAAAAACGGGGCTAGACCGATAGCCCAGACGCGCGACAAAAACGCGACACGCGCTACGTCAAACGGTCATCGACCGCGCACGATTGTAAACACACGCGGTATACGCGCATTCCAACGTGCGAACCCACTTAGAGATATATCGAAGCGCGGTCTAATTGTGCAACTCGCTGCGCTTACACACATATACACACGCCTGCGACCCATTGCGCTCACGCGACACACACACACACACACACACATACATACACGCACACACTGTAACACGCAATAAACTTGTATTTTCTTTCTATCGATACACGCTCTCGTTATTTCCGCCCGCCTACCGAACTCTGATCCCGACTCTGACTATCCGACGGCAAACGCGCGGAAGTCGTCCGTGACAAATATAGTGTTCACCTTCACATTATAGTATCTTTTCATAATGTTTTTCACATGGTCTAGCACAATATCTTTGGCGTCCTCGAGAAATTGGCGAGGTTCGATGTGATTATAGTTTGTCACCGCACCAGTCAATATACGACTCTCGAAGGCCGTATCAATCTCGCGCCACACAAGTCCATTTTGACGCGCGCTACATCCGGCACCCGCGTGTACGAAACGTCCGCGTAACGAATTATTTAAACCTTCGAGGCGCGCGATCCGAGCAATCAGCGATTGTCGATTCCCGATCGATAATCGTGGTCGTTTGATCCGACTTTGCACTTCCAGCGACTCGATGTACTGGTCGCATCGTTGCTCCCACACAATGTAATCTTCCAATGAATTCACCAAAGTGGATTGCTCTCGCAAACTTTGTTCCTCCATATTGTAACAGACTTGCGAAATGCGCTTCCCAATAACCATTCTGATGTACTTTAGCGAAAATACTGGCGGGGTGTGCCTCTTTATCATGATTTATATTCCCCTGCATTGTTTTATCATCGAACATTCTAGAATGATTTCATCTTAAAAAATTCCCCGGAATCGTCCGAGGTATTGCCCTTTGTGCAATTTAACCTTGATAATTTCGCGTTTTTTCACGTACATTTGAAAAATTTAACGTGATTGCATCAGGAGCAGCCGTACATCGGCGCTCGATTTTAGCGCATTCAGCTTCTTTGCTCTGATGTGCAATGTAACCTTGAAAATTTCGCGATTCGTCACGTACAATTGATTGCATTACATCGCCGTACATCGACGCTTGGAAATTTTTGTTATATTCAGCTAAATCCTTGTTCTGGGGATGATGTCATCGCAGCTGTACATCGGCGCGACTAAATTTTAGAGGAAATTAAAATATCGCATCGTCAATAATCCCCTCTACATCGCAATTTGTGATACTATTTGAATTGATATTAATTCTAATACGATCAGTATTACATCAATCGCGTGTGTGAAAGGTTTACTGCTGAAGAAATCAACATGAATTTTTACGTTCCGATTCAAAACGGCGAAACTCCACCATGTAAGAAGCAAAAATGTGACACGTAAGATTGTTTTAAAAATTTTGTTATTTATTAAAATTTTGTTAAATATTAGTCTAATTTATATACAGGGTGTCCCAAAAGTCCTGGAATGTCGAATATTTCATAAACTATGCACTTTAGAAAGAAATGTTTCAGACAAAAGTCTCGGCCGGCCGGTGCACCGCCCACCCCAAGGGGGGAGCGAGACGCGTAGGTGGACCCTCACGAGGTTAAATGAGGAGGCCCTCGAGACAGCCCTCACGGCGGTCACGTGGACTGGGGACGAAGAGGACTGGGGGCGGGACATTCCGAAGGCAGTGGAATGGCTCCGGGGCAAAATGTGGCAAGTGTGTGATGCCGCTATGCCCCGGACCAAGTCCTGCCCTCCACAACGGGCGGCATATTGGTGGACGGACGAGATAGCGACGCTGCGCGGCTCGTCCGTCCGAGCCCGTCGAGTCTTTAAAAGGACCCGCCGTGGGGGCGAGGGCGAGGAAGAGGCCCTCGCGGAATATAAGGCGGCAAGAGCCGCCCTGGCCCGGGCGATACAGAAGTCCAGGGCAAGTTGTTGGGAGGGGATGCTCTCCTCCCTCAATGAGGACCCGTGGGAGCGTCCATGTAGGCTTGTTATGAACAAGCACCGAGCGTGGACGCCCCCGGTGACGGAGACCCTGGAGCCTCCCGTCCTCAACCAAGTGGTGGATACCCTCTTCCCTCAAACGGGAGAGGGATCCCCCTGGAGAACCCTGGAGTGGGACCTCGATAATGAAGAGAGGCCTCGCGACTCCATGGAGGATGTGGAGGTATCCGGGGAGGAGCTTGTCCGAGCCGTCCGGCGCATTGGGCCGCGCAAGGCCCCCGGACCGGACGGCGTTCCGGGCAAACTCTGGGTCCGTGCCCTGAACTTCATGGGAGGAAGATTGAGGCTACTCTTCTCGGAGTGCCTCAAACAAGGGGTATTCCCCCAAGAGTGGAGAAGGGCCAAACTGGTCCTTCTCCACAAGGAAGGCAAGGAGCCAAACTCTCCTTCGACATACAGGCCTATTTGCCTGTTGGACGAGGTGGGAAAGATTCTTGAGAGAATCATAGCGACCTGCCTCGTCCAGCACCTGTCCCGGGAAGGGTGTGGTCTCAACGAGGAGCAGTACGGCTTCCGTGAGGGGAAGTCCACGATCGACGCGATTAGGCGCGTTCGTTCCCTCACGGAGGCCGTCGTGAAGGATGGCGGGGTGGCGTTGACGATATCATTGGATATCGCCAACGCCTTCAACTCCCTGCCGTGGGATAGAGTGGGGGATGCCCTTAAACGGCATGGGGTACTCCGCTACCTCGTGGAGATCATAAACGTATATTTCCGGGACAGAGAAGTGGAGTTCATCAATAAAGATGGACTCCAGTGCCGAAGGAGGGTACGCTGCGGGGTCCCATAGGGGTCAGTACTCGGCCCCCTATTGTGGACCTCGCTTTTGACAGCGTCCTTCGCCTTCCTATTCCCCGGGACTGCCACATCGTCTGCTACGCAGACAACACGTTAGTGGTAGCCACCGGGGATGAATGGGGGAACACCACCGCCCGGGCCGAGATGGCGGTGGCCTGCGTGGTGCGCGAGATAACCGATCTGGGTCTAAGGGTGGCCACTCAAAAAACGGAGGCGCTGAGTTTCTACGGAAACAAAAATCGCGCCTTCGGAAAACCACCCGAGATTAGACTCCGGATCGGTGATACACCAGTCCTGGTAGGAGACCGGCTAAAATACCTTGGTCTCCTACTGGATGGTTCGTGGAGATTCGGACATCATTTCGATGTCCTAGCCCCCAGGGTGCAAAGGGTAGCTACGGCTCTTGCTCGTCTTCTACCCAACCTTGGGGGCCCGGATGGTCGTATCCGCCGCATGTACATCGGCATCGTCAATTCGGTTGCCCTATACGGAGCGCCCATATGGGCCGATGAGCTCGCGGCTAGGCGGAGCGCCGTCGCTAAATTTCGGCGCATCCATCGAAGCATGGCCGCGAGGGTGACTAGGGCATACCGGACGGTGTCGCATGCGGCGGTCACAGTGTTTGCGGGGTGACCCCCGTTGGAGTTCCTCGCTCGTATGTGAAAGGAAGTGTACGAGCGCGAGGGGGAGCTCCGGCGGAAGCACAGCATGCTCACCCTGGCACCCAGGACGAAGAAGGCTATCCGGCTCCACGCCCGACAGTCGATGATGCAGAGGTGGTGTGCACACCTCTCCGACCCACGAACCGCGGGTAAAAGAACTGTCGGGGCCATCCGGCCCTGTCTAGACAAGTGGGTAGACAGGGCCCAGGGCTAAGTATCGTTCCGCATGACGCAGGTGCTCACTGGACACGGATGTTTCGGTGAGTACTTGTGTCGCATTAAGCGGGAACGCACCACGCGGTGTCACCATTGCCGTGAGGAGAGGGATACGGCGCAGCACACTCTGGCGGAATGCTCGGAGTGGAAAGAGCTGCGCCGTACCCTAATAGGGAAGATTGGGCCCGACCTCTCGCTGCCGGTTGTCGCAACAAAGATGATCGGCAACGAGGAAGGCAGTCGCCTCCTTCTGCGAACAAGCAATGTCGCAGAAGGAGGCGACAGAGAGGATCCGCCGCCAAGTGCAGGCGGCGGAGGAAGCGGCTGCGGCTGCGGCGGAGGCGACATCAACCGCCACCGAGTCAGAGACGGATGATGGTGGTGGTGTTGCCGCTGATGAGAGCAGCGAGGAGGAAGATGGGAGCTGAGGATAAGGGGGGTGTGGGTGAACAACAATAGGTTCACAATGCACGCCCCCCCCCTCCTCCACTAACTGACAAACGGGAAGGATGGGATGGGGGGTGAACAATAGACCCCCCACTCAGGAGCTCACTTTAAGTGAGCCGAGCAAGGGGGGAGTCTCTTTGTATCATTTATCGAGAGGCTCCCCCAGTACGAGAAGGTTACGGAGGAGGTGAAGCCTCCCACCCCCCCTTGTTTATGGGGGGGTGGGGACTACATATGAGGGTAGGGAAGGGATTGATGAGGGGGACCAGAATGCTATGGCTGTGGTCTTCCTCCCATCGGCCCCCTCGGAGGGATAAGGGCGGCCAGTTTCGCCGTGACGGTGGATTCCACCGACGGCCGATTCGGCCGTCCGAACCTCGCGTCAATAGGCCCCGGAGCTGATGGCCGCATCTTTACCCCCTCTGGAGGCAGAGGGAGCCACAGCACCGGGGCCGCGGGGGGCCGGGCCTCGAGCGGGAAAACTCGGGACCCGACCCCGCCTCCCGCCGGCGGGGGGCGTGAGATGGCGGTATGGCCCCGCTGTCTCACGAGTTAGGGAAAGTTGGGGGGGGGGCCCTCTGTCCCCTCCAGGGAAGGAGGCCCGTTAGCGACCGACGACGTCTTCGCGACGGTCGCGGCGGGCCGTGCGAGGGAGGAATAAGGGGAGCGGCACCCTGAAGTGTTGCAATAGCTAGTTCCGGGGTGTCGCTCTCCCTCCTCTCGCCTAGGAAGGCCACCCCAGGGGTTTTAGTGGGTACCTCCGCTAAATAGGAGAAGTCCCACATAACCCTTGCTCTCTTCCCGAAGAGTAAGGGTATCCATAAAAGATTTCCCCTGAGTTACAAAAAAAAAAGATATTAAAATATATATAATAAAGAGGAGTCTGCGGCATTAGAGTATCGTTCTTGTGAACAACAACTTGTTCTATAGAGAATGTGGAAATCGCACCTAATCAAATTGTTATGTGCTTCGTATGAACAAATTTGTTATTTATATTTGACAGTGAAAAAAAAACTTTAACTTGTGTGTGATTGTAATATATGAACAGTTAAAAGGACAAAGATAATATTTTAATTTAGTTTAATTGTAAGACAATTTTTTATCAATACATATATTTGTGGACTATAGTATATTAAATAATATTACAATGGATCTCAAAACACGTATAGAGGAATGGAGACGCATAATTAACCTTGTTCAAGATGACAATAATAGTGTGATGGAAAAATCAAACATTAAACAGATGTCGATAACACAATACGTGCGCGATCGAGAATTAGGCATACGAGGTATGCGTAAGCAACGTTTCGTCAAACAAGCTGTGGTTACTATGTATGAAGATGGTTATACAGAATGGCCCGATCATGTACAACGGGATATTTTTCGTGAAATTCGGAAAACGCATGTCTCAATCGATGAAGACTCTCATTTCGATAGCGAACGTAGAATTACTCGATTCATAGAATCAGAAAATGTTTGAATGTACCAATGTATCAGACGCCATACTGGACAATATTGTAATCAAATATTTAAATATGAGGACAATATTTATAGATATCAAGGCGTCGATTACAGTTGGGTGGATAAGTGTATCAATGACTGCGAATACACGCCGTGCATAAATATACATATCCCAACGGGTATAAACCCAACGTACATAGACTTGATACTCTGAGATGATTTTGATCATAATATTAAATATAATGATTTTAGAAAATTGATTGCGGGTCATCATAAGTTATTATTACACGTAACACGATATTGCACACAATGTGTATCTCGTAAATGTAAATGTCTACCCGAAATTACATATAAAAAGTATGTAAATAAAGAGGAAAAGCATACAGCAGGGAGAGAACGCACAGGTAATTTTTGCTAATATAATTGTAAAATTAATTAAAAATATTTAAGTAATTATTTTTGGTGATCATTGCAGGAGAATGTTTCAGGAGAGATGAGAAATCTGAATGAAGATCAGAATGGAGATCAATATGAAGATCAAAATAGAGATCAAAATGGAGATCACAATGGAAATCATAATGTAGATCAGAATGTAGATCAGCATGTAGATCAAGATGTAGATGTTGAAGAGCTAATCGTATCCCAATAACGGAGTAAAACTTTTAATTTTGTTTTAAATTTTTATATTTTTATATTATCATATTTTATATAATTTTTTAATATTAAGTGCACACACACACACACACACACAATATGTAAAATTCATACACATTTTTAAATAAACTTATATTTTGAAGAGAAAAAAATGTATAATTATTTACGCCCCTCTTCCTTGCGCTATCTCTCTCACTTACGCCTAAGTCTCGCGCTATCTTTCTCTCTCTCTCTCTCTCTCTCTCTCACGCCATACGGTTTAATCGCGCTATCCTTCACATACACCTATACGCCGTCCTTTTCCAACGCTTACCTCACGCCATCCTTCTCTTACCTTTGCATCGTCTTATGCATCGTTTTGCGTCATCCTTCTCGCACTATCCTTGTCCCACGCTGACGCTGTACCTCACGCCGTCCTTCTCCCACCTTCGCACTGTTCTTGTCCCACGCATCGCGCCGTCCTTTTCCCATGCGGCCGCATCGCGAGCCCTCGCGGACCTCCTCCACCTCGCGGACCCCTCGTCTACCGGTTCCCCCTCCCCACGCGTGACGTCACTCACCCGCGTGTCGAATCCCCTCGCGCCTCACCCCCCCTGAGAGGACCTGAGTTAGAACTCCCCCTATATCACAATTGTCGATATACAGGGTGTCCCATTTTAAAAAACGCACCTCGATAATTCTTCAACGAAGCATTTTCAGCAAAAATGTTTCAGACAAAAGTTGTATGGTTTCAAGGGAGACATAAGATGGTGTCATTAATTTGACCTTGAATAGTTACTTGAAGGTCACGTGAAGGTCACCTTCAATTTTCTAAACGACACCCTATATTATTTATTACATACTCTTGTAGCTTATCTCGAGAGCTTTCCAAAACACTATAATAAAGTATTTTTTCATTGAGTACTTTTCGAGTTATGAGGCTTGAAATGATTTCTTAATTTTACATAATCCGTAAAATATCTTGTGAAATATTCATTTTTCGATTATCTTACCTTAATACTTTTATGCACGAAATAATGTGAGAAATCGGTGTAGAAAAACACAGTTGTTTTTAAGAAAAAATATGTAATTCGCAATTAACAATTACATATTTTTTGTTAAAAATAACTATGTTTTTTCTTACACCAATCGATTTTTCACATTATTTTGTGCTTAAAAGTATTAAGATAAGATAATCGAAAAATGAATATTTTACAAGATATTTTACGGTTTATGTAAAATTAAGAAATTATTTCAAGCCTCATAACTCGACAAGTACTCAATGAAAAAATACTTTATTATAGTATTTTGGAAAACTCGAGATAAGCTACAAGAATATGTAATAGAAAATAGGGAGTTCCATTTAAAAATTTTAAGTTCACCTTCACGTGACCTTCAAGTAACTATATATATGCTTACTATTTACTATTTACATACTTACAACTGTCATCGCGTTTTACACGGAATCGAACGCACGCCCGCGAGATCTGGATTAATGATCAATTAAAATATTCGCGTTCGAAGAGAACTTGATAACCAATTAACAAAATCAAGCTTTGTTATATATTAGTCTACGAAAAATAAAATATATAATATCAATGCTAAAAACTAAAATAATTAACATGATATGCGGTAATTATTTAGAATCACGGCTCCACTTGTAAGTAGGCTGCAAATTTTTTTACTGACTTTTTATACTTAGAGGGTAATGTAAATAACAATTTTTAGTCGGGGAAGGCCCCGACTAAAAAGTTACAAACAAAAAAGGAGTTGTAAAGCGAGATCCTACCGGCGGGGTGACTGCGGGAAGGGGGGCCGAAGGAGGGCCCCCCATGGATCCCCTCCGCGCGCGCGCGCGTGTGTGTGTGTGTGTGTGTATGATATAATTTATACAGAATTTAATACAATTTAATACAATTAAAAAATATCAGAAATGTATGTGTACACACACGCGCGCGCGCGCGGGGGGTGCAAGGAGGCCTTCGGCCTCCCTTCCCGTAACCACCCCGCCGGTAGGATCTCGCTTTACAACTCTTTTTTTGTTTGTAACTTTTTAGTCGGGGCCTCCCCCGACTAAAAATTGTTATTTACATTACTTTCTAAATATAAAAAGTCAGTAAAAAAATTTGCAGCCCATTTACAGGTGGAGCCGTGATTCTAAATAATTACCTCATATGCGAACGCACGATAAATAAAATACACGCCAACGTTGAAAACTAAAACAAATTACGATTTCAAGAACAAATTTCGTCGTATGTGAACTTAAGAGAAATGAAGTCCATAAGACAAACGTAATAATCGAAACAAATCACGCCACGACGTACGTTAAGTCTCGTGCCTCAACCAAAATTTGTACGCTTCCGATTCTGGGTTTCGATCGTCGCGCATTCCAACGCACGGGTCAATGCTCTCTCTCTTTCTCTCTCTCTCGCGCGCGCGCTACTCCACGGTTTCACGCTTGCTACAAGGTTAGGTCGACCATCTTATCAGGTCACCATCAGCTATCGTGGAACTTCTCTACTGAAATCCCAACCAATGACAAAACTACGCGTATTCCAATATATTAGTCTTACCTATAATTATTTTTCTCTATTTTTATTTTTCATCTTTTTATTTTCATTTTCTTATGTTTTTCTCAATCCTATCTCTACGCTCTAATAACTACGTGATTATATCTACGGGTATTTACATTCTTCGTCTGTCCATCTTCCATCTTTCGACCGCTGTTCGTCGATGCCCGCGCCTGCCGGTTGCAAGGTTAAGTTATGACCGGACGAATGGTTGTAACGCTGATTAGCAGTGAGATTTACCGGTGACAGGCCGCAACGCTTTCGCCCTATGTTCTCGGTCGCCAAGTACTTTAACCTACGTCAGTACCAAGGTGTTCGAGCTGTGCCTCTATCCCTGTGTTTCAGGCAATCCACGGATCTCGGGACTGTTCTCGTCTCTGGATCTCTCACGGGATGGTCTTGCCCTTTGGGATTCGCCGGGGCGTTCGTGTAGCAGGGTAGGTACAAAATAACTTTTCACATCCACCAATTACGCATTAACACATTCAGATCTCTTTATTGATCGTATTACATCCGGCTTTACAATAGCTGCGATTATCTCGCGCATTCACGCTCTCGCTCACATAATTCACGCGCAATCTCGTATTCTCGCTCTCGCGCGCTTACTTCCACGGTCTTCGCGATTATGTCTAGTTTCGCCGCTCGCGAGCCACTGCTCTCGAGCCCTCCTCGCTCGCCGCTTTTATTCTCTTCGCTCTCGGTCATCCCCTCTATCGGTCTCTCCACCAATGTGCGCTCATCGCCTCATCGCTGCCGCTCGGACCAATCAGCGCCCGTGTCGCACGTCATCGTTCCGACCAATCGCATTATTGAGAGCTCGGACTTCGACTCTCCCGGTCCGCACTTGAGATTCATACCGCGTACACAATCTTGTTCTTATAAAGATACATTGAAATCTTAACGATATATTATATTAATAGAATGTACACATAAAATTAGACATAATGCTCAACATATGGAAATCCATTCGATATATATATATATATATATATATATATATATATATAATTATAAGTAATAGATTTAAATATAAGTGTGACAAATATGTATATTTTTCTGTTTAATAGGTTATGGATCAAATGTTTTCCAAAACAACTTGGTGTAAATCTGTAGCACTTGCTTCATCTACTGGACAATTAATTAAAAATATAAACACAGATGAATCTGCAACTTCTTCAGAATTTTCGCATAATGACGATTCACTTAGTGATAAAGAAAATGATCTGCCCAAAAAGAGTATGTTAAACTTTAATTAATATATTTCAAATACAGGCAAATGTATAATCCTTCTCATTGAGTAATTAATATGTAGTCTATATAGTTATAGAATTTTTTAAAATAAAATAATTACACTTTATATAATCCACTGCATTTTCATTTGGTGCTTCGATGCGGATGTGTGTACCGTCTATGGCTCCTATAGTATTCGGAAATCCACTTGATTCTTAAAATTTACTTCTAATGATTTCTGCTCGTTCGTTTGAAGGCCAAGAAATAAAATGAGGGGCTATTTTAAACAGTACGCGTGTAACTCTTCGAACTGCTCGAACTGCTGTGGCCCTTCCTACGTCAAATCGATCACAAATAGACCTATAAATATACAAACATAATTATTAAGTAACATATTAAGTAACATATTAAAATTTCAAACAAAATTTTCTTTATATAAAATATTTCCTAATCTGTGTCCACTGTTCATATAATGCTATTCTTTATTAAAAATCAAGTGTATAATAAAACAATGATCATACCTATACGAATCCATTATTGCCATTTTCCATAAAGCTATCATAAATTGCTTATTAGATGGAATTGCTTCATTGCCCTTCGTTTTTCTAATAAGATCACTAATTATTATATATTTAAAATATATTCAAATGTTCGCTGCAATCTAAAAATAATTCAAACATCTAAGATTATTATATTTTATATAAAAATTATAATTAAATAAATTATAATTAAATAAGTTAGATAAAATTCTAATATTTATTAAAACAATAAATTGTTAGATACATGATACATATATATAATTATTAAGATAAATTTTGATATCTAACCTAAAATGACTTTTAAAGTCATCAGCTGTATAAAGTGCAACAAGTTGCGTATAATCTTGTATGCGTGAATGTAATAAGCGCTTTTTCTTTTCTAAATACCATTCTTCATCTGAACTAGAATTATCCGAATCACTACTCCTTAATAATCAGATTACAGACATAACCACAACGTTTACCGGGTTTACCGCCATGTTTATACGCTCACAACACTCATATGTCGTTCCATTTGTCTGATATAATATTTAAATGGAACGGACGATCGTGACGCTGCGAGCGTGAGCATTCGCAACATTAAATGGAACGCATCCTATATATACAAATCACAAATACTTTCAATCTTATGTATATAAGATTCAAAATTATAAAAGTAATCTTTATAATAAACTTTTTTGTATACTTACTTTAATTGTAAGCAACACATAACACGCGCGCGCACGCACACACACACACACACATACATAAGATATATTATTTTCGCAATATTTTTAAAATGTTGCTGTAATGTTGTTTCAATAATATTGCAAATTCATCTCTATACAACATTTCTGCAAGATTGCATTGCAATGTGTAATATTGCGACGTTACTGCAATATTGCTGCAAGTTTATGTGCTGTATATGATCTTCGCTGTTGTTTGACTCATTGTCCGTAGGACCTGCTGTCTTACTTTCTCTCTTGATACTCCAGTTTGAATGACAGATGAAGATTGCGTTTGGGACTGAAGTTGTGCTTTTACTTGTTGCACTTGTCTTGGAGACTGAGATGGTATCTGAGGAGATACAGAGATGACAGAATCACATGTTGTATCATCACCTAAAAATGAATAAGTTCATTGTCACATACATACGCACAAACATATTTTATACTATTCAGCACATAATGTATAATACATACTGGACAATGATGTACAAAAATCTGGTGTTTTGTCAGCATTAAAAATCTCTGCAGTAGTAATGTAATGGTGACCTGTGGATGGTTTCACAATTTCTGGCACAATCA
The DNA here is from genome assembly GCF_025532165.1 of Camponotus vicinus. Classification (NCBI taxonomy): domain Eukaryota; kingdom Metazoa; phylum Arthropoda; class Insecta; order Hymenoptera; family Formicidae; genus Camponotus; species Camponotus vicinus. Next base: position 11,978,633 of record NW_028141950.1, on the reverse strand, counting down.
CTTGAAATTCTGCAGGTGAATCACTGGCCTCATTTGATTTCACTAAAGATGCAGGCTTCGCATAATTACTGCTGGTCCTATAAATAATAACAATTTAATTTATAATAATGCTCTATACATATTATAATTGAGATAAATAACCAACATACTTTTGAGGTATGATAACTGCACGCAGAAAACTATCACATATCTCGTATAATTCCCAAGTAGAAACATATGTGGGTCGTGTACTCTTTCCAGATTTTCCTTTCAAGGACATAATCACTTTACGTCGCTCCTTTCCGTACTTCTGCCGTATTTTATAAAATTCCTTTTCAGCATCTGAACCTGTTAACATCAATTAATATTATACTATAAGCTCAATTCTTGTGTGTTTAATTCATAGCATACCAGAAATACAATGCAAGAATTATTATTACCAGACATATTTCCGAGCACTGTAGCTACAGCTGCCCATGCAAGTTCTTTATTCTTGGCACAATATTTTTTATGTCGCTTATCCCACAGATGTGGGTTAACTTTCACAAGAGCAACAAGTTCTTTTTGACGATTAATCTCTGACAATGTATCATCACATTCTTCAACTTCTTCAAAGCCATCGAGGCCATCCACCCCATCTACATAATATTCGTTATCCATCTTATATTATAATTATTTTTAATTATTATAATAACAACTGTACTAATAACAACTATTGTACATAGTCCAGTCATAGTACTATTGTACTAGTCATCGAGACATACATTTTTCACGCTTTGTCTCAAACATCGTCTTTGATTGGCTGGCAGTAAAGCAGTAGATAGTAGGAAATCGAAATGAACCATTTCGCTTACTCTTAATCTTACGCCTTACTCCATCGATAAAACTGTCTTACTTCCTACTCTAACATCTTACTACCTCCATTGTAGACGGTCCTTAAGGCTGTAAGCGGGTGCTTCAAATTCATTTCCTACTGTCTACTCCCTTGGCTGCGTTCGGATTCCCCACCCGAGTATCCCCAAGTACCCAAAAGCCGTTCGGATTCTCTCCAACTCTCCCCAGAAGTAACTAAGAGAAGCGTTCGGATTCTCATCTGGAATCATTCCTAACCCACCCAGCTCTAACAGCCGGGTGGTTGAGTGAGAATAAGAGAA